>NC_135506.1:43633521-44233521 GCF_052857255.1 Amblyomma americanum
ATTTCTTCCCTACACACCCGGAGCTCAAAATCTCTGGAGGGTGAACAGGGGGGCTGAAAGGCGACCCATGTGTAACCTGAACACCTTCTGACTAAGTCGGTACACCGCTGTTACCCGGATGAATAACCCCAGCTGAATGCGACAAGAAGGCGGCTCCAATCTCTGCCGTTGCTGCCGCACTGCGAGGCAGCCGCACAGCGAAAGGAAATAACTGCTGACCATGCCACCGAAGGTCGGCGTTCAAAAAAGCTCTCGACGACGCTTCTCTGTCAAGTGATGCGCAGAGAATAAAAATTTCGCGACTCTAGGGCAGAAGGGACCCGTCTTAATCTCCCCGAGAATGCACCTTCCCAAGCACTTGCTCTAAGGGTCACGTGGGTCTCGCGCGTGACCTCAGACGCGTCCAGCTGTACTCCACAGCCTCCACTCGTCTTCAGGCCACGCGTATAGCCGACGTTTAGCTCACGCGCAGACCACGCGCGTTGCCAGGCCTGCGCCGAGACTGCAGTTTACCGCTGAGAGAGCCCTTTACAGGCCTAACACTAAAAAAAAAAGATACAAAGAAGCGCAGGCCACCCAGCTTGTCGCCGAAGACCACCTCCCCTGCCTCAACCTACACCTTCGTCGAAAGTAGGCCGCACTTAGAATATACATGGGACACGCCAGCACAATGGACAGCATATACACTGGTTCCCACAACAGCATAATGCAAATCTTGAGTGAAGTCAACATCGTATACGCACAGCGTTCGACACCGCGGACTAATGCGCGCAGCTGTATCTCCTCCTAGCCGTGACAAATTTACGATGTATAATGTGTTCCGGGTTTTCCAACCCCGTTACTGAACGCCTTACGCGTGCGTGCGTGCGAGCGTGCGTGTGTGTGGTGACAACCATGCAACCTGGCAGATGGCGGTTAAATTAACGATTGGTGGAGCGAGGTTGCTCGGGGAAGAGCAACACAGTTCGCACAAACCCCACGGGCGGCAGCACCTGCCATCCAGGGCACCACTCAACCGCTGCACCACCGCACCAGCAGTGGCATGAGGACTCCCACGGTTCCATGAATGTTAAGTAAAGAAAGACCAATTAGATACGTCGCTTCACACATCGTTAAGGCGGATCAGCGCAACACGAAAATTCGAGCTAGTTGTTTCATGTTGGAAACTTTTCACCAGCGCTGCGACAGGGGATAGGGAACAAGAAGCGCTTGTCCTTCCGCCTATTCTTGTTCACTGCCCCATGTCGCTGGTAAAAGTTTCGAGCGGAATCAGATCAGAAGGGGTGCGGAGGCGTCACGACGGCGGCTACGTACAGCCATGCAGAGGCACAATTGCCAGCTGCGTGGCATCGGGTTGCATCGCGCCGCGGTGAGCGGGCGGGCTTACGCCTTCTCACATGTAAGCGGTCTCAAGTGTTTGAGCCGAGTTTTTTTTTCTTCTTCTGTGTCCTCACTACTCGATCACTTCTCTAACGCGACGCTGAGTACATTGAAACACACCCTCCAGCAACAGTTGTGAATCTCATTATAAAGCAGAACGCACAGTTCCGGCTCTTAGCGACCTTTCGCTGCGATGGGGCCATTAAATTGCAAAGTCATTCATTCGTTCTGCAATGCATTAGTTCGTTCTGAACATTCTTCTTTTTTTTCTAAAGAAATGTCATTAATGACCATACGCAAACACAAATGAAACCCTCGTGCATAAGGCACGCCATTCTGTAGGTTCACGCGGGTCGCGTTAACATAATCCATAATTTCTTGTATGGTATTGCATGCAAGGCAGCTCCATGGAAGCGCGCAGGGGATATGGTACATTAGTGTAGGTCATGGTACTGTGTGGTACGGCGTGGTATGGTATGGTGTGGCATTGCATGGCATGCTATGTATGGTGTGGCATGGTATGGTATGCTATGGTGTGGTATGGTACACAGTGGCATGGTATGGTATAGTGTGGCATGGTATATAGCGGCATGGTATGGTGTGGCATGCTATGATGTGCTATGTTATGGTGTGGCAGGGGTATGGTATGGTGTGGATGGTATGGTATGCTACGATGTTCATGGCTGTTTATGTGTGTATAACGTCCACAGCGACTCAGGCTATGAGGGACGCCGTGTAGTGAAGGGCTCCGGAAATTTCGACCACCTGGGGTTCTTTAACGTGCACTCACATCGCACTGATATGATGTGGTATGGTACGCTGTGGTATGGCGTGGCATGGTATGCAAGGCATGGTTCGTCATAGTGCTGTATGGTATGGTGTGGGTATATGTGGCGTTCAACGTTTAAATTTGGATGCGGGTTACGGGACGCATTGTACGGCTCTGGCTAAATTTCGACCACCCAGGGTTCTCTGGCATGCACTGACGTTGCACTGCACATGAACGCGTTTAAGCAATTCACCTCCATTCAAATGCAGCCGCCGCGGCAGGGACTCGAACCCGCGACCTTGGGCTCAGCAAGGCGAAACCCGCGGCCCCCGAGCCACCCCGGCTGGTATTTCGGGGAAGGCTTCTCAGGGTTTGCGCAACGCAATGAAAGATCATCATAACATAATTCCAGAGGTCACATTTTACACTAATCGCAATGCTCTCCCGCGCGCAAGACCAGACCTCATTTTTGCGAGCTCTCGATCTCAGCGAGGCTCTCACAAGGTTAGCCGAAATGAGTACAAATGACATCCCGCTGAGGGATCAAGATATCACAACAGATCCGCCAAAAGCACTTTTTCTCTGCGCCGAGTTGGCCGTGCTCGCCTCCATGTCAGCCGCTCAAAACAAGAGTCAACGCGAACGAGCGTGCAGTCGTTAATAAAACGTCCGCAAAAAAAGTTAAAGACCCCCCCCCCCCCCCCCCCCCCCCCGGCGAGTGACGTCAAAAGCAGCTGCGTCCAATGAGAACGCGCGACGAAGCCCCAGCACAGGCAGCTTGCGGGCCGCGCACACTTCAGTATAACCGATACAAAACCAGATGTTGCACATCCCGTGCCCTTAATTGCATTATTGAGTTATGTTTGTCCTCTTCTCTCTATTCTTTTTTTTTTCACCGCACTCGGCTTTTCGAACCACAAGCACATCGGACGGGCTTTTAAAGCAACCTACAGCTACTGCCACGTGCCGTGGTGGAACGACATGCTTTGCTAGCAGGTGCACCACTGATAAAGAAAACAAAGAAACGCGTTCCGTTTCGCATGGTAACATTAATCACCCGTACGGCGCACTAAAACAAGCGCATAGCCTCGAGCGCCATAACGCATTCCTCTCTAATTTCAACTCAGCGAGTTGATTAGCAGTCTCTCGCAAAGCGCTCAACTTCCGCCTAAAAACACGTCCATCTATCTCCCCCGCGACGGGCCTGTCTCTCCGGAGTTGACGGACGTGAGCGCCCTCCTGTACGAACTGCACCCAGCCAGAATATACCGCTACGGACTCAGGATATCGCTATCCAGTAACCCTCCATTTTGCCCCCAGATGGCGTGGCCATTCGTAGCCCCAAAATTTTCGAAACCCTCGGCGTGTTGCTTTCTGAGCGGATTTTTTTTTTGGGGGGGGGGGGGGGGTGGAGTTGCGCGACAGACAAGGTCTGACCCGTTTCGCACTAGTTCCGAAACATTTTTCCCGGACCATTTATACGCGTTCTTCTAAATCACACGCCAGGCTTCGTAGTTTCTGTTGACTCGGGGACTATTTACCTCGACTCGCAAAACGAAATGGTTTTATGTGGTTCAACGTCCCACAGCGACTCAGGCTATGAGGGACGCCGTAGTAGAGGGCGCCGGGTAATTTCGACCACCTGGGGTTCTTTTTAACGTGCACTGGCATCGATCGCACAATACACGTGCCTCTATAGCATTTCGCCTCCACCGAAATTCAACCGGCGCGGCCGGATCCAACCCACGTCTTTCGGGTCAGCAGCCGAGCACCATAACCACTCAGCCACCGTGGCGGCTCGCAAAGCGAAACGTCCCGACTGCCCGCTTCCATAAACCAGAGAGAAGAGCACGTTAAGTAGAAAAAGAAAATTACCATGAAAATAAAAAAATACGCTCAATATGGATATGGAAGTTAAACGGATAAGCTTAAAACACGTCAACGAAAAAAGCGTTTTCAGAACTGTCTTAAAAACCACGTAATGATCAGGCAATGAAAACGCGACGTCACAGTTGCGAACTTAACACCACGTGGTCGTTTCTGCCCTTTGTGTAGCAGAGATATCAAATGAGCTCACGTTTATTGCGCAAAATACTAGCCGGCCACCATTTAAAAAACTAGCAAATTAGAGTCACTTCGAGGACGTCTTAAACGACGCAACGACACGGACACACGTCCGGGCACATACATCAAATGAAACCGAAAATTCTAGATCATTTCCATCATCTCCCGATGTAGCGACGTTGCGGTCGAAGTTTTTCAGTTGTTTCGCCGAGGGAACTCAGCAGTGATTGATCTTGCAGCCTGCCTTCTCCATCTCTGCAGCTGTCAGTTTACTTTTGAGAAATGTGTTGGGCAACTGCTGCGGTTTGTGCAATGCACTGAGAAGTCTGCATCGTTCGCGATACGCAGGACACTGCACGTGTAGGCTATTAAGCCCTGCACTGGACGGAAATGCAAAAAAAAAAAGAGAAAAAGTCGATGCGACGAGACCCGGGCGTTTCAACCACTGCCAGAAAGAACATTGTTAGGCCAGATCCGAGACGAATTGCCCGAGAGAAAAAGTCTGAAACGAACTCTTTCGCTGCACTGTTTTACATTGACAAAGAGTTGCTGCACAGAGCGGAGGTTAGGAAAGGACTCCAGAAGTCCACGTTAAAGATTCCCAGGTGGTGGTAGTGGTAAAACTTTATTGGATGAACTGGGGCGGATTTTAGAGGAGAGTGGACGGCTTCACTGCTCCCTTGCCTGGGTGGTATACTCCTCATTCCGGGACACCCATTGGCGGAAGCCGCTGCCCGCACTCTTTGGACCAGAGCCCTCTGGAACTCCAGGTCCAAGCAGCCGGACAAGGTCGCCTCCCAGCCCTCTCTCGTTGGCTGATTTACTCCCTTTATTTGCGGATTTTTCTGGCAGGCCCATACCATATCATATGCGTCTGCATGCCCACATCTCACAAAATTTACAGTACCCCGAAAAAAAAGTCGGGTCTGTGTTGTTTTAGAATCGCAGGGCTTTAGAAACCACCCCGTTTGCAGCCTTCTGAGGTGTCGTTTTCAGTTCTACCCAGGCCCTTGGGCGGGCTCTGGGAACGTCTGCCTACGTGGTCGAAAATGATTCCGGAGCCCTCCACTACGGCCCACTTCTTTCACTCCCACCTTTCTCCCTTCCCTGACGGCGCTGTTGAGGTGCCCACCGGGATGTGAGACAATTACTGAGCCATTTCCTTTCCTCAAAAAACAATTTTCAACACTGTGAGGACACACACTCAAGGCACTGCCCAACGCGAGCGTCGTGCTCAATGACGAAACTCCGAACAACCTCCCAACAGGTCCCGAAAATTCTAATTGCAAAAAATTACGCTATGTTGGCATTGCAACAGCATTAGAAGCTGTTGATGCCTGTACCCAAAGTGACGTCACTTCCCTGCCGCCAATGGTTGGTTGGTGTTATGGGGGTTAACGTCCCAAATCTGGCTCAGCTATGAACGACGCCGTAGTGGAGGGCTCCGGATAATTCCGATCACCTGGAGTTCTTTAACGGGCACTGACATCGCACAGTACACGAGTCTCTACCATTTCGCCTCCCTCGAAATTCGACCGCTGCGGCCGTGATCGAAGCCGTGTCTTTCGGTCAGCAGCTGCAGTGCAGCATAACCACTGAGCCACCGCGGTGGCTCCAGCGGATGGACATAATCCGGTCTCGTGAAGTCACTTCCCCCCCGCAGCCAATTAGAAAATTTTATGACCGCGAAGACGCATTTTTTCTTTCCCCATGAAGCTTCTAGTGCTACCGCCCTAATAATGTTTCAGCAACTCCCTCCCAACAACGTCCCAATGCTCTCCCAACGAACTCCAAAACTTTCCCCCCCAACAATCTGCCCAAATGTGCTCTCAACAACTTCGCTAAAAGGCGTCGGGTGGCTACAGTAGTCGACACCCACGGCTCGATCCCTGGTTCTCAACGAGGCCCCGGCAAAGCGGCGAATTAATAATAATAATAATTGGTTTTGGGGGGAAAGGAAATGGCGCAGTATCTGTCTCATATATCGTTGGACACCTCAACCGCGCCGTAAGGGAAGGGATAAAGGAGGGAGTGAAAGAAGAAAGAAAGAGGTGCTGTAGTGGAAGGCTCCGGAATAATTTCGACCACCTGGGGATCTTTAACGTGCACTGACATCGCACAGCACACGGGCGAATTGACATCTCAAAATTTGAAGGTCCACGCGCCTGGCCTTCCATGCGCACAACCCTCGTCGAAAATAACCAGGCGCCGCACAGTTTCCTTTTGCACCGCGGCGCACGTCTCGTTTGGCATCGATCGACAGCGCTCCAGTTATCTCCGGAGAAGGAGTTCTACGCCGTCCTCACTATAGACTCCGGAGCCTAGGAGTGCGTTCAACAACCCTGCAGCGTACCCCACTCCGCGAACCCTGTGGACCGTACGCTTTTGGTAAAGGCTGCGCACCGCCGTAGGCGCGGCATTCGGTTCTGCCGCGGCAATCATACCAATCCTGCTGATCTCTTACGCGGACATTACAAACCATGTACGCCTCTGCAGGAGGGTACTGCCGGGACACGCCAAGGGTCTTGACAGAACCGAGGAGCGCCACCATAGACGGCTCCAAACCGGGTCTTTCTTAAATCCGCCGTACTAAAAAAGCACATGGACCCTACATTCACGGACCGTTGCAAATTCTGCGGGCAGTATTCTGACCTATACCACATGGTGTGGGCCTGCCAGTACAGTGCACAAGTAACCGTTATAAGTCAGCCATCTAGGGAGGGCTGGGAGGAGGCCCTGTCTAGCTCGGACCTAGAGGCCCAGCGGGCCCTGGTCCGGGGAGCACGGGCAGCAGCGGCGGCCAATGGGGTCCCGGAATAGGGACTGCCACCCAGCGCAACAACCATCCCCCATCTCCCATTCCTAATTTATTACAGTGCAACAATTAATGTTTTCTCCTCCGCCGGAACTACCATGAAAATCATTATCATCACTATCGTATCAGCCACAGAGCTTGCGGCCGCTGCAAGACAAAGGCTCCTGTCCTGCAGCAGTGGCCCTCACATGGTCCCCACGCATTCCCTAATGCCACGTCCCTAATTCGCTCCCTGCCGCCCCTGGCCGCATCTCATTTTCCTTGCTCTTAAGATAACAGACCTTTCGCTATCTGCCCCCCCCCCCCCCCCCAATCACATGCCACTATCCCGGCAAGTTTCCTAATTCCGCGCCCTAATCCATTTCTTCAAGCTTGCCGCCTGGATATAATAAATTCGAATTGGTTCCCTAATCTCCACTCCCCTCATTTTTCTCCTCAAAGTTACTGCTATCATTTTGCCTTTCCTCAATCCAATTCCAAGCCTTTTAGTTGCACTTTAGGCTTACCGGCCCCACAGGTTTACCAAAAGTACGCGAGTGTACACAGGCTCTAAAAAGTTACAAAATATGGGGTCGATAGTGCCACTATCAGGCGGAACACATCGCGTGAGACGATTGAATTTTCGCAGGCAGTATTATCGAACTCCACTTCGCGCGCACTACACTCCCACTAGCGGTCCCGGCGAAGCATACACGAGCGCCATCCAGCGGTGACCCGGTAAACAAACTCGTCACGCACAAAACACAAAAATTAAGCGCGCTGCCGTACAGACAACAAAGCGCTGACCGTAATTCCGTCAATAACAGACACCACGCGACACGCTCGGTCAACAACGCGGAAGCGTTCCTCTCGTGCATTAACAGCTTCGACGCCAGGTGGCAGCACCAGGCAACACGCTCCAAGCTGACGAGATAGCGCTGCACATCCGCCATAGAAAGTTCGCGGACTACATCAGTGAAAAAAAAAAATAGGTTACGGTCGTTTTTGCACGTACACTGAAATTAGAAATACGCGCCTTTAGTGGGATGCAACTTAAGAAAGCAGCGGCTTTTCCCCGTGGAAGGAATTCCTTCCAGCCAACGGCGTTGGCCGATTCACATGACCCAGCTAGTTTGACAAAGAATAGAGTCGTAGATGAAAGGGGTTAACCACTTCCCTCTAGCTATGGTCGGGGACAGACCCCTCTTTCCATTGTGGCTCCGCTCCCTGCATTGCGACGCTAGCAATCGGCCGACACCGTTGGCTGGAAGAGGATCCTTTAACGGAGAAAAGCCACTGCGTTCTTGAGTTGCATCCGACTATAGGCGCATATTTCCTTAGGTAGATTAAGTAAGATTAAACACCTTATGCAGATTAATAGCTAGGTTATTTCGATCTTCAACTGTCCCAAGATAAGGCTACGAACAGCTCCGGCCAACGTTTAAGCATACCTGTAAACGCTGGTACCTGCGGCTTGCGCTTTTCGCCGTGCCTCCTCACCATTCGTGTCATCATCATCATCATCATCACGGTTCAGACAACTGCACAACAAAGACCTCTCCCAAATGCGCGCAATTACTCTGGTTTCGCTTGCGTCAGCCCCGGCTACGCAGCTGCTGCAAATCTGCAGCGGCCACTGTTCCAGGTATCTATTCTGACAACGTAACAGGCCATCCGCTGTAAGTTCTATGGATTAAATGCACCGCCCATGCCTTCTTTTTTTAACTAAAGGGACGGAGAAATGGCCTCTATAAGGGATCCTTTTTTTTTTTCCGGGCTACGAAAAGGTTTCTGTCCAAACTGTCCAACATTGCAACCGTTGACAAAAAAAAAAAACTGCACAAAACGTATTTAGGCAGAATATCTGCCAACACGGGACACATCCGTTCAGATCTGCCAATAGGCTGCTGGAAACGGCGAAGGCGATAATAATAATAATTGGTTTTTGCGGAAAGGAAATGGCGCAGTATCTGTCTCATATATCGTTGTACACCTGAACCGCGCTGTAAGGGAAGGGGTAAAGGAGGGAGTGAAAGAAGAAAGGAAGAAACACGTGCCGTAGTGGAAGGCAGCGGAATAATTTCGACCACCTGGGGATCTTTAACGTGCACTGACATCGCACAGCACACGGGCGCCTTAGCGTTTTTCCTCCATAAAAACGCAGCCGCCGCGGTCGGGTTCGAACCCGGGAACTCCGGATCAGTAGTCGAGCGCCCTAACCACTGAGCCACCGCGGCGGGTCGACGGCGATCGGACGCCGCCGAAACTGAGCGACCTAACAAGAAGGAATGCTCGCGGCCAGGCGCGAACCGAAAGTGATGCTGCACTGAACAATGCGGCTGCAGCCTGGGCACATGCCTTCCACGGCTGTCGCATCACCGCTACGCTGACGGACACTGCTACGCTGACGGGCACGCCCTTGTTACATTTCTTCGTACAAATCGCGTACAAAGCGACTGATGTGCGACGCAGTGATATCAGTGCTTCCTTACGCTGTCAACTATACAGACTCCAAGCAGAAAGGAGCAAAAAAAGAAGGTGGTAAGCTATCCTCTAGAGCACTCACTCCCTTTTATATAAAGGGAGCGCACCAGAGGACCAGCTTACTCCCATATTCCCTTTTTAAATAATAATAATAATTGGTTTTGGGGGGAAAGGAAATGGCGCAGTATCTGTCTCATTTATCGTTGGACACCTGAACCGCGCCGTTTTTAATCCCATATAGGCGTTTTAGTCTTCAGAGTGTAGTTCAAAATCATCGACGCGAAGCCAGCGCCAAATTTCAACACTCTCTTTACTAGCCGCGCAACAGCGAATGCAATATTGTGAACACAGTTCAACGGTTCCCTTTGGTGGGCAAGTCGGTTGTAGTACATCGTTAAGCAAGGTACGGCGCAACACAAACACGGGACGCGAAAAGCCCAAGGACAACGCTGCGAATGTCCTTGGGCTGTTCACCTATATATAATAATTGGTTTTTGGGGAAAGGAAATTGCGCAGTATCTCACATATCGGCGGACACCCGAACCGCGCCGTAAGGGAAGGGATAAAGGAGGGAGTGAAAGAAGAAAGGAAGATGGAAGTGCCGTAGTGGAGGGCTCCGGAATAATTTCGACCACCTGGGGATCTTTAACGTGCACTGACATCGCACAGCACACGGGCGCCTTGGCGTTTAGCCTCCATAAAAACGCAGCCGCCGCGGTCGGGTTCGAACCGGGAACTCCGGATCAGTAGGCGAGCGCCCTAACCACTGAGCCACCGCGGCGGGTGGCTGTTCACCTCCGAGTCTGTGTTGCGCAGTCCCTTGCAGAGCGAACATTTTCGCCGTAAAACTGTAATCCATTTAACGACCGCTGGGTTATGTAAGATCGCCCCAATGTGAAAGGGAACAAGAACCGGTTTGCACAAGAAGACTAATTTCTTGTTTACTTATCTACACTAAAGCTGAAAATTTATTTTTGACATTGTATACGTCAAGAGGAAAACTATGGTCAGAAAAGAGGAAAATGGGCTTTAATGATCCGAAGCTACACTTGGGCTATAAATAAGATCACCTGCAGTCACTTAACAACTCACACTGACATCGCACAGACAACGGGCGTTTTCGCGCTTCGTCTGCGTCGAGATGGGCGACAACCGCGGTCGGGATTCGACCCCGCGACCTTGGGATCACCAGCCGAGCGCCCTCTCCGTTGCGAGCCACCGCAGAACGTTGCACGGCATTTTCGGCGCCGAATTGGATTTCCTCGCCAGACCGGCAACGCCGCACGCCGTTTTATCAATCTGGGGCAAGATCTCATCACTACAACCACAGCCTTGCGGCACGTTCAGGTCGATTGTCGCTCCCTCTAGCATCCGCGTCAGAAAGCTGAACAGCGCACCGAGAGGACAACGCCGTCCTATTTTCATTCCCTATTTTTTCGGTATTTTGTTTGGTCAGCAGCAAAAAACGCATCTATTGCTGAAAAAATTTGGTGTTAAACACGCATTTTTTTTTTTTCAAACACCACTCGAGTCGAACCTGTGACTCTTGATCCACACTTGAAAAATCACTCCCCCCCCCCCCCCCCCCTCTACTGTGAACACTGCACCGCCGCCGTTATTTCGTGAAAAAGTTGTAGTAAGGTGGCGATATCTGTCCTTAATTTGCTGGTCTTTCCCAGCTTAAATACCAGCTCTGCATCAACTTAAAAAAAAGTACACTGTTAGCCATTAGAATTCGGTAATAAATCGATACAGGGCAACTTCAAATTCTCCTCAGTGTCCCTATAAAGGAGTATATAAACTATGATTTTTCTCGCGTTTTCTCTCATTTCAAAATGGGGCGTTTAGTATATATAGATCACTGAGCGGTACACGCCTACGACCGCTAAATAACTGTTAATTGAATTTCCACTTGATGCTGTTTCGGTTTCATCAGCCGACCGGCGATGGCTGTGACGCAGTGGGAGTGATCAGGTCGCGTGACGAACCAAAAAAACTGCAACATAGCTGCTGATACGTCCTTTATTGTCATTCCTGCTCTTGAAGCAGACTGGCTTAAGTGTTGTAGCGAATTAAAAATCAGGCATCAGCGATTATGTTTGAGTTTCTTTTTTTTTAGCTTCACGTAACCTAAACACCAACCACACGTCACAGCCATCGTTTGATTCACGAAACCGAAACAGCATCAAGACGAGACTCAATTATAAATTACACAACGGTCGTAGGCGGAAACCACGTGGTGAACCATGCATTCTAACGTTTAACGCACAATTAGAGAGAAGAAAACACGGAACCAAAATTAGACGTCTGTGGTCCTTTATAAGGCACCGAACCCTGCCAGCGCTTGATTCCGGACCCAAAACCCATTCCCGGATGCACAAGGAATAGCGTCGGTCGCTCGTACCGAAACGCACAGACAAAATAAAAACGAAAGACCCGCATTCTGTTCGCAGCATGCCAACTAACGTCGGGGTGCCCCCAGGAGCGCTCTCCTAAGCGAAACATTACAATCGACCGGGCACTCTGAGAGAGCTCTCGACAAACAATGTCGCTCACATACTGCGCCCGAAAACAGCCTACTCCCCCGCGCTCCTGCTTCAGTTCGCTGGCAACGAATCTATACGTTCGAGATAGTAAACAATACGCGTTAAAAACTTGTGGAAGCACGCGATAACACCCCCCCCCCCCCCCCCCCCCGCACGCACACACGGCGCTGGAAAACACCTGCCTTCATTTGTAATGACCACGTGACTGTCCGAGCCCGCGTTCCAGAATTGAACGCACAGCGCGCGAAAACCACACACATACAGACGCGCAGCGCGCGGTTTAGCTGTACGACGCATGCGCACAACGCCCGCGATTTCTCGCATATGCCCGCTCGCACTGGAGCAGAGCTATGCAGCCCGTAGCGGCGGCAGAACGCGGAAAAAGTTACACGGAACCGACCATACCGCGACGAAACAGCGGATGGGGTTAACGGAAAGGTACCCGACGTGACGATGCCAGCGCAGGCATTTCTTTTCTTAGTCGTCAACATATCAGCCTGCTGTTAGAGCAGCGCCCCTTAAAGGCATGCCCCAGCGGGTGACTGACTGACTCGGAACGCCGCCCCTCCCTACCAGCCACCTCCCACAACCGCAGGCCGCTATGCCCACACACAGATATACGGGGGCCATCAAAACCGCAACAAGCAAACGGGCGCCGCGCTCTCTGGGGCGCGGTTTGCCTTGCGAAGCACGCCGCGAGATGAGAGCTTCTTTCCAGAATCCAGAAGAAGGCACACAGACAGCGCCCGAGAGGAATCGAGGAATACTGGGGCAAAAGGAACCAGCGGCCGGGTGAAACATCACCATCTTCCCGCATATTTTAAAGCGATCGATCGGGCCCGAGCCACCCTCCCTCCTCCACCACCTCGAAACGACACGAGGAAATGCTCTTCCCTCCGACACGAGCCCCACATCCAAACGAGAGGGTGAGAGAGAAAGTTCTATTTCCCGGTTACGTGTCCTTTTTTTTTCTTCTTTCTCGTGCCATGCTGCTGCTGCTTCTTCCATTATTAATTCGCCCACTCCAACAGCCAGTTTGGCTTCCGCCGTTACCTCGCTCTGAGAACAAGCCCGCGCTCGGGGCTCAGCTCCGTACGCCGGTGTTGCATTTCGTTTCGCGGTGCAAACAAAATCCGGGAAATATACGCATTTTTTTTTCGTCCCATTTTATTCGTCTCTTTTTCCTTCGTTTCGCCGAATTACACGCGCACGCGCGCGCGCGCAAACAAACACGCGGACGTGAAAGCTCAGCCTTGGCCTATAACCGTAACCGGGTGCTGCCCCTACTAGTACGAGTGCGTGCTGTTAGACGGCCCCATTTTGTGTCACACACACACAGCGAGGAACTGAACTGGAGAATCCGAAAAGAAAGAAAAATAGCGGGGGGGGGGGGGGGGGGGGGGGGCAATGCAGCGCATATTTCCACGCAACCAAGAAAGGACTACAGGAGGAGCAAGGCGGCAACAGCAGCACTAGCCTCCCCCCCCCCCCCCCCCCCCCCCCCCCCCCTAAACTACTCTCGAAAACCCACGCAACCAGTTTTCATTTCCACACCACACAACGCAGCCCGGAGCGAAACAGATAAAACGAAGCGCGCGCGAGAGAGAGGGAGGGGGGAAGAGAATTGTAGGGTGAGGAGGAGGTGGAGGAGCGAGGATATGGAAAGAGAGGGTGAGAGACATCTATAAAAAGAATAATAGCGAGAGAATGACTCCGTGCAGTGAGCGAGAGTAGGAGACGGAGCGGCGGAAGCCGAAAGGACCGGCAGAGAACCCAGGCACAGTGCCCCACCGGCAGTGCCGCCGCACCACGTCGTCATCGTCGACGCTATAAATGATTAAATCGATACAAACGTGACGCGATGTGCCTAGTACCACGAGGCACGCGAGGCACGCGAGCCAGCGCCCGCCTTCCGAAAACAACGCCGGAACGACTCCGCAACGCACGCACGCACGCACAACGTGAGAGGCGAAAAAGAGAAAACAAAGGAGTGATCGAGCGAGAAACAAACAAGCAGACGAAACGCAGAAATGAAAGCGCCGCTCTCCGGAGAAGATACATTGTAGCAACGGCGCCGAACGACCGGGGGGTAAGGGGGGCCCTGGAGTGGAGGGGGGCTGGGAGAGGACAATGTAGAAAAGAAACCGAGCGTGTCCAAGCAGCGGGCCCGCACAGAAACGAAAGAAGACAGCCGCTGCGGAGTCGGAGAGCGGATTTCTTTCATTTCTCGCTCTCTCACGGCAAATGAAAAGTAGTAATAAAAACAAATCGGGCGAATGAACGGAATAGCGCTCGGCAGCAGTACACACGCTTATATGCACGCTCGCTTTCAGCGCAATCTATCAAAGAGAGGCAGTGTGCAGAGCTGCTGTTTACTTTCCAGTACTCCTCGCGCTCTTCCATGTGTTGTCTGTTTTTGCTTTCTGTCTTTTTTTTCTCTCCCACAGCGAGTTTTCCCGACAGCGCAACCTCGCCAACGGCGCCAGCGGCAGGTTAGAGCTTGTAACCTACAATCGCAGCAGCAGCAAGTGCAGGCGCTGCCTGCCATGACGACTCGAAACCCGCGCAACACACACACACGCACACAGCTCACTGGGAACCGGGTTAGGTACTGCCGCACTTTCGAAACCGTACCCCCCCGCAAGTGTTTTTTTAAAAGCACAGCCCAGAGACGCGGCTCAGCTCGTCACGGGCGTCCCAGAATCGCAGTAAAACTATTACAGCCCGCTGCACCGAAGCCTTCCGGTCGCACACAACACATACGCACGCGCGCCCGCATAGCAGGCGAGCAAAAATCGAGCTCAGTGCGAGGAACCTCGCAGGCACGGTGCCAGTCACGGGAAAACACAAATCCGCCTTCGTCATACGGCACGACGAAGAAACGACATCGGCCCGCCGGCCGCGTTCGCCGAAACGCGGCTCCTTCCCTTCGAGCGTTCGTTACATTATTATGGTTCGCTCCCAGCTAGGGGCGAACGGAAAGCACCGCGCAGCCGATTTTCTTTATTATTTTCGTTCGTGGCCCCTTCCTTGCTGCTGCTTCCGCGAGCGAGCCAGCGCTGACGGCCGACGACGAGCGATTTGAAACGTGACAGCTCGCGGCACGCACTACGTGCGATCGGGCAGCACGCAAGACGCGCGAGTCCGCCTCGTCGTAAACAGCGCCAAACTAGCAGCAAACTACTTCCTCTCGAGCGGAGCCACGGAGCGCGCGCGTCGACACGCAAAAGAAGAGAGAAGTCGGCCAGCGGCGCTGGCGTTACTACGAGAGGGGCAGCCGAGGCAGCAGCAAGAAAAATGTCCAAAACGCGCCCTTTTAGAAACCGAACTCGGCGTCGCGCGGCCGACGCGAGCGAAAAAAACGCTGGTCGCGAGCAGCTCGGGCCACGGGCCCTGGCCGAGGATTTGGCATCATGGCTGGTAGGTTAGGACTGCGATGGGGCCCCCCCGGCGAACAAACCGATCCGGGAATAAAAAGCGATTACTAAAAATGGAGTAACCAAAATATTTCGCTCCGGAGGGCGCCGCGGCGGCGGCGGTGGGCGCAAAAACGTGCGAAACACGAGAGGCTTACCGGTTCCGGCGTCACCGATGCTCCACCCGGCACCTCCCGCTTGGCTCGGTCGACGCATTTGTAACAGAACTAAGCCATGGCGATGCACGAAAACAAATTATCCGGACTCGCTAACGCAAACCTTAATAATGGATGCCGCCATCTTTAAACAACGTCAACGCGCGGCGCCGGGACTCGGAGGAACGGAACGTAACGAAAAGCAAGAAAAACGAGGGGAAGGGGGTGAACTTGCTCGATGAGCTCGGCAAACTGGCCCCGAAAAAAAGTTGGCCCGCGATTCGGTTTGAAAACGAAGAGGAGCGAGACCTTGCCCAACGAAACGCCGCCGACCTGGGAGGAGGGGAAATATAAAATGCGGATTTGGAGGAATTTTCGAGCGCCCGGAGCCGCATACGATTACACCTCGGGCCGCCCAGTTTCAGTTTCGGTTGGCGTGCGGCGCCTCTTTCTTTTGCTTCGCCTCCGCTGCTTTTCTTTTGCTGCTCGCGTCCTCCCGGTGGGCGGTTGCGAATTGCTGTTTACGATGCGAGATACAGGAATGTCGCTGCCGCTCGGCAACAGTCGAAACCTTCGTGCTGCCGCAAAATATGCGCGCGCGAGGGGCGTTCGAACATGACATCCGGATTTTGCGCGTTCGAGGAATTAAAGGCAGCTAGGCAACTCGCGTCACGTGTTCCGTGCGGTCATTGCAAGCGCTGCAGTATAAGAATGCGAAAGTATCCGTGATCCGCTCTCAATGAGGCTTTGCTTTGGACACACCGAAAGCTAAAAGCCCTTGTGCCGGCGTTCAGCGGCTCGGCGCGACGCTACGAACGCGGTCTGGAAACGCACCCTCCGTGACGCTCGCACGCATCGCAATCTTTGCCCGCGGCTATTCAAAGATAACATTTTCTATTTTTTTTTTCGTTTTCAGACAGACAAGCTGCTTTCCGAAAGCCGGCAAAACAAAAGCGAAACCAGCGCGCAAGGATTAAAACGACAAACACCAAAAATAGCTGCAAAAACGTTGCCTCAAAGGGGCCAGCTCTTGGGAGACCTTTCTAGCTCGCTGGAATTTAAAACCACGAATCGCGACGCTTGCTGCTATCATCTGCTTAGAGCATTTACATGAAAACAAGCGCAGATTCAGGACGGCCAAATCAGAAAAAAAAATCTTGCAGAATACAAACTTCCCTTTCAATATGCGGTAACCACCAGCGACACTTCTTAAAATTTCTGAAGCACTGGAACTCATCCCGTGACGGCTGCCTTACGCCAGCCTGTCACGGACAAAGGTACCGCCTTTCTACAAGCAGCGAGCTACTGGCAACAACAATATACTGCCGACACGGTCATCCCAGACTTGACAAATGGCACTTCCGAAGCACAGGTGCACCGAACTTAAAGACAACACTTGTTCCAACTAGATTTGCAATTAGTCCAAGTTTAGTTTTTGAAGTTCCATTCAGTCATGCTTGGATGGGATACACCGTAGCTGTACCATATATGCTGGCAATATGCATGTTCAGGACAATGACAACAAAAAAAGAAAGAGAACAACTGCCATTGAAAACGAGACAAATAAACAATATTATATATGTTCTCTTCCTGCGCATAAAAAACCAGTTCACTTTCACAAGACGCTGAACACAGGCTTCACACCTCTTGGACAGCCAGAAGCCAAGCAAGACAAAGGCGCGCGTACGCAGATAAAAAAATCTTTAATACGGCAATATACATTCAGTGAGTTTTCTTGTAACTGGCCTAGAATGAAATCACAGACAGGTTGCCCACACAGTAAAAAGAGCAGTGTGTGAGGTACAGTGACGAGAGAGACATGTGCCACGGTGACAGTGAGAAGAGATTTAAAAAAACGCAGAGAACTGCATAAGGTACAAAAAAAATTGAAATCAAAAGCTCAGCTGACGTACATGCAGACCTTGAGAACCTCCAAGAAGATTACAAAATCTTTTTGTACAATGCAAGAAACAAAACTCACGAAAGCTCACTCAAAACAATGTAGTGCTCAAAGCAATCGTTCCCAAGAGATGTCTTATCACGTACACCACAACACAACCCATCGCCGAAAAGGTGCAAAAATACCACATGCTACAGTAAAAAAATGTCCTTTTATACACGGGTATACCAAACGTGCTGAAAACGACAGGTCCCAACTGGCCGCTCCCGTGGAAAACCCCCGGTGAGCATCACGCGCTGTCATAACAAATCTTGCTTGTACCATTTACCTCTCGTTACCTATCACAAACGAGCGCGTCTTCTGGTGCATGAAAACCGCTCCAACGACGTTTCCTTGAACGAGAGCACGACAATGACAAAACAACAATGACGGGAGAGGTCGTGAACCTCAGGTCGACACACACAATCTTACGCAGCACCATGGTTTGTGATCACCCGGCAATTAAACCAACCAACCATTATGGGAGGTGTAGGTACATCTGTTACAGGTAAGCTAAAGCACCACACATGTCAGTGCTTGCTTCTGAAAACACACAACGACTGGCAAATCACGGCAAACACCCCCCGCCCCCTCCCACTTAACAATCGTTTGTTGGAGTCTGATGAGAGCCGGTAGTGACGGGATGCCAATCATGCCACAGTGGTGTGTGCTCGCGGTAAGTGAAAGCACGTCGGCTATAAACGTCGCATGTACGTGGTCACGAAATCAACACTGCACCCTAGTGCAAGGATTACAGCGCACCGCACTGGAGTGACGGTTCACACAAAGAGCAAGTTATCAAACTGGTTATTTGCTGTGCTTGTTATTTGTTGTGCCTGCTATGTGCTCTCATAACTGCACAAACGATTAAACTCGAGGCTAAACAACAATGAACGGTCCTTTACAACAGCAATGGTCGTCAGACAGCAATGATTCCAAAAGCTCTGTTGAAGACGAGTTAATGTTTCATCCCACAGCAAATCACGCAACATATTGAATGGTGCCATCCAGCATGTTATCTTCTTGATTGTGAACGCACAGTGAAGCTCAGACAGATATAACGATGACACACGGTGACATTGATGTCTCGAAGACTGCCAAAATTCGACATCGCATATTTAACACCCATCACACGTGAGATACACAAACTTATTTACAGATACACAAATTGTACACAATTGTCAGCTGCATTCACGCACTATAAAACTGTCAATGAAGAAGAGAACACAACCAGGTAATCTAACAAATATATAAAAAATATAAAGCAAAATTTTAATATTCTACACTTTGTACTGCGACGAAATGATTTCAACTCGAAAGCAAAGCCCAAACAGTGTGGACAAGATCGAAATTATGCTACAAGCACGGTTAAACTGTTTGATTATTCGTACAGGTAAAAAAACAACAAAATAAAACAACTCTCAAACTATCAATGATGACTGTTTTCTTGTGGCTTCGTAATAAAAAAGCATACGTAAAAGAGATGCACCACAATCAATTCTTTATATTAATCTCGGTGGCAAACACCAGTCACCATATTGCTAATGTGGCTAAACAAAATGTGAACTATTTCTAGACATGTAAACAGCCACAAATGTCGATATGCCGCAACAAAGTCATTCACACATTCAAAAAATAAAAACAAAGAAGGCTTAGAAAGGTGAGCGTCAACCACATCAACGCGTATCTGGGACAGTTAAAGCATTGTTCACAGATGCTACTCGTAACATCAAGTAACTAGTCACACACTTCACCAGTAGTGTTATTTTGCGTAGACGCACACAAACACGTTGCCATGAATGGTCCAGTGTTAAAAAAAAAAGGAAGTGAAATCACACAAAGCACCAAATTCTTGGCAGGCAATGCAAACAGCCAACAAAAATACGAATCAAGGTGTGTGTATGTGCAAGGTGGTGCTGTTTGTGAGGGGCAGCCATGCATCCCTCATGGCCGCCAAACAGAAAAGACAGCCAAGCTATGTCTTTTCTGGTGAGTGAGCAATAACATCAGCATGCCTGCCTGCACACTAGAGTTCACAACAAGGTCAACAAAACCCAACCTCGATGAAGAAAACAAAAATGGTGCATCACACTGCACACCGCACAGCAGTTTGCAGGTGCAAGTGTTTGCAGATTAATGTGTCGGCAGTTTGCGACTACTCGTGCAACACTCACAATTTGAAATTCTGCAAGTCGAGAGAAAGAGTGTTGCGACCAGACCTCTCTGTTTCATCTCTTATGTTTTTTATCGTCCACTTGTCTCTCATGCACCTAGCCTTTTTTGCCATGAAATGTGTCATTTTGAAGCCTGCTAGACAACAGGGAAAACACAAGGTGGGGCGAAATCTGTCTTCGCGACCTACAAGCAAGATAAAGGCAACAAGGAATTCCGCACGTAAAGGCGGCTATAAAGTTCACTGAAAAACCACACTACCTTTCGCATCCATTCCCCACCACTGTCTACCACTCACTCACTCACTCTTTCCTCCCCCCCATCCCACTTGCACGAAAAGTCCGTACAAGTATTGTTGCACTGGTAAATTGGCAGCGTCCGCAAACACTTGACTATTTTAACTCCACCCATACTTGTAGACACAGTACATGTAACACCACACTGTTCTCATCACAATCCAAGGCTTGTATCCAGATGGACACCTTCTTTCATAACTGTGTCCGCTAATGAACCGTATAAGCCAAAGGCATCTCGCCAGACACTAGCACACACAGAGACATCTCCAAAAACAACAAAGAAGCAAAGGAATAATGGCAGGGAAGGCAGTATAAGATCACAAGTGCTGGCGCTACACACCAGAAGCTTCCGGACAACACAATCTTTACACATCACAGTGACACATTGCTGAGGCTACAGTGACATCCTGGGGACATCCTGAGCTGATCTTCAACACGTGCTTTCCATCGTCTGCCCTTAAGATGTCCACAGAACAGCCATAAGTACCTCCGCAGTACCTCTCCAGAATATCAAAATCAGTGCTACGAGTGTTCAACGTCGTAGGATCGAACACCCAACCAAACGCTGCCTTCACAGCACCGAACAAGCTGTACAGTGAGCGTTCGCAAGTGGACATTCAGCCATAATATCCCAGAAACACACGCAGGACGTCCATGTAGTAAGAGGGACATCTGGACATTATGTTGACATCTCAGGCACGTAGCATTGTCTGGAAGGCTTTGTGGAACCTCTGACAGCTATATAAAGCAGGCACACAAAAGGGGCAGCACTCTCAAGCAATTGATCTCAAGAATATTAACAATGACATGCACGATGCTACGCTGCACATCACGGGAGTTGCGTTTATCACTGATAATGATGCAACCCTCATGACAGGAAGCAGCAAGTGGCACTCACAAAGTCCACCTCACTTCTGCTGGCACAACCCAAATGATAGCGACATCCAACAGTGCAAGAATAGGCCAAAATAGCAACAAGACCATTTCCTTTGACATGGGGCGGCAAAGAATTGAAGTATTCACAGCCAGCAGAAAGGTGGCTATCTGTTTCGAGAAAGTCCGGAGGGAGCACGCTCTTTTGAAGTGAAAGCTTCACTACGGGACCTCGTGCTTCGATTGCCGTGTGCCTAGTTTTCACCTTCAGCTGAGCTAGAGGTCAACCCATGAAAAAGAGAAAAAGAAATTGAATCAATATCCATGACCGAAAGTCGAGCCCGCGGCCGCGCGAACAAATGTCTTTTAAGGGCCGCTCAGCGAGACCACTAGTCTATCGCCGCAGCCAACCCGCCTCGTGTTAAACTGCACCACTCTCTTGCGCTGTGCACTGGACAGTGTCACCTTCATCAACTTCCATCTCCTCCATCGACTTCCATCTCCTCCATCCCACGGCACTGGCTGCTCACCATCATCTTCTACGTAGCACAAATCCGTGCTTTCACTCCGATTCAAACGTAGCAGACATTCTCTGTAGTTTTTTGCAACAGCCAAACAGGTGACTTTCAGCACACTACCAATAATTCCTCCACACATCTGCTTTATACATGAAAATGTTATTCGTGTTACGACTGCAACCAGAATCTCCTCCCTAATGAAGCATTCATGCTGATGGAACAAAAAAATGGTAATGCCAACGTAGCATTGGGGTTAAAACGTCATGTTTGGGTGTCTACAGTATTACTACCCTTGTTCACCCTAAGCATCGTTTCTAACCCGAACTTATGGTCGGCATTCTAGTTTACCCTTATTAATGCGAAAGTGTCAAATGGCTCATCGACATGAAAACCCGGCGTCGCACAAAAAGTGGCTGCGTTACAAAACTCGTGATTGGCCATAGCACTGTGACATCATCAAAGGTGGGAAAATATGAAATTATAAACCAGTAAAAGTCAGGACTAGTACTTACAACTGTACCAACTGCAAAGGAATAGAACAGAATATAGTTGGAATAGGATTAGAATAGAAGTAAAATAAAAATGCTACTGCATTACTCGCACGTAAATTCCCTAAGTGCACCGAGAACTTTTCTGACTTGAAATTACAAATAAACCGGACGAGATGACGTAAAGCCTTAGACTGCCTAAAGAAGCACTTCGAGGTCCCTTCCTAAACTATGGGTGCCTGTCACTGAGCGTACAGGGTGGCTCGCAGTTTATGGAATGTGCCAGCAGAAGCAGAGATATGTGCATGCCTTCCTCCGCAGAGAAACACTGCACCAGATGTGAAATCACACAGAACCAAAAGCAATGGTGCTGAGAGAGAGACTTGGAGTGCGGCTCCATTTGTTGCATCAAAGCGGCGCAGTGAGCTAGAACATTCTATAATGCAGGTCGACTGAGAATGAATTACTACGGGGCGCAGCGTCTGCAACCAAGTGACCTCATCCATCAAACAATCTGGTCATCGCGTTGCCAAATTTCTCAGTGTCAGCTTTTATATCCAGATCCCCCCTACCAGGATCTCAAGTTATTGTCTGCATGAAATGATGCCATCACATAGAAGGGTCACATGAGCCATTGTCAACAGTCACATGACCAGCTGGTCCCATGCCTTGCATTATAAGCAGATCCCTTCCAAACCACGGCCTCGTGGTCGACGCCTATATGAAGTGGCAGTACCATAGCAAGGTAACATGACCCAGTGTGTGGAGTCACAAGTGCCATTAATTAATAGGTCTTTGTTGATCGTACCCATCATGCATACCGGCGACACTGAAAGTAGCTCCATACTACATGCAACATTTCCCCTCCATTAAAATTCTTCAACCATGGCCGGACTTCAACCCCCCTACCTCAGCATCCAAACTTCAAAGCCACTGATCCACGCAATATTATTAGAAATCAAGACGTGGTGAAGATGAAGTTTTGTGACATTTCATCAACAGGACTTAACCTCAGGCTTGAACGTGTTATCTCACTGAACAGCTGCGTCATCTAGTTGCGTCAGACAAGGCTCACCGAGCAGCATGCTGCATTTCTTTCTTTTTTAGCGACAAAACTGCCTTAGCCAGCTCACTCGCTGCAGTCAGCCTACTCAGTAGCTGCGTTCCAGGTCACGGCACTATCGTACCAGAACGAAATGCAAACAACGTACAGAAATCAGAACACACTTCTTGTGTCAGGTCATCCGCCCCTGTGAGCAACTGGTATGATTTTCATGCGGAGGGGAATGCCTAACACACGCACAGCAGCTGGCTACACAATGGTGCCACATCACAGACTCTGTTAATAGCGTACAAAGAAGTGCGCTCGTATTTGGTTCCATCCATCTACACGTCGTTCCGGGCCGACAGCATCACTAGAAGCTCGCAGAAAAACCCTGCACAGTAGTAGTAGCTTGAACTATAAGAAGCAAGAGATGTAATACTAAACAAAACAAAAACAAAAGACAGAAGGTTGAAGGGCAACTTGACAAGCTATCTCCATGCCGTCGAGAGGATCCGGTTGTCGAGCGGCCAAACGTCGCCACCTTCCTGCTTCACCGACTGGTGCATCGCAGCCACGGCCGGCTGCAAGACTGAACCATCTCCTCCCGGCACCATGTTCGGCACGGGACTGTCCATGTTGTGGTGGTGCATGGCGCCGTCTTGGCTCAGCCCCATGGGTGTTGCCACCGGCTGGTAGGGTGCCGGTGGCACGTGGGTGACAGCGCTCTCCAGCTCTGCACTCCACGACATTCCGCCGTCCGGCAGGACCTCGCCGCGGTCATATGAGCTGGCCGTTACCACAGCGGAGTCGCAGTCCAACGGCTCCTCCTTGATTGTCGGCTGCATGCCACCGTTGAGGTGGTGCGGGTGGTGATGCGGGTGGTGGTGATGTGGCTGGTGATGGTGTGGCGGCAGAGGGAGCGTCAAGTCAGAGCCCCATAGTGTGCGGCTGCCAACGTTGTTCACGGTGCCACCATAATTCGACGATGGCTGACAGTAACTGTCGGCTGCACATGGAAGAGAGGGAAAAGATCACTTTCGACACCAGCCAGCCATGTCAGTGCACATTATTAAGGTGCAATCAAACTTGAGTCACAGAGGCCGTGGATCTGTTTTGGATGCAAATAGTCGCACTGGAATAGTCGCAAGTGTAAATGTCTCTTTAGAGTGACTGCAGTGAAAACAATAGGGGCTGAAGAAAGATATGAGGACACATGAGGGCTTCAAGTTTACAATGAGCACAGTTCAACTCGCCCAGTTCACCTTTCCACAATGTCGGCATAGTCGATGCCACAAAATAAATGACAATTATAGCACTGCAAATTCAATTGCATGAAATAAGGTTAAAACAAAATGAAATTAGAAGGAAACAGTAAACCAGTGATAAAGATGACTGTCAGAACAGTTGGCTGTAAAGGAATGAACAACGGTCAGTTTTAACAAGTCTGTGCCACAATCTGAAAGAGCACCCATGTGCTGTGCGATGTCAGTGCACCTAAAGAGATACCCAGGTGGTCGAAATTATCTTAAGATCTACATTACAGCACCTCTTTCTTCCTTTCTTCTTTCACTCCCTCTTTTATCCTTTTTGTCCACCCAGATATGCCAGACAGTTACTGTGTCATTTCCTTTCCTCAAAATAAATTTTTTATAAGTAAATCTTGGTGGTGTTCAATAAAAATAACAAACTTCTAATGCGCTAATAAGCAATGGTAACAATGTTAAGTCATTTGAGTGCAGAAGTAATTTTACAGAATTTTTTACTGTGTCCTGTCATATGCTGTACGAACCACAAGACCTGAACTTTGCCGCACCGAAGGCAATTTTTTAATGCAGTGCTTTGAATTGTAATTCTCAGCAAACTAAGGTAAACATAACCTGGAAACCATGACAAACATGAACCTGGACATGAAGCCGAACACAAGGCCAAATATGAAGCAGAACTTACACCGAAATGCGGCGGTTTGGATGCATTGGTTATGCAGTGACTGACACTTCTAGCGTGAACACAAGACAGGACACGAAGACAGCAGCACACACAGGCACTTGAGAAACATTCTGAAACTTTCCGTCCAAATAGTATACACCAGAAAAAACTTAGCATACCACAGCCCCTAGCGGGATTCAATCCAGCGGCGGTGCAAACGGGTCAACGTCGTTTTCCGATGTCTTCGACCACTCGGCCATCACCAGGATCCTTTCACACTACGTGTTACTGGTAGACGAGATCTCGTGCTAATGTGCTCGAAACCATTGTTCTTGTCATCACTCCATTCGCTCTGCGCTGCGAATGTCTGCTAAGGCCACTGCAGAGTGGGCGAGAACTACGGTGCATCAAACAGTGAAAGCATCGAGAGATGCTGACAGTGCTGCCCAGCACAAAAAAGACAAGCGAATGAATGCGGCAGCGGCTCGTGAACCACCAAAAGCGGCGAACAAAGCCGAGAATGCTGTCTAGTCGGGAGAATTGGCTGATGGTGGAGGCTCCTCAAGCCGCAAAGACACCCACGAAGACCATGCGTGCTGTACAGCCGTCGCCCGCCTGTGCGGCGCTCACGCGCTCCGGATTCGGGAGGGCCCGATTTAATTGGTTCTCCGTCATCGCCGGCCATTGCCGGTGACGACGCGCGATGAGCCATCGACGTGCGACCTGCGCCGTCAAGATGTGCTCTGCGCATTCCCCATCCTCCCTGGTGTTGTGTCGCGCGCGATTTAACCCTCTGGTTGGCCGTGTGGCATGCTATCGCCCTTGGCTGTGCCGTCACGCGCGTATGTAGTCTTTGCTTCGCGTGCGCGGCTCCGCGGGCCCGCTTTTGGGTGCTGTAGCTGGGCTATGGGTTACATTGAGGTCTGGGGATCAGTGCAATGTTATGTAATGCAGCTTTCTGTGTAATAAACACTTGTGCTCTCAAATAACAGCACCTCCTTCCTTCGGAGCGAGAGCGCAGGCGCGTGGCGAACGCTGGCTATGCCCTCAGCTTGCTATGGCGCGAACCCGCAATATGTGGGCGAAGTGCCACTCAATTAACACTTCGGCACAGGTTCATAACCAACCCCACACAATCTATGAGCACTATGCCTCTCCTGCAATGCATTTCATGCTTATATTTCTCGACGAATGCAACATTTTTTAAACCTGACTCTTCATAGGTCATAAACCTGTCCCCCGACACGATGATCAGAATACTGCATGCATTGCTTGGTGCTCATACCATTACTTAGGAAATAAATGACCTACTAATAAAACGGCATCAACAAAATGATCACTTGGGGCCCCAAATACAGCTTGCAACAAGAAGGGGACACCTTACTTCTGCTGAGAGTCGTACAGAACATGGCTGCTGCTAAAGTGATCCCTCCGCATGGGTGGGCATTATTTTGAAACAGAGAGCAATGCCTGCAGGGGAGGGAACACCCCCCTGAAAGCAGATAAAGAATGCAACCAGACAAGGTAATTACCATCAACTGCACTAAGTCCACTGCATGACAAACAAACCTCCAATCACCGCCCCTCCAGCATCAGCCACAGCCCCACAACAGCTCATCAAATTTCCCAATCCCATCTCTCCACACAACTCTCTGCCGCCTATGGCAACATTTCCCATCTTTTGGCCATTTTTCTCAGAGGAAGACAGACAGTGACGGGACTTGAAGGTGCAGGCTTCTTTCCCAAGTCATCCACCCTGGAAGGCCAGGTGAATGACTTGTACCTATTTGAAGAAACCGGTGGGTAGCTAACCAACAGCAGAAGTCAAACCCACGACCTTCCCAAGCCAAGCCAGAGCTTACAGGACCAGCGCTAATGTTACATGTCCTGCATAACTGCACTTCCTCTTTGTTTTTGCAAGGATGTTATTAACTCGTGTGAGCTGGTCCATGCCGCTTATCGACTGTCCAACCAGATAACAGCACATAAAAGGAAAACAGCAGGAAGGCTGGCGCAGGACTTACTCCCTACTGGAGCAGAGTTACGCAAAAGTCTGCCGCCCTGCTTTAAACAACACACATATGTTATATGGGAAAGCCACTATTCTTGTATATGCCGAAGCCATGCTCAGTGGTGCAGTTTAGTGCTGCTTCTATCTGTGTATTTTTGGCTCTTGAACGTACTTCACTGCAAGCCAAAAGTATTATCACATTAAGTGAGCCAGGCAGTTACTAGTCGGTTGTCTGCACAAAGGCCCATCTCAACAAGATATGGATGAAATATGTGCCACATGAACAAAGTGGCACCATCTGTTGTAAATGCTACAAGTCACTAAAGCTTTATTCCGATAACATGAGAAGGCTAATCATAAAAGCTGCCCATCCTAAACAGGAAAATAACTGTGTCACTAAACTGTGCACACGGGCAAAAAAAAAAGTGTGCAGGGCACAAAAACAGTAGCCGAATCAACGGGCTTCCATTGCACCTGAGTGCCAAGTGGTGCAAAGGCATTGGCTTCTCTGCGACATATGGAAGCTTTGGAGCGGCGTGATCATGTATGGCCAATAGAGGTGTGATTTTTGTCAACTCCCGTGGAGCACATAGAGTACCTCTGCGCAGGAACATGCAATGGAAGCACCGGCACAGAATGCTTGCTTTGCATGATACCGTAGTCGAGTTCCTTTCCCAACCATTCGATGGTGCCACTATGCAACTGGCTTCAAGCCACTTGAACCGTTCACTGCACTAATATGCCAGGAGTGAGGGCAGGCTCCACCATCCTGTGTACTCGCGCTCTGTGGTCTCTGTGAAAGTCAACAAGCATGGTACGTACGTGTCTGAACCGTCCGATGGAACTCCCTTTTGCGACGGTTCGCAAACCAGTTGCTCACGTTGGTTATTGTCATGAAGCCACACCGGCTTGAACCTGCAGGCAGACAGTAAACTGAGGTTGAGGAAAGCTTCACATTTCCATGGCTCTCAAAGCACACAGAATGATGGTTTTCACTTCCATGTATGCAGGTGCTTCATTCCATCACCGTCGTGCTGTGCATGTTTCAACATGCCAGTAACACTATTTGTTTAGAAAGAATAAATAGTGCTCCCCTTTTATTAGGCACACGTACAGATGGAGGCAACATTAAAGGGAACATGTGAGCGCCTGCTGATGTGGGCCCTGTTGCTTGTCTCTTTGCTTCAAGGAGGAACGCTGAAGTCACAAAGGACGCATCTTTGGAGTGGGCCACGAGGTACATGGCCCGCACATTCAGAGTTAGTGCGTGCCTGTTCCCGTTGTAGATGGCGTGGGCTCCACAAATAACCCCCATAGATGCCCATGTATGTGCTGGTTTACGATTCGACGGCCAATTCATTGCTGACTCATGTTGCGACTAGCGGTTTTGCGGTAGCTCTTAGGCTAGTGCAAACATAATCAGCCACACACCTGTGCGACAATTAAGGGGCCTGCAATATTTGCGCGAGGAATCACCTCACTTGGCAAGGCAGTGCGTCATTTTTCGCAAACCCTGCAGTCGCTTATGCGCAGGAGATTGCAGTGTATGTTCTAAGCATAACGGCTACCCGTAAACGCGTTTAGGAAGCGATTACACAACAGCCAGCGCAAATAGGACTCTCTCTCACCTACCCCCACCAGGCCCTCCTCCTCTACTTTCCACCCTTATGCTCTGGCCTCTCTTTTTTCCACCGCTACCACCTCCTCTGCCTTTTCTCTTTGTTATCGCCCTAATTTCATCCTTTGCCATACTCTTCACTTTGCTATAGCTTTGCCAGTTCACCGCGCTCTCCGCTATGCCATAGCTCTGCCAGTTTGCCATGCTCTTCGCTTTGCTATAGCTCTGCCGGTTACGCCGATGACGATGACAGTGCGCAAGCCAGGAAAGGGCGCTTAAGAGCTGCGCTCTAAAACAGTAACACTTTCAAGAGCCCCCACCGTTATAAACAACAGCACAAAGCAAATAAGCCTGTTGGTATGCACAGCTGCCAGGCCATTTTGAGAACTACACAGCATGAAAGCATGACAAGGCATGCCTCCAACATTAAAGGGACACTGAGATCAGATCGAAGCTTGCCTGTTTCAATAAACTATGGCATTCTAGCGACAAAGAGATCATTCTCACCAAGAACAGAGCTTTTATAAGCTCGAAAAGACCAAAGAACGAAATATAGTTGCCCCCATCACCGAGTGATTTTGCAAGTAATCCGTCTGTGTCGACATCTAATTTTCAGCGTGGATCCCAAAGGCTATTCACTGCCATTCACTTCAAAACAGTCGCAAGTCTGAATACATTGGCGGCAAAATTTTAAAATTTATTTTTCTCAGCCATAAATGCTTCTTTTGCTGCTGTACAAACATTCATAGCCAGAACGAGCCTCAGCATCAATTTTGCCCAGGACAACACTTCAATAGCGTTGTCCTCAGTGTCCCTTTAAGAACAGCAACAAGCATACGATAAGCCCTTACTGGCACAGGCTCACGTGTTTCCTTTCATATTCCCTCCACTAGCACTTTCAAAGGAAAAAATATTTCTGCAGACCTGGAAATGTAACCTGCTATGATGGCAGAGATAAAAGCAATTAAAAGATAAAACGAACTTTCCACTGTTTTCAGTGCAAATAAGCAGAGAGAACTGCACCATCATCGCTGTCATTACTTCGACCTTTTGAATAACATGCAGAGTGCCGCACCTTCACTGCCTCTCTCACAGGCGAGTTTTCTTCCCTTCACTGAATAACTTTTTATCCAAGACAGACATAACTGTACAAAATGGTTGCAGCTACTGGTTTCTGCATTCTCGGCGGACAATGTCCTTTCATGAGGGCCACTGCAGAGCAAAGGGGAACAGACCCACCGCTCTCCATGGAGTAGGAGTTGCACTCCTCGACGACCCGCTCCTTGTCGCTCTGGCTCGGGTAGGGGTTCCGCTGGTAGTGCCTCTCCAGGATCTCCAGGTGGCCCTTGACGAAGGTGAAACGCTCGCGCTGCTTTGTCAGCCGCTTGAGGGCATCCTGGGGCAGCCTGGTCATGTCACTGCTGGGAGAAGCTGTCCAAGAATAGACAAAAGAAAGGAAGAAAACACTCCAGTTATGAAACTGCAGAGAACAGCCTTCACAGTTATGTGGACAGCCAAAAACTATTTCTGCTAAGACCATTGGGTGAACCAGCATGCACATGTGTTCTGCCAGGGCACATTTAAGCAAGGGACACATGGCTGCCCTTCACACCCTTTCAGTAAGCAAGCAATTTTTTAGGAGAAAAGTGCATTATCCCTCATTTTTCTCCAGTCACCAAGATTCAAGAAATGCACAATGCAAATAAAACTGCTTCCCCCCTATAGCCACAACCCCCCCCCCTCCCCCCCTTCCCACCTGGGGTTGCTTGCCCATAAATCACCGCCGTTTTAGAATACGAAAGGAGAGGGAAAGGCGCGAAGGCGCAGAAGTTCAAATTTTGTCAGCATACAACTCAGCTTCCACAAAATGCATTAAAATAAGGGTAATTATGAAGCAGCGTCTTTTAGCATCCCGTCTGTTAACATCGCAACTTTATTGAGAGCCCCTTTCTGGGTCCCTTTAATATTTAGGTGAAGTTAACTAGTAAATAATGGCCACTTAGAGACAAAACAAGCCGTTTTGCGGCAGCCTCAGTAGCTATGACAACAATATGGTGTAATAACCATTGCTCTCACACACTCAAATAAATGAGACTCCTCAAGGGTCACGACGCATTTTTGAGACTTTTGTCAAGTGAACTTCAGCCTTTGAGGCCATACAGCAAGCAATAGTATAGCATGTTACGCATACTGCTCTGTTAGTATCAAGTCCGCCAACAATTTCTTGTTGAAATTTAACATTTTGTTGCAAGTTACTTAACAGTGTGCTCTGCCACAAACTACCTACACAAAGATTAAAGTCTCAATACAAGCTTGAATACCATTCTTACGCAAGTCAGGAGGGAACCTCTGTCACAAAGACCCTCATAATAAAAACACAAAAGATATGGCCACTATGTTGGCTGGGTGCGCAAAGCGTATGGATGCAAAAACATCTGCACTTTTCAGTCCGAATTTTCTGTCCACAGATACAGTAGCACACAACATCATTGCTTGAAATCTACAGTCAGACCGAAGCGTGCAGGTTATGCTGGCTGTCTAGACCTCTAAAGCTCTAGAAATGTCCCCATCACTAATTAGTACAATATCAGCATGGCAATAGCACTACAAAAGCCCAACAGGAAGGCCTGGAAGCTCCTTGGATAGGCCACAAAGCGGCCAATGTGATTTCGGCAGAGAGCATGGAAGAAAGTTACCACAGTCAACATTATGTCTCAACGTTACACAGCAGCAATACAACCCTGCTTGCATTGTTTACAGTATACAAATGAGTATGCAAACACATGACAGTGATGTAGAATGAAGAGCCCCCTCCTCTCCAGCACAATGCACAAGAAGCCAACCGTTAAGAGCCAGCAAAAGTGATTTCTGAGCTTGCAAAAACTGCCAGTCCACCTTCCTATCAAGAGTAGGTGTAAACTTTAAAAGCACTACGGGACCACCAAGAACCTTCTAGGATACCTCGGAGATGGCAGCCAAGTCCCCTGGCTGCTTGACATGACACCACCTTCACCCACTTTTGTTGTTCCAGCTACGCAGAACACTTAACCTCCCTTGGTGCATTTATGTCTCCATATGCTTCCACCACCAGCTGTTTCTATCTTGTTTTCAAAGCTGGGAAGTGCGCTCTGCATTTGCTGCTTTCCTGCTACAACGCTGAGTCACATTTTTTCACCAATAGTGGCACGCTTAGCCACCTCTACCACTGTCTGGCCTTCATGTGCGTCTGCATAAGCCATCCATTGCCAGTAGAGTTAAGTGCTTTTCCTCCTCCAATGTGAAAAACTACTAGTGTTCCCTATCTCAAAGACGCCTCCTGGCTCTTGGCTCATCCCGCACTTTTATCGCTGAGCATGTGAAGGCGCAGACTGAATGTACAGAACATGAACGTCGATAGTGGATAATGACAATAATCACACGGCCTTCCCCTTTGCAGTAGTGTTGTACAGTGCACGTACTTAGACGGTGAAGAAGATGATGATGACGAAGATTAATGCCCTTCCTCTTTGAATCAATGCAGTAGGCTTCGCAACCTGTGCTTCCACACAGCAACTACCCGTGTACTATCGAGCCGTAATGAGATGCAAACAGCGAGGTGTGTGGCTAGATAGACAGACAGATAGGTAATTTATAGCATTTCCTTTGTGTACGGGTGATGACTATTTTCAGCACAGTCAGCGCCACCTAGCGAGCAATAGACGATATGCGAAATCCGCGGCACCATCTCTTAGCCCTCCAAGAACTAGGCCCACCACGTTGGTTTGGTTGAGAAAACGAAAACACTACCCAGCGTTGCGTAAGACAGCTGCACTTTGAAAGGTGAAATGCGGATGAACTGTTGCACTATGCCATGCACCCTGCCAGGATACTACGATGCATGTGGCAACCACGTATATGTTTCAGCTTCTTGTTTACTATTTTTTTTGGTGTGAGCAAACGTTTTAGTAACATCAAATGCAATGCAAGGTAGCATAAGCAAAGCATGCCGGCCTGTTCACAGCTTTTGCTTGCTTTGCTGATTATTCACAAAACAATACAGGTGATTTGTTTTCAGATTACAATATGGACCACACAATCTGTTATCTCTAATCAGAAGAAGAGCCAATTTCAAGCATTTTGTAACTCAAGCAGCAAGCCGCAAGCTTCGTGGCGAACGCGCATTGGATGTGCGCTGTTTGTTCGCCGCTCACCGCCTGATTCCTGCGCCCCCGCACTTCCCCACTGCGCCCGAACGAGAGGAGCAGGAAACGCTGCCGTCGCGCGCCATCTGTAGGGGCAGTAGCGTACATTGCGAGGAGGAGGAGGAGGGATTTCTCGCTCACGCGAAGGAGGAGGTATTTTTTGCTCACGGCTGACGCCGTCGACAGCGGCTTTTCTGCAACACGAGCTCCTTAACGCTGTCGCATTAAAATCTGATGTGCGACTGTTTTAGTTCTTCAGGCTTCTAACAACCAATATCCACGCGATGCAAGTATGTTTAAGAAAATTTGCTGTGATTCAACCTGGATGAACCTAGTGAGACGAGCAAAAGCTATGTTAAGCATGGTTATCCAATCTCACGCCTTTCCATATCGTAAAGACGATCAGATTCAACTTGACGGCGACGATAAATCGTCGAAGTACTAGTTCTGGCATGTTGCTCGTCCTTGGCTTTGTGTAAAGGTAAGCACAGACCACGTGCTTTTATATAGCAAACGGTGCGTCTCGCGATTTCCGGCAGTTGTGAGAGTGCCGTCGACTCTCCATACGCAGCTGTGGCTAGGCGCAGCAAGTCACATGATTCGATAGTTGCGAGGTGAGTGAGCATTGTTGGCTCAACGAGCGCAGCTGTGGAGAGGCGTGCTGATCGAGTCACGTGGCATGACGTCAGGGCCAAGCCTCCGCTCCTCCTAGTTTAAAGGCCAAATTTCATAGCCACATGACCTTCAGCTTCGTACGGGGAGATGCACGTCCGCGGTTAGAGGCTGGCTGGAAGTCCTTGACTGGTAGCGGCCTCTTCCGCCAGATAGATGGTTGTGGGCTGGAGCTCAGGGTCCGGGCTTTTTAGCAGGGTCTCCCAGCCTTCTCTACTATCAATATTTTTGCCCGCCCCCGGAGAATTTCGCCACTCCCAAATTATGTGGTCAAGGGTCCTTCTCGCCCCACAGTGCCAGGGGCGGGGAGAAACGTCTTTTCTGATGGAAATAAAAATTGTTCAATCAATCAGCTCTGTACGGGAAGGAATAGACCTTTCGCTCTAATATGGATACTCCTTCTCTAGTCCAGTGCACTTTTTATGGTAGCAGGGAAGGTCGCTACAACATCACAAGTAGGAAATCCAAAAAAAAAACAGCGTCTTTGCTTGCAATACTGTAAGCAATGTACGCCTGAGTTCCCCTTGTTAATATCGTCTGTTGACTGCAAAATATCTGCTACACACCTTTTCCGCCTCGTTTAAGCTGTGCCACCATGAGATAAGACAGTGAAAATCAGCATTGGCAACCGCGCCAGGCTCTGTAACGGTGGCGTTGAAAAGCGTGGATGTGCACAGCACATTATAGTTAAAGGGACGGCATTATGCTCCTTGCTGTGCGTTGTGTGTGATTACACTGCTGTGCATGCAGCTGCTAAAACCAGACCACATGAAACTTTGCAGTACCAGAGAAGTTGCTCCAGGCCAACACGTGCGTGCACGCCGCACAAAATAACTGCTTGCCATCCTACCAGGTGAATTTTCAAGCACTCAGAAATAAAACAGCGATGACAGTGCACAACACTTGAAGCAATGCCTAAATGCCCACATTAAAATGACAACGGCACAGAGTTCAACATTTCCCCGCACTTCCCTGTGTCGATTCTAGCCATCTTCAGAGCCAAACTTCAAGCGAAGCAGAGGACATGGTAGAAGCACGCTGGCGCTGACTAAATGACAAGAAAGGACCTACGTTTGGTAAAAGTTAGATCAGCTGTATAAGCAGTGCAGAGGCTAAAGCTTGGATTTCGAAGTTCATAACAGCTTCCCCGATATCATGAAAGCTTGCTAGGAAATGGTGCACCTGCTCGACCTGGCAACCAGAAAATACGGGCGCAGTGTCGCCAGACCTCCAGGCAGTTTCGCATATTGTCTATTGCGGGACACAGTGATGCCAATGCCACCAGCTTCATTCAGGGTGGTGACATCCACTGCTCAGTTGAGAGACGCCTCTTTAGGACTCGCACGCTGCACAGATGACTGGTAAAAAAAAGGGATTCCTACACACCTCCCTGAAATATGACTGCAATGTCTGGCACCGGCATTATGCAGCATTTTGGCCCACAGAGCCAGAAATGCCGCCTTCCCCAATATAAATGCAGCGGCATAAAGCTTCAGTTGTATCCATAAATGGCATAAATGTCACCACACTGAACAGAGGCTGTCAGATAGGCATCAAGGCATACCTCAGTGTGAATGGGCATCTAACACTACCTGGTGCAACATAAAATTCGCAGTGCTAAACCCCTATTACAGCCTCCCCAGCAGCCCTCATTATAGCTCAACTGCACAGTGCCTCGAATTTATGCTCTGAAGACACCATTCGAGCTACAGTGGCGGGTCAGCATTAAAATAATTTTCTTCTCAAAAGAAGTGTCGCCTGCAATCATTTTGTGCTTAACAATCAAACGGAGAGAATAGGGATATCAGTGTGAACCTATTATCCTTGCATGCTTGCTGTTTACATTACGAGTTTGCTTAAGCTGCAACTAGGAGGCACTCACAGTGCTTCAGCAGCTTGCTGGCGTCCTTCCGACGATTGCAGAACCAGTTGTTTACCATGCTGGAGGTCACGTCTGTGGGGACCAGCTCACCTGAAGTAGTGACGAGGTAAAAATCAAGAGAGTGGTTTGAGTGTGTGCCCCAACACATTAGCCGCAAAGGTGAATTACATTGCCATGGCACGGAGAAAAGGAGATCCCTGGATATACACTGCCATGCTTGCCAAGAGGCAGGATCGTGTGCAGTGCGTGCGAGAGGCTGACAGGCAGCACTGTAGCCATGGTTTCCTGTCAGTTGTAGCACTTTGGTGCCTTTCGCATTTCACGGGTATTTTGTAGGGAACTTCTCATCTTCAGTCAGTGATCCCCCCCCCACATGCACCGGTCAAGTGATGGTCAATGCGATCAAGCTGTGTACCTTGAGACAGAAATCAAAGCCCTCTTCGTGACCAAAGTGAGGGCAGCGAAACCCACAGATCTAAATGAAAACACGACACTCTCCACATCTTGTTTGTTTTCATTTTTTTCCAAGAAAAGCAGCCTGAGTGGAAAGGCCTGACACAGGCTACCTTTGTATCCAATGCAGCCAGTTAGCGACCAGTCTCGTCAGAGATCTGAGTCACACCTTTTCAGAGCATTTCACTTCCAAGAAAGTTGAACGCATGGCCTGGCCACGGTTCGTCCCGTTAGAAACCACTTCCTACTGCAAAAACGACAGATGCTCTACCACTAAGCCATCAATGTGGTTGAAGCATGAAAAAACTCATGTGCTGTACAAGCGAAGCCATTACAGCCAGCGTCATAAAGCTCTAAATTGTTCACTCCCAACTACTGTCTCACACACTTCTTTTTAAACAGTTTTATATACAGTAAAACCTTGTTACAAGAGACACTCAAGGGACCCGAGAAAGATGTCTCTTGTAATCAAAATTTCTAAAACACTGAGGAGTCGGACTAGATCAATTTATTGCACTTCAGGATATTAGTGCATTTAAACACATTCACACACATTAACAGGAAATTGTTAACGTGACTTCCCACGACTTCGCTTCAACGTGACTTTTAGGCATTTGAGTTTACATGGGACAGAACTGTCCCATGTAAACATGGCGACAGCTCCAGAGTCCGACCGGTCTGACTACCGGCGTACAAAGCGACCGGCACCGTGGAAGCTGGGATTGAAATCCAACCCAACGTAAATTCAGCTCAATAGTCGGTGCAGGAGCGTGACTGCAATTATAGAAACAGAATGACGGAAATTTTGGTGCAGTGAGACAATAATCGCAACCATGTGATGTGGGACATCGTGTTGAGGAACGGAACAGAATCGAGCCAAGGGAATGAAAAGTGCAGTACATACCAGTTGGTACAACGTTGGCCAGAGTGCGTGAATGCATGTGGGTTGTGTCTCTTCTAAATACAGTCGAACCTCATTGTACCGAGACAGTTTATAATGAAATATTGGATATAATGAAGAAATGACGATTACCCTCGGAAGCTTGGTCAACACAGGCTATAACATAGCTAAGGATATAACGAAGCAACCGTTGGGCTCCCTCAACTTTGTTATAATGAGGTTCAACTGTAGTGAAGAATTTACTCTAGGAACCTAAAAAAGTTGTCCTCAATAACCGAGTGTCTCTTGTAACCGTGGTTCTTGTATGCGATGTTGTTAACATGGTGAACTAAGAAAACGAACCAAACCACTTTCAAATATCTTTTATAACCACATCTCTTGTAACGAGATATTACCGTACAACTATGTGCTTTTACACAAAGCTGACTAATTGGCCAACTCTCTGTAGCAGCCACAAATGTAATGAATGTGGTAATTCAAGTGTGTGGATGCATTGGTTCCCTCTGTCTCCTTGAGTAGGGGCCCTACTGTGGTCATCAAGCGAAAATGCTGCATCCCTGCAGAGAGGAAGTACCTTTGCAAGCAAAATTTGCATAACTCTGAGCTCTCCTCAACCCCCTGCGCCAAAGAGAAATTTTGCCACAGCCTTCTTTCATTACTTGGTGCAACAACAACATGCCGAAGTTGAAGGGGCCCGGTGATTACTTCGTTATAGCCTGGGCTGACCGAGCTTCCAAGGGGAATTGTCATTCCTTCGTTATATCCATTAGTTCGTTATAAACCGTTTCGTTACAACAAGGTTCCCCTCTAGCAACATTTTAAAATGACAGCATTTAGGTTTCCAGCTCACAAAAAAATTTCCAGCTTCTCTGTCACGAAATTCCCTGATTGGTCGAGAGAAGTCACGTGACCTTGTGAGTTCAATGAGATTACCACCTTCCCATCGTGGCACTGCACATGAGCCTTACGGGATCTCGGGAAGAGCAACCTAGGTCTCACAAGCCCCACCGGTGGCTGTGTTTGAAACAGCCACCTGCTGGAGCAGTGGTGCACCTCTTAACTGCTGCAGCTCTGCGGCAGAAATGTTAAGAGGACTCCTCGCGATCTGCTAAGGCAAATCAGATGGCCATGAGGTCATCAACACCACGTGACCACCAGTGGACCAATCATAAGAAGCTGCCAAACTTGAAATTCTGAGGACCCCCAAAATTTGCAAGTTTGCCCATCCTCCAAAATATTTGAACCAGGCTTACCCAGAAAATATATTAAAGTTTGAAGTGGGGATTAGTGGATGGATTAAGGTGGATTTGTGGGTTGGTTTAGTGTAACCCAGTGTTGGAGGTAACACGTTACAAGTAATGGTGTTACCAGTAACACGTTACTTTTTTTGATAACTTAGAAACATACTCGTTATCATTTAAGAACTGTAACGGTAACATACTTACGTTAACATTTTTCGGTAACGCGAGGTATCACGTTACTAGTTACCTTTTATTCCAATTGTCCCCCCTCCGCCCCCTTTTTTAGAAAAAAGTGATGTTGCAAATAAACAAAATGCACAGGTGCTCTCGGTGACCCTTGTTGCATGGCAGAAAACACCTGCCCTTGACAATGCGCCCAAATAAAAAAAAAAAGACAGAACACGCATTCACACCCTTGCCTTATCCTACCTCCTCTTCCCAAACCACTCACACACAACCCTATAAAGAGTGGAAGCATGCCAAGCATTTTGGAGTATCAAATTTCTCAGAATTACTGTAAATTTGTTGAGTTCAGCGCTGTTTTCTTTGTGAAGCTAGAATTTATGATGAAGTGTCATTTTGTGCTTAATGTCACATTCAGAAAATGGCTTCCGCATGTGCCACAGAGTTAGGAGCCATCACACTTAACTATACAGGCAATTTTAGGCCACTATAACATTGCTAAGCTTCCACATAATTGTGCAAAGTGTTCTCGTTAAATCTGGATTTCGGGCAAAATTGTTTTTGGGCTGGAAGTTTTATGTGAAATATTAGCTTTATGAAATTTTTATCGTGAGTTCCTGCAGCAAAGACACACTGAATAAAATTTAGGGCCATGGAGTAACGGCAAAGTAACGTGTGATACTTTTTTTTCGGTAACGGTAATGCACTACCTTTTACTGCAGTTAACGTAGGCCGGTAACGCGTTCCTTTTTTTTTAATGTAACGAGTAACATATTTAGTTACTTTTTTTCGGTAACATCTACAACACTGGTGTAACCCATAATCCAGTGGAAGGTACTGGAACATACTAAAAGAAAATGACTAATGCATACCGTTATAAGGGCAACGGAACCAGTTCCAACCAAAGTTTTGGTGGGAAAACCGCAAGAACATTAGACACTCAACGTAAACGTCAAAGTGGAAACCTAAGTGCTATTGCATTTTCTTCATTAAGAGTGCAGTTAAAAAGACCTCCAAGTTTTTTGCAATTAAGGTCAAATTCGCTTTCAGTTCATTTTCTAAGCGAGGTATTTCATCGCTTTTGTCCTTAGCATACCGTTAAAGAGGCCCTGCCATACTGTTTGCATGATATAAACAGTGGATTTTTTTTTTTAACTGAGGTTTCACTACGTTGATTTTGCACAGGGCTACAAGGGTACAGGTAACTACAGATGGGTAGAGATATGCCTGCTGAAGGAGCAGATTGAGAACACAGAAAGTCAACTAACGAACTCCGGTTGTCTGGTCACAGCCCAAGCTTCTGGGTAATAGGGAGACCGAGGCATGTGGCACGTCATGGTAGCAGCACTCCAGAGATGGTTAGTTGTTCGAAGCAAAAGTGGTGCATACCATTCAAGCTTCGGTTAGACTTAACTAATGCGCCACTTCCAGAAGTGTCTGCTGTTGCGGCAGGCAAGGAGGTGACTGATTCTATCTAGAGGCATGTCAGTTTGCTGGTTTCCATTCCTAGCACTCCGGCTTTGGCGAAAACATTGAAAGGCGTTGCAAGAGCAGCAAGCCATGAAACGGCACATGGTATGCATACCTTCTGTTCCTGACAACTTATAGACAACCAGCGGCTTGCCCTTCATGTAGGTGCTGTGACAGTTGTTACCTAGTTGACAGACACTACAGGGGACAAATGTCTCCAGGATGCTTCAGCGCCGACAGAAGCCAGCACGTCTGTTATTAACCGTAACTTCACATCTCACTTGAGGTGAATATCGAACTCACGTGTACTAATGTGTGGTAGTGAAATAAAGTGATTATTGGCAGGAGTGGCACCTGAGCACCCAGATCACTTTTCACACATCCTGGAGACTTTTGTCCCCAATGGTACAAATCCTAAAAGCCTTCATCAATACCAATATCCTCCTCCCGTCCACTCCCTGAGTAAATCTCTTGCTTTCTGTCGTCTGTTTCCAAATTTTCTTAGTCCTTTATCATTTCTACTTTCTTAAAACCAACAACACCAATTGACTGCTTTTACACCCCAAGCCATCTCGAATCTCAAACTGAACTCGTTTACTTGAAGCTGGAGGGCTATACACCCAATAAGAATATCACTTAGGCATGTAGCGCCATCTGTTGCTGTATGCAGGAAGGCACAGAGCTCAGGACCTGTGCACATGCATGTAACTAACAGCACGTTGGCCAGTAATTAATTCGTCATCTTGCTCTCTTCTATTTCTAATGATGCACACACACATATTGGTCTGCTCCTCTTGTCTCATGCAAATAGAGTCAAACAAACTCTAGAAACCTAGAACACTCACTGTAACATTGTATTTTCGACGATGCAGATGAACCCCTCTGACGCAAGACACAAAACAAATGGAAGTTATGGGATCAAAATGAGTACTATAAAGTGCCAACAAAATCGCTGAAGGACCCTTTTATATGGTAATGCAATTTTTTGTGACTGCACAGCAATGTACTGGGCATCAAAGCAATATGAGGGGGAAAACTCGATCACATCTTCAATGACAACTACCTGAATACTAAGTGAGAAGCAACTGTTGATTTTTATGTATTGGTTTTCCCCTCAAAGAATGGCCCTAATAAAGTGTCTAGAGGTTCTATGCAGAAGTAAACATACATAAACAGTCCTACACTTGGTCCTTGAATGCAAAAAAAAAAGGATCGTCAAAATTTTGAACTAACGTTCATGGTAACCAATCAGACCTTTGATCTTAGAACGATAAATTACACAGTACCAAAACTACGAACAAAATTATGGTGAACAAAGTCTAAAATACCAAATACCTAAGCTTTTGAACAACAATAAGGATCTTATGACAACAATTTAACAGCCTTCGTCAGCAGCTGCTTTTAAGGGAGCTTTGACCGAAACAACGCTTCTGTAGGCTTGTTGAATATGCAGTCTTGGTCAAAAGTGTTAAGGCCAAAGGCTTTTCGCTTCAGCCGTATAACAGAGCACTATTAAAGACAAAATGACCCTGAAATGCTAGCAGAAGGTTTCTTCTTGCTGTAGAGAAGTTCCCTGCTTGAGTTGTGTTTTAATGATCCGCTACAAGGAGCATTCATTTCCCTGCAGCTGAACACTGTGGCTTAAAGACTTTTGACCAGGACTGTATTTACTGTTTTAACCGAGAAATCAAATACGCCGTTTTTCAGGACATGTATTAAGTGGTCTCGGGTTGTTTTTTTTTCGTTTCATTCTTCATATGTAGTAGTTGTGCCGCGAAGTAAGACGTCGATATTGTCAGTATTATGAACTTGGTTTTCTGTTTGTTCGCTGCCTTAATGTATGCTTTGTATATATGCTCCCGGTGTATGCTTTTACTTTTTTTTTTCTCCTCTATGAGAGTAGAAGTTGAATTGCGCACCTTGTTGGTATAGCACCGTTTCCTCTGCGTACAGTTTGTATAGTGTCTAGGACCCAGCCAGGTGCAAGGAAGCACCTTTTGTCTGCGGCCCTTTAGTTTCTTGTACAAGGAAACTAAGAACACGAATTTAAAAAAAAAACACGCACTCCCTTTCCCATCGCTGCTACTCGCACATGATCTAGTACGAATCGAGGCCAAGGGCCATAGGGTTGCCACGTACCAGAATTGAGTGCACTAAGGTTGCATTCATTGGCAATGGCATCCCTCTCATCGCCCTCAGGGTATGGGTTGGCCTCAAACGCCCTCCGCAGCACCTGCAGCTGGGAGTCGGTGAAGCGGAAGTGATGCCGCCTAGGGAAAGCCAGGCCCTGGACTCCTGCGGCCACCAAAACGAAAGCACGAATTCACGTAAATGTAATGTGAAATGTTCCCAACCAACGCTGCCAGAACCTCGGCAACACTGAATTCTCAAGCCCAAAATGAAATATAATTGGCCAGATGACACCGGAAGGCAGCAGTTTGGCAGTAAGATGCACTCTAGTGAAAGACTGCTGTTTATGATAAACTGAGAACGATGTTGCTAAAGAATGTGTGTTAACTACAGAAACTGTACCTATTGTACTTTGCATGACCAAAATGCGACTACTGCTGCTGAGAAAGGAAATTTCAAGATCACAATCTAGAGCACTGCAGTGGGACGGGTCCAGCCACCACTCTACAGCAGTGCCTGAACTCAAACGAAACAGCAATAACAAAGTAAAAAACAACTAGGCACTTAAACAATCGTAGGGTGGCCCCTTCTTTTCCCCAGGGTCTGTAACAAATGGCAGGACTGGCTTATACAAAGCTGGTTTATAAAAAAACTACAATTTTTCTTCTTTGATGTCATGAAAGTAATGGAGGCATCATACTATATATTCTAACCAACTGATGAGTGTGCACATATGGTAGGTATTAAAGTGCAGCCCTGAGTGATGCAGGTGGCCAGTCTTGTTCGAAGCTGAACATAACAACCATAGTGGGCTCTGTACATCACCCTAGCCCGTGTATTTCACCTTAGCATGGCGAGAAAGCTACTAAAAAGGCAAGCGACAATTCTTAAAAGCAATCTTAACAGAAAAAAAACAAGTCATCTCTAATTACGATACCTTTATGTCCAACTGGACGAGATTTACACTGCTGTTAAGACTGTACAAAGAGTAGAACAGGAAACCGCAGTGGTACAGCCACTGGCCCAATTTAAGCGTGTCCATGAAGACACTGGGCACACATATGAATGCCTGTTGGGCAAGCCTCTTAAATGCCGAAAAACCACTTCAACCTCTATTTTGGCAGGAATACCCATCACTGGGACGCAAGGATACGCAAGCTGCAAAGCATGCAGCAAAACATCATGCTGCACCTCAACGTGAAAAGTTTTTCTCACCTCGGCTTTCCGCCCCCGTCAAAACTGCCCAAGGGGTTCAACGGGGCCCCCTAGCATATCTTGCAGTCCAAAGCTTGGACAAATTAAGAACGCAAAGCCATTGCTCTTCCAAGAGATTACGGTTGCCAAGGGTACATAATGAGGGAGGCTACAGGCCTCACAAGCAAACCCCTGGGCTGTACACTTTTGACGTGGGGTTGTACAACTTTGATAATTCAAAAGAGAAAACCTCATGTGAAGTAGCATCAGTTGATGACGCAAAATGAAAACTAGCGTCTACTATGCACAAAAGCAGGTTCTACACCTGTAATGACCATGTGGAACAGCAAGTGGTGCTATTTAATCAACAAGCATAGGGGTTTTGGTTAGCTGGGAAATAGTTATAAATAGAAATACAGTGCAAAACACATCACTTCAAAAGCAAGGAACCAACAGCACCTGTATTTGTTGCTTCCTTCCCATGTTCGTTTTGCATTATTTTTTGGCTCACAACTCTTCCACTGTACAAGTTTCAAAGCATACCACAGAATGATATCCTTCGAAAAAACCCACACTGATCTGAAATTTGGATGTCTACAAACTGTTACTACACCTGAGGTGACCACATGAACTGCTCAGTCAAAATCAAAACCTACAGATGCCACTGACAGTCCACGTCACAGCTCATGAGTGATCCATACATCTGGCAACTTCTAAAAACTAGTAATGAGGGCAACGGGGGTTTTAAAGCCGCGTTCCGCATATGATCTTACATAAGAACACTGACGACAAGGCTGTGGCTACTGTGACAAAATACAACTATACTACAGCAGTTGACGGCCATGGCTATTGTGACAAATTGCAACCATTACAGCAGTTGACACATAAACATGAAGATAAACATGCTTTGGCCACAAGGCATAGCCATGCAGCTCAGGTAATTCAGGAACCTTCAAGGCATACACAAACCATCAGCAGGCAGCAGCAACATGCGAGCAAGTTGATGATTTGATATAGAATTTATTTGTGGCAAGTGCACAAGAAAACACGACCAACAAAGATCTTTTGAAACGCTGGTATTGCATACAAAGACAGAATGCCAAGACGGAAAGAAAATATGGACAAAGATGCGAACAAGGCAAAACTGCACCTTGTCCCATCTTGTACGTTTACGTCCTTGTCTGTATTTTCTCACACGGTTACTAATTATGGAAGGTGTTTGTGTTCCGTGGTATTTTAAGCTTTAGACATCCAGGTTGCATGCAAAAAGGGGCAAATGACATCTTGTAAAAAAGCAAGCAGTGCTCGCTCCTCCTTTATCTCACACATGACGGACCTCATACAAGACCAAGTGCATGTGCAGTTGCATGTTTTAAGTGAGTCAAATTTGGTGGCCATGGGCTCCACAAAACTATACCTGAGGTAAGAACGTGAGATTAATAAGTGACCTGTAGGATGGGAATGAAAAATAGGAGTGAGGATGGAAACAACAATATTCACGAAATGAGTTCATATCAGGTAGGCTACATGAATGCACTGGTAATTAACCAAAACGTGCTTCCTACTTTGGCAAGATGAAACCACATGGTTCCCTCACAATAAAAGCACCCTCATTCACCAAGCGATATGATTTATATTTTAACCACATGCAACTAGGGTAACAGTCTATACAGATTTCCCGTAAACCGCTGATGCCAAGCTTGACGTCCTTTTGCTGTGGTACCTGTGAAGGCTATGCGACATGATGTAGTTCTCCTAAACTGAAGTTTATGCAAACTAGATGTCATTGAGGAACTGATTTTTGCACAGCCTATGAGGTGTCATTTCATGCATATGTGCTGAACTGTTCCAAGGCATTGCTGCCTTAATACCTCAACCTAAAGGCGATACTGAAGTAAACATTTGTTTGTAAGTAAAATCTTTTCAGGAGAAAAAAGCTTATCGATCAGTATCTTCATAGCTAAGAAACCAGAAAAGTGAGTAAATTATAGCAAACATACCCGTAAAAAAACGCACTTCCAGGACGCCACAATTTACGCAGCATCTAGCTAGATCACGCATTAGACATGCTCTAATCGAACCTGGTGTTCCCAATAAGCTGAGCTAAAACAATTGCTTGCAAAAAAATTTCCACCACGCACAAATGCTCACTGCCGAGGTCTACGTGCGCGCCGACTGCAACTCGTTACAGGTAATCCACTTCAAAGATATGTGACTAACCGCACGCGCCCGCAAGCAGAGTTATCGCAAGGAGGAGATACGAGCACACCACACCGCAGCGGACGATAGCGCACAACAATCGTTCGCTGATTGCGCAACAGTTTCTAGGTTACCGCGATGCCCTTCACTAGTGGAACTGAAAAGAACCGAATATCGATTAAGGACTGGTTCACCGAACTTCAAAATTACTTAATAAAATAACGATTACTTCGGAGGCGACCACCGGAGAGAACCCCCTAGAGGGCCACTGCAAGTTTCGCTTAACGCCACTTAGCAGCGAGCAACCATTCGTAGTGTTCAAATTCGTTAAAAGAAACTAAATAACTCAGTTCCAGCAGCCACATATGCCCCTCGCTTCCGCGAAGCGGAAGCAGTTGCCCAAGCCGTGCCGTTTTGAAAGCGCACCCATCAGCTGATCTACTTAGGCGCGCTCCGCGCGCGGAGTCTCGACGACCAAGCGGTGGCTGCGTACTCGGAAGCGGTCGAAGCGAAAAAAGCCTACCTCGAGGCACAACTGTGTTCGAATGTCCCTGGGATGTGTCCGGCGGTGCAGTAGACGACCTGTGGCACGCATCTGCGGCCCCGACGACCGCGCAGTCCTGCTGGAAACCGTTCTGCTGTTGATGCGCCGGCGACTCGGCCGCAGAGCTCTCCGAACTCGACGAGCACTCATCATCCTCGTTCCTCGACGTCGGCTGCTGTTGCTGCTGCACGTTTCCCGACGTCGTCGTCGTCGGCGGAGTAACCACGCCGTTTGGAGCCGCGAAACCACCGCCGTTGGCACCGCTGAAATGCTGCGGGGACGGGCGTCGCTCCGCGCCTCTCCGGATGGTGCGCTCCAGCCGCTCCAACTTGAAGTATATGATGCCGATCTCTTTCATCGTGATGCCGGTGTCTTTTAGCCGGCGCACCAGGTCGATCTGTTCGACGGTAAACTTGAGCACCATGTCGTCGTCGTTCCGGAGGCTTCGTGCGGTCCGGAGATTTTTCTAAGGTTGTCACCGGCGTTGAGAGAGGCATTCGGTTAACCACTAATAGTTTACGACTAACCGTGCTGGTTAGGTGAGGTTGCGCGGTTAACTAGGGCCGCCGTGGTGGGGACGCGAAGTCGTCGACTCGCTCGCCGCGTTCGGCGTCATTCAGGCGATGGGGCATGACTCGGTAACACGCCGGCACTTGCATGTTACGCAAGCACGCGCTAACGTTAACTAAACCAACCCAACTAACCCTAACTTAAACGTTACATGTTTTCAATGTGCACCGCGAGAGGGCGTTACATGCTTGACACGTTGCGCAGTCTGGTAGCTATGAGCGGAACCAGTAAAGATCGTAAATTTTAAATGGCAACAAAATAACTTTTCACTAGTATGTATTTGTAGAATAAAAAGGATTGTAAACAAAAATGGTTTCAGGAGCAAACCAGAGGCGTTAATCTTTAGATAAATAATGGGCGCGACAATTGTGGCACGAGCGGGAGATTTGAGTTAGCTGGCAACCGCATATAGTTGCAGAAACTGAACATTAGCGTAAATATCAAAAAGCATTTAAAAAAGTGGGGGACATTGACGCATTACTACAATTAAACGTAAAACAGCACCGTGGGTATTGCGTCGTTTGTACGGAAGCTTTGCTGGCCTAGTTGGAAGGCCGTGCACCAGCGCGTTAACTGCTGCAATAGGATTGCGTGGTGTGTGATATCGCATACATGCAATGATGTATGTTGAAAAAGAAGCAACTTTCACCCGTATGCAGGTGCGCAGGCAGTAATACTTACCTTAGAAATTCTCAGTCTTCGAGGTGTAGTGGGTGTGACACAATTAAGAGGGACAGCTTTATTCTGACGAGCAATTAAGACTCGGACATGGCCGTGGCCGAACAAAAGTGAACAAATCATGACGGTTTTGTTCGCTTATTTCGAAATATATCAACGCTTCCATGCACATGCAGTTAACCGTCCACATATTAAATAGCTTCTGGAAATTAACTGATCGTGCGCCGTGCCTGCTCAGAGCATGCACCGCTCATCCTACAAGATACGTTCTATACTATCTGGTATTCCTGTACGTGGCACAGATTATTGTATATCAACCACCGTCCACCACAACGCTTGAGCTACACACATATGAGCTGCCACGTGCGTGCAGGTTCATGCAGGCCTGCATGAACCTGAATATTTGTGGGCCCCCACAAATATTTATAATGTTCACACCTAATTAACACTGCACGGTGTTTATCTTGTGAACTATGTATGCAAGGTCTGCCACACTGCTATAGCAACTTTACCCCACATGCTCTGGGACTGTAGCAAAAACCCTGACGGTGCTAACTCCGGAACCCTCCCGCCGCGGTGGGCCGCTGCCTTGCGCAGCCCCAGCCTCGGTGACCAACTCTGGGCCGTCCAGCAGGCCCGCGAGGCGACGGCGAGGCAATACCTCGACGTCCCCACGTGGGAGAATTAAGGCCCCGTCGGCGAAAGCTCTGCAGTCCGACTTTTAAAGTTGTTACCAACCAAAGTCGGCCTTCCCTCTCCCCCTCCCCCAACACGTGATCACACAACGTGATAGCATGCGGTGATATATCTATCCCCGCTGCCTGCGCGCATATGCGCGAACCAGAGCGGCAAACTTTAGCTCAACCTCCATGTTGTAGACGTCCGCGCCATGGGCAGCACAGCAAAGGCGCGCACTAAAACATGCCAACACCAAGTACGGATGAAGTGCGGTTTCAAGAGCACTTGGCTTGCGAAGGCTGTCCGCGTGGCGTCGCGCTCCCTCCCGAGTTTTTTTTTTTTTTTTCCTCCAGTGCTTCAGCTCGATTGCTCACGTTCCTGCGTTCGTTTTACTCTAGATAGCTCTACGGGGAATCTGTGTCTAAAGTTACTGGAACTATCCGCACGCCTGTTCCATGCATCGCCATCGGTGTAAACACCTGCGAAGATTTCCATTAACAGCTATCCTTGCAAGAACTGCTGGCGTGTCCAGCAGTGTGGCCACTTCTCGATCACGCATATTGGAACGAACGAGCTGAGATGGCGGCTCAGAGGCAAAGTGCCGATTTACGGAGCAGCAGCGACAACTTTAATTACTTGGCAATGAAGGGGAAGCAACAGCGCCGCAGCGCTCGTTACATTGCCATTGCGCCAAATAGTTCGTTCGGCCACACGACAGTGCACAGTGCTCTCGCAGCGGTACCTTCCCTCCGTTGCTCTTCACATGGCGGCATCTGTGGAGGCTTCTTCCAACTAGATATGTGCCCATCGAATTTGTTATAATCTCGAAAGCTGTTTTTTCCTTGACTTTCAACATTCAAAGCTGGCAGTTGTGTTAGAAATATGCCTTAAATAATGATTGTTGACAAGATACAATGATTTAAGAGCGTATGAAGAGAAGACCAGAAGGCATTTCAGCTCGATAGCTTCCGTTCCATCGCCAGAAAAAGTCGGAGGGTAGAGCTCGATACGAATCTTCGTGCTCAGTTCTGTAGTATGCTAGTTTGCGCGTACTGTGGCAAAATCAATGGTCTCCGCCATTCGTGTTCTATGCTGGTCCGAGCACCACAAAAGGAAGCAGTTATCTTTCTCCACTCGTTTTCACTTGTGCATAAGACATAAGAAGAGAACCAGCAGGTTTCTGCCGGAACCAGTTGGCCCAGTGCAGAAACAGCATGTTTTGCCATTGGGCCACATTGGCCAAGTCAAAGCAAGTAAGTTACTTGTAGGGACCGAATGAAACCAACAGGTACCAGAAGAAACCAGCAGAATACCAGCTGGAAATATTCACTTTGGGCTTGGACCCTGGAATGATTTTGATGGTCATATATTCTAATGCAAAAAATCTGTAGAGGTGGTCTTTGTATCCGAGTCAGATTTAAAAGCTCTGCATGGACCGTATAATTTAAATAATTAAAAAAATTGCTGCTTGCAACTGGTTAGTGCGACACCTGAGTGTTCTTAGCTGCTCCTATTCATTTGACACAGAGTGCGGAATCTGGCAGAGCCTTCTCATTTGGTGTGCCTATATGGCTGGAATAGGGCAAAGCGGTGCAGTCTCAACCCGTCTTTCTTTTTCTAGCGCATCGGTGTGTATCAGTCGAGCCTGCATAAAAAAAATATTTTTGACATAAACACAGTAATTTAGGCCTCAGGAAAGATAATTTGTTATGGTATATTTGGCTGAGCCGCATTGCCTCCGTGCCGGTGCTTAGGAAGTGACGTCAAATACTACACGAGTGGTACGTTCACTCACACCTCAGCCGAACGTGCGAAACATTCACAGAGTGCCGTTGCTCTTTCTGCCCTCTGTTGACCGTGGCCTCCGAGACCATCGCAACTCTCAGAGGCCATTTTAACGAGCGGCTGACACCAACGACTGCGGTCAGCAATTCGTGTCGTTAGCAACAACCTCTTCAGTAACAGCGCGCAGGACCAGCGTTGATAGAAACGGTGGGAAATGAGGGAACCACGAGGATGCTCGTGAAATACTGCGATTGTGCTTGTGCAGGTTTGTCAGACACAACACCACGGCGTTATGCTTGCCAGTTTCGATGCATACGCTTTAGAGCAGCTAGAGTAGAGTAACTTACTAGCTAGAGTAGCTTCCCAAAATAAATGCCAACAATTCTGAATCCAATCTCAGCTTCCCACACTGTCGGTTTATTGATATATCTTTTAACCTATGCTCACGTTGACAAAAAATGTATGATGTCATAAAGTGCAGGCATTCCGAATGAAGCGCATCTGCTGTTCGCTGCGCTAAAAATATTGATAAACCTTTCATTTTTTCACAAGGGCAAGGCACATGGCTCGCCGGCTGGTGGCTGCGTGATTGCAGCACGAATAAGTGCATTGCAGCCGCTACAATATTAAACGTTTCCTTAAAATATGCCAAACATTGTGATGCTTCGTCCGTTTTTTTCTTCGTCGATGCTTCCTATTGGCCTCTGTGTAGTGAAATTGTCTGCGCCATCTGCTAGCACACGCTGCACGACAGGATTGCACCGCGCTCCACCGGCGGTATCCACGATGGCACGCACTCGTGTCGTGCTCGTCCCAGCCGAACGTACGGCACTGCACGAGTGGCATCAAGCCGAAAATGGGACACCGCACAAGTGCGTGGAAAACTCCACGTGTGTCGTCAGTCGAAGACACCATTAGCTTCTACAGGGATGCGCAAAATTTCATACAAATTGTCATAATTGATAAAAACAACCTCGAAATGCCGGCATTTTTCAGGTAAACGCCCGAAGGATCGTTCAATCTGTGTTTTGAAGACGCATATTACACCTGCGGTTGCACCACAAAAATTGATGTTGTTACTGGTGGTGAAATCTGTCTGGCCAAAAATAGTGGACCACTTGCTACCCTGCTCACTGTTTTGAGAAAATTTTACTGCATTCGCTTTATGGCACTGCTGGCACGAAAGATGGTAAATTTACCTGTAACAAATAAATCATTGCAATGTGAGCATACTCGCAGAAAAAGCTAAGAGTTCGCTTTTTATAAAGTTGTATATAAAGTGTATTAGAGGGTTAATGAAAATAGCTTAAATATTTTTACGGTGCAGTGATGAGTGATGGAATACCATTCGCTCATGTGCTGTTCCCAACCTCAGTAAACAAAACTTCATGGTTCCTTTAGATTGTGTCTGGAGGAAATCCGCTTAGAAAACAAAGCATGCTTTTCTCCTCAGCAACAATTGATTACTGCACACTAGAATAAAGTGTTCCTTTTCGTAGTGCTTTGGCTTGTATGTACAACGCGCAAGTGTACATGTTCTAATTACTACAGCTGTCCACTCTCGATACCAAACTTACACGTGCAAGGTGTGATAGAGCCGCGGAAAGAGCTGTAAATCAAATTGCACTTGCACATGTACTTGCACACACTATTACGGAGCCTCTGCACACGCACAAGTCACATTTTTTTTAACAAATTGGTCAATACTGAAATGCCGTTAAATGAGGTAGCGACTGAATTTGACCAATAGATTTGCATCAAGTTATGCTTCCAGCTTGGATGTTCACTATCACTGTTCAAAAGGTTTATGAAGCTTTTGGGGATAATTTAAGTGAGTTGAACATTGGCACAAAAAGTTTTGGGACTACCATTTTCAAGGATATTGCAACAATTTTAATTAGGATGCACTTATAAAGCTTCTCTGCCATTTTGAATGCAATGCTGACACTGCACAACACATCAAGTATTACCACGCTGCCAATCAAGCAGGCACAAACAAGAGTGCTAAATAATGCAAAAGCCAAGCCAACAGGTTCCAAAAATGTTCAATCTGGTTGAGCGCCTTTCGTATAGCCGAAGGTTACAGAAATCTAGAAACTGGAGAGATTTAGTTTACCTATTTCTCACACCTTCCTTCTGGAGTGCTTGGCATCATCTGAACTTGACGGACCGCCCATGGGCACTTAGCGGAGCAAGTGCTCCCTTTTACTAGGCCATTATTCTGGCCTAAAATGTAGTTTTTCCCTTTTTCTTCTTGAAATTCAACTACCAGCCAGACTACTTTATCAGTTGCTTTACAACCTGTTGTTGATGGACACAGCAGTATTCAAACATACATCACAAGGCATGGCAAGAAACAAAGTGCATGCCAGTATAATTTATTAGACACCAAACATGAACACAAGGGAACGCATGCCCTGAAATGCCAAGGCAGGTACAAGCTGCGTCTCCTCCCAAACTGTCAAGGGATGGGTTTCTATCTGAGAAATGACTGGTCCTTGAGGTAGTAACGCTGAATGAAGATGGACTGCGACTTCTTTTCCAGAGCAGCCAGTTCCTGAACAGCTGGAGCCATCTGTGCAGTGTGCGTAGCATACGAGCTCCCTAGAGGGAAAGAATAAAAATGTGTACATGTCATTCGCATGCCCTAACATTCCTACACAAACAACTACCCTATTTACGTGCATAATTTGCACCCTCGCATAATTTGCGCACCCTTAACTTATCACCCGGGTTTACAAAATTTTGTACTCATATTTTACACACCGCGCTGAGCTAGACCACCATCATGCGTGCGGGTTCTACCCTATGGCTCTACCCAGTAGCATTCGGCTATTCCGCGTGTTTGTTCGGAAGGCTTTTTGAATCTTTTGTGCACTGGGCGTTCATGGTAGTGTCAGGGGCTGCTGTTACAATCGCAGCGGCACCAGCGGCATCGCCACTCGGAACAGCCAGCAGCGCTTCCAGGGAGGATCGGCAGCTGATAGAAGAGCCAACACCACTGTTTGTTTGGCTGATGCATGTGACTCGACTGCCGGCTACGCTTTTCTTGGTGGCTCTGACGGCTTGTGTTCGGTTGTGTCTTGCGATGGGATATCACTAATATACGGCAAGTTTCAAAGTGCTTGTCAGCGCCTTATCACGGCGCGGAGCAGCAAAGCCAGCGAGAATAACCGCGTGCGCACAAGTTTGTCCATAGATGACAATCGTTGTGTCGGAAAACTTGTGCGCACGTGGCTATTCTCGCTGGCTTTTCAGCTTCGCGCTGTGATAAGGCGCCGACAAGCAATTTGGTCGACGCGCGCGTGGTACTGTTAAAGAATTGCGTGGTGTGATAATTGATTTATTGATTCGCGGTTGCTTTCCCGGACGAAGCTCCGAAAGCAAACTTACAGGATCCGGAACTACCGAACAATTGGCTGGGCCGCAAGCGATGACGCTGTTTTAGTGTCTTATTCAGCTTCGTGCATGCACCTTCATGGCATCCCACAAGGAGGGGGGGTGCAAGGCCTTTCATTTAGAGTGAACTTTTTTTCGGGGGGCGGCTAGCGTGGGGTGCAGGTCCGGGTGCTGACGTATACGCAGCAAAATACACTATATCTATATTGCACGTTATGACCTTTGTGGAGTTTTTTAAGTCGCGCTCGCGAAATCCCCGCGTAATTTGCGCACCCCCTTCTTGGAGCCCTAAATTCTTAATAAAAAGTGGGCAAATTATGCGCGTAAATACGGTACTTTAGATTTTTTAAAAATGAGCTTAACGCCAGTTTCTTTTGTGAGAAGTCGATGTCAAAGCAAATGCCCACCGCTTAGAGCTGAACTAAGAGCAAAAACGGAAACGACGTAAGACAAACTGAATTCCCTGCAACACCTTGACACTGTGAAACCAACATACCCTATTCTGCTTTTCCAGCTTCGAAAATTACAACACTCACAGAAGATTCTTGACAGCATCTGCTGCATATGTGAAAAATCAAGTGCTAAGCTGAACTATTTTTGAGCTTGGCTAGCAGCCTTTAGCAGCATTCTAAACAATGCTATTTCTGTTACCAGTAACTAAATGGCCTTTTTTTTATGACACTGCAGCTAAATTTGGAAAAAAAAACATATTTAGTACAAAGGGTAGAAAGAAAACAATGCTCCGTAATTTTTTTTATCTTTCCAGGAAAACGAGAATTGTAGTCAAATCGCACAGAATTAGAAAATGGCGTCTCCCATGTTTGTCGATTCATTTTCGCCACTGCCATATAAATGGCACTGTCATACATCGGGGGCTTCTTAGCATCTTCTGAAAGCTCAGTACATGGATGGAGGTAAAATGCAACTGCTGAGGCAGTAATATCCACAAACATTTGCTTGACTGCAGCCGTTGTGAATTTGAAACAGTGTGACACTAGAAGAATTTTGTGCTTATGTTATGTGTGATGCAAGCTGATAATGTAGCTGAACCTACATTTTTGGAGTTTTTCTCGTGACGAGAAACCTTACAGTTCCATTTTTAAGACTGACGTAAAGTTGCAGTTAACTTCTGAAGTGTATTAAAGTATTGTCAACAATGTGGTAAAGTAACCAACAAGTCCACCTTCGTGATTTTACAAGGGGCTCTGAAGAACTAATGCACCTCAGTTTGTTTCTCAAGCACTATTTATTCAAAACTCATGAAGTGTGTGTGATGTACAGCCATATAATCTCCCGGAATTATGTTGGAGCATAGCCTCCTATATTTTCCATGCCTGGCAGCGGCTCAAAAGCGGCCGTTCATGCAAAATCAAGGCTACCAGCGCTCCTTGTGGGTGAACTGTGAGGCGGTCAGGAGAGGGTTTCACTACGCGCCAATGAGCGTGTGCTGCTGGTTCACATGTACTTCAATCTCTCTGCTGCGAGTGGGTTGTCTGCGATGCGAACCCCTCATCACGGCCAACGGCAAAATAGCGATGAACCAAGCGATGAACGATGTTACACGAGGGAGGGCAAGTCCGCCTTCCTGGCACTTGATCTGAACCCAATAAAATTTTTCTATGCTATGCTATGCTATTTTCCGATGACAGCGCCTCATTCATCGCCCTACGTGTACTTTTGCCGATCGCCGAGAAGTGGCGCTTGCAGCCTTGACAAAAAGCACGATCTTGGCGCCGATGACCAGGAATGGAAAATATAGGAGGCTATGGTTAGAGAAAAAAAAGGAGGTTGTCGAGATAAGTATAGGTTCGGCCATTATAATGCACCCATTGGGCCAACTATAGCCTCGGCATGTAAGAATCATCTTTTTTATTGTGGTGAGAAACTCGTTTTCACATATATGCCACCCGAAAGGTGCCCTTTAATGCATTCGCTGTTTCAGTTGTTGCAAAACACTCTAAGCAAGGAGCATCACTCTACCGTTACGTTCCAGCAGAAATGTAAGCTAGAGTGGAGTTTCTTATCTAGAGCTCTCTGACCCACTGATATCTTCATCAAGAACTCCAATCAGCAGTAAGACAGCAGAGTCCAAGTTTTCAGACTCTACTGTCAAAACTCAAGCACATGATTTCCACTGCTCCAGCCATTTATATGAGCAGATTTCGAGGAGTGAAGCTTTAAACGGGCAAAACTACATTAGCCCCTATTTTTTTGACAATCGAAGGTCAAGAATTGCATTTTATAAATGAGATTTCAATGTCTATGCAAAATGCTTTTGGAAGCAAGATATCCCACGCACTCAATGCTCGCAGTACAGAGAATCCTCATTAATTCGACCCCTTCGTTAGTTTAGAAATCAAGAAATTGGCACTGCTGGCGCAGTCCCAGCCAAAGCCCACGAACATCCACGTCATCAGATGCCCATTAATTTGGAAGCGGGCGGGCTTGCACCCGTTCATTTGGCCTGGATCCCGACAGGGAGGGGGGCACATCGAGGTATTCCCAGCACGGCCAGCAACCATCCAAAATAGGCCTTCTCAAACCTGAACAGGGTTCAGTGTTGTTCTTGCATTTCTGATGTGGGCGCAATGCCAGGAGTGGTAACAAATATAGGGCCCTGACGCCAGAAAATAGTCTGGTTGCCTTTCAGTTCTGCTCCTCCGATTTTTGCGCCCTCTCGCAGTGGCTACTGGCCAGCCAGCCAGGTGTCAAACGTAGATGTGTGCTGTTTCGGATGCCAATTGATGTGTTGCTGGTCTTTCGCTTTCCATTTAGAAGGCATCACACCATTCTAGTGCAGAAATGTTTCCCCTGCTTCCTTCTGAGTGATTCTATTTCAGTGCACTCAAAATGTGCACTTCTCATGCGCTATTCGTAGTTCGGGTGGTGGAGTCTCCTCACAAGCACCGATGTTTGTGAGAAGGCTGCACTGCTATTGCCTCGAAATGTGTATGAGGCCGCAGAGGTTTTTACTGTTTTGGAGCAGTTCTGCTCCGACATTTCCGACAGTGTCTGCACAACAAATCATTTGACAGAAAGTATGAAAAATCGCTGCTGCTGCAGAGTTTTCCATAAAAAATTGACGGTCATCACCCAAGTTTTCACCAAATAAAATAACTGTTATGCTAACAGTGGCAGGCTTTTTAGGACCATTCGACAATTCAAATACTTTTCCCAGTGCCTCGAAGTACAAATTAATAAGCTTTTTACTGTATAACCAACACACACAGAACCTCCCCACTGAATTTTGCACGGTGCACTCTGCTGTGCTGCTGCTTCCACAAGCAAGGAAACTTTGACATCTTGTTCATTCCACCGACCGACCGACCCCCCTCCACCCATTCGACTTTGTACATGCAACTTCAGGAAGATGTAAAGACCTCTAAGTCTTCAACAGGTTACAAATATTACACCCTCAAGCGCTCTCCTATGCCACTGACTCACCCAAGTTCTCCATACTTCTCCAAAAACTCTGGCCCGTGCCACTTACCCATCTCTCTGCGCTTTTGTCCATAGACCACCTTGCCGTCAAACTCATCAGCAGGGATCTTCAGGTCGGGCTCCACCTGCTGGATGGTGACATTCAGGTGGTCCTCAACGTCCGACAGGAGCTGCGGAAAACAGAACAGGGCAGGCAACAGGCCTGGTTAATGCAGCTACCAAGAGGCCGGCTGTGCTTCACCAAGAAACAAGGCCCGACAGCCAAATAATTACAAATGCAATGAGCACTAGACTATTGTATTTACTCGGACGAAGAACACACACACTATTTTTTAATCAAAATATAAGCATTTGCACATTACAAACACTCCCTTGCCCATGTTTCTGCAAATTTTTCGGGAGAAAAACTGCATTCATCATGTCAGTAAACATGGCATCGTGAGAGCCACCACGCAAGGACTGGCCGATCTGGTACATCCCAATGGCAAGATGAGCTAAACACAAGGGGCATGAAAGTATGGAGCATGTAAAAACCGCGAGTCTGCAAGCAGGAACAGTGACAAGGCTCCATCACGCACTGTCGGGCACAAATTGACAACCACCCTCATTGCATCTTGGCTGACCTGTGGTTCGTTGTACCAGATGCAGCAGCCACCGCGGTCCGTCAGATTCGTGTTGCGGCAGCTCCGACTCTTGTTGCCACAGTTTGAGTGGTACCACACCTGGTGAACGGAAAAAAAATGTTAACCCGGATGAGTGAGAAAGTGAACGTCATGCTTGCGCAACTATAAAAAAAAGGATCGCAACCTAATTATCTTCACCAATGGCACAAAAGCCACAAGAAAGCAGCAAAGAAACTGCATATACACAGAGAATCAGCTGTTAACTGGTATAAGAAGAAAAGTAAAATCACTCCAGCTTTACTCTTACGACAGGCAATCTCACACTTTTTAACCCTTCGGGAATCCCTATGGCTCTCAATATATGCTGAGGAACCCTATGTGTCCCGGCTTTCTAGCTTCGAATACATGCAAAAAAAAAAAGCGAACAGGGACACCTACAATTCCATTAGGTGCTGGCAATGTGACATCATTAGCAGCTGTTAATGCCTTTACCAGCAGTGATGTCACTTCCGGTCTGGTGACATCACTTCCACCCAGCCAATGGGAATGCTCCGCCATGGTGACACGACTTTCCTCCAGCCAATAAGAATGCTCTGCTCTGGTGACCTCACTACCCCCTCCGGCCAATGGGCGAGTTTTACGACCTATGACTCATTTTATTTAAAAAGGAAAGCATGCAGATTTATGACCCCTCAATCAAACCCCAAATTTAGTTAATATAGGGACTTTTAGAATAGAGTGACACTATCAGTTAGAGGCACAGGGGAATAGCGGGACGGCAGTACGCATTTGCAGAACAATAACCAGAAGGGGGTTACCGTCCCGCGCCTGCGCACTACTGCCCCGCTATGCCTCTAACCGATAGGGTCACCCTATTCTAACGGTCTCTAATGACTGGCTGTACAGCGAAACAGTCTGATACAAGCAATTAGGGAATAGTCAGTCCCAAAATGTAGCAGGTACAGAAAAGTGGAGGATGAGGCATGTGCGAATTTAGGTTCTCGAGGTGCCCCGCAAAAAAGGCATTCCAAGGAAGCCACAGGTTCCCCAATATCCGGTCCGAGAGAGTTCCTGTTTTATGAGCTGTCAGGTTTGCACCTAATAAGCTATGAGGAACGCCATAGTGGAGGGCTTCAGAATAATTTCGACCATGTGGGGTTACTTAACGTGCGCAGATTTTGCACAGCACATGGGTGCCTTTTGCATTTTGCCTCCATCGAAACACGGCTGAGTCTGTGCCCTCTATCTAGGATAGAGTCTGTGCTTAGCAGCTGAGTGCCCTAACCATTGAACCACCGTGGTGGGTCAAAAGTTTCTTCCTTAGGTGCCTAGGCTCAGCAAAATAAGTTAAAACTTTAGCATGAATATTTAGATTGGAACATCGCTTACAAAAATAACTTTCAGAAACTATATTAAACGTACACGGAGAAACACCGGGAGCTTTATTTCACCTTTCAACATCTCAGGAATCATGCAGAGAAAAAACAGAATCATACTGCCGTAACTGATTACAAAATGCCGAAGAGATCATTGCTAGCAACTGCAAAATAAGTGAGGGCTGAGAAAATTAACCTTTAATATTTTGCCATATCTGACACCGCCAACACTGCCTCAGTGTCTGACTTAAGAGCGTTACCTAGGAGGGCTTCAAGGTTAGCAATGCTTTAACGATTTGTTTTGCAACCCAGAATCCGCATGCGCAGCGCCACCTTCCCGAAATCTTCCCTTCTAAGACACAAGCAGCGTCATCTACCACATGAATTTTGCACTACTAATGCAATTTACAGCCACCTTCGCTATATCCGGTACATTTCCTCGTTATATCAGCTAATAAATTTTATAAACATGTGCATTACAGCACGACGAATCGTTTGGCACCATCCAGAACCACCTGCGACAAACGGTTCGGTTGTAATGCCGTCTGAAGGTCCTCGGAATGCACGATTTGGGGCGAAAAGGTCGTCGGTGCGAATCCCACACATACTTTGGGCTTCATCTCATCAGTAATTTTATCCTCAGGAACATGCCAAGTCATTTGACACCACTTCGAACATTCTGCGTCAAGCGGGTGGCCTCCAAATTTTATGCAAATGGCGGTCCCGGAGAAGAGGGGAGGGGGGGGTCCACTTCGATGGCCGCTATAGTGGCACATATATAACAGATCGAAAGTATGTATATCAAATGAGGCACTACGTGCCCACTGTTGCTGTGTGATATAGTGTGGTCCTGTGGCAACTGTTTTGGTTAATTTGACCTTCATTGCAGACAGACGCGTCCGTGACAGACGTCAGTAGTAAGAGCTAACGCTCTTAAAACAGCCTCAGATGTTCAAAACCCTCCTGGCCAGTGTGCCCCACTAAAGACAAATAGCTCAGCAAAACATAAGCACGCTCACCTTCTCAGGAACAGCTGCAACAAGCGATATAGCCAAGCCCATCCTGATAATAAGAAAGATTAACAAGAGCTTCAGAAACAGTCCCGAACGATTAAACAACAGTGAATTTTAATTGTGTTGGAATGATGCGCAGGACTTTAGCAAACATGGCCAGCCACGTGGATTGAGCCATAAATGCAGTAAATAATTTATAACTGAAATTTCTTCTCGCATGTTTCAGTTTCAACAGCCGAACGGGGGCTGTGACGCAAGAGACAAGTAGAGGTCACGTGAGGCACACAAAAACTGCAATACAGTCACTGCTTTCCTCAGTCTGAATTCACCTCAACTTTTATGGAAGACTGTCTGCCAGCTGGAATTACATAAAATGAACAAGCAGAGATTTTATCAAACATTTTTTATGCCTTCTGTGACCTCGACTTGTCTATTACGTCACAGCTACCTTACTGTACTAACGTACAGTGCACCATTTCAGAGAAAAACCTGCGGTCAAAAATTTGGTGCGTCTACTCCTTTAAATGAACTGATAACTGACCAAAATGGGTCATGAGATCATGGTGGAAATGAAAGGATCTTGTCTCATAGTGTAAGAACTGAGCACTGCAGTATCGAAGTAACAAGGATTTCTAATTCTAACCTGGCATTGAAAATTGCATTAAAAAAAACACTCAAATGCCATCTTGTGGTGAAACCTTGTCATAATCGGTGTATCCCATTATATGACCAAATCTCAGTAAAATGTTACAGGTTTATGGTCAAGTACACAGTGTTTTTTTTTTCTCCTAGAATGTTCGTCATATTTTAATATAGCTTGCGCTCTCCCCAGTGCTCCCTTTGATGAAACAGCGCTCCCTTCGCATCGTCAATGAAGTGCATTTAGCTTTCGTCGCTAGATGCCGTCACAGAGTTTTGTATTTCTTGGACGAAGTGGTAACCACGGTAGCCTTAGCATCAATGAGGACTGTACATCTGGCCGGGCACTGAATGTGAAACACGGACCAACCTTTCAGCTCGACCCACTCTTCCGATGCGGTGGACGTAGTTTGACTTTTCATCCGGCAAGGTCACATTGATCACTGGGAAGCACAATGCAAATGAAATGTCAAGGCACCGCTTGCCTGCAAACTTCACCAGCCCATTTCACATAGACAGCAGCTATGAAAAGTGAACTAAGCCTCAAATGCTATACGGGGGCAGTTCAATAAGCTTTGCCTCGTTAGCACCGACACTTTCATCAGGCAATAGAAATAAAAAATGCTACATTAAGTGAAAGTACGGAATGCCCTGTTTTCCACAGTCCATGCCAGTTGTGGTGCACTTTAATGACTGGTCCCTGTGCGCTTGCATGGAAAAATGAGGACGCCTGCTGACAAGGCCAGTTGTGCACTACATTACTGTTTTCTTCACTGGATGCAAAGTGCAAACCCGTCCCATGTTTCCTCATCTCAAGAAACAGCCAGGAGCTCGACAGCAGGTCTGAACTGTAAGTGCAAAGCCCAACTGGTGTCAACAACAGCCCTCATTCTCCTATGACACAATGCAAAGTATACTGCGCTGTTGGCAGAAGTGCACACTGATTGATAGTTGGCGACCATACCAAAAAATGATGTGTCACTGTGTAACCCTGAATATAGTGGCTTTCGATTTCATCTCGTAATAAAAAAATTTGCAGCTCAAGAAAGAAAAACCTATCGCAAAAAACCCTCGTAACAAGGAAACAACATAGGTGGCAAAAGCATGAACTGTTCACTTCAGCTGCACAGGAGGTATCAGACGCGATCAAAATTAGCAGTGAGCACAAGAAAGTCCCACTTTTTAATCTTGATTTTTGTTTACACAGATTCTGCGGGACTCGTAATATACTCTGTTGATCATGAACAGGATTCCATGTTGCAAATGCACTATCTTCAGTGTAGTGTGGTAGTTCAATGAAATGGCCAAAACTCTGTTGCAGTTTTACGGATCACATTCGTCCTTCCCTGTGGTACTACTACTAGATGCACAAACTCTCTGTACCAAATGAAACATGTCACATATGTTTCTGACTCAGAATCACAAGCACCAACTGTAACCCGCAGAATGACTTGGTGCTTAATAACAGATCAAGCATTAAACGAAAAAAAATTTGGCAAAGCTCACCGAAAGGCACGCCTGAAACGTCGATGCCTCGGGCTGCCACATCAGTGCAGATGAGAAACTTGACACTGCCCCTCTGGCAGAGAGAGCCAAGAAATAAAAAACAATTGAGATTAAAAATTGAGAAAAACAAGCAGGACTATGCAAAGGTGAGTAGTATTTACATGATTGTAAGTCGACCTATTTTTCAAAATTTGAAAATCTGAAGTGGGGGCGCCGACTTACAACCGAAACGAAAACATTGCATTATAAATAAAGGCGATACAAACGAGATATCGGGCATGCTAAAGCATGGTTGCATTTTTGCTGCGCGGCTCCGTCGCATCGCTCTTGGTGCTGGCCTTGAGCAGCTGTTATGTCAGCGCGCAGAACTTGCATCCCCTCCCCGCACGGGTGGCGGCCGATGGCGGCTATCGATAAGCAGCAAACTGGCACCCCCCACTCCCCACACGTGGCTGCTGACTGCGGTTGCTGATAAGCGGCAGCGGCCCGATAACGCAATCGCGTTCTACGGGAAGCTCAAGCGTCCAACAAGTTTTCTCTTTTACTTTCAAATGCGCGCTCGGCGCTCAAGGGAGCGTTGATAATTGATGGAAGGGCTGCTGTTTCATTCGAGGCGCTATCCCCCACTCAGAACAGCAGCGGTACCGGGGAGTGTCGGTAGCCGACGGAAGAGCCGACGCCATTCACACGTAGTTTCTCTTTGGCTCTGACACATTTGACTACTGCCGGCCGCGTTTCACAAGTGTTTAATGTAGTGCTTCATCAGTTGTCATTTGTGCTCTAGGTCCAGCAAGCGACTGGCACTTGTTCACGGCTACATTCAAGATGGCTGCCATTCTTTACGCCGAAGAAATGAACAGCTGCGCGCCGGGCCGCAAGTTCGACGTTCGCAACGGGTGATACAGGTGAGGCAGCTGCAGCGAGAAAAATTTTCAGCTGTTCCACGCAATGTCCTGATGTGGCTTTTTGCGAAGTGCAGGATTTCGCTGGATCGCAGCAGTGATCACGACGGCAGCACTAATGAGGACGATGGTGCAAGTGACTGGTGATAAACGGCAGCTGCTAGATAATGATATCGCGTTAACTATTCAGGGCCAAGCTTAAACACCTCGAAAATTTTTTTTTCTTCGGAAATGTGATTTGGGGGGGGGGGGGGGGGGAGGGGGGGGGGGGGGGTCGACTTACATTCGAGTCGACTTACAATCGTGTAAATATGGTAACTCTGACAAGAGAATCTGAGGCTGCGGAATAGGAAATCGGACCGAAGACAGACACAGTATTATTAAGCACCACCTGACATTCACCACCGTCGAGTTATTTAACAAAGTTCAGTCATCAATAAGAACAAGCAAGCAGACAAACAATGACGCGTGTGCAAGCGGGTCACCATCTTGTTTGCAACTTTGTTTATGCAATGCTCCAAAACGTTTGTTTATGTGACTCTGCCTACTATGCTGCAAGCTACAGCAGTGACAGCTGCCCGAAAGCAAGCTATTAGTCTCAAGGTTATTAAGAGTCTCAAGCTAGAAAGTTTCATAACAGTGCTCAGTGCTAACATGCTCATTTTACAACAGTCGGATTAACACAAACCAAAGAATTCAGTAAGACAGTCAGTTCTTGGGCTTTCAGATGCCACTATGCGAATTGGGGCACTGCGTAACTTTTATTAGTGGTTCCCCAACAATGGAAGAAAAAAATCAGCAGCCCCTGCTTTCGTTGTAAAAGTAACAGAACTCAGCGAGAGCTGGGATGGGCTGAGCCTGCTGACTGATCATCAATCATTTTTATACCACCATGCAATGACAACTGGCTGCGTAACGATTTAACAGTGCCACCTCCTCGAGGCTCAGCATTGTCTACAGCATCCCTGCTAAGCAGACGCATTGCAATTTTGGGTTAAGGGGATGAAGAATACACCTGTGGTTAAGCAGACTTGTAGCGCCATCTCGTGCTAAGCATACTAAGAGAGGGTGGAGTGAAAGCAGACTTGCAGCACCATCTTGTGGTAAGCAACTAAACCGAATGGGGTGATGCATGCTCTTAAAGGGACACTGAGGAGAACTCTCAATTTTTTTTTTTTTGGTTAGCAAAATCTGATAGTTCGGCATTTCATGGCTTTGTTGCCGCTTGTCCGGGAGCGAAAGATGCATCTATTTCAAAAAAATTTGGATTCCAAGTTGAAAAAGTTTTTCCCGTCGCTCCGATTCAAACTCGGCGCCCTCTTATGACGTCATAGGATGGAGTGAGTGAAACGCGACGTAAACGCAGACTCCGTGATTTTTGGCGGGTAGCGGTGCGGTCTAGCAGCAGCCGAAATGAAAGCTACCGCCACCGCATGTCGAAGGCATCTATCGGGGGTCGCTACCGTCGCTTCGTTTACGTATTGCACCGGCGTCTTGCCAGCGTTATGATGGATCCCGTTCCCGAACCCGACAACAAAGTTCTCGCAAAAACTCCCGCCTGCATTTCAGCGGCCTCAACCCCACAGAGCGTGCAACACTTTTGAGGGAGCACGGTTAAGTTAGGCGCCGGCGGGTCATTTCCACCTTCCGCCGTGAGCAGCCGTTGCTAATTAAATATCTTAACACCAGTGCGGGGAGTCGCGAGGGGCGAGGACAAGGTCGGCGCCCATCGGAGGCTGGCCGAGGCTTTGGGGCCAATGGATTCTAAATCCTTGAACGGCGCTGTTGCACGGTGTAGCAGGCGGCGTCGAGGAGGTTTCCCACGGTTGCAAGGGCCAGGTTATTATATATATATATTTTTTTTGCCACAAAAACGGATGGGTGCTTAAGGGTGCTCGCGTTTAAAAGTTGGCGGCTTGAAAGTAAAACCGATGCATGACGCTTCAATGGGTTTCGCGCGTTTCCAGAGGTACGGGGTCCACTGGATTGGGCTCTCTCGCCCACTTGCATGTATCTTCAGATGTGCACTGTGAATGGGCTAAATTAGCTCGAATAGAACAGCTCCGCCAACCGCCGAAGCTATTGAATGGAGCCGCAAACAAACGAGTTGGAGGAGCGCGGAGTCACGATCTTGGCAGGTTTCAAATATTGAATCTTGAATCTTGTCTCCCGCCCCTAATAAACGATATCCATTAAGCAGTCCGAAATTGACTGGCACAACCGGGAACATTGTGCCAGCCGAGCGTACGGAGACACAAGTGCTCCTTATACTGTTAACTGCCCTGTACGATCACCGACCATCGTGCCATCATAGTTTTTCATTGACCGTGGCGATCATCTGACCAGCCTTAACAGGCTCCTTCAAATGTTAACTAGGACTTGAAGGGACACTTGGAGTTCCTCTGCTGTTCGGCACTTGTAAATCGAGGCGCGTCAAAAACAAAACCATGGGGCATGCAAAGCTCATAGACGCAAAGCGCCATAACAAATTGAAACTCTCCTGGCTGCCTGTGGCGCCGCCAAGCATCGGTTTCCTTTGATTCCAACATTCAGGTTGTCTTTTGCCTGTCTTCCTTGTGTGATAAAAGTGCACTATCGGTTTCAAAACAAAACTTACTTCAATATTGAACCACGTAACCTTCCTTTGTCAGGTCAGCCTCAGAGATTCGTGGCATCCATGGAGGAAGGAAAATTCCTCTAAGGTAGCGTCTCTTGTCCTATGACATCATCACACTTGTACTTGCGAGATTAGCCTGTGGCGGCGATACCTATATTTTGGTCCTTGCTATTTTCTACCTTACAAGAGCTTTGTTTTCAGTAAGAGTAGCATTTTTCGGATCAGGAGCTGGTATTCTATTGATACAAGTCAACTTCAATTTCTCCGCAGTGTCCCTTTAAACACAGCTGTCGTAAACGGAACACACAGATGTTTCTAACCTTGAACTTTTCCAGGTTAGCGTGGCGCTCGGGACCCTTCCGGTCACCGTGGAGGCAGACGCATGAGAATGGGTTGTCCCGGGAACGGGATCCTATGGGCGCCAAAAGGAAGGTTGTGCACATCATTGTGGCGATAGCTTTGCAGCACAGGCAAGCTACGACCCAGATTACAATAACACTGTAACCTTTTGGTGTTTAACGCGCTACACCCCCGTTCCAGTTGTCGTTTTTTATTAGTGTGTAGCGTGTTATTCACACCAAATGTACAACCAACTAGCTCACATTGCTGCCTTGCTTACCTTAGCAGTAGACAATTTACAATGGTAGGCAGCATGCAAGCAGAAAGAGTGCAGTAAACAATTAGATCTGCGACCTCATGGACGGATTCTTCAAATATGATTGTGCGCATAGGCTCCTGTGACAATCTGCAAGCCTCTTTGGCATGCAGCCTGTTGAGCTGGTAACCGAGCTGTGGGTTTTACAATTACCACAAACCCCAGTTTATAAGCTGCACTTATTTCCACGGTTTGTATAAAAAGCCCTTGATGAGACTCTGCTCATGCGTGCTATGACCGGAATGCCACATATATACCCTATTCTTGCGTGCCTACAATTCTAAGGCATATTAAACATACAATTTTAGTCATTAAATGAAAACTGCAATGCAAACTGTGCAACACGCGCTACAATGCAGCAAAACTTCGCTAATTCAACGCCCATCAATATGAACAGCCAGCAAGGTCCCGGGCAATGGCCACGTAAACCTATGGCTTCGGATGCTCGAATGCAGTTGTGCTCATACCATTCAATTCGGGTAGCCTCACAACAGGGGCTGTGTCGAGGTATAACTGGCACAGCAAGCGATTGCCCAAATAGACCCCCTTTTAAGAGTAAACTGCATAATGCAGTTTCACCCTCGCAACTCAGTCTTACCGCGCAACGGCAGGTGTGAAGACGCTCCGAGGGCCCCGTGGCCAAGAATAGTATGGCCACATAGTTTCGGTTTCGCGCCAGCTCGTGATGATGGTGGCTATCGGCCATGCATTGGGCATGCATTGGCCAACTAGCTGAGGACAGCTCAGTGCTGTTTCAGGTGCTGAGTGACTTGTCTCCGGACTTAATTTTTTTTTCTTTTCTTTACAGAAGGCGCCTACTAATCTGATGCTAACATATGTCTCTCTCACTACTGTTTGAGTGGCTATTCCCATTTCCAGTGCGCCAAAACTGCACACTTGTCAAAAGCTATTCGCAGTTTGTGCAGTGGAGTCTTGTCGCAAGAATGTAACCATTTGTTAGAAGGCTCCACTGCTAAGGCATCACAACGGAATGCTATGGAATGCGGAGGCCATCCCCGTTTTGAAAGTAAAGCATTTCACGGAAGCACGATGTTTTGCCACGGTTTTCACCAAACAGAATTACAGTGTAATCCACTTATAACGCTACTAGATACAACGATATATCGCTTATAAGGTTCAAGTTCTTTAGATTTATCAATACTCCCATTACCCCTATGTAAAAAAAAGCCGTTTATAATGATACAATTATTGGCAAAATAACGGACACAGCGATAGGATTGTGGCCGCACAGAAGGTGTATACCACCAAAATTTGGCTGAAAGTTTGATAAAAAATAATATACTTTGAAGTGAATGACGCAAAAACTCTGCAAACGGACCGGCATGACGAAATCCGTAAGGGAGCTTTGCATACGGCCTAGAGAACCAAGCGCTATCATCGTTACAATCACTGGTAGGAGGAGCTTGCTTGGCTGCCACTGCACAATGCTGTTGTACACAAACGCAGTTTCCGCCCATTTGTGCGTTCGTCAACTGGGTAAAAATGGCTGCGATAGAGCGCAAGGCGATATCTGACCCCCCCCCCCCCCCCCACACACACTTTGGCCGTTAAGATGGGATTAACTTTTTTTTTTTTTTTTTGAAGTGCTCGCTTTTCTTGGTGCATTCCCCCTTTCATGCTGTTGGCAGCACAGACCTTGACAGGACACTAAGATGCTGTGCGCCAATAACATAACAGTGTGCTTATCTTTTTATGGGAGCTCTGAAGGAGGTCACCAAGATGCGATAAGCCCTTGACAGGAGCGTCGGTGGCAGTGGCTACATGCATGGAGGAATGCGTGGGTGTTTTTTTGGTTTTGTTTTCTTTTTCCAGTCCAGATACAATGATAACCGGCTATAACAATCGGATTTCCCAGTTTTCTCAATATAGTTATAAGTGGATTGCACTGTACTATGAAGCAAACTGTTATGTATGAACTGTATGAAGCAAACTATGAAGCAAATGGGGCCATTCGATAATTAGACCTTTGGGAAATCTAAACTTTCCGTCTGGCTCCTTGAAGTTGTAGTCATTGAGTCTTGACAGTGCAGGTCAAGCAAGTGATGTCTATGCAATACTTTAGATTCAGGGCTATCCCAAGGATTAGTGCTGCTGGCACACTGTCGTCACCCTTACCTGACCCAGTGCGCAAATCTGTAGGCATAGCCTGCAATAGGAATATGGACAAGTGTCCTTCATGTATAAGATATGGTTGATATGTATCATACTGTCACGAAGCAATTGCAATATTGGCATGTTTGATATATAACAGCACAGAGCCACAATCAGAGCTGAGACTCAGCTTCTTCCAAAGACAAGAGTGGCACACGAGCTTCCCGACAAGAAGCTGCCCAGCAGCTATTGTAGCAGATATGGGATTATGGACCATACGCATGCTGTCGCCTGTGAATGGGATAAATCGGCCATGGTGCTGTACAGCCAGCAGGTGCTTTTGAACAGAAGTGAGCTCCATCCGTTATGATACGGTGCCAACCTCTGTGTTATGATCTCGACACTGAGAGTACCACTTTGACGATGTTTACAATGCGGAGCAGCAGCCTCACACTGACCAAGGTGATTCAGGTAGTTCTCGAGGTTATCGCAGTCCAGCTTGGTGCGGCAGAAGATGATGCCCTGATCCATGTTCTGCTGCTGGATGGCGCGCACCACGTACTCTCCCTTGAGGATCTTCACCGCCTCTGACAGCGTCTCGGGGGTATTGGCACCCGGCCGCACGTTGTCCCGCTCGTGGACGGCGTCCGTCTGGTGAGATCAGCATATGGGATGCAAAACACCTTGGTGGAATACTCTGCACATACTTACTTATACCCCACGACATTTTTTGGTAATGGAGAGGAAGCTAAGGAGCCAAAACGCCCCGTCTTCCTATGCAGTGCAACAAAATACCCAGTTTGAGTCAACACTTTTCTCTTAAAACTTAGTATATTGGCAATATTCGTTATTTAAGGCACATTACTAACACAACTGCCCCTTTCAACATTTTAAAGTAAAGGCAAAAACAGTTTCCTGAGATTGCAACAAATTTGTTGGGCATTATACAATAACCTCCTACAGATAGCGCCAGCTACACCAGTGACAGAATGAAGCAACTGCGCAGCAAGCAACGTGTCAGGCACACTGTCAAGTGGCCAAACTATTTGGCAGAATGAAACAGTTATGGAAGCTCCGCCCCAGTAGCTTTCCCATCGTTGCCAAGAAAAGTTGTCAACCAGTGTGCACTCTATCAATGAGCACTGACATTAAGCGCAAGAGTATTTCGGAGCCTATCACACACTGGTACCTTCCTATAGCAGCCTGCTATTTCAGACGGAGACTACAGGAAATGAACAAAGGTCAGTGGTTAGCTAACACCTTGGAATTTAATTTTCCACAAGAGTATGGAAGGCACCACAGCAGGAAAGGGCATATGAACAGGAATGGGCCATTAGAGTGTACACTTGAAGATCAAAATTGTTACACACATACCACAATATGCCTGCTGACGTTCATCCATGAGGTGTCCTTTCTCGGGTCCACAATGCACACCTAGAACAAAAAAAATAGTAATGCTAGGAGAAAGGTATCCATATTTAGAAACTTCCTGGGACCCCTTGCCCAGACAATTTAAGGAAAGGAGACATATCTTGGTGGACATGGAACCCGTCTAAGGCAAGGAAAATGAGAATAAAATTTTTTAATGAAAGGAAAACATGCCTGTCTCACATATCTTGGTGAACACCTGAACCGGGCCTTAAGGGAAGGAAATTGAAATGAAAATTGGTTTTAAGGAAAGGAAATGACGCCTGTCTCACATTTCTCCCTGGGACCCCGTAAGGGAAGGAGAAATCCGCCCGCCCGACCGCCCACTTGAGGAGCCGCACCACGTTTGCTCCCAAATGCCTTTCACAATAAGTCAAAGCATTCCCCATTTCTGCCCCTCACCCCACAACTGTGATAAGATCAGAAATTTGCGGGATACCCCACAGGAACCCATTTCAGATGCCCGTCGGTATTTTCTGGGACTACATACTGACAACTAAACTGAACATCACTCACGACATGATGCACTGTCTCTGGGACACTGTCTTCGCCCTTGAGGTCCACCCAGGTTGGGAAGTGCATGAGCCGTTCCTGAAAACAAACGCATGTTCGGCATGCACGTTTCATGACAAAGAGGAAATGGGCTCTTGCAATTTCGAACTGAAAGTGAATTGAAAATTTGCCCAAATTATGTGCAGTTCAAGTTAAGGCAGGTCCTTTTAAAAAAGGGGCCCTGCAACACTACTCAATAAAGTTATGGTACACCTTGGATGTTAAATGAGGCCGCTTCACAAACACCCTACAGTAGTTTTATAATGCGTTCAGTAAAAGCAGAGTTATCTGCAGTCAAGATTTAAACTTAAGCGTCTTCGCACTTTTCTCTCTCCCCAGACCACTTTTTGCACTCTCAAAGGTCGGCCTTCCTCCACCAACCCCGCCCGCTGAACTGCAGACGCTCAGGGGAATCCACCGCGAAGGCGGAGCCTCTGATATGCCAGCATGATGGGGCTGATTTATCGCAGCCGTAGCAGATGTGCGACATCTGAAAGAATCTATCTAACAGCCATTTGTAAACCTAGATACATAAATGCATGAGATGAAAGAAGGTGCAAGTATCAAGAGCCGCCGGAAAGGGCTCGCCAACTTTCAAGTGTGATTGTGCGTTCTCTGCTGCATGCAGAACAGTATTATTTGGCTCAGACGCTCATGACAACACAGTGTAGCGATTGAGCTAGTTCATATGCTGCGCTCAAAACTTGTTGCAGGGTCCCTTTAGTGCATGTGATGTCCACGTGACCAAAGTGACACTATAAATAAACCTCAGTTACGAATTCAGTGAGTTCAAATTAACAAGATTTCATTGTACACTGTGCAATTCACATGCAGTAGCACTCCCACAACACTAGGCTCAATGCATTTGAATGCTGCTACCCACTCGTCTTGCAGATAACATACACTAACGTTTCTCGTCTAACCTTGAAAGTGCTCTCCATTTATTTCCATTTATAGTACTGCTCACTAGCAGTTCAGAGACACTGAGTATTTTCTTACTGATGGTGTCACTACTGATTAGTCAGTAATACCAGCAGTCTCCCTTCTTCCTCCTCTACCATTCATGCCTCTCCCCTTCAAAACTCTCTGCAGAGAAGAATGCCTTATCTGTGACGTCAGGGCAAAGAACTGCAAGGCTGTACCGCTAGATAAATTCTGTGACTTTCACGTTTATGGTCCACGGAAAAGACAAAACCACTCAACATGCTGGCATCAGCAATGCAATTACATGCGCATGAAAACCAACGCCAAAAAGTCATGCTGCTGACAAATTCCCCACTCACAGCCAGCTTCTTGACCTCAAAGGAGTGAAGAGTGGCCGAGCACACCATCATCTGGTGAGGAAATAAAACAAGACAGTCTGATTAGGCCTAAGCTTGCATCGCAGGCATTATTTGTCACGCATACAGCGGTGGACGATAGGGCAACTAATCAAAGGACGAATTGCGATGGCATATAAAGTGCACCGTACACTGAAACCTAAGGACTACTTTGTGGGACTGTAGAAAAGCTACCTGCAAAGTGGCAGTATGCCCTAACCGTATCCCTTTTAACTGGTAAAAGGCATGACGCCTGAAGTATTCCATGAAGGAAGGTACAGGTGGAAGCTTTCACTGACGCAGAACGAAAGAAATCTTTTTTCATATGTGCCATCTAGGCAACCAGCGGCTAATAGTGCAGCCCCGAAGGCACTTCAATTGGGTTCCGGCTGCTCTATTAGGCCCCATAGTGAGAAGTGCGCGGTGCATGACAACGCCAATAGTGCAGCAATGCAACAAGATGGAGCCAGATATGCCAGCAACGTGGGAATGGTGGCTACGGTGCATCAAGGAAAGCGAAAGTTTGCTGCAGCCAGCCTAAGCTGTGAAGCCACCATGCTGCAGAGAAGCTGAACAGCGTGACAACAATAAGGGTACATTCATGCAGCTTGGAACATGACTACTGTGTCAGCTTGGGTACTGGTGCCTGCAAACAGGGTGGTGGTTGGAGTACGCTGGCACTGGCAACAGGAGGAGGCTGCTCCCTTTCCACAACCCAAATTTTCAACCAAGAACTGTGTTGTGCACTCTTAGCCTCGTTACCACGCTAATCTGTCTATTAATTTGACATGTCCGACAACCACACAAGCAGAGACAGCATCGGTTTCTGATGCCCTTGTCAGGAGCCTATTTGATAAGCACACCTTACCTGCAGGCGACGCCCATCAGCCGTAAACTGAGGTATCTGTCGGTGAATGCGGTTGATCAGGTCGCCATTCCCTTGGTTCAGGAGACCGTCCTGCAGGCAATGAGTGACACAGCATGCAAAAAGTAACACTACGGCTGCTTAGTCAACCAGACATGCACATACTTAAGTCAGCATTTAGCACAGCTTCTGTTTTGATATTGCAAGCATGCTTTAAATAATTCTGAAACACCGTAGAGTTGTGGCACTGCACAATGAATTTTTAATACGAACTCCAGAAAAGCGCATGCACCATGTAGTTTTTCTTCCTGATCTCTCGGCATAGGCGCCAACTTATGGCTTCTAAACATTTCGTACACACTAGGGCCAAGTTATTCTACCATAGACTAAGCAGGCCTGCCAAATCTAGGTAAATATCTGCAAGATTTCCTAGCAAACCATGCACACATATTTGCATCTGTGGCTGCCTGGGGCAAATTTTTACCACGACAGCCACAAGTGGGCTCCAAGTTCTTGTGTTATGCCAAATCTTCGTGCCATGCGTCTCCTGAAGTTCCACACACTGATGGCATCAGGGACCAAATTGTTTGCACGAGGCCCCCCGCTTCCTTAAACTGAGTGGTATAGTTTTTTCTGTAAGCACAGAAACCTCTCCGCAGCACGATGTGTCGCTGCTTTTTTTTCCTTCCAAGTTATCAAGCCAACTTCAAAAATCCAAGCACCGCTTCAATGCAAATTCCGCATTTCAAACCAACAACTGTCAGCTGAAAGAGATATTCCGAGTGCATATCGAACACTTCAAGTGTGTCGTCGTCCCATGCCTGAAACAACTGACAGGCAATTTTTCAGCCAATGCAGGGGCCAACAAATAATCCTTTTACAGAATGCGTTCTTAAGATGTGGAACTTCTACCATACTTTTCTCTGCAAGAAGATTGATACAGCAATACATTGTAATGTAACAAAACAGCCAGTCTGGCTCCTTAGGTGTGCATGGTACTACAACTGAGAAAGCCTACGATAGTACAGCAGATTTAGAAGCCAAGTGCATGACAAACATGAACACAGGGGAGCACTGAGACACTGTGAAGCATTGTTTTACTGATGCAGATGCACTTTACCAATGCATATTTCCTGCACAGGTTTTTCAAAAAAGCCAAAACGCTATCACATTTATCGTGTCGAATAACGACCTTTAGCAGGCCTACCTTTTGTATTACACTGGGAAGATTACGTGAAAACCTTTACAAAAAGTAATTGCAGTGAAAGCTTGTTCACTACAGCCCGGCTATCCCCCCGAAATAGCAAGCACACACTTACCGCCTCGTCGAGGACGAAGAACCGGACCTGGGAGAGGCAGCGCAAACAAAGGTGGTTTTAAGAACGCCTCTGTTCAGGCGAGATTCTTTCCACTAAAGAAAGCTTCAAATAAAGAAACAGCCTTTTTTTTCTGCTTTGCTATATTTAAGATGCAAACTGATGTCAATGCAAGCCGATGTCACTGCTGAAATATTTTGTTTCTCTTTAATGAAAAACCAAACCTTGCTGAACACCAGGCATCGCCACCCAGACTGCCTCAGCACAATTTGGACCTGACATTTCAGGTAGCATCTCAAACAAGGTGAAATGCAAAATAAAACTGTTCACGCCAGCCATGCACATTTAAACAAGGCAGTCAAACACATTAATCACAACCTTATGTAAGCATATTCAAAGCATATATGGTTAAGCTTGCTACATTACCATTCTTCACTCAAATTTGCTGGTTTGAACAAACTGTCAATTATGAAATGGGCTTGTGACAAATTTCTCACTAGCTGAAGAAGAACCTAAAAGTTAGTTAAACTTTGGGTTCCACGTGAACAAGCACCTTACCTGAGTGAGGCTGAGCTCTCCCGTGGCTATCAGGTCTTCGAGACGACCGGGTGTTCCCACAACTATGTCCACCTGGAGCACAGCATCAAGACGTCAGTGAAAACGATGCGACTTGCACAGAGTCAGCGGCCTCGGAAAAGCACTTTGCATAATGGATCAGTTTATATCATACCCCATTCCTCAGAGCTTCAACCTGCTCTTTCACAGGGACGCCTCCAATAATGAGCAGCTCCCTGCGGCAACAAGAAAGAGTTAAGATTAGTTGACCTGACTGCGGGCTTCAGGCAGTCGTAGCTATTCTATAGGGATTACAATAAAATCGTTCACTGTATTTACCCAAACAGAGCATGACCACGGCAGATTCCTTTCATAAATATTAATCCGGCTTCACTTCGGAGTACTGTGCCCCTCTAATGGCCAAGCTGTCGATTTTGACAAAAGAATATGTAGGCATAGCCATCGTGTTCGATGAAGGGCAACATGTTTAGGTGGTTACTGCGACAACACGTGCAGCTGTGAGGCACAGGCATGCTTATATTTAGCTTTTTGTTGTCATCTTACTGAAGGGTACCGATGCCAGGTTTGGGGCAAAGTGCTACGAAGCAAAGCCGACTTAATTATGCGAGGGGCTTAATGTAAAGCAATGATCCCGTCTACCGGCTCGGAGCAAAAAAAAATTACTAAATTATTTAATAACACTACCTGAATTGCAGTGAGTGGGAAGACTTTTCACTTTCATTATCAATGAAAAAAAAAAAGCGTTAAACTTGAGTAAATAGGTACATCTGCCATAACCTGATGGTAAAGATGAACCGCAGACAGAAAGCGAAAAGGCAGAAACGAAGCATCAAATTTTGGAAAACAAACTTAAATAAGTTAACAAAAAATGGCTAATGACTACTGGACTAGCATGCAATACATTACAGTCGGGAATGTATAGCTGAAAGAAAGCAGCCCCAAAAACAGAACATCCCACAGGCGGCGAATAAAGCTGCCAGTAGTATTTTGTATTCTTGACTTTACATGCCATCCTTGTCCTTATCCAATTCTCTTTTCACACAAAAGAAACGATCTCTTTGTTGCACGTTTCAGGAAATGCACTGTAGTCAGGTACAACGAAGTGGCTTTTCCCCATGAAAGGACGCCCTTCCAGACAATGGCATCGGCCAATTCTCACGACCCTGCCAGCGGTGAAAGGGGATAGTCCCCTCGATCCATAGACCTCTCTGTCTATTCTGGCACTGCTCCCTGCTTTATCACGCTAGCAGGGTCGTGAGAATCGTTCGAGCGATGCAATTGGCTGGAAGGAGGTCCCTTCATGGGAAAAAGACGCTGCGTTCTTAAGTTGTATCCGACTATAATATTTCCCAATGCTTTCTTGGGTCAAAAATGTCGATATCCTTCCATCTTTCCATCATTAAAAAAGCCCCGCATTTTGCCTGAGACGCCCAAAGTTTTAATCCCCACCCTGGTCTAGCCACACAAGAACAGTACGGACACCACAGAAATATGGGCAAAGGGAACAAGGCAAGCAAATTCCTCACCTGACGACTGGATCTTTCAGGTGCTTCTTGAAGCTTGTGATGCACTTCAGCGTCTGCTCAGCCAACTCGCGAGAGGGCTGTGTGGAATGTCGAAGAGAAAAGACAACAAGGCATTACGAAGCTCCTTGTAAACAAAGCCTACAACAACCATTTGTAAGAGTGCACTGGGACCACAAGACAGTGAGCGGCCGTGGCTTACCTCAATTATTATGGCCTGTGGAGCATTCTTTACACTCTTGGGGGCACCCACCGATGCTCCTAAGAAGGAAACAAAAAATTAAAAATTAAGAGCAACCGCTTGGTTATGTCCACGATGGCAAAACTCAATTATGATTACACAACCAATTTTTGTTCACCATGATTCCCCATTCAAGATAGTGCCATCTGATTTATTGAAAAAATGACACATTTAGCATTACATTCCCTTGATTCATCTTAATTCCAACGTGCTTTCTCATAATCATTTTGTTTTCTAAATCATACATTGAATGAAACTAACACTAACATTGATGCAATATGCGATTTGCTGACGAGCCCTCGGAGCCTCGTATAGTGTACTACACTGTTAGCTACTTGCCAAACAGGGTACCAAAGAAGGCTTTTGGAAAGATTTCACTGGCATCCTGCAACACAATAAACAGTGACTGAACAGATGAGCAGATCTCATGCCATGTTAATTCAGTAAGCAAACCAAAAATGCCTAACCTGCATTTACCCGTTCTAGTTAGCACAACCGAGATTTAACAGCGTTCGAACACATTAAAGCCTCTTTGGAAGAGGAAGGATACCACCCCCCCAAAATGCAACGAAACCGACCTGTGACTGTCGACTCGGCGACGCACTCCTTTTCCGCCTTTGAAATTGCCACGTAACCGTCCTAGGAGCAGTCAAAAACTCCAAATTAGCAATGAATGCCCCATGAAGACAAGGGCTGGAAACATAGTGACCAAGATCAGCTAAAGGCTGCCAAGGACTAATTATAATATTTATTGAAGGACCTTACTTGATGCAGCTCTTCAATAGCCATGCATACAGCACACACATCTACCAAAACCTTTCCTAGCACGTACTAGCTTGAACATACTGTTGCGTTCATAGGATATACAGCCGCTCATTTAGGAGGTTCCTGCCAAGCTTCAATTCCTTGTAAGCTAAAAAAAAAAAAAAACTGCATCCAGGAAATTTACCACACATTACTATCTCATGAAGCCTTTCTTCCCATACTTGTTCCTATACTACATTCAATTTCAATGTGCCTGATTACTTCGCCAAAAAATGAATACACTGATATGCATGTATCATGAAGTGTAGCAATCACCAAGTCAATTCATGTTTTCGCTATGGCTGCATGCATATTCGCCAAAGAAATACTTCCATGCTATGGAGCGAATATTTGATCTGAAAGGCTCTAAAGCTATCAATTGTTGCATTTCCCACAAACTTCTCATCACCCAGCAGAAGGGTAAGAGAAACTCAATTGTGTTTGGTTTGGTTTATAGGGCTTAACGTCTCAAAGCGACTCAGGCTATGAGGGACGCCGTAGTGAAGGGCTCCGGAAAGTTCAACCACCTGGGGTTGCACTGACATCGCACAGTACACGGGCCTCTAGAATTTTGCATCTGTTGAAATTTGACCGTCGCAGCCGGGATCGAACCTGTGTCTTCCGGGTCAGCAGCCGAACGCCATAGCCACTGAGCCACCACGATGGCTGTCAATGCCAAGTTGCTGTGCATGATGCTGAACACACTGTGTCCTATGGCAACACAAATGTGGTTGTCTTCCATTCCTTCTAGCGGTAAGCTCATTATGCCATAAAATTCAAACATAGCGCGAGAAATCCCAATTTGAAAAGCCAGTTTTGCTTTGGCAGGTTTGAGCTTACACTCTCACATACTTCCTTTTGCCATACCAGCAAAGTTACGATAGGAGAACTTCGCAATTCTTTGGTCAGCTTGTCCACAATACACTTTTCCCACCAGGCAGTGGGATAGGCAGCTTTACAAGAACAAAATATAAGTACAATTTGTGTATTTTAGAGCGCAGCTCTTAGGTGCCCATTCCTGGGTTAAGCGCTGCTGTTGGCCTCGGCGTGACCAAATGAACGAGTTTGTCAGAGGATAAAAGAGAGCGAACGATAGTGAAGTGAACGAGGAGAAAAGCAGCGAAGGAGGGAACAGCGGCAGTGTCAAGAGTAGAGAAGAGTAGCACGCTGGTCGTTCACCCAAGGTGAGGCTCATCGGCAGCGGAATGCAATGGGCGCTGCCAAAGTCGCAACCCAGAGCCGCCTCCACTGAGCACTGCGTGTTTCTTACGCGGTCGCCTCAGGTTCGAGTACCGCAGCAGCTGCGGTCAAAAATCGCATTACCAAAAAGCGCAATCGTCGGCTAATTTTTTTTTTTGATACAAGATATATTGACGTGGTTTCATTGTTACCAGGTCGACATATCATACGTTCAAAATGCACAAACTGCACTTTCATTTCGTGCTTGGAAAATCGCTTGTTCCATCATTACTGGGGCAAAGTGTATTGTGGAGAAGTCGACTAAAGCATTGGGAAGCTCACCTCTTCCAGCACGCATGCTTCGTCACTCTACAATGGCATGTTTTTCCTGTCACACACACTTGAAAAGCAGTAACAACCACCCGGATGTTGTGATGTTCTCATTCCAGTCTATCCCCATACAGCACACAACGAAAGTCGTTAATACTCACGGACGGTGGGTGCTTGAAAGGAGTGTCACCAAAGTTGAACTGCATCTCAGCATTCTGACGGCAGAAAGGCAGAACACAGACAAGAAAAGATCCACTATTAGCCACCATGAAAGAACCATAGAACATGCTTCAGAAAAACTACAGAGCAGAAACATTGTTAAAGAAATTTTGGTTACAGGAGGCCTTCCTCGGGTAATAACACCGAGTCTGCCACCTCAACGACTACAAATAGCTGCCCCCTGCTGAGTATTTACCCTTCCCCCCCCCCCCCCCCCCCCCCCGAAAACTGACACTTCCGCAGTTACTTTCCCTTTGCAAATGAAAGCGGGAACTTGCTTCCCGTTAGCACTTGCCTGCTGTCATTCCTGTAGGTTTTTTTTTGCCTGCACCGAATCTTTGCGACGTTTCTTTTTAGTGCTCTTACTAGGTCGATGACTATCGTAGTTACATTGTAAGTCAACTCGAATGTAAGTCGACCCCCCCATATTGCATGACAGGAAAAAAAGGGCGCGCCCATGGACGCATTCCACAAAGAAAATGTATCAGTCACTGGACTACTTGTCTACGCTAGCACCATTGTCCTCACTAGTGCTGCCGTCGTCACTGCTGCTGTGGTCCCTCAGCATGTCATTAAAACGTAGTCATCCAGCGAAATCCCGCACTTCGCTAACAACCGCATCACACGAAAAGCTGAAAATTTTGCCTCACTCCAGCCGCCACACCTGCATCACCCATCTTGAAACGTCGAACTTAGGGCCTGGCATGCAGTTAGCTCCTTCGGCGCAAGGAATGACAACCATCTTGAATGTAGCTGCGAACAAGCGCCAAACGCTTACAGGACCTGGAGAACTTATGACGATTGACAAAACAGGACACTAAAAACTGATAAAACGTGTACGGGGAATGATGCACGTGCCATGCCTGGTGCGGCCATTCATCGTGCTCATCTAGATTAGATATCCACCTTGTTTGCCACACCCCCTTTGGCTATAAAAGCACTGCCCGTTCAGCAATAAACGGCTTTTGTTCGCTGGCCACCTCGACTGATACGAAACGTGGCCGGCAGTCAAGCCAAATGCGTCAAACAGAGCCAAAGAGAAACTATGTGTGAGAGGCATCAGCTCTTCCATCAGCTACCAAGACACCCTGGAAGCACTGCTGTTTTGAGTGGCGGTGCCGCCAGGATTGGAACAGCGCTCCTTCCATCAACTATTGACGCTGCCATTAGTGCAGAGTGCGCAGTTAAAACTAAAAAAGAAAAAGAAAAAATATTCCAAACATGCGCACAGGCCGAATGCTACCGGGAGAACCACAGAGCAAACAAAAAATTGCAACCACACCGCAGCGTCCCTGATATTTCATATGTCTCGCCTTTATTGATGGTGCTATGCTTTGGTTTTGATTGTATGTCGACCCCCAACTATGATCACAACACGATGGTACTTCATCAGGACTATGTATCTGTACATTTTCTATGCTAGGCGTTCATTTTGTGTAGTGCACCCCAGTTCCGTAATAGCTCACTAAGGCTGTAGTATGCAATATAAAAAGCAAACAAACAAATAAACAAGCAAGCAAGCACAGCAAAGCAAACAAGCAAACAAGCAAGCAAGCAAGCAAGCAAGCAAGCAAGCAAGCAAGCAAGCAAGCAAGCAAGCAAGCAAGCAAGCAAATCGCACCAAGCACGTTCTAAAGAATGTACAGTTGCTGACACAGGGATGCGCAACCCCTACGCTCCATCAACACTGACATTCGTAGTCATGGCACGCTTAGCGGCTCTTAAAGATTAAAAGAAATTTGCATGTGGCTAATGATGACATCAAGAGTTCTCGTGGCATGACTCTAGGCACTTCACCGTTACGATGAACCCAGCTGCTTTCCCCACGACAACAGCAAGATGGCCAAACACTACACACCCATAGCAATTGGAAAGTGACCGGCTGTCGGCTGATTTAATTGACTATTAAGTCCTTCCCAGTACAACAGTGACTTGCCTTGCTACAAAACTAAAGGCAAAGAGAGTTAAGAGGGAAGAGATAACCTTTTTTAATGCGTTAGCAGCATAGCACTATTTTGGCAAAAAAAAAACCCCTCAGTGGTTAGTGCTTGTGTGAAGCCACCGCTCCCCTGTGGCCCTAGTGAAGTGAAGCGGATCGGGGAACCTTCTAGGCACTGCCCTGGCATAAGAAATGCATCTCCCAGAAGTCCACGCAGCAGTGGAATGCAAAAGTGCCACAGCAATCAACTTCAAAGATGCAATGGAAAGGCGATCAGCGAAAAATTAAGTGTACAACCAATACTGTTGAAGATATGTTGCGCTGCATCATGTGATCTTGTGTGCATCTATTTTTTTTATCCACATTCTCTTAAGAACAAAGCTGCGATTAAACATGCAAATCAGGCAGCGTTAAACCTGTAGCGATCAACTTCAAATAGCCCCAAGCTTACAGAAGGGGTGACACTGGATAAAAGTGCAAAAGCACACAAAACGTGTAAAAGAATAATGCAGGAGGACATTGCAAAGAATAACAGATTGAGGAAAGGAGAAAAAAAAAGAGGAAACAATCAACAAGGGCGTTGAGGTACCTTTTTTGATGTTGCGGTAATTTCGGGCTTAGCAGCAGACATGGTTTGGGAAAAAATAAAGACCACCTCAGCATGAAAATGCACAATCCAGCAGACTTGGAGATTGTGCACAAAATAAAGATGATATGTCCTGATGATGATACAATATGAAAAAGATGATAGGCTTGGGAACCTGAACAGACGCTGAAATAGACTTGCAGAAAATCGCCACACTCCTCAAGAATATACATTACAGTAAAAGCTCATTAATTCGAACCCTGTTAATCCAAAAACAAGGATAATTTGAACTACAGGCACTGTCCAGGCCAATGCCCATGTAAGTCTAGGCCATTGCAGGCTCGCTAATTTGGGTGCCACGGGTCTCGCACAGCTTAACTTGAACGGGCTCTTGAAGGGAGGCTGTGCCCAGGTATGACCGGCCCAACAAGCGATTGTCCATACCATCAGCAGCAGCCTGACTGCGCCCACTGCAGTGAGCAAAGGCCTCTCCCATATCTCTCCAATTCACCCTGTCCTGTGCCAGCTGCGGCCACCCTATCCCCACAAACTTCTTAATCTCGTCTGCCCACCCAACCTTCTGCCACCCCCTGCTATGCTTGCCTTCTCTTGGAATCCACTCCGTTACCCTTAAGGACCAGTGCTTATCTTGCCTTCGCATTACATGTCCTGCCCAAGCCCATTTGTTCTTCTTGATTTCGACTAGGATGTCATTAACCCGCATTTGTTCCCTCACCCACTCTGCCCTCTTCCTGTCTCTAACTTTACAACTATCATTTTCCCTTCCATAGCTTGCTGCATTGTCCTTAACATAGCGTAAAATTTCGAGCAAGTGCCCCCACCCCAGCAAGTCGAAATTACTGGCAAAGTAGGAAGGGTGGGGGTGGGGCGATATCCCGGATTGGCGCCGAAATTCAAGACGGCGGTGACATTTTCCCACCAGAAAAAAGAAAGCGCAGTGCACATAGATTTAAAACGTCCTGCTGGTCTTTCCCGCTTGAATAATGCACCATCCACGCATTCACTAAACAGCGGCACGCCATTAGTCAACCTTCCTCGAAGTTTTGCTTTCCTGTAGCAACTTCTCAAAATTCTTGTCCCATTCCCGTATCCGTTTTCGGTCGAACCTGAAGTCGCGAGACGTTTGGCAAACGTTCCTTCCGTTTTCCCAATGCCATTGTATGACCTCAAGTTTCTTCGTCACTGTGTACGAAAGCATTGCAGACTAGACAACACCAAAACAAGACAAATGGCGCGTGACGAACGGGCATGCGAATGGCTTGAAACTTAGGATTGGATTGGATCGTAATCTTGGACTGGATGGGGCAGGCCAGTGTTGCCTGGGCGCGGTCCGTGATAAGGGCGCGGAGAGAGAGAGAGAGAGAGAGGGAGGGGGGGTGCTTTCCCAGAACGGTGTGGAAATGTGAAATTAACAATGAAGTTAGGGGGTTCCTTGCATGGGTGGGGGGGGCGCTGGTTTGGAATTTTACGGTAAGCTGAACCCTTTTCATTAGCCTCCAAGTTTCTGCCCCATAGGTGAGTGACAGTAAGATACAGCCGTTCTATACTTTCCTCTTTAAGGGATACCGGTAAACTGCCATTCATGATCATCCAAATAGCCCTACTGAAGCCTTACTGCAGAGTTGCTCGCGCACCTCTCATGTGAGCGCAACGACGGACGTGACGACGAACAGATGGCCCCATCTCCAAAACCGCCACACTGAATAGTTTCACAATTCTGAGCTTCATGCCAGCCCACAACAGTCAGCCAACCAACCCCAGCTGCATGCTGTCTCGGGCGTTGATTGGCGTGTCTCGCTAGTCTATATCCTCGCTAGTCTATAGCCATTTTTTTTTTCTTGCTGCTTCGGCGCCCCTGAACATTTCTGTCCGCTTGGCTATTCCGTTCTAAAGCACCGAAACTGTATGCTCTTCACGTGTGGTTCGCAGTTCGTACAATGAAGCCTCCTCGCACGTGGTACTACCGCCTGTCAGGTGCGTGATGCAGTAGTGGTGGAGCTCCACCGCTAAAAATAGTCACTGTCGTTCTCATCTTAAAAGCAAGCAACCATGTCTCACGGAGTAAATCTACCATGATGACAGCAACTTTTGGATAATTGAAAGTTTTTTCCAGTCCCTTGACGTGCGAATTAACGAGCTTTTACTGCATACACACATAACCAGTGACAAATCCCAAATGACGCCAGAACTAAAAACAATAAAAAAAGACAGGGCTAGCTGTGAGTAGCAAAGTTGCACCTTCAACACCACAGCAGGAAACATGGGACATCGCGCTAGGTTTCCTGGAATCTTGAAGGCTTCTTTGAAGACAGTGCCTGTCAGAGAGCAAGAAACATACATACGATGAGCATTGAAACAGCAGCATCAGTGAGCATTCAAGAAAAATTTGCAAATGGAAATGAACACAGCTAAAGGTTTGTTACTTCCACCTCTTTATAGAGGCCACATGTGGCAACCATATTTCAATAAAGGAAAAATACAGAAGACATCCACTACGTTGTTTCTATCTCGCTTCTCCCCTCATGATGCTGTTGAAGCATCCGCACCAAGAGCAGAGACAGGTACTGCACCTTTCGTTCCCTCATGAACAATTATTACTACTGCGTGTGCTTAACAACAAATGAAGATGACAGACCGGCATGCAGCTGTTCTGCACTGTGCGCACGCATCCGGCTAAACTGCATCAGCTAAAGGTCAAGCAAGCACTATGCAGGAAGTGCCATTGGAAAGAAAGTTTTTTTCCGTGCTGTACATTCTCACCCCGAGGTGAAGGGGGACGTTGCAATGAAAACTACTTTGTGCATGAAATCTAACCTAACTAGGGACAGGTATGCAGCTTTTTGTGGTGGTCTCAGAAATGCATTTCAGTTTAAGCTAGATGGTAAATTTGCTGAGTAATTAAGATTAACACCCCCCGTAAAGTCATCCCAGGGGCACTGAATAATCAAGGATAAAATGCACGAGCTTTTCCAAACAGCCACTGAGTTGAGCAAAATGGGCCCAAAAACAGAGACTAACCAAGGTGCAGCCGTCAATACTAGGGCTGGATCCTTGGGACTTTTCTCTCTGAACTAGTCGGATCATCAGGCAGCCTCCTCAGAGTCACTGCTATCTAGATAGTTGACAAAATCAACTGCGGACGCAGCTGCATCACAAGGTTTTCCGTGTTTCAAGACATGTGCCACGCTAGCAAAGGCAAGTGTTCTCAACTTCTACGCTCCGCTGTTTTCACAAGCCGTTCAGAAATCACCGCTACAATGAAGAGAAAATTAAGCTGCAGTTTTCTAGCTTCCATACAGATTGCACAACAAGGTAAAAAAAAGCGCGGAAGCATTTGAAATTTGGATTTTTCATCCATCATTAGCAGGCTAACGATGGTAAATAGGTGTAGCATGAAACAAGTTAAAAACCGACACATTATATGCATTCGCAGAATGCAAGAAACACGACTGCAACTGGCTCCACAGCTTTTAAGTATGACTGCATAAACGCACTGTATTTATGCACTCCACCCGATTCTGTGCTGCCTTCAACTATACGCTCTTTCCTTTCTTACTCAATCGTCAGCGAAAAGCCCGATGCTTTGAGCACAGCAGTTCCAAAGTTGACTGTTGCTATGCCAGTCGACAAAACTGCCAAACAAAGTTCGTAAATCTTCCGTGCTCTGTCTCTGCACACATACCATTCCTTGAGAACTTGATGCTGCCATTGTCCAAGTCCAGGTAGCACCCAATCACGTCGTGCATTCCAAATTCCTGCATGCGATAGAGAACAGCGCACAATGTGTGTGTCAGTCTTCAGCTAGACACTGTCCGATTTTGACAAAGCCGAAGCAAATCTACAGCAAAGCAGTCAAAAATCATAGGAGCCGCTAGGATGCAAGTGAACATACATTTTCACACTTCTTAACATGCAACAATATACATTAAAATCTCTAGGATGCGAATTTCACGAGGTCGTGAAAAATTTCATATCGTCCAAAAGTTAGTACTATTCGAAGCGAACGAAATCGTATTCTGAAGCATGGGAAATGCTGTGCGTAATAAACAGATCTGTGTACTCGCAGTGCATGTTTATGGTTTTATGTGGCTTAATGTCCCAAAGCGACTCAGGCTATGAGGGACGCCGTAATGAAGGGCTCCAGAAATTTCGACCACGTGGGGTTCTTTAACGTGCACTGACTGACAACGCACAGTGCATGGGCCTCTAGAATTTCGCCTCCATCAAAATTCGACTGCCGCGGCCGGAAACGAACCCGTGTTTTTCGGGTCAGCAGTCGAGCGCCATAACCACTGAGCCACCGCGGCAGACCGCAGTGCGTGTACTGCAAATGGTGATCACAACATCGGCGATGTATGGGCCAATGAACGTTGGTATGGTGCACTTTGGCCCGAAGATTTTGCGAATTCGTATTGTCCTGGAATTTGTATCAATTGCATTTGTATCATCGAGATTCCACTGTAGCCAGGACCAAAAATGCAACTGAATTTTGTGAACATCGTCGAAATATCCAAATAGAAAAAAATCACTGCACAACTGGTGCGGTGACTTAAGAACTATTTTAATACATGTGTTGACATATCGAATTATCAACTGTTTACCTGCTAGTCAAGCGGTCACAAAACATCAACCCACAAGCACTACTTTACAAACTTTCGAGATACCCTTTGTCTCTAACACTTTGGTTGTCACTCTGTATAAAAATAAATTGAGAACCAAAAACTGATTCTTGAAAAATCATTAACCTTGAGTTGCTCAACATCAGTATCTCTAACCTTGAGAGGTTAGCTGTAGTGCCTGGTCAAAGCAAATTTTAAGAAGTTTCCCCTTTCATGCAACCCAATTCAAGTCCTTCATGGTCACTCACCTCTCCGTATTCGTCAAACTGGCCTCCAAACGACTTCTTTCCAGTGCCACCATAGCCGAAACCTTGCTTGTCAGTTCCTGCAATGGACAGCACAGATAGCAACGGCAGCTGAAGACCCTTCCAAACCTGCTCCGATCCTAGAAACTGCTGGAAATGAGGTAAACACTTTGGTTCCAGCCACGGTATGCTCTTTTTCTAAATGGACACTGTGGAATGACAACACAACAATGCAATTCACATGGTAACATGGTACTGATTCACCATGGCCTCTTGCTCTAACTGCATAATGAGCTAAGTTGCCAACCAATTTTTCAGACTCAGCGGGACAGTCCGAAAAAACCAACAACTTAGAAAAAATTAATTTGCTGCAAAAAAAAATCAAACTTTCTGTTTGAAAGCGACGACATTAGATTGTATCCGAGCCCGAGCAATGCTTTCGTGTCTGCACCCATGTCCATTCGCGATGTGGCCACAGGTCATATCGCAAACCTGCCACAATGCGTGCCGCGAGTAAAGTTACAGGAACATAAACACGAGAAAGTCTGGTTCCCAAGGCAACTACGGTTGCAAAAGACAAGGAAGAGAACCCACGAGAAGAAGCAAAGGGAGCACGTGCCTCCGACTGCATTCCCCCGTCACACCATCGGCTACAGCTGTCCTCCTGTTCCCAATGCGATTGCACGCCCTGGCTCACACGCAATTTGTAGGCCACCTCAATGGCAACAAAGAGCTGGCCATTATGACTCGAGTGGCAACTATGAGGAGCAAATAGCCAAGCCTATTCAAGCCAGTCCATCTCACTGGATCTGTCTGACAAAAGCAGGAGAGAGGCACCACACTGCTGAGCTAATTTATTTTAGAGCGAGAGCTGTACTCCTCGATGTACAACTTCAGATTACTTGAGCTCCTTGGATGGAGTTAGAAGCTGGGAGGGAGGGGAAGAAGAAATTATGGAAGTTGCGCAGCCCTAGAACTGCCTTCTCTAGACGAGGGGATAATGTGGATGAGACAATGACCTTCAATGCCTCACAAGGTCAAACCAAATTTAATTGTGTAGCGGTATGGCTCAAGCAATGTAGTATGACCCCATGATCATATAGCTATGACCACTGGGTACCTGACCTCGACCTTTAACCTTGACATTTCATTTGAGACACTGAAGGCTATGCTTAACCAAGCTGTCGCTTTAACTATACTCTGTTTCATACATCAGGTGCAACGCTGTCAAAGCTAGCGCTGCCTGCATCCGCGACCAAAAAGTAGTGCACTCCTTGTGGTGAGCAAAACATAATAAATCCTTTGCTTGCAGGCTTACTACATGACACATTTGTCATCAGCTTGAATAAATGCATTCTTATCGCTGACGACACGCTGTCACTTTCTCGTGCCTAAGACCACTTGACCACAGAACAAGCGCGGAGTAACACGCCTCCCTTTATTTTCTTGTGCGGACTACTTCCATAGCTTTCGCAGTGTTGCACCTGATGTATGAAACGAAGTATAGGCTCAAGCCACATTGAACCTCAGCTATTTTTTTTTATGAGAATATTTATTCAAAGGCTCAATTAGCACAAATAAACATGTGCAAGCACTCACAGCCTGGATGCAGGTCGTGCAATAAAATGATTCACTTGCTCGTGGCAAAACAGCAAGGACAAAGTGCACGGCACACAATCTCCACAGCATGTCAAGCGACAATTTCACTGCAGAAATCAATGCTGCCTGTCATCAAACAAGGGAAGAAAGAATGTTTTAATATCCTCACCCAGATTGAGATTAGCCGCCAGTGTAGACCATCCAATCCGGCACAGGCCTTCATCAGTCACTTTGCCTTCATAGTAGTACTTTCCTAAGAATACAAGCAGGAACAGCACAGCCCATAAGATCCAGAAGCAACCACACAAGACGCGTAATAGGTTAACGACTGAACCTTGGTATGGATAAGACCTCTTGTACTTAAGAAATATATACTCTCTTTAGTGGACATGTGCGAACATTCAATAATTTCGAATGTTCGGTCAAACAGTAAAGTATTCGACATACAATTCAATCCGAAGTATATGTCCCAAGCGAATAATGCTTCTGGAAAGCTTGCTTTGCACGGTTTCGTTTCAGTGCACCTCCTCCCCTGACTCCATGGACACTTTCTAGGCGTATGCAGCATGCCTGCATGACTGCATGCGTGCCGGAGCCGGTCTGCGCATACGCACGGCAGCAGATGCGAGCAGGTGCGAGCATGGTGCCCAGTTCTGCACCTGCCATGTGTCTGCACTCGTGCCCGAACTGGTATGACGGTGTACATCAATTGGAGGATATGTGACTCCCTTCACTTCTGCAGTGTGAGTCTGAGCCTGCGTACTACGAACTCCTCCGTTCTTTAAGGAAGTTTTTGATGACAATGATCTCAGCTGACTGCAGCTGTCGCAGCTGCCTTTCTCTAAGTGAAATTCGCTAATCAAGCATGACAGCACGAGCACGTGAAAGAGCTAGCACGAAGCACATGGAGATGGATGCCCCTTTCTGACGACTGACACGAGGTGGTGCAGGGCCATAGATGCACAGTGTGTACGCCTAGCGGGTGTCCACGGAGTCAACTCTTAAAAGCAACAGCCGCGCAATGATGCAATCGCAACCAAGGCCAGTAATTGGCGGTACCACAAATAGGTCCCACACCTCGCTTCCTATGTAGGTCAACTCCCTCAGTTTCTGATGGCCATTTTTACAGAAAGTTTACACAGCTTCAATGAGCGTGACAAAGCTTCAAGGCACTCATCCTTTTTTTTTTTTTCATGTAATCAGCTTGTGCATTAGAAATACAGATGATTTAAAAAATGTTTACTCTGTGCCATTCAACTTTTCCAAAACCACACCGAACCAAAAAAAAACATTCTTTGCACAGTCCTACTCTTTATTGACAAAAAAAAGAAGTTGAACTAAGGCTTCCAGGTTTAAAATGAAGTCTGCCAAAGATTGAAGGCTTTGACAGTCCCCAAATTCCACTTTATACAACTCGGTAGCCGAGTCATGGAAACAGAAATTGGATGTTCCAAAAATAGTCGCAAAACACTCACGCTTTGCAATTTAGCAGTTTTTCACATAAACTATTGGCCCAAATTAACATTCTGCTCCCATGAGTCACAATTCAGACCTTTCATTTAAATGCAACAAAGGAGGTCAAAAGTTAAAAGAAAAGTAGCCTGAAAAAAAAAAATTAAGAATACTCGAGTGTTCTCCATGGATATAATTTAGGAAACTGGACTTGGTATCAAGGTAAAGCTTCCTCTTGGACAAAGAAGGCAGAGGCTTTGTACGCAGGGGCAATTTATGCTGCATAAAACAATAAAGAGCTGGAGCACAAAAGAATTTTTAAACATGCCATTTCTAAAGGTATCCGCACTCCCTGTCATTATGTGAACGAAAAGCGTCCGTGCTGGAATCACTTCAACTGCTGTAAAGAAGTTCAGCACTGCTCCTACGATACTTTTAACATGATGAAATCTTTTCACATAAATATTTTACCGAACAATTTTTAGCATGCTGGCAGCCACCAAACAAAGACACATAAAATGACATTTGATCTGTGCCTTCCACCTCACTTACAATGTGGCTAAATAGTAGCCTTCACCTTAATAAAAATAAAAACAGAAGTGATTTGTCAATGCTCGGGACAAAACGACAGCCTTGGCAAAGGGCAATAGCATACACCTTAAAATAAACAGAACTAAGCTGCAACTACATCAGAACAGAAATGAAGACAACAAAACATACTATATACAAAATACGAATAGAAGCGACCTAAAATATTTTGAAAATACTGAATGACCACGCATGGCTTCACACCTCTGTACTGGACTCCCTTGGTGCAGCGGCATCCATGCCAGCCTTTCTGGTCCCGGCTCTGGGTCGTCAGGCCATCTGGGCTCACAGCTGCAAAAGATTCCTTTCATTGACTGCCGACTTCAGAGCAAACAGTTGCATAATGCTAAACAGCATTCAGCTGCCGGTTAAAATGCAGATTTAAAAAAAATAAAGTACTGATGGAAAGGAAACAGCCCCTGGGTCTAGTAATATCATTACACATCTTGGCAGTGCAGTGGCAATGGTGCTCTGTTGCTGCGCCCATAGTCGCTGGTTCACTACCCTGCGCACTGGCTGTGCGTCACAGGATGCGAACGCAAGACAGCTCCATTAATCACGAAATAACCCCGAAATTTGAATTAAAAAGCTCTAGGTAAATGAATTTAATCTAAAGCATTCGACTACAGATAAAACGGAAAAAAAAAAACTGCGATCAGGGAGGAAAGTATCTCTCACCCAGCGCTGACCCACGGTCGAAGAAGCTCATGGCCCAATTCTTGGCTGTACAAAAAAACAGAGCCAAACAGAAATGTGAGCAGGGCACTCTGCTTTCACAAAAACACACATAGAAAAAGAAGCAGCACTACAAGTACGATGTAACCTTGTTTTCACCTCGCATTCGTGCCACTGTTTATTTTTCTGTTTAAATTTACACATGTTGCAAGATGTTGGCACCTGCTGTCAGAGCCAGACACTCCCCCTCTCGTAATATGATGAATGTACAGTGAAAAATGAAGCATTCGTGCTTCTGTCAAAAAAAAAAAGAAGGCTGTCACAAGCAAAGGCGAAAGGCTAGCATAAATTATTGTGACTGCTGGCTGGCTAGCTAGGTAGGAGGCCTACGGAGGTTCGCAGAAACTTCTTGGGCAACGAATAGCTGCTCATGATAGAGTACTAGAACCCAGAATAAATGAGGGCGCCACCATGATGGTAAAATTTTTTAGCTCACCCAGACACTGGAAAAAAAATAAAAATAAAACATGGCTACCACTTTGTAGCGCAAGATTCAGCCACACCTGTCTGCAGTGGTGCCTTCCTCTTAGGTAAAGCGCTTACGACATACAATTACGGACTACGGACTACTGAGCACGGACTACTGAGCACGTCACTTTGCAGTGACCTCACATGTGATTTCACTATGCTGTTGCTTGCGATGTCACTGTGTTTCGATCACTGAGCATAGCACACTGCCACGGCATGTTGCAGTGACATCATGTGTGACATCATCGCATGCTGACTGATAAGTGTGGCGCGTTTTTACGCCAACGCCGACGATGCTGCACAATCAAGGATAGTGCTCTTAGCAGCTGTCGCAGCAAAAGAGTAGAGGACAGTCCATGAAATAATCCTCTAATATTATTCTACACTTTCCATTCCCGCCGCCACAGTGGCACAGCACAGCAATTTTGCAGAGCTTCATTGGTTGTACCAAAAATAAACCCTGGTCCTCTAAATCCATTGTGGACAGCAGCTGCCATTACCCACAATGCTTAAGCCCTTTTGTAGCAATCAATGCCAGAGCTCTCTAGTCGTGCCTACTGCTTAACTACCCCCACAACCCCGCGAGAAGACTGGCTCCCGTATCTCGTCCCGTCCAGGCCTCGGAGTATCCCTTGCCCTAGAGCGGGCGAACATTCGCTCGGAACCTTGCTGGTGAGTCGGACGACCTTGATTCATTAGCGTACCTTGTTGCTAGCGGGCGTTATTGTTGCTGTAGCAATAAACACCTGTTTGTGTCAGCCAATGCGTCGTTACTTTGTTCCTTCAGAGCAAGGCCCGCCGTGGTCGGCATGCACTTCGTAGCGCACGTGATCACGGGGTGGGGTCTGGCGGCTTTGAACTGTATCAGCCGCGGTTAAGTGAGGAGAACGTATTTGTCTGCCCAGTAAAACGCCACACACTTCAATGCTGAATTTGGAGTAAGAGTGTTTTGTTTAATCTCATGTTATTAGCTTTTGACGCCATACTATACACTGTTACAACAGTGCTTCTATTGCCATATCACTGAGAGTAAATGCAGACTCAGTATTATGATCACACTATACTTTCGTATGAGGACCCCATGACAGTTCTTCGCACTGCAACCCCCAGTTCACTGCTGATCACGAACTCCTCTCTAATTCGCAACTGATGCTGAAATAAATATCAGCCATTGTTTTGCCCCTTGACGCGGCGTGCCACAGAAACTCACAGGCAGGGCCCGCCTTGGCCCCTCCGCCCTTCTTGCCACGGCCAAGCTCTTCGTCTTTCAGAGTCTCCCACACAATCTGCAGGATGGGCAGACAGAAGGCGCCTGTTTTGCCACTGCCTGTCTCGGCCGCCTGCAACAAAACATGCGGGCTGTTATGACACGCAAGTGATGGAGGCTGTCTTGAGTCAAAAATCAGGAGGCCAAAAAAAGCGCACCTTTTTTTAGCAAAAAGGCACTTAGTACTAGTTTCTGCGAAACGTCACCATTTCTCAAAACTTCTAGAATCTGTGAGGGGCTCATGAGTGAGTGTTCAAGGATTCAAATGGTATGTGTCCTCGACAGAACCGTGAGAAATGCTTTTGCTTCAGATTGTGCAGAATTTTTTTCACAGAAAATTAAAATAAGCTCAAAGCTGTCTGCAGTCTTCATGCGTGTAAAGCAGTGGCACGACGCATATGATAACTCTTTTGACATACAGTACTGCAAATCAACACAAAACTTTTGTTGTCTATTAACACTTCCTGACTGCATGGAGCCAGAGTTTTGTTGCCCTCAAGAAACACAAGTGTACCGCTCGTGATTAAAAAATCCAAATAAACAAAGAATATTCGCTCAATTCGGAAGGTACTAAGCTGCATGAAGGTTGCATCACAGCTTCGATGCAGACATCCACTGACGAAAACAGATTCTGACATCTTGAAGTTCACAGAGGTCTACGTCAGCGCCAATGTTATATGTACTGGCTTTGCATCTATCACAAGTTGGTGCCTTCTGCTAGCAAAGCTCACTTGTGTTGCTGCCTTGGCTTACCACAGGTGCAGCATTTCTGGCCTGCACCACATGAACCACTTTGGTCCTTCCACTTGGTATAAAATTACTTTACCTGCATAAAAGTTGATTGGAGCAACACAACTGCTATCGTTTAGCTTTCCTGCATTGTGTTGCTTGTAGTGTCAATCGTGACGTTTTTAAAGTACACTGATCTCAGCTCCATCCAATTATTATCCTCAGTAAAAAATTAACTCTCTGGCTCCTCCTGGCTACGATGACGTTTGCCTGACAAAAAAAAGGTGCATTTATCGCCAAGAAAACTTGATTTCAAAATATCCCAGCAAGTCGATTCAAACTCCTGATGCTTTTATCAAAAAGGGCTCTCGATCAGTTCTTGCGAGATCCAGCCACCACTGCCATATAATGAACTACTATCACAATCCTGTGGCCAGCAGCGAAGTGCCCAAGACACTCAGCCATCATGGCAGTAATGCAAAGTAATGCATGCATTATACAAAGGGTATTAAACTGCTCTGCCAATGCATTCTGAACACTGCGAACAGCAAGAGGATCTGCCATTTTTCTTCTGGATGCTGAAATTTTTAGTCTCATAGATGCCACACCCACTTCTCCGTCCAAGGCGCAGTTTATGGAGCCCACGAGCACAGGACATTTCTCAACCAATCGATATTGAAAACACATCTTTTTGTATTACATAATGAAACCTGTTCAAGTTTTCTAAACACAACAACGATATGCCAAAGAGCCTCATACATTAAATGCAACATACAGACAATGAGGGTAACTGCTAGAGTAGAGCTTCAAGTCCAATCAAACTGCAGGCATTTCTTCCATTTCTTTTCTTGCATCTGAATTTCAGGGTGGTTCTATCAGAAGACCCACAGCAGCAAATGTGTCTGAACAGCAAACATGGGACATCTGCATGCGAATCCTCACCATGAGAACGTCGCCACCTCCCAGAATGAGTGGCACAGCCTCTGCTTGCACATCAGTGGGGAGGCTGTAAGCAACGCAAAAAACCACGTGGTGTTCTCACTGCAAAGATGAGCTAAGATCTGTAGCAAAACCCGACTTTTCAAGGTAGTCACACAAAAATGAGAGATAATTGGTCCCAGCGCTCTCGGTAATGCACCTGTGTGAGTATGTGCGGTTTATGAAAGAAATTTAATTTGCAATTGTGATCAGTTTAAGCTGTCATGCAGAACTGTGTGAAGACCTGAGTTGAGACTACATCAGTTCAGCCTTAACACAGCTAATGCTTAGACCGTGGGATAATGTGGCCCCAGTGCTCAGTACAACAAAGGCCCTTTTAAGGTTTTTTCAGGAACGTGCCCCTTATATGCTCCGTGAAAATCCTCCGTGTGTGTCACTTTTTGTGAGCATCACTTCGGCCTTACCATTATAATTTGGAGTAGACTGCCAGGCACTCTACCTGGCTTAAATCAATAAATGCGTCATCCTCCGTGCAGGTATCGACTCGAAACTCAACTACCCGACAAGCCCTTCACCCCGAGTAAAACAAAATGTTTATCAACAACTACAAAGTGCGACTTCCAAAAAACGCACAAAACGCATGACAAATATGAAAATGACCGCCAGATCTTTTCTAATTCGATAAGGCTAACGACGCAATTACAACTTCAGCTCGTAGCGCGTGCCCAACCGAACGACAGCGGTTTAGTTTGTGCGTTCATCTGCGAAGCCATAGGGTCAATCATTACATCCAGGAGCTCGGACTGCCACGAACGAAATAACCACGAAAAACAAAACTCACGTCCATTCCATGTCCTCGACTGCCTGAGCAATCTCGGGCAGAACGCCCATCTCTGCAGCAAAAAACAGGCACAAAAACCGCAATTAACGCCTTTGCCGACATCGCGAAAATGACAGCACCAACCCTAAAAGCTCTTTAGAAGCAAGCTTATGAAAGTAAACCGCAAAAACGCAGACAAAACACGTACTTCAGTGTTACTAACGGATTATAGAAAAATACAGGACGGTCACAAAACGAATCAATTTGGACAAGAAGGAGTAAGGTTTCAGAACTCGAGGCATTTGTAAGTGCCCGAGTAGCCAGCGTGGTGCTCCAACACCGACACAGGCAACCGAAAGCGCATCGTACAAAGTTTACCCCACCACCACTTGACAATTCGTAACCGGGGCGTGATGCTATGCTTTGCTTCTTAACTAATGCCGCTATTAACGCACACATCACCTTCGAACGCAGTCATGGTTACTCCCAACCACGCTTGTTCTTCAGCTGATGCTTGCCGATGCACTGACCCAAAAACAAACAAAACAGCTTCGGATTGACGCGGCCCGAAACTGACTTTTGGCTCTGCCCAAAACAGCAACTGAAAACTGTAAAAAAAATAATGTCAAGTTTTTGAGAAACAGAGTCCTCTTTTTTTAAAAGCGTAGCGTTATTATGAACAATGGTGCGATTAAAAAATAGTTAAAAGGTCGGCGAACATGACTCATTCTAGCAGCCGTGAGGCGCGAGTTCAGAGAAAGCGCAGGCAAGGAAACACCGAGTTTCCGTTCGTCAACACTGTCCACAAGGGTTCGTGTTTCTCTTTCTGTGCGTCGCGATAAAAATGCCGAGATTCGACAATCGCTAATGCTTATTCACGTGATTGCGCGCGTCGACAGGCGAGGTGCCTGCCGCTAGCAAACGCTGTCCTTCGCATTAAACAGTCAGCGTCGAGCGAGGCAGCCGCGCTCGCTTCACCCGCCCTCGAGTAGACGCCAGAGGTGAGTGACTCGTAGCCATGCACACGCCCGCACTGCAGCACAACACAGCCGCCCTCCTGAAGTGCGCAGCTGTGTACGCTAGTGTTTTTAGCGTCGTTTCCTTATCGACGACCGCATTCGGAAGCGCCTGCTTCTTGTCTTCAACGCCGGCAGCGTCACGATCAGTTGAGCAGGGCGGACTTGGAACTCAAGTGTGGTTTCGTCGTCGTGTTCGCGCACACAATAGTTTCGTCGTAAATAAGTCATGTTCCCGCACTCTCGGGACGTGTGTTGTGTGCTTGCGCTCTTTTATTCTCATGTGAGCAGGGACCGACTTTCCGCGCGATTGAACGGTTGTCGCGTAGAAAAGGGGACAGTAGGGGTGTGCCTTCAGCGAGTGCAGGGCTTCGAAGAGTGATCGCTGCCCAACGGCTGTGCATGCATGATATCCACATTTGTACCAGTGACTGTGGGAGTGTCGGTTATACGTAGTTACACTGTGTCACAGCGGCAGCTCACCTGTTGGGCTTGTGCAACATTGTTTCTCGGTTACTACGCGTTTTTCTTATATAGAGTGCTTTTCCGCACGTTGCGAGTCACCTTACAGTTGCATCTGGACTTCAAACAGCAGTGTCGACTCTACGGCGAGGAGCCCTGGAAGTTGATAGGCGGCTTTCGTCATGCAACGTGACGCCCTGAGGCAAATGAAAACAAAGCCTTTGGCCGTGAACGTTTCCGTAGATGTTTGGGTTTCACAGTTCAAGGGCATCAGCTGTTATAGAAGGCTGTTTCATGCAATGATGCAACCAAAGGGTTGTAGCGGCTTGAATGTAGCCTTAATCTCTAGTAAGGGATATTTTAAATCTGTGCTTGGGAGTACAAATGCTTTTTATTTTTTGAATGCGAGGCTAACATGATAAGAATGCCTATGGCATTTACTGCTGTCGCTGCTGCTTTGAGTTCATGGATGCAGTCGGTGCTATGTTATTTTTTTGCATTTGTGCTGTCATGTTTCTGCTCATTCTAAGTTATTGGTGGACAGAAACTAATTGCTGTCCTGGTCAACATTAGCAAGTTCTTATGCACAGTGCGCTTTACTTTTGCGTCACTGGCAAACTGTCACACGTTGCATATTAGACTTAATCTAAGTGTTTGGTTGATGTGAACTAAAATTAACCTACCAGTATTTTTGCTCGTTGAATATTCTAAATTGTACTGTTCAAGGGACCTTCTGCATGTGTTTCGTGTCCAGTTTACGTGTTCATAGATAAAGCCAGGGATAGGCATTAGCTTGAGTAACTAGTTTAGGATCCCAATTCTACTTGCACTAAATAAATGGTGACAGTTCATGAGATCTTTTAATTCCAATGTCTGCATCTTGGCAAATGAATTCTATCTATAGCTCTCTCAATCATCTGTAGAACTGAAAGTCGTTAGCACATATTTCTTGGCTGCTCTTTATGTAGCATAGCACTGCCGATTCCTGGTATAGTTCGTTGGAATTTCATGAACCGGGTTTGCATGGCTGGATACAGATGAGAAAGATGGACGTACCATTGCGGTCGAGTGAGAAGGAAATGTAATGACCGTGTATCCTCCATTGATTGCGATGCGCACTCGTAATCATTAGCTAGGTCAAGTCCTCCGCAGGACGATAGCCTATCTTGTGCCAGTTGAAACCTCCCAGCAGATTTCATGATAACTTCTCCCCCATCTGACCCCATAGCTTTGATTAGTTTGTTTCTCTTGGTGTGCTTGCTGTCACCCTGACAGACAACTGGTTATCTAGTCAGAAAGGAAGACGCAATCTTTTCATGGGAACAGTTCAGCATGAGTGAATGGGGAATGCCATCAGCATCTTCAGATTTGCTGATAATGTTGTCCTGCTAAGTAACTCGTGGTATGAATGGCAGTGAATGATTAGCCGTCTAAACAGGCAAAGTACTATGGTAGAGTTAAAAAGTAGTGTTCAACACATAATGAGGGAGTATATCAAGATGTTTTGAAGTGTTTCAAAGCCCCTGCATGAGAAAGAAATTAACAGGAAAAAAAAGATGGCATTTGTTTGGCAGATGCTATCAAGTTAAAAGCTGCAATGCACCACAGTGTATGGGAAGAGAAGTGTTACAAATGTTTTGTCAGCAGCTTCCTATTGGGGCTGAAACCTTGATAGTTACAAGAAAGCCAGAAGTGAGGCTAAAATTGGTGCAGCTAGTTGCTGAAAGGAAAATAATGCTGTAATGTGAAGAATCAACAAGAATGTGCGAATTCAAGAACTAATGCAGGGTAGCAATATTGTAGCTGAAATTACCTGGGCAGGACTTGAAAGGTGTCTGCACCTTCACCACGGTGGCTTGGCGGATATGGCGTTGGGCTGCTGAGTCCAAGGTTGTGGGCCCAGATCCAAGTTGTGGCATAAAATTTCAATGGAGAGGAATGCAAACACACCACATGCTGTGAGAAGCCGGGGCATGTTGAACCCCAGGCTGTCGAAATTAATCCGGAGCCCTCCGCTGTGCTGCTGCCTCTCACAGTCAGCATGCAGCTTTGGGACATTAAACTCCACACGCCATATTTGTCGTCCGCTCTCTGTGGTCTTCCTAATAGCGCTACATCCAAGTTTCAAAGAATGACATACCTGTTGCCGTCATGTAAACAGCCTCTATACGCTGTCTGGCATGTGCCCAAGGAGTGGTACGCAGGCAGTGCCAACATTGTGATGTTTTTTTCTTGCGCATGCACACCATTTGTAGGCCTCGAAATGTCGCCATTGGCCAGTTTTCTTGTAAAGGAGAGGAGGTAGCATGCTTACTACGGGGTGTCCCAGAAGTAACTGTACACAGGAAGAATGCACAGTCATTTTTATGATTGCCAGACAGCTAGAATTGACTTTTTTGTTTTTGTAGTTTTTAATATGTGGCATCCTCTGGGTAGTGCGAGAAAATGTTTGCTGCCCAGGAAATTGGATGTAAACAGAGTATCAACATAATGCCAACTGTGCATGCAAAGCAGCAGGTGTTTGCTTGCAGCTTCCGCCACCTTTTGCCAGCACAAACTGCACATCGGAAGCTGGTAGTTTGTATCAACCAGTGGATCTCGGGAGAGGGCAGAGAAGGAGAGGCGCACAAATTCAGTGCAGCTGTGTGAAAAAGGCAAATTACGTTTTCTTCCTGTGTATGGTTGTTTCTGCGCTCAAGTAAATGCTGATCCAACCTAACGTAAATGCAGTGTGGTTTATGGTTGGCTAAGCCTGAGGAGTATTGCAAGTGCTGCTCTGGATCAGATCCTTTACTGCCCAGCATGTCAAAAAAAAAAAGAGAGGAAGTATCGAAAATAAATGGAGGCCTTTTGCGTGCAGCCGTACAGCCTGAGCAGAGGGGAGCACCACAGCCTCTGTCATGCCGCTGCTGTACTGCGTGGTGGCACGAGGCAGCACGGTGCTGTCTCGGTATGCCAGCTGCGCAGGCAACTTCTCTGAGGTCACTGAGCAGATCTTGGGCAAGATCTCGCCAGATGTCCCCAAGCTTACCTACTCCCATGGGAGGTGAGTGCACTTGCATTTGTGCTGATGGGGGAGAGTAACTGCACCCTCCACCATCACCCACCCGGTGACGTTGCATGTCCTGACTGAAAACCCCCTTAATTAGATGAGAAAATCCCTATTTCTGGCACTTTTTTTCCCTGCAAAAGTTTGTAAAATCTGTAAATTTGGAAAACGAAGTCGCTTCCCTGAAATTCCCGAAAACCCATGAAGGTTCCCTTTTTGCCAAATTTGAAATTCCCCAAAAAGGCAGAATTTCCCAAATGGAACACCACTGCCACCATCACCACCTTCATACTATACCACACAGCTGTGAAAAGGAGTTTTATGGCTTTCTTAAATCTTTTCAAGTGAAGGAAAAATTTCTCTCCCTGGTTTGGAGATAGATCCTGGTTTCGGATTCCAGAGTTGTGCTCCGTTTCGCAACTTTTTGCAATGGAGTGGAGCTGTGAGTGCAAGGCGACAGCTTCCACACGTGTGGTTGGCTTATGAATGCGTGAGAACAGTATAGATAATGAACTCATTACCTCGAGCTCATAGCTTTATACCGCTGCAAGAAGGTGGTAGATGGAGTACAGGCATGAACCGCACCAGTTGAACAGATAGAACAAGGCTGGCAGGGCAAGGCTGAATTAAAAATTCAAAGTGAGAGAGAGAGAGAGACTTAATTGAACAGGAGAGGTTTACCTGGTAGTTGGCCTGGTAGCGACAGCATTTAGCTGGCTTAATTGTGATCCTGACAAACCACCTTAAACTTGAGAATGATTACAGGCTTGAAAGAGTAAATTTAATGAGGCTGAATTAAATGAACTAAAACTTAAGAGTCCGCCCACTCGTAAGCCTGTTGGAACTTTATTTTGCAATGTTTCTGAGTGGTGACCTGTAGAATTAAAACCGATTCAGTGCTGGGTGTGGAAGTTCGCACAAGAGTTTGGTAGTGACTTCATGTATGGCATGGCCAAGTTTTATTGTTTTTGTAACTGGTAGCTTAGCACCCAGTCTATCCCTGTTCAGATGTCTTGCTTGCACCCACCCTTGGCAGCAATGCAGAGGTAATTGTTATTAATTGTGAGTTCACCTTCCTAGTGCTTGCCTACAGCATTTTTGGCCCTTGACAGTTAAATATTTTTTTCTGCCCATTCCAGCTACCTGTTCCACTACGTTCATGAGGATGGCATCATATACCTTTGCATCACTGACGACGTAAGCATAATTGAGCCTGTTCTCGTGATTGGTATTTGTGTGCTGTGATGTTATATCTCAAAAGTGATCATAGCAAACAAAGAATTGTTTCTCTCGGTGCTTCAATTGTTCCTTTTCTGGAGGAAATATAGTGGCATATTCTTCGTAGCGAAACCAACGCAGGAGTCATTGTCGTTAGCGCTGCATCTTGCTTTTGTCTGTGTGTAGCAAGCAATGTCATTTATGTTGACATCCCTGCCTTTTGTACCTTGTTTTCAGGCCACTATTTCTAACTTAAAATCTTGGAATCAAGACAGCTATAAATGAAATTTTCAAAGACAGGTTAGTTTAATAGCTGTGACACTGTGCACAGTATATTTGGAAGCCATAGCTTTAGTTTCACAACACAGCAGAGAAAAGTTTCTGAACAGGCACACCGGGAGTTACCCCATATGTTTCTATGTTTGTTGTTTGGTGAAAATGAAAGAGCAGCTATGTTTAAACATGATGTGTCAGTGCATGCTGATGCTGTATCCGAGAGTGAAAAAAGTACCAACTTCTCTTCAGTACAAACGGAGCGATTGCTCATAGAATAAGGTCTGTTCAGTTTTTTTGTTTAAGTGGTCCAAATCATTATATGCATGTCTGGCTAGGAACAAAGAGCTCCCAGTGAAAATTTTCAGATGCCAGGGAGGTTGGCAAGATTCCACTGGGCTTTCTGAGGCCTTGACACTTGGCTTGCTTCACTTTTAGCTTGGGCAATTTCTTCCTGGCTTGCAGTTGAACTTGCTTCTGTTCTCGCTACAGAGCAAAAGTGCAAAGTGTATTTTTGCTTTCTGACATCAGTTTCTGCTTTGGTGTCTCTACTTGCAGGAATTCGATAGGGTCAGAGCATTCCAGTTCTTGGCAGACATTCAGGGCAGGTAAGGAAATCCTCTGTGAGCAATTGCTGCTATCATATTCATCTTCAGTGACATTGACAGCTACTGGACATAACTAGGGGTGGACTACAGTTTAAACAGCCAAAGATAAAGATAAAGTACACGGAATTAAATTATTGAAATTCGACTGAAGGATATTGAACGATACTGCCCCAAAAAGGGCAGTATCCTTGACATGCACGCTTCAGCTAGCTGGCTATTGAGTAGGAGTTAGTCGGTTATAGCAGCCAGTTAATGAAGTGTGGAACCCAGGGGAGGTGCGAAATGGTTGTAGCGTTGGATTAAGTCACGCAGGTGTGTGTTTTGAGTTATTAGTGCACTAACTCGATGCCTCTGCAGAGTGGGAGGCTCCGACACATCGCCAAGCATCTGCTGGCGCAGTGCCATTCACTGTCGTTGGCCACTTAGGGCGGTTACTTTGTTAGAATTCTCCACTGCATGTAAGGACACTTGAAACCATGCATAAGCACCGAGAAACACACCGTGCTTTGGCTACTACGATGGTTAAGCAGCTGTTCCATCACTGTCGTCAACACAGATCACATGATGCTTTGCCCTCTCACTGTACCTTGCACAACCCAGTGATAACATAACAGTGATAACAAATCATGACAATCCACCTTTTAGAAATTACCTTCCAGTTGCATTTCTGTCTAACATTTTCATCACTTAAAGGGACCATGAAATGGTCAAGGTCAGGAAAGGTATCCGTATTTCATTGCTCGTCACCGCACTACAAAAATTTTTTAGCTAGGTACATTAACACCGAAGATATCAGTGATTAAAAATGATGCTTTTCCTCATCCCTCCTCAAGTCATACATGCTGAAGTGGTAGAAAAACAAAGAAGAAAAGAGGTCAGGGCTGCACCCTTCCATGCCCTATCTAGCTCCATACCGCCAACGCCGCCTGGGTATGTCCAATGAGAAGGCTCATGTTGCCGTAATCGGTTGCAAGCTACTGCGAGCAGCAATTTTTAAAAATTATTTGTAAATGATAGGGTCCACGCAGACCTTTTAAATTTGGCTCTAATATACTCGCAAAGACCACCCTACAGATCTGTTGCTCTTCTAGAATATGACCATCAATATCATTTCACGGTCCCTTTAACTTTTTAAATGCTAAGATGAACTGTGACTTTTGACCTCACAGGAACACCACATTATACCATCGAGAAAACAACTAATTAATCAGTTAAAAAAGTTCGTCAAAGTTTAAAAGAATAAGAACCAAAAAGTCCGACCCTCAAAAGATAATCCTCCTAGACCCACAAAACATGTTGTAGTAGTCACTTTTATGTGGTCAGAGAAGCAGTGTTTATGCGCAGCTGCTTGCTTTTTCAGTGTCCTCTTTCAGCAAAGGCAGCTTGCTTTTAGCAACCATTTAGACATGAAGTTTCAGTCAGAAATTTTTCTCACTTTTGGGTAATCCTTTTTGATGGGTGACACTGAGGCGTGCTCTGTGTATTGCAGGTTCCAAGCAAGTTATGGTCGTCAAGCTCATTCAGCGCTCGCCTATGCGATGAACAGTGAATTCTCCCGGGTGCTGGCAAACCAAATGGTGAGCTGGAGCTTTCTTTAGTTATTTTTTTTTTTTCCACGAGCGGGGACATGCGCTGATTAACCTCTGCACCTCATGGCTGTGTGTTGCAGAAACACTACTCTGGCATTGGCAAGGATGGCGACAACATATCCAAGGTTCAAGAGGAAATCGATGAACTCAAGGGGATCATGGTGAAGAACATTGGTGAGATGGTCTTTCTCATTGCTTTTTCGATTCTGGTGGTTTCCCTGCGTTGAAGAGGTTGAGAACACCTATGCTGATCTATCAGTTGGTTCCAGTATAGTCTTCGTAAAAGGTTAGTGGGACACAATAAAACTGACTGAAACACAACTGTTCAAGTTCCCGTGGGTTACCTGCTTTTTTTTTTAGTTGCATCTAATATGGTGTTCTTAGTTTTCGATGGCCAAGAGCTCATGGTGTCTTGGTATCGATTTTTCACACTGAACTCGCATGAAATCCACGTCTAAATGGAATTTTGCTGTGTGTATGCAGACACGGTTACGTCAAGGGGGGAGAGGCTGGAACTTCTGGTGAACAAGACTGAGGCGTTATCGAGCACGGTGAGCCTGACACGTCGGCACTTGCTCTGTAGCAGCCTGTTGGTGCCAGGATTGGTAGTAATTTCTTGGTTCCTCCATTTTCAGTCGGTGACCTTCCGCAAGAGCAGTCGCAACCTTGCCCGATCAATGATGATAAAGAACATCAAGATAGCCATCATTATTGCCGTTGTAGTCTTGGTGAGCATTCTATCAAGCTTTTGTCCGGATTTGCTTACTTCTGCTGCGCCTCTCATGCTCTTGACTTTGTCGCGCTTTCCATTTCGTCGAGCGTGCTTCTGCAAGGTAGTTGTGCTTTTGTGAGAAGTGGGATTATGGAAGTGACGGAACTTATTTTTCCATTAAATCGATGTGCAGTTTTCATTTGACCATTTGCCTCTTGCAGTGCATGTTGCACTTCTTTGACCATTCTAGTCGACTCTTGTTTAAAAAAATTCAAACTTTGTCTTGTTTGCAGCATAATTTGAGCACTGTCTTGGTATAGCATAAAGTGCTATAGCATTACTTTCACAGCATCAGAATTTGATTTAGGTCTCTTTGCATATGCACTGTGAAGAGATATATTTTTTTTTAATATAATAAACTGTACAAAGGGTATCCTTATTTTTTTAAACAATTTGGCAAAACCAGTGCAACCTTTAGAGGCACGAAGTCTGTTCATATGAATTTTAAGTTCAAGCTGTGCTAGAGAAAGGTGGCCTGTGCTGAAGTACCCTGCACTAAAAACTATAACCTTGATGCATGATGTGGTTGACAAGAGCATGTGCAGGAACTACAAAACAAGTGTATATAACGACTGAATATTATTTGGCTAGTATCTGTAGCTCAAGACTGCAGTAGGCACCAACTGCTACACATCTATTTTGTGCAGCTACGCTCGCAGATAAAGCAGCCTGTTTATGTTCATTTTTACGACTACTCCAGTCACAGTTTTGTTTCTGTCAATGTGCAGGTGGTGATCTACATCATTGTCTCATCAGCATGTGGCGGCCTCAGCTGGCCTAACTGCGTGTGAGCCTTCATCACTGCAGCTATTCCTGGGCCTTTCTGCACACACTTACGTTTAGTATTGTTTGTTCCACGAGCAGACCCCTACACATCTTTTTTTTAACAATGATTTGTATCCGTGTGCATATAACAGTGGGCTGATGTCGCTCTTTTTCGTTAGCAGCGTTGAGTTTGCGACTTTGACGACAACACTCGTTTTCAAAGTTCCTGTGTCTGCCGGGTGCGAATGCTGGCTGTACAAAAGCACTCGTTAAGTTGTATGATACGTTCTACTCTGTTCAGAGGCTTATATATTTGTGTATACATTTATGCTCGTGTGTGGTTTAGGTTGTGATGTCTTATACATTTTCACTGAAAAAGTCTTTTGCGCGACTCTGTCGTGAAGGCATGCAGTCGGTTACTGCACACATTTCTGAAGCTGCATTGAAGGAATTATTGCCAAATTTTATTGATGCTCATAGTGCAACTTGCGTTGCATAAAATTGTTGCAGTACTTGTGTGTGTGTCACATTCTGCGATTTAATGGCACCATAGCGATGTTTATATTTGTTTCTACATTTATACTGCATGTTTTTCAACATGACTGCAGGGAACGTTGACCGGCCTGCTTGTGCAATTTCAGTGTATTTAAATTGCCAGAATTACCTGCCTTGTATATATGTATTGCAGCGGGGAACAGCAAGTTTTCAGGATTGCTCACGAGTCTCACAGGAGTAATAAATGGCTTTGTGTCAATGTTAGCAAACTGGCCTGTTCTTTCTCGGAGTTTCTCGTAGCCTCTGTTGGTGTTGAAACTGCGCAGAGTTGGTTCTTATCTGTGCTGCACTCTGAAGAAGTTATGCAGGAGCGGCAATTATAGTGACATGAGCTTTCATGGGAAGCACACAGCGTAAAGTAGACTGGTGAACTCGTGTCACAGGGTTTACTTCTGACATAAGTACCTCACCTATGGTGCTCAAAGAGTTTGGAGGATTAACGTTTGCCTTCCCTTCTGGAGATTTGGAACTTGAGGTGTGCCCTAGGTGTCCAGATAACATTGCTCCAAACTAAACCTTGTGGCCTGAACACCTCTGACCAGGGTCCTCTAGTATAAAAGGGATCAATCAGTTTGTGCAGAAAGATGAATTTATTGTTACTTTTATACTAAAGTTGAATATATATACACCCAGAGGAAAACTAGTTATCATTAAATGAATGCTCAAAATTTAATGGAAGCTCCTGTATATTACACTCAATTCAATTTCTGCAACAAACTGCCTGCAAGATTTGTGCGAAAAGTTTGAAAACCAAACATGGCGAGCCATCAACCTTATGGCTTAGCACTGTCCAAAATTGTGCTAGAACAAGTTTATTCAGAACATTCATCTCTGATTCAAGGAAATGCAGCACCATTGCTCGCTTCACTAGAGACTGATGTACTCCAATGATTTGTCTTTTGAGCACAAATGCACACGTCAACACCTTTCAAACACTTTGTACAGGTTAGGCAGGCTCGCAACTTGTAACACGCATGAGTTCTCCATGTACTCTGCAGGCAGCCTAAGCGTTTGCTTTGCTGCTGGGAACACAACATGCTCGGTCACCCATTTCCAACTGTTTGGGTCATCATCTTCGCTAGGGTCCAGCGACGGTCCTGCGTAGAACCGCGCCGTCTCCCTGCAAAATGTTTCGAAGCACTCTTGCTCAGTTTCCCACTCGACCTCCGTTGCAAGCCGCAAAGCATACATAGGGAGTCCTTCGATGGGTGGCCTGTGGTCATTGAGAATTATGGGCAACGAAGTGATCTCTCCCGACTCATTGATGCCGAGTGAAAAGTAGTCGTCCAGCATCTCGGCTTTGGACGTCAGGAACGTTGACATGTAGCGTGCAAGTTCTTCCTTGGGACCATCTGCTTCCGTCCACCCACATTCTTCAAGGTCCAGGGCCATCATTGCGAGGTCGTAAATCGGAGCGGGTTCGGAGAACTGGTACATGCCGAAGCGGCCAAAGTTTTTGAGCATCAGCTGGTAGAACAGTTCTTCAGATATCTTCCGAGTGTTAATCAGGTACAACTCGGTCTTGTGCTGCACAAGGCAGTACCTCTGGTTGACGCAGCCGACAAACGTGTGGTTGCGGAACAGTTCCTGAAGTCCCGCATGGGTGTTTTTGACAACTGTCTCCCAGAGGTTTATGATGCTCTGAAGCTTGACTTTTGGTCGCTCTTCTGCGTGGTCCTCATCGGCATTCTCGTCGTCCCGAGTGGATTGGCTTGAGGCTCGCTGGACGGCCGGAGATGGCTTCTTGAGGAAAGGATCCAGCTTTTGCATTTGGGAGTCCGTCCGCACCATGTGCCTCTCATCGACAGAAGCTGATGCGACTCCCGCTTTGTCAGTTTTCTTGCTTGCTGTTGCTGAAACTGACTTCGTAGCCGCAACGCGTGGGAGGCAGGCTTGGGTCAGGTAAGACCGCGACGAGTTGCACGACAGAAGGGCGGTGTCCACCGCCTTCTGGACAGCCTCGAGTATGAGGTCCTCGTGCAGGAAGTGGACTTCCTTCTTAGTCGGGTGGACGTTGACGTCGACGTTGGCCGGATGGATCTCCAGTGACAGGTAAAGCCACGGGTGAGCGTTCTTTGGCAGATATGACACGTACACCGACTCGATGGCTTTCCGGAGCGCGTTGCTCTCGACGAGTCTGTGGTTGATGAACAGCAGCATCGTGCATTTCTTGTACGAGCAGTTGGCGTTCGACACGAAGCCCTTCAGTTTGAACTTCAAGTTCGGGTCGGAACACTCGACGGGCAGCAGTTCGCGGCTGACGGTTTTCCCATAGACGCACTCGATATTCTGCAGGGTGTCTGCTTCCACCATGGTGTTCACGTCCGTCGTCGACTCGTCGGCCTGTCTCACGGACATGGCGACGCCCGCGTTGTGCACCGCGTAGCGACTGACGACGTCGACGATGCGCTTGTACTCTTCGGTCGGGCTCTTGAATGCGTTCTTTCTCGTGGGGACGTTGTAGAACAGGTCCTCGACGACGATCTGCGTGCCCCTGTTCCCTGCGCAGGGCTTCGGGGGTCCCGATGGTTTGCCGTTCAGGTACGACAGCCGGTACGCGCACTTCGACTCCTCAGTCTTGGTAGTTATTGTGACCCGGGCCACGTAGCTAATGCTGGCAAGAGCTTCGCCCCTGAACCCGTACGTGGCGATGGAACCGAGGTCTTCGAACTTGACCAGCTTGCTGGTGGTGAAGCGCTCGCAGACGATGTCGAGGTCCTCTTTGCGGATGCCGCAGCCGTTGTCCTTGATTTGCAAGAGCTTCAGTCCGCCGCACTTGGCCACTACTTGGATGCTGGTCGACTTGGCGTCGATGCTGTTCTCGAGCATCTCCTTGAGCGCGTTCACGGGTCGCTGGACCACTTCTCCGGCAGCGATGCGATTCGTGACACTTTCGTCGAGCCGACGAATCTTGCCAGGCTCTAAAGGTGCGGTCATCTTGAAGCAAGCTGTGCTTCTGTGTCCACAGAAACCTTACGACCTCAGCGGTAGCTTGTGGGGGCGATCAAAGTACACGACAGAGAAGCGCGTGCCCAAGTTTTGCATGACGGATGCGCTCAAGCAAAGCTCCCAAGCTCAATAAAGATACTTCGCTCAGTTTTTCTTACATTTTGTAACGATTCCAAGAACGAAGTTACATGCTTGAGCCTGTATTGAGATCCCTGTTGAACACAGCAGTCGATGCGCGCCATTTCCCCACAGTCCCGAGGCTAATTTGGCGCCCCCGTTCATTTTGTCAGAAATCGTAAGTAAATTATATCAAGAATTACAAACATAACCACAATACATAATTTTGCTATAAATTTTGCTGTTAACTTTTTTCTCCACTGTTTTGAGGGAGTCCAAAAAATAAGATTTACACAAAAGCAGCCTGAAATGGACTGCGCTTCTGCCCTCTGTCTGCCGTGTGTACATTATGGCGGCGGCCATGTGCGGTACGAGCAGACGTAAATTCGCGTTGGTGGCGATGCGCATTCAACGCTAATTGCTCATGTTCGCGTAACATGCGCGTTCAAAACAATTCGCATTGTACGCAAAAGAAAGACTGTGGTAACGCACACCGAAATCGTTCCCTCGATCTCCGGCTGAGGTCCGCGATCGCGTAGCAGCGATGCCCGAGATCTGCCCGAGTGGTTTCGTCGAAGACATCGAGGACATCGTCCGATCGGCCGAAGACGTCGTCTCACCCACGACGCGCCGAGAGGTGATCCCGCGAGTCAAAAGACGAAAAGACGTGTTGGAAGCGACTGGTGACAGCTTTCTACCTGGTGAGTAGCTTTTCATCGTGTACTACTGTGATCTTCTGCGCACAGGTTCAGAATAACATGAACGCATGCACATCCGTGAGCGAAGTTGTTTACATTTTTCTTTTTTTTAGTGCGCCCTTTTTGTTTATAAGTTATGGCTTATCAAAAAGGGAGCTTCGTCACTTCGGGGATGCAGTATCGAAATGGGTGGGCGGTCTGTAACTGTTGCTACTGGTGTACTGGCTAGCTGTGGAGCTGATGAAAGACATCAAAGGTAAGGACTTGTGGAACTGGAGATTGACCCGGGTGGCTTTGTTGTTACTGTTAGCTGTCCTGAACAAACAGTCATCCCATGGCAAGCCCAAGTGCTGAGGTCTTAAAACGGGGCTGCGGTGATGCAGCGCGCTTTTAGAAAGGTTGCGATTTGCGAGTTGCCGTCGAATTTCTTTGCCGATTTTAATGGTTGAACTCAAGAAAAAAAAAAACGAAAACACCGGCACTCCGTTGACGAGCATGGCTTTTTAGTCTGTTTTCGTGATTGTAATTCTGGCTGATTGCAGTTTCAGTTGTAGGGTTGTAGACTCAAGTAGCCCAGCGGCAGGCTTCTTCTACGACCCTTTCATCTGTGCGTGTAAGATCGGAAATTAATTGATTTGATCATTTGATTAATTGGCCTAGTTGATTTGGCATCTTGAAAAGAAATGGTATCGTGTCCTCCGTGCGGGCTATTCCTTTAAAGGTCTGTTTATGGAGGAAAAACGCTAAGGCGCCCGTGTGCTGTGCGGTGTCAGTGCACGTTAAAGATCCCCAGGTGGTCGAAATTATTCCGGAGCCCTCCACTACGGCACCTCTTCTTCCTTTCTTCTTTCACTCCCTCCTTTATCCCTTCCCTTACGGCGCGGTTCAGGTGTCCAACGATATATGAGACAGATACTGAGCCATTTCCTTTCCCCCAAAAACCAATTATTATTATTCATGACCATTTAGCTGTGCCTCGTCTTGGCCACAGAAACACAGCATTACGTGACTTGCGTTGCACTGTTCAATTGTTCACCGAGCAAGACACCGTGCAGTTGGCCGACTTTCACACAAACACCTGATTTTCTGTCTGTAAAGGCAAACAGAAATGATTCGCTGCTGTAGCTCTAACAGCAACATAGCCATCAGTGTGCCCATCGTGGAACCCTTTCCTCACTATAGTGCCATCCATTTGGCATCCAACGCCATCCGTGTTGATCCTGGTTATATATCGTTACTTATTTATATGTACAAGTTGCAGCAGCAGTTTACGGGGTGTGGGTGTGTGGAAAAAAAATTAATTTTGGCGCTGTCTCGCAAGCCATTCACACAGAGTACGAGCCAATATGAGAGGACTTGCATGTTCCATTTGGTGGTATCAATACCAGATGACAGAGTATGAGGCAGTGCTACAATTAATTATTTTTTCACGCACACACATGCTGTAGACATATGCTTCCGACTGTATTTGCTGTAGTACTTTGACCTTTGATTGTGTTGTGCAGCGTGTTTAAATACGCATCAGTACTAAACTGAGCGACATATTGTATGTGGTGGCCTAATGTTGTGCGTGGATTTCATTCCGCATCATACAGGCACGCACAAGATCTATGTGAGGACCTGGGGCTGTGCCCACAACAGTTCTGACAGCGAATACATGGCAGGACAGCTGGCTGCCAAAGGATACACCATTGTCGGTGAGGGAATTGCTCTGTGGTTACTGCTGCTTCACAGCAGTGTTCATGTGTTGGATTTTTCTGTAGCTTACGACATTTTGTGGTTCATTGTGCATCCTTCATCAAAGGTTTTACCAGCACATGGTTTAGTTTTTAACTGTGTAATGGAGCGCTAAATTATGGCACTTCTCAAGCTCAACGTCTGTGTAATGTGAAGAGAACCCCTATGGTCACCTTTCACCGTTTTGGTCTTTTGGGGCTGCCGTCAAGGTCTCCTGTGCACAGCTCAAGCAAACCCTGTTGCCTGAAGACCTTTGACGAAGGACGTACACTACTGTCTGTTGCTGGTATAGACCATTAGTACAGTCAGCTGCAAATGCGGCTTCCAGGTTCACCTGCTGAACTTGTGAATGTGGTCCAAGTGAGCCAAGCAGTGGGCACTCTTGGGAATAAACCTGAAACCTGTGGTCACGTGAGCTAGATGGGTGAAGCAGCTGTCCTGGTTCGCAAAAAGCTGGCTGTTGGGCTTTTCTTTTTTTAAAGGGGACTTATGGACTCTTTCATTCTTCCATGTTGGGGCACACAGAGACTGCGTGGCTTCAAATAAGAATGACAGGAAGTGAGTCCTACCAGAAAATTTTTTTTGCCACTTACTTCTTCACTGCTGCAGTCAACAGGCACTTGGTGAAAGTTGCATACCCAAAAATGATTTCATAGAAAGTCCCTGACCTTTTCTCCCCTCACAGATGATGCAGGCGGTGCTGACTTGTGGCTGCTCAACAGCTGCACGGTGAAGAGCCCCGCTGAGGACCACTTCCGCAGTTCTGTCGAGAGTGGCTTGCGAGAAGGAAAGCGAGTTGTGGTTGCAGGATGCGTGGCCCAGGCTACCCCCAATGTGAACTACCTCCGCGGGCTGAGCATCGTGGGGGTCCAGCAGACTGACCGTGTTGTGGAGGTGGTCGAGGAGACGCTCAAAGGTGCTTGAAGCAACCACTAATCCAGTGTGAAGTCTGTGAGGGTCTCGTTTCACAAGATGTGAGGTGTGAATTTGAGCCAAGTGGATCATATTTTTCACAGAAACATCAAACTGCCCCCCCCCCCCCCCCCCCCCCCTCCACTTTTCTCCTTATGGAGTGCAAATAAGTAGCATTTAAGAAATTGCTCATCACACTGGCTGAATGTGGATGGGAAACTTGCATGAAATGATTAAGTCACAGAATAATGCAGCTCATGGGAGCCCTTTCTCTCTGTCTGCCTCTCTAATTCTCTCTCACTTTGTTTTTTTTTCTTGCTGCGAGGGAAGCATATAGCTTAAAGCTTTTTTACTGCTCGGTAGGACTGGTCAACTCCAACTAAAACCTGCTGAGCCCCAACCAGTTTTGCATTTTGCTGATTTTGCTGGACCTATTTGTGGTGAAAAAGACTATCTCACTTTGAAGGCAGCTGGAGCTGCCAGGCAAGTCATTGCATCCTGTCTGCAACTTCTTTGTAGCTTTAGTTTAGCCCCATCAAATGTGGTTCCAGCATAGACAGAAACATCACAGTGCTTGTCTGTTGTACTGTGAAAAAATTGGAGCAAAAACCAGAAGAGGGACAGATGAGGAAAAGACAAAGAAGGCATTCACTGGGGCTGGCTATTGTCTTCTCTGTCCTTTCTTTGCCTGTTGCTCATCTAGTTTTCACAGTGACTTCTCCACAGCATGCAATACCAACTAGCTCGATAGCATGCTCTCCTGTCTGTTATACAAATACTTACTTAAAGCCACTCTGCATGTAACTTACGCATGCTGTCTTTTCACTAAGAAATGTTTATTTAACCTTGCAGACTAGAATGTTGCCTCTTTTTCTTGAAGCCCGATCTGCTATGTACCCATGAGTAGTGACATTATGGCTGCCTGTGCCTGTGTCTGGTTGTTTGTTCAACACTGGAGATCGAATCCTTTTTGCTTCTTGTTGACCAAGTAGTGAGAACAGCCCGAGGACGGGCAAGAAAATTAACTGGTCTTGAAGCTTGGTGTGAGGAGTAACGAGGCCCCGTTCAGTGTGAGAGCACTCATATGCCTACCAACACCGACCAAGAATCTTGTCATGTTTGGATCTTCTGCCGTTGCCTAGCAACCACGATGCCACATTATGTTAAAAAGAAAATCACACCAATATCCACGACTGGGAGCCGAACCCGTGGCAGCTCGAACAGATCAGCTTCAAAGGCCACTGCACAAGAGCGCTAGGCTATCACTGCAGCTGAACACGCCTCGTGTTAAACTGCAGCACACTCTCACACTGTGTGTGCATTGCACATCGTCATCTTCATCAACGTCAATCTGCGGTGTGAACAGATTAGATCAGCTTAACCTCGCTCTGATCTACACATCTGGGTTATTGCCAGAAGTGCCGACGACCAGAGCAAAGCAAAACCACTAGCCAATCAGGCTAAACACACACTTTCGCACGTATACTCGGTTTAACTACGTTTAAACCATACCATTTTTTTTTTCATACAGTCCTCACATTTGTCTAGAGTGTGCGGGAAGTGCAGTGTGTGCAGTGCAATGGCATCATTTATGAGTGGTCTGTGGCTCAAAACAGCCTGCTACTGTGTGTGCGCTTTCCTGTGGCTCAGGGTTCACTTCACAAGCCTTAAAGGGACCGAGAAAGGGGGTCTCAATAAAGGTGCGATACGTCTGGGATGTTAAAAGACGACGGTCCATAATTATCCCCCAGCAAGAATTATTTTAATGCGTTTTGTGGAAGCTGAGTTATACGCAGACAAAATTTGAACTTCCGCGTCTTCAAGCCTTTCCCTCTCCTCTCGCACGCCAAAACGGCGGCGCTCCTCTGCCGGTTGCGGTGCGCATGGAGTGGCCGCAGTAGCATGTGACGTCTGAAAGAATTTGGCGCTGTGAACCAGTGATAACCTTCGGCTGCTGACGTCATCTGCAAGACGTGACGTCGTCTGCCAGGTTTTCGCGCGAAAGCCCGGCACTGTACGTCACGGTGAGGTGCGAAAGCGGGAATTTTAAAAAATTTATTGTAAATTTCCTGCTCGCTTTTGAGGTCTCGTACACGGCATGGACGCTCGGTAGCCTGTACTCTACATAGTGCAAGCATTTTAAAGCCAAGCTCAGACGCCCTTTTCTGTGGCCCTTTAAATGAACCTGACAAGTGTGTGACTATACAGATAATATGTGAATCCTGCAATCTTGTTAGTCTGCTATGCCTTTTAGTATGCAAGCATTCTCTTCATTTGGTTGTAAACCTTTCTTCTTGGTTACAGTCATTCACATATACCTACAAAGACACTATGCAGGTCATAATTTTGTGTCGATCTACATTGCTGAAAACTGTACTGCTTAGAATTCTTGTGCTGCTATTTTGTAACTTGTCATATTTATTCTTATTCGCTATCCTGTTTTCTACCTGAAATTTTCTAAATTGTCAGCAAAAACTTGTATTTCACTCTGACTTCAGAAACTAGGACATCCCAGTGCCCCTTCTCAAGCAAGATGTACAGGGCACTAAGGATCTGCATTGTACGCAGGAAACTCTGTGCGGCTTCTGGGTTCCAAGAAGGATGGCCGGCGGAAAGCTGGCGGTGCCCCCCTGACTCTGCCAAAGATCCGACGCAACCCCCTTATCGAGATTATCGCCATCAACACAGGGTACGGTAAGGCAGTCGCATCCTTCATGCGTTTCATAAAATGGCTGCGAGCTTTCAGCCCCGACACGTCTTGTGATGCAGCTGGCCTTTTAGCGGTAGATGCTTCTGCACAAGCTAGGTTCTAAATTAGTGTACACCTGATGTGGTGTGATTTCGCGGCCCAGTAATAATCTTGTGCAAGCAGCTCAAGCACTTCAATCTTTAAGCCTTAAAAGTGGATAAAGTGGAAGTAGACCAAGTGGATTAAAAAAAAAGGCCATGACAGTGGAAAAAAGGTCGTGGCACTGGGTTGTTTTGCATTAGTTTAGAACACTTCCTTACTTGGGAACAGCATAGATCCAGGATTCAGTAAAAAGGTGAATGGGAACATGTTTACTACTATCTGTACAGCTTACCGAATAATGCATGCATTCTGAGCATTTTCTTCACTTTTTAGCGAGTGCAAGTTCTTTCCACATAGGTCAGTGAAGTGCCACAGGTATTCTCTGTTGTCATAGCCAAACTCATGAGTAGAGATAGACTCCACAGATGTGTGTGGTTTCATGTGGGAATTGCAACTGTCTCAATGTACCATTTTAATTGTAGGTTCTCATGTCAACTCTGCGACTTTCTGGGAGAAACTTAACTCATGTTGTATAGTGTGCAATATATGATTAAGTTGCATTTAACTCGCGCATCGTTTCCGTTCTTCGGTTTCTTTAGCTTCGCATTCCTTTTATTCATTTACTCTCATTATGCTTTGAAATAGAGCTGATTGCACTGCCTCATACTGAATTTCATGTTATGTATTAGCAAACTACGAGGAAGCACAAATAATTGAAATGATACAAAACAACTTATGCATGTAATTTCTGATTAGATGTGTAATGTAATATCTATTGCATACCCAGTAGCTAGAAGTATGCGAATAGTAGAACTTTTTCCATACCGAATACAATATAGTGTAGCCTTGCTCCTGAATCAAATATGAAATCGAATACGAACAAAATGTTTTTACAAATATTCGCACAAGTAGTGAATGTTTGTACGAAATGAATAGTTATGCTAAACAGTGAAACACTAATGGCAGCGCTACGGTATGGTACTATAATTTATAGAGTTATAGTTATTGCTGCTACACTGATCCCTGCTAGGGATGCATAACATTAGGTCAATATAGTATTAGCTCTCTGACCTTTATGTCTCAGTATAGGAAAATTGCCATTTGCTGCTGATGGTGACAGTGAATTAACTAGTGCCATGTCTCAGTAAAAGGGTGGGTGACAGCTACCTATGAGCCATTGCCCCCTGAGATCTGGCATCAAGTCATGGTTTGCTAAACCTACCCGAACGCTGCCATGCGGACCAGTCTCGGAGGCCATGCATGAGCATTATCAATGCCACCACACGAATGGACCAGATCATGGAGAAGAACCCTCCATCCCATGCAGACCAATAGCAGCAGCGTGCTGCGAGGTGTTGGAGTGTGCCCTGGTTTTGAAACAGTTGTCAAAGAAAGCTGCGGCGCGTCTTTTTTGAACTCTGCGCCAATTATTTTAAAACTATTCAAGAACTTGAAAGCATATTCGATTCATTTGGAGTAATCTTGAGTTTGCACTATTTGATTCGTTCAGTGAATTGAATATGTAGGAGGATATTCAATTCACGCTTTGAAAATTTTGAATTATTCACAAACTCCTTCAGTAACTGCTAGCTGAAGCTGGCTTGTTACATCACTGATCTTAGCGATGCATGATGAGAGTTTGCATTTAATTTTATTTGCTTACACTTCATTTCCAGCTGCAATAGCATCTGAGCATGTAAGGGCAAAGGAAATTATTGCCAATTCATTTGCAGCTGCCTCAACCGCTGCACATACTGCAAGACAAAACATGCCCGGGGAGACCTGGGCAGCTACCCGATTGACGAGCTTGTGGCACGGGCAAAGCAGGCGTTTGAAGGTAAGGCCACTCTGTTATACATTTCACAGTGACACCAGTTATGGGTACGTTTCCCAGCTCTGTGGAATTGGTGGCATTGGCATAACATGAAGGAGAAACGAGGAGCAAAGGGAAGTGGAACTGCTATCCACACCATGAATTTGTGGAATTCTCTATGCGCATCAGTGTGAACCAATGCTTGTGCTGTTTGCACCTCTGCACATAGAGGGCGCCGCTCGATAGCACAGTGAATGACTCATTCAGCGTCGCAAATAGCCGTTGCTGAATCCTACATTACACAGGCGTAGTAACCGATGATCAGTTTTCTTTTAGGTATTTGCAGTGTTAAATGCAAAAACAGCAGCAAGCTGGTTCTTGCTTTGAAAGAGCTTCCGCTGAATACCACTGACATGTGCTTGTTGTCCACTTTCAGTGTCATGGCAGACAAAAGCTATTTTACAGTGTCAGCTGGTTTGGCTAGACCAGGATCAATTGCCGACATATTAAATCCAGGATCATATCCGAAATTATGGTCTGGATCGAATCTGCAAACTCATGCTCAACTGCCAAGCGCTACCTCTGGTGAATTAACTGCAACTGTAGGTTGAGCGCACACAAGTTCTCTAACGAATAGCGACATGACTTTTCAAAATTGCCTACATGAAAAAGAGGTGCCACCATCTATATGAGCGTCGAAAAGAGCACCTCGTCCACTGCTGCGGTGCCAGGAGGCAGACACCTGGTCCAATGCTTGAGCGAAAACGTCGGTTCTGCTGCAGAATCACAGCTACGTTGCAATGCTGTCCACTTTGTGCAGGTTAAATTCTTTCACTATTGCGTTTTCCACTTCTTTTTCATTAATTTAACACAGTGGATGTTCGATGTTAGGCCTGTGGGAAAACTATCAACGATTTCTTGGCGGTTTGCCTCAAGATATCGTATTGTCGCAACTGAATCCACACTTTCTGCCCAATAACAGCCTGGTCAAATACAGAGTGTTCACTTCTCGGCACTTCTGCGCCTCTTCATGGTGGACAAAAAATCCGCAGAGTCGCTTTTTTTTAGCCCTAGGTAATTATGAGAAACTCTGTGATCTGCTCCTTCAAATCCCCAGAGGGTGTGCGTGAAATCTGGCTGACCTCGGAGGACACGGGGGCATATGGCCGCGACATTGGTGTCACCTTGCCTGACCTGCTGCAGGAGATAGTGACAGTTATCCCCGAGGGATGCATGATGAGGCTGGGCATGACGAACCCACCGTACATCCTCGACCACTTGGAGGTGAGCATCCCTCCTTCCGTCAATTTGACTGCTTGTGCAGTAGAACCTCGCTTCTGTAACTTCAGTTTTTCTCAACTCATGTCACTTTGCAATAAAGCTTTTTCTTTTGCAAAGGCTGCATAAAAAAGAAAGAAATGCAGTTGTTCATGTTCCATGAGTAGAACGGACATTGCCTATCCATGCGGACTCCGGTCCTTTTCTGTACCATGGCACATATGTACTGCCACCATCAAATGAAACCCTAACAACTCTGATGCAAACACAAGAATACAAAAATATTAGCTGCTAAAGAATAAACGCAGGCAGGGTCCATCAACAGTAACGCGCAGCGATCTTCACGTCACCGAAATGAAAATCAAGTGAGCTAGCAGTATTCAGTCTCCCTCAACTAAAATCTCATTTTGCTGTACCTGTTTCACCTGCCTTGTTCGCGTTATTTGCAGCAACAGTATATTTGCTTGAAACAAGCTTGAGACTGTCGTCCACTTTATTGATGATCTATTTTAGGGAACTTTCCGTAAGAGAAGGGATAAAGGAGGGAGTAAAAGAAAGGAAGAAAGAGGTGCCGTAGTGGAGGGCTCCGGAATAATTTCGACCACCTGGGGATCTTGAACGTGCACTGACATCGCACAGCACACGGGCACCTTAGCGTTTTTCCTCCATAAAAACGCAGCCGCCGCGGTCGGGTTCGAACCCGGGAACTCCGGATCAGTAGCCGAGCGCCCTAACCACTGAGCCACCGCGGCGGGTGTGCACTGTTTCAAGAAATAAAATTTTTAATTCTCTTCTGGGCTCCATTTATTTTTTCTGACGATATTACTTTTTATTCTGATAAAAAAAACAAACTTGTTGACTCTTCCTCTTTTACTTTTTCTTTCTCCAACAGGACATGGCAGAAATCTTGAGCCACCCCCGTGTGTACTCTTTCCTCCACGTCCCAGTGCAGTCTGGGAGTGACCCGGTGCTCAATGAAATGCGGCGAGAGTACACTGTCGCCCAGTTCCGTAGTGTGGTGGACCACCTTCGGAAAGCGTGGGTATTACTGCCCTGGCCTGCTTGACAAATTGATGTTGGCTTACGGCAATAGATAACTGTGTTCTAATGACAAAGATGCTCCGTTCGCTGAATGGAGCTTTTAGAAACTGCAAAAGGACAGAAAATGATGCACAGATACTGCTGCTACAAGGTGTTTTTGAAAAGGCAAACTGCAGTGAAGTCAAGTACTTTCTTTCTGCAGACCTGTAAAACTAGACAACACTGATATCCATTTCTAAACAGTGATCGCATAGTCCGTAATACTCTCAGCAATATCGTCAATGTAACAAGTTTAAATTGGGCTGTGGGAAAAAATATTCTGTCCTCACCTCCAAATTCGTCTGCAACGAATGCATCTTCTATTGCTGAACAAACATCAATGCAGCCACAGAAGACCAAACAATCAGATTTTACTAAGAACAAAAATCATATGGGGTTGCCTTCAGTGCCCTTTTGAGAGGATCCTCCAAGTCAGGATATGGCGAAAATGAAATTCACTGATATCTATGATGCCGGTGCTTAAACCTGCATTATAACTGATCCCATCAGAGTACTGAAGATACCCTGGATTTTTGCTGCGTCAACTGTATCTGCATTGCATAACAATTCCCATGCATGATGGGATGTTGAGGTTTTGCTGCAGATGGTGTGGACTTTTCAATTTCCTGTAATGAGTGGTGCTAACTGCTGCCAGTGGAGCCGGGTAAAACATGCTGCACGAGGGCACTTCATTCCAACAGTTTGAGTTTGTTTTTTGAGAGTGCGTGTGCTTTTGGTGCAAGACACGGAAGAAGACCATTTAGGAGGTGAAACTCCCGTAAGCGCGAGCGAGCGCAGGCAACCAGATAAGGTTACAATTGTATGCGCCGACGGGGCCGTATGCAGTGGCGGCATGTCGTAGAAGCCGCAGCGAAAAAAAAAAAAAATGCAGCGCCCAGGCAGGTGGCTTCGGTGCGCGCTCAAAGCAGACGACACGGGTGTTTGCTTCGGCGGGCACAAACAGCAACAGTTCTTGTCGGTGTCTGTTCAAGGGCCGTAATACTAACAGCGCTGCTACGCGCAGTGCGGCCTCCTTCGGAATTTGCTAGACTAAGATGGGACGCAGGTGTTTTGTTCGAAATTGCAAAAGCGGTTACAAGTGTTTTAGGGACAAGGTGAGCAAGGTGAGAAGTTGTAGCCGCTTGTTGCGTTCTCGTCTGACGTGTAGTCATAAACGCTGCACCGTACGATGCCCGCATTCTCCTCCAGCAGATGAAACTTGGCGTGGTCACATACTCGACGAACGTGAAGGCATGTTTGCCTTCAACGAGCGCCAGCAGCGCTTATACCCATCCAATCAAAGTCATCGTGCGGGTGTCAAACAAAAGCTCTGCGCACAACCAGAAGCTACAGATCATCTTCATGGAAAAGAACCTGTTTTATTTTGTGCTGTGCTCAAATGGTTGAAGCGTAGCACCAGTTGCTCTTCGGGCTACCAGCGGTAAAGAAGCGCGCGAGAGTCAATAGAAGTCGGGCGTGCGCGTCCGAACGGGAGCAACACGCTCAACCATCTGCCTTGGCAACCGAAATGGCGGTAATTCCTTTCCAGGCCGCCAGCATGATAGTGGCTCGCGGGCTTGTGACCTTTTCTGGTCGCCGCAAACAGCGGAGTTTCCACTCCTAAAGGTTTCTTGCTCCGTGGTGCAAGAGCACTACTTCACGAGGCCAAACCAGCTCACCAGTTCATGTGACGCTTGACCTTGAGGGTGACCTTGGCCAAAGTATAAACAAATAAATAAATAATAAATAAAATAAACACTGCCGCGACTGGCTTTCGAACTTCCACGGAAGAGTGAACAAATTAGCTTTGCTGACCACTGCACGAGAGCACTGGGCTATCACCGCAGCCGATCACGCCTCGTGAAACACATTTTTGCGATGTGCATTACACATCGTCATCTTCATTGCCTACTACTACTACTAGGAACTAATACGCTCACTCTGGCACAATGAATTGCACATCGTCGCTATCATCAACTAATGCTACTATCGAACTAATATCGTCGCCAGACTTGCCAACGACCCAGCAAAGCAAAACCATGAGCCAAACCGGTTGAACAGATGCTTCCACATGTCTACTCGGTTTAACTAGGTTAAAACCCTGCCACTTTTTTCTTTTTATGCAGTGTTCCTGGCATCACAATCGCTACAGACATCATATGTGGCTTTCCCACTGAAACTGAAGACGTAAGTGGTGGGATGCTGTTTTGCATTTCATACCATGAATCAAGCAGCAGCAAAATTCTTTGGTTTAAGGAAGTATTGGAGAGAATTAGAAGATGCCTTTGTTCTGCACTGGATGCAACCCAGCTGGTGATGATGATGACTGTTCAAGTTCTACATAGTGTTAATGCATGATGTTGAGATCGTTTGAAAATACATGTTCAGTTAGCATTAGCTTACCAACATGACTCTAAACCTGCTAAAGTACTGTGTTGGTTGCTTAGCATATGCTATAACCTTTAAATTTGCAGTAAAAACTGTTTACGAGGAAAGAAAAGGTGCATTAAACATCTCATGGTATCCATTGCAAAGAAGGAACGGAGAAAGAGGGGCTGTATTGAGGACTCCAAGTGGGGATCTTTGATGTTTACTGACAGTGCACAGCACAAGAGCATGACGTATAAAATAGCGCAACAGCAGACAAGGACATGAAAGAACACACACGAGCACTCGTGTGTGTTCTTTCATGTCCTTGTCTGCTGTTGCGCTATTTTATACGTCATGCACTACCAACAAGCCCAAACCGCCACCTTATAGCACAAGAGCGTCTATCACATCTCGCCTCCATCAAAGCGCTGCCACCACGGCAGGTTAAATGTGCATATTATTTTCTCCGACTGCAAATGGCACTATCTATCTCTCACAGAAAGCAGTGGCTATTGTTTTAGACACTCTGTCAGGTGTCATGAACGAATTCAAAATTTTTTAGAAAATTATGAGCACTTGTCGCAGCATCCTGTGTTATTGCACTCTGTTTGGAGACGTCGTACAGTGCACACTTCTCTTGGTTTGCCCAGGACTTTGAGGAGACCATGCGGCTAGTTCAAGACTATAAGTTCCCATCACTGTTCATCAACCAGTTCTACCCGAGGCCCGGCACTCCTGCGGCCAGCATGAAACGAATACCTACGCACATTGTGAGCAAACGGCGCGTGAACTGCGTTGTTGTACTGACCTTTTTACAAACACTGCTGGAACGTCTCTTGTATGAGAATCTCTGCATGGCTAGAAAACAAATGGTTGCAGTTTAGCTCGGCTAAGCGTGGTTTAGCAAAATTGTCCGGACAATGTAGATGGCTCTGGCCAACTCGCTTCGTCCATAGCGAGAACTGCAATGCGAATGCCGCGAGAGTGGCACAGACTCCTTTTTCCAGCAAACGGTGAGTCACGTGCTTAGTCACGTGGCCAGAGCTGCCAAGGCGGTGGTCGGTGCAGCGGTCGGCACGGCGGTGACGTGCGGTTGCAGCTGCGGTGAGTGATGTAGTATGTCACGTGGCTGCCACACCTCCACTGCTCCTCCACTTGAATTTCAAATTGCGCCGCCGATGACCTTGGCTTGACTAGGCCAGTAGAGCTTTCACTTTTAAACATTGTGAATGACAGTGAAGTTGGTGCCCCCATCCCCCTTGAACTGCTGTCATACAAACATCCTTGTGCCTGCATCAGGTTTCTATCACCTATCAATGGCCACTTTTGGAAGTGTTACTTCTGGCCTGGGTTCCACTGTCTTCATGAAAAGGCTTCCAAGGAAAGCCGTGTTCTGGTTCCTCTGTGCTGAGGAATCAGGAACAAGCAGCAGCACACCTTACCTCACCTCACTGCAAGGTTCAGGGTCCTTAGAACTTTCATTTAGCACTGTGCCCCAAAAATTGGCCATTGTTTGTTTGTGTGCATTGTTCAAATGCTACACATGGCAGCTGATTGCACAAGGTAGTACTGCAGCATGTGCTCATTTTTTTTCCTTTTCACACCTTTTGTAGGTTAAAGAAAGGACGAAACGTCTGTCTGAGCTGTTTCAGTCATACATGCCGTACAGTGACCGGGTTGGCCAGAGGCATACAGTCCTTGTCACTGACACAGCTCATGACAAAAAGCACCTAGTCGGCCACAACAAGTTCTACGAACAGGTAAGCCATTCCTGCCGAGTAGGTGCAGCCGACACTCGGGATTTCGACCAGGACTGAAAGTTGGTTCAAATTATGCGGAGTTCCAATTAATGGGAGTTTTGTAATACATATGACGTTGACCGGACAAAACCATCAATTTGAATAAACCAGCAGTTTGAATTAAACAAGTTAACTTTGATGAAAGTGAGTGTACTACTGCTGCTCTGGAATTGGGACAAAATTTCATCCCTATTCAACAGCAAAGTGATGAACAGTCAGTCAGCCTTGTCCTTGCTACGTCAGCCATACACTAGCTGCATTACACTGCGGGTTGTTGTACTATCAGAAGCAAGTCAAACACGAACACGATACTTGTAACACGAACACAAGAGTACAAAAATAATAAGATGCTGGAGAAGAAATAGAGGCATGATGCACTAACACCTTCAAAAAGCAGTTTTTACGACACAAATTGAAAATGCTATCAAGGTGTGCTAGTATTCAGTCTCCCCTGTCAAAAATCTTCTCAGTTTGCTGTTCTCATTTCAGTTGTCTTGTTCACATATCCTTTGTTGCTTATAGTAGTTGCTTATGTGTGTGATTTATCAGGTGAGTTTAACCAATAAGCCATTTTTTTTTTTCTGCTATAGGATTCAGCCAATAGGCAAGGCTCTAGCTTGGTGACCATAAGTCCATTTTTAGATTTAAATCTGTAAAGTTGGTGATGTGAGAGCAGCCATGGGCTAGTTATCACAAAATGTGATGGTATGGTACAGTACGGAGTGGAATTTGTTGTGCACGTGAGCTATGAGGAGTGCTTTGGTGAAGGGTTCCAGACTATATAAATACGACCGCCTGGGCTTCTTTAACGTGTGCTAGCATTGCTTAGCATATGGCCATTTCCACATCTTGCCTCCCGTGAAATGCGGTTGTCGCGGGCAGGATTCAGTTCTATGTCCTTGGCATCAGAAGCCAAGTGCCAAACCCACTGAGCCACGACGGCAAGTTTCTCACAAAATGTGTATATCTGCAGTAGTAGTTGCAATCTTTCTCTTTTCACTGACTGCGTAATCTCAAATCAGAGCAACTGTAAGACAGCTATTGGTAGTGAAAGTGTGAATTTCTGGTTAAAAAAATAAAAAAGCAATAGTAAAGCCTTCATTGCTTACAGATCTTGCTCCCCATGGATGACAAGTACATGGGACAGCTCGTCGACGTTGAAATCACAAGTGCTGGCAAGCATTTCATGCATTGCAATATCATTGGCGTCAACACATCCATGGACCCGACCCTTCCCAGGCCACTACCCAAAGGTCAGGTCTCTGGCATCAAGCCAAGGCAAGCTACCATCCAAAGCCAGCCCACACAAGCGAATGCAATATTCTCGGGATACCACTTGTCAGTCACAGTGACAGCCATGTTGATAGCCGTTATTGGCATTGTTATAGCATATTCTATTGGTGGAAAGATATTTGCTTTTTTGTGAATAAAAATGGTGAAATTAGAAACCCCTGTTGCAATGGTGCTATTACCGATCGATCACGTTAATATTACGAGCCTAGGTGCGATTTGGAACAAACTGCAAAACAAAACAAAGGCCACAGATTTTGTGTAGTCAGGTATAAATGAAATCCATATACAATCAGACCTTTTGACGACACCAGTTTCAGAACTGCCTATAAGACCTGTGTATAGAAACTTTGCACTCTGGTTGAGACAGATTCAGAGATTAGCATACTGTCATGCCACCTACGGCATTTAGATGAGCTGCTCTGCTAAGCATTTAGTGGAGAAGAAAAGTTGCAGGGTACCACTGACAACTGTCTGACAAACTGCCACGGAGCGCCACCTTTGACCACAGGCAATAACCATGTTTTAAACTAATTTCACAACTAGCTTCATCAAAGCTATGCATACAACTGCTAAAGTGTTGATACATACGCATGGACATGCGGACTGATAGGGGCAAGTAATGCCACAGTAATCTCTTGGGTATTTGCATTGTACTTTGGGAGAGAGAAAATGATCCATGCTGCAGTTTATAACCACCACTGTCTTCACCATTTCTGAATCCACATCAGAATTGCCCTGTTGATATTTATTTGTCCACAGTATAGTGCGCTCGTGGTGTTTGTGTGGTTACACAACTGGAGTGTCAACAAGGAAAAATTTGAACAGTCTCATTTTCAGATTTCAGATCAGAAATTCAGACCACTTTATTTGTAGTTGACGCTTTGCATAACAAAGCCCAACTTAGCATCAAAGGTTTGCAACCTCAGCACTGTGTTACTGTGTTCTTTTTCTTCATCACGTACAGGCCTCTTTGACAGGCAGCTATAAGTAAGAGCACAGAATGTCCATCCTATCTGAACTGCATGCGGATACACATCCTTGCATGACAAGTGCTACGTCTACTCAAGGAGAGATAGCCCGAGCCATGCGACATTGACAGTTCTGTGTATTTATATCAATATCTAGAGTAATTTGTAGGTGACTTGCTAAGACAGATGCAATTGTGAGCGACCACTGATGCTGCACCAAAACATTCAAGATAGTCGTCATTGCAGACATCTGTTGCTCTCCTGAGGACTTCATCGCAGTATTGCAATGTGGTTATCAGTGTTAAGAGTAATGCAGTACCCCTGCAGAAGTAGTAGAGTAAGACATTATCCAACAAGGCAGCAATGGAAAACAAAGTTTGGCAGTGCTCTGCACAGGTTAGAAGAAACATCGCAAAAGAGGAACACAAACGCCTGAACCAAGGCTTCACTTCAGCCATAACTTAAACAACTGCTTTTCAGCATCAACATTGTATATAACTGCATATTATTTACATATTGCTGTGATAAAACATTTCCAGCGAATAAACAAAGCTGGCAGTGTGCTGGCACTGCTGCAGACATTGGCCACAACAAAGCAGAAATGTTACAAACGAAAAGCATGAGTGGCTGCACCGCAGTTGTGGGCACGTGGCTTGACTTCATCCAAAACTTAAACCTCTAGTTCTGAATATCAACGTCCGAGAAAATTGCACACTGTTCCCATCCTGCTGTGACAAAACACTCTCAACACGCCAGGACGGAATCTTGGCCGAGTGACTAGAAAGAAGCACGCCCAGTACAACTTCCCTGATGGTGCTCCTACTTGGGACCCAGTGGGGAGCTCAGGTATGGCTGGATCTGTTCGGTGGTGAGCGCGTGGTGCTCAATGCACCAAGCCAGAAGCCCAGTGTAATCTCGCTGGATGCGTGCCACCTCCGCAGCCAGTTCGGCATTCTCGGCCTTCAGGGCCTCAATGCGCTCATGCAGCACCTCTTTCTGTTCTTCCAAGTGACCTCGCTGCACAACCCGGCGCGTCCTGCATTAAAAAAGGATGCACCAAGTTGGAATCCACAGACTGAAGCACTACCACCGTCCCACTACGTGAGTAAGCTCTAAGGCCACAATACCTTTTTACTGAGAAAATGCGTCAAGAAAAACTGTGCAAAAATGAATTTCCCTCAATTCCCTGTACGTCAAACACTTGTGGATTTTATGAGAAAAAATATCCGCAAACATCAAATTTTTATTATTACTTTTCCCTCCTGTCTTAGTGGCTACGGTGTTCATTTGCTGAACCCAAGGGTATGGAATCAAATCCCAACCGTAAGAGCTGCATTTTTTTAGGGTAAAACGCACCGTGCGCGGTTTGATGTCAGTGCAGACCAAAAGAACACCAGGTGCTGGAAAATAATCCAGAGCACACCTCTAGGGCATCTCACAATCACACGGCGTCGCGGTCACAATGTGGCAAGATTCTGCTGCGCACATGCTAGAGGAAGGAAGGTTTTGAGGACAGCAGCTGTTTTAAGGAGGCACACTGCTCTGGAAAGTCCTTGCATGTCTATGGGGACACAAAATGGGGCATGCTAAAGCAAGAAGGTTTTTCAAAAATTTGACAAACGTATGCTGGCATTCTACAGAATAATCCTGAGGAACAGAGCAGGGCATAGCAATGCTGGCTCAGGTTCACACTGGTCTAATTTGTACTGTTGCATTGCAGAGCTTCACAACAAGGTTACAAACAGAACTAGTTGTTGGTACACGCTAACAGATTCAACACACTTGTAATAATTGTGGGAAATGAAGACTGAAATGAAGGCATGGTGCTGCGTCGGTGTAGGTGTGTTTAGGTTGTAATCCCATGCATACAATGCTGATAAACAAGAGGATGCAAGGATGCATTCTTTACATCTCTTGCGTGCACCTTTCTTTGCTCTTAAGATCTCATGGCTCCTGTTTAAAAGCCTCAATGGTGGCAGTGCTATTGCCTAGAGTATGCAACACAACATGAAAGCAAAGGCGTCAGACCCTTACCTGCAGATGGCTGCATAGCCCCTGTTCTTGAGCATGCGCCGCAGGTGCTTGATGGCGCGGGTGTCCTGGCCATTGAGGCCCGCGGAACGCATGCGTGAGTTTAGCTGCCGCACGGACATATCCACGAGGTCGGACCTGGTCAGGCCCAAGGCGTGACATATCGCGAACGGATCGCCCGCATAGGCCTGGCCTCCTTCGCCGGTCTTCGATCGCCGATCGCCATCGGCACCTGCGAGGGCTTCCGCGACCACTTGGTCACCGCCTTGCGCCCCGGCATTAGTTGGCGCAGTGTCGTTCCTACTAGGCTCATCCTCGACGTGAATAGCTGCACAGTCCAATAACCCACCCAAGAAGTGTGCTTCAATACATCGCAGACTGTCTCCTGTTTTTTGTGTTTAATTTTCACCACGATTTCCTGAGCGAATCTTCTACTGTCGCCTGCGGAATATCATGCGCGTAAATCGTGTCGGAATGCTGTGGAATATCGCGTCGCATGCAGAAAAAAATAAGAATAAAAACTAAACATTCGGCATCAGACATATTCTAGCAGCCGGACGGGACTGCAAATATTTTCACGAAGTCGTTACTTTAGCCGCGCGGCGGAAACATGCAGGGAAGGCGATTGCCAACGGTCATGTAAGCCTACTTGACATAATGGAGCATGCAAGCTGCACACCGAGTGACGTTAGCGTGGGAAATAAATGCGCCGACCTTTGTCATTACTCATGACGCAACGCTTGAGACGACAGGATGGAGTAGAAGACGCTTGCGGCAAGCCGCGAGGTGCCAGAAAGCGTGCGTTTCAAACTAGCCGTCGGGCACCGAAGGGGCACACGTCGGTACGCGCAGACACGTTACGCCACTTCCACAAGTCAAATTTCGTACGCTGGCCAGTAGTTTCGGTTTCGTATTTCACCTGCGCGGCAGCTGAAAGTATTTGAAAGTCTTGTTAGCATTACTGTTTAAAGGCTTAAGATTGTTGTAACTGCAAAACTCCTAAATTACTGGAAGTTTTTTTCGCGTCGTACACAGTATTTCTTGTTTTCTTTAGTAATCAAAGCCAAAATAATATAAAAAGGAAATGCAATGACTGCAATCGGCTGCTTGAGTCACGTGATAGCCAGAGAGCGCCCCATAGGCTGAGGCCGTCGCCGCCGCTTCCCGGGAGGGCTTTGAAAAGTTGAGAGCTATTATTTCTCCACAAATGTGGCAAAATAACCTTAAAGATTGTTGATCACAGCCTTACCTTTTTACCGCAGTTGCTGTCATTCATCCACTAATCCCTTCATCATTTGGTAAAAAATGGCTGTAGAAAGATCCTGATTTTCGCGCATGAGCCCAGCGACGTTGAGTGCAAAAGAGCCTCCCAATTTACTATTTTTTTTTGCAAGAACTGCTTCTATGTAAATATGCATGGTAAAGTTTAATTTATTTTTATTAGTAGTAGGTACCTGAAGACAGAGTAGCTTTATAGTACAGAAACGGGCGTTGTATAATCGTGGTGATATCTAAAAAATGTCATCTAAAAAGTTTCGTATATCGCGTTTTCAGAACTTTATGAACAGACACGGCTATTACCAATGTCCAGTCACAAATGTCAGAATTCAACCAGGCGGCTAATTCAGAATATAACTATTGTAAATTACTTAACCCTTTGCTGCCCAAAATTTTACATGGTCCAGCAAGCGGATGAAATTTATAGAATATATTAGTGCATAAAGAAATACAAATATGTTCTAAATATTAGCTTAATTTGCAACTGAACAGTAAGGAGTTTCTCTTCGTTATCCTGAATCGCATGATTATAAGCACTGCTAGGCTGTGTAAATGCAATATCTAGCTGCTTTGCTCTCTTGTGAAGTGATCGAAATAAGATTTGTCGCTGTACAATGTCCTGCAGTCATGCGAGAAATCACTCATTGGTCACTTTTTCCGTCAACAAGCGACGGCTGGTCAATCGGCCTCACTGATCGGTGTGCGTTTTGAAGCGAAGAGCTTCACTGCGCTAGGTAAAGCAGTCTTCGGGTAGGCAGTACGACTTTGAATGACCTTCAGCCCAACCAAGGATAGCCGTGTATGACCATGTGTGGTACCGTTATGGTGTCGAACCCTTGACCGATGACCTTTAGCTGACCTTTCACATTTGGTGATGATGATGAAACAACATTTATTGGGCCCGAAATAAATCGGTGGTGCACGCAGGCACCAGACGGGGTGGTTCCCTATTTACGGGACCCATATGATCCCAGCAGCTCCTGGCCCCTGTCCGTCAGTGCGAGCTGAATCGATAGGGCGGGGCTGGATAACAAGGTCTCCCATCGTTCTAGGGGTTGGGTATTGGGGGTGTTGGTGGAGAAGGGAGGATGGGGGGTCTTGAGTTATGTGCACTCAGCCAAGGCGTGTGGCAAGGTGCCCTTTTCTCGTTTGTAAAAAGGACAGAGCATATCGTGTTCCGCAGGGTACATGCGGTTCATCACCTTTGTGTTGACCTTTGACCTTAAAGGTGCACTAAAGAGGAATCTGAACTCGCCTTTTTATCGCGGGAACTTTATCTACACGTTCCGGGCATTCTTAGAAATTTCGAATTATTGTCCTGTGCGGCCGATTGCCCTAATTAAATCGCATTAAGCGTCCCGGCTCCCGCCTTTTTTTTTGAACTCAACGCGGTAAGTAGGCGGAGTCAACCAACGCGAGGAGTGCCTTCCAGCCAGTCCAGTGCCGGATTCGCTTTATAGTTTTTTAGGTTTCTGTGAATAAACAGTTACAGACAACATAGCCGCATGTTAAGCCCACGGAAACAAAAATACACGTGGACTCTTTGATTTACGTATCGCTCCGCCGATGGCAGAGCGGCAAGCCGCCACTGGACTGGCTGACGCGTTGGTTGACTCCTCCTACCTACCGCGTTGAGTTAAAAAAGAAAGGCGGGAGCCGGGGCGTTTAATCCGATTTACTTAAGGCAATCGGCCGCACAGGACAATAATTCGAAGTTTCTAAGAATGCCCGGAACGTGTAGATAGAGATCCCGCGGTAAAAAGACGAGTTAAGGTTCCTTTTTAGTGCACCTTTAAGAACAACCGGTGGGTTGATGCGAAGCCACGTGATGACATCCGATGGGGGTGTCGTAAGACCATGTGATACCACGTCATAGCCACGTGGTCGTGGGGGTACATATAGAACGGCTGTCGCGAGCGTGTAGCGGAGCTGCCATGGACGAGCCTCGGACGCTTAGCAAGCGTGCTTGCTTTTCGCTGAATTCTAGGGTTAGCCAAGTTAAGCCACTGCCAATTTTTTAACAGAGTGAGCAGTAGCATATTTATGCTATGAAGTTCAAAGGCCTTGTCTAATTAGAACGGATGACAGCAGAAAGATCAAATGTTGCGCAGTATACGCGACAAAAACATATTTACACCCTGTATTGCATACTCTCTTGCCAGCGGTGGGTACTCCAGAGGAGAACGTGCCTGGAAATCCCCTCACATGTTTAGGGTTTGCTCTATAATCCGTTTCATACATCAGGTGCAACACTGACAAAGCTTACGCTCTTGTTTGCGCTGCTTGCATCCGCGAACAAAAAGTAGTGCGTTCCTTTTGGTGAACGAAACATAGTAAATGCTTTGTCTGCAGGCTTACTGCATGACATATTTGTTATGAGCTTGATTAAATGCACACTTATTGCAGACTACACGCCGTCGCTTTCTCGTGCCATAGACTGCTCGACCGCATAACTAGCGCGGAGTAACACGTACGTTTATTTTCCAGAGCGGACTACTTCCTTACCTTTCACACCGTTGTACCTGATGCATGAAACCGAGTATAAGTGTTCCGGTCTTCTCCGCCGGCGCAAGCGACAGGTGTGTTGAATTCAATTTCTGAATATATTCGCGACTTCGTTAATGAACCGGCAGATTTTCAAAGGTAACTCTACTCAAAACCGCTTCACATTTTGTTGCGCTTTTCTGTTCATCGTTTTAATATTTTTGAAATATTCTCTGCTTCAGTTATTTTTTCTTTAATTTCAGCTTGTCTCATATAGGCCTAAATTCTTCGCTTTACTTTATGCACTGATATAAAGAAAAATTAAAATAAATTGTGTAAGGAGAAGATTGCGTAGCGCATCAGCTACGCAATATAATCGGCGCCCTTATTAAAAGAACTTGACAAAGTTGAGCTTATACAGAAACCAGCAGTATGATTTGTTTACACAGATTATTCATGACGGACTAGCGCTGGTAATTTAACCAGTCGGACAGATTTACAAACACTGTCATAACGCAGAATAAACCCAAGAATAATGTTATATACCTCGTTTCACGACCACTTTAAACTATTAAATTCCTAATACTTGCACCCTCTCTTCAAGATATGCATCTAGCAAAAATCAAAGTAAAGCATTTCGTCAACAATTTAGCCGCCTAAATATCCACAGGAACTCGTTTCAAGCTGCCATTTACTTCTGAAATAACTTGCCCAAGGATGCTGCAATGTGTACGACAGCAAATTCATTTGCTCAATTTCAGCAAATTGACTTTGTGAATTTTTCCTTTCCCGATATTTTATAAGTGGGAACATCGATTTTGTTTTGTATATCTCATGTACATGGATTTTGTACAACCACTACTCCATGGGCCTGAAAAGGGAAAGGGCCTGCAATACGTTTAAATAAAGTCTATAACTTGAAATATTTTCTCGACACCCTTTTATAAAAGGGTGTGCGCCGGAGGAGAACATACTCTCTTTTTACTCCTTTCTGTTTAGAGTGTGCCATGCCTGAAGAGGCGAACCAAAACAACCACTCCTGTACACACTAAACAAATTCTCACCCTCAAGGGTGTAAATCAGCTGTCCCCAGACTAACACCCTTTTGGGTGCTAAAAAGGGTGCAAAGATCAGCACCCTTCAGGAAGGCTGCAAAGCATGAAAGTTTCGATGGCGCGTTTCTATCCAAGGCTTTTATTTCATGGGTGAATCAATGTGGAGCACCCTTCCAACATGCATTCGTGGAGGTGTTATGGAAAAATAGTACCATTTAATGAGGGTGCAACCATTACATCCTCTAAAGTATCACTAAGTGCACCCTTCATTAAGGGTACTGATCTCTGCAACCTTTTTCAGCACCGAGCAATTGGAAAAGGGTGTTCGTCCGGGGACAGCTGATTTACACCCTAAAGGGTGAGAAATTGTTTAGTGTGTAGGTGAACATCACCTGCATGACCACAGGCAGCACAGCGGCCAGAAAGGGCAATCCATAGAACCTCAAATGACATAGGCCCACCCGGGGTACATTCTCACGGGGCCCTAGTTTTCATCTTCTTCTTTACCCTTCTCTTCTTTCACCTTCATCTGGAGTAGCATGCCAGGCCAACATCTCCTATTCCATTAAAGTTCTTTTCCTTCCTTCCTTCTCACGGGGCAGAAAGTGACCGCGAGAGTTCCATGTTACGACATACTACGTTGCCGTTTACCACGATGAATGTCCCTTGGACCACTGTCGCTACTAAACATTGAAGAACGATACCGCCAATATTTACAGGAATGCCAGAAATAATACATCTCAGCCCTTCTTCGCGAACATACCTGTAGTTTAATTTGTCCAAGCGGTCGTGAGGACCCGGAATCCACAATACGTTCTGGACACCTTCAAACGTTGTCCTGTACAGAGGACAGGCGGAGTGGCTGTCACCTCCGACGCGTTCCTTGAGGAAAGCCGAGCACAATACGTGCCCGCAGGACAGAATGGATATTTTCATGCAAACGCAGCCGCACAGATTGCATAACCGCGTCGGCGAATGTGACTTTTTGAAGGTGACGGAATACCACCGTCACCTATTCTCATAAGAAGACAAAAGTGTTGACTTGGGCATGAAAGAGAGGGTGTGTTGTCTGATGCCCCGCTCATATATAGTGCGCTCTTGAAGGCAGCAGACGTGTGTCCGAAGTTCACTCAGATTAAGGGGCCCCTACCTCTTTTAGTTTCCACAGAGAAAGAGTGCTTTCTGGGGACGAGATGTTGAGGTTGACTTTAGTTCAAAAATTACGGAGGGCACTTAAGAGAACTTGGCGCTTTGAAGGCAACAACTAACTTTTAAGGCGAAAGCCTCACTTGCCTCATGAGTCCGTTCGGAGGTAGTGTCCGCCTCACCTGTTAATCAAATGACATCGTCAAAACTAAATTAAATAAAGATAAAACAGAATAAAAAGCAAACATAGTAGAATGAATAATAATAAAAATGGCAGAAAAATTCTTTAAAATACAACGCGTACTGCCGTCGTGGGAAAAACCGGAGCTCTAGAAAGGTCAATGATTTCGGACTCCTGCACGTAAGGAGACTTAAGTGCCGTCCGAAATTTTTTAAAATTTGTTATTTTTCCTTCCTTTCGAATGTCACACCTACCTTTTGCAATTCAACGGTGCGAGTAAGCGTGGCATCTTACACCATCAATTAGTAGTTGCCAATACAGGTGCATACAGTAAGGCGCCTGATTGCTTAGGTTACAACCTTCTACTTGCAATCTGTTGCAGGAGCAATTGCCAAACAGAAATATGAGCACATTTTAAGGAATGTGCTTTAAAACATGAATTTTATGGCTGATGCGTACACTATAGGTTCACCTTTATTCTCCAACAAGCAATGTGGCCTATGGGTTGCGTGCTCGCCTCATAGTCTGAAGGTCCTTGGTTCAATTCCCCGCACCCTCGGAAGAAACTTTAAATCTTTGCTGATGACGTCGTTGGGTGTACTGGTACCACTATTCTTGGACGCCGGACAACGCAGTGTTCCGTTGCTGATGAGCCATAGAAAACTTTTCGCCTCAAAAGAAGCCTGCTATTGAGGCTGACTTGCGAAGCTGCCGCGTGCTTTCGGCAATAATAATAATAATTGGTTTTTGGTGGAAAGGAAATGGCGCAGTATCTGTCTCATATATCGTTGGACACCTGAACCGCGCCGTAAGGGAAGGGATAAAGGAGGGAGTGAAAGAAGAGAGGAACAAATAGGTCCGTAGTGGAGGGCTCCGGAATAATTTCGACCATCTGGGGATCTTTAACGTGCACTGACATCGCACAGCACACGGGCGCATTGGCGTTTTTCCTCCATAAAAACGCAGCCGCCGCGGTCGGGTTCGAACCCGGGAACTCCGGATCAGTAGTCGAGCGCCCTAACCACTGAGCCACCGCGGCGGGGCAAAAACAATTATTAAAAATGCAGCCGCCGTGGTCGGGTTCGAACCCGGGAACTCCGGATCAGTAGCCGGGCGCCTAACCACTGAGCCACCGCGGCGGGTACAAATGCTGAAATCTGGGTGGCCGGCGGGCCGCGTGTTTCAGATTCGCGATATACACAACCGAGAAAAGAAATTTAAGACATGATAACGATAAAACAAAGCATTTGCAAGCTCTAAACATACTATATACGAGCAATATAGAACACCACATTGCAAGAATATCTCCAGTATTGACTATCGATAAGCTGGCAGAATTATGTTTAAGCTGAGCCGATGAGCAGGGATATCTTTGAGGCGCTGATTATTCAGTAGCGAGGCCTGCATTGGGTAAGCTCGCAGTCCTTAAGTGTTTCGGAAAAAGAAAATGTATTTCTACTACAAAACTTCTGCGAAGCGTCACGCAATGATTGGTTTGTTTAGCTTTTTTTGCTTTTTATGTCATCTTGTTTTATTCTCTGTTACTTTTCATGCCATTCACAAGTTTTCTGCATGCATTCGCGACTAGCCAAACAAAACAGTCAGTTGACAGCCCGTTGTGTCGTGCGCTTCTTTTAGAGCGCAACTCTCAAGTGCCTGTTCTTGGGTTCCTCTTTGTGGTAGCCGTTGTCGCAGTCGGCGTGACACGCCACCTGTCAGGTGGTGTGTTGGAAGGTAGTAGCAGAGAGAAACGTCACCTGCCACGGCGAGAGCGGAGGAATGGGCAACGGGAACGTGGCTGCCGTGGGATGATTTCGAAGGGTGGTTAGCAGCGTAATGGTGGTACAGACACACTGGCGAAAAACCGCGCGCGGCGTGCCGGCGGCGGCAAGCCGCTTGCCGCGACACCTGCCGCGGCGGCGGGGAGAGAAATGAGACACACCCGGCTTAGTCACGTGAGGAGCGTCTGTGCTGCCACCTCTTGGCTCCTACTAAAGTTGCATGCCAGCGGCGGCAGAATCAAGGACCTCGACCGGTTTGTCAAGAAGGGAGCTTTGCGCGGCGGCGCTTTCCCGCGTACTCCTCGCCGCCGGTATGTCCGTCCCTTTCGCGGCGGCGGTTGTGCCGCCAGCGGCGTGCCGCGCGTTTTTCCGCTAGTGTGTTCGTACGCCACCTGCAAGTGGTGGCAAGTGGCGTGTGATGAGCTGAGCCCAATTTTCGCATTACCGACTATCGTAATCAATTATTTTAGTTCTGCCTTTGCGCAGTTTTTAATTTATGGGTGGAGTTGTCGTCAGTAGTCATTTAATCATGGCGGTATAAACGCCTAACCAGTGCATTAGTCTCTTCGTGCCGTCTCACAGTGAGGGCTGCTGTTGATACAAATGGCGCACTGGATTACATTTCCTTCGCAGTTTAATGGCACCAGGTATGAGTTTTCAAGGCGTAGTGAGCCGTTGCTGCTTTCAGAAGCAGCCTCTGTTCGTGTACGATAACATGCATAGACCAGCCCACAGATGGCTAAATGGCATCGTTGCTAGTGGGGGGCTGCATTCGAAAGTGACAGGTTTTTTGCTGAAGACGAAATTCCGAGGTTTTATTTCCATGTAAAACTCAATGAAACAGCCACAAAGGAGGAAGTTTATGCGTAAACGTAACATTTATTTATTTATTTATTACATACTGTTGGCCTCAGTCTCAGGTCGTAACAGGATCGGTTTCACATACATATGAAAAAAGTGCAAAACAGTAGGACGTCAGTGAACGTGAATAATGCGAACAGTTTCGTTGCTGTCACTGGAACCTTATTTCGCGTAACTGTATCGTTTTTGTTTTCGATGATGGTACATGTACCGATGATTACAGCGTTGCGAAATCGAAGCTTGTCTACATAGAGTATCTAATAGGAGGCTATGCGAATATCAATCGGTCACATAGTAAGCTGTTTACCGCTGTCTTCGTTACCTTGATGTGCCGCCTAAGCCACAACTTTAACTAACGGCCAACAGATATTTCACCGCAGCGGAAGGAAATCACGCAGTCGGAAAAACTCTAAAGATGGAGGTAAACTGGTAGAAACCTAAATTGCCGATAAGTCAAGAAAAAGTCTGAGTAAGCTGATGTCCTCCCGCCTCAGATGATGAGGATAAAGTTTCTGCGTAGCAGTTTTTGTGCTACAGTGTGTTGAAACAGGCTTAATGAGCACATTGATTCACACTGATTATAAAATCAAACTTATTAATGTCACCTATAACAGTTGGCCTATGAGAGCTTAAGGAAGCCATGTACCGCAAAGTAAGCGGGGGACCTTGTGGTTTTGAATTTTGCCAACGGCTTTTATGCCAATAGGACGGCGACGTTTGCGAGTCACAAGTGAAGGGCTTCACGGACACCACGACGCACTCATTTGGTCGTGTTGACTCTGCGTACACAATAAGGAAATCGGTACGGTAAGAATGCTCGCACATCAGGTTAAGACGAGCGCACGTACCATCAAGTGCTACCTGAGAGCACGCGAAACAGTTTTCCCGATAATGGTAGTTGGAGGAGTGTGGGAATAATACGGTCCAGACAATATGCTGCTCATTGGCAGCACTGGTGTTGCCCCCACGAGATTCCACCAAAGTACTCCCTTCGAGTGATGCAGCTGCCACAGGCGCACTGGCATGGACACTTTGCGCAGCTCTAAGTGAACTGCAATGTGTCCCCAGCAGTGTCTCTATTCTACTCAGCTCAACGGAGGTCTCAGTCACAGCCGACACCGTTTCGCGCAGTGACGCAGAGATGACACCCCATTCCGACAGCACTTCTTGCCTGAACTCGGTGCTGAGGCCTCTCAGTGCCTCGGCTAGTTCATTAGCACGGCTCTGTACTGATGCCAGGACGTCGTGGCAACAGTCGACTGGCAAGTCCAGCCGCCTTGAAGCCGACTGCTGAGCCGCCGCAGGCTCCTGGAGATTCGCCTCTGGCGAAGCGACTGCAATGCATCCAGCGCTGTAGTGTCTCGGCAGGTCCTTCCGAGGCATGGTGTCCCTGCACCTGGGGCACGAGGCTGCGTGGAAGTCGCACCGTTGTTCGAAGTGCTCCAGCAGCTTTCCAAGGGGACCCACGAAGTCACAGCCGTGCTCACTGTTCCAGCAGCTCACCTTCATTTTTTTTATCGGAAAGATACAAAGAGACTTCGTCAAGTGCTTTCAGCGCTTAAATATGCATTCAAGATCGACGACTAAGACCCACCACACGTAAGGTCACCACACATGAAGCCACTGGACCCGGGGATGCAGTACAAGCCCCCACTGTCCCATGCTAACAAGTACAAGACCTCGTCTTTGCTAGACAGTATGCATGCGCGTTTCACACTGCTGTTGATAGCAGTATGGACATATCTGTGGACGATTACCATTTTAAGCTCGTTGACATCATTTAAGGTCATGTTTTTAGATTAACGACTCGCGGACAAAGAAGACAGGCAGAAGAGAGAGCAGAAAGGACCAGACAGCGCCACAAGCATAAAACTATATTGTAGCATAATTACACTAAGCGCCATGCGCTACACTGTCATCACCTTGACGCAGTTAATAAATGGGGGTCAGACTGGCTAATGGCAGTGCATTGCTTTAGAATTTGTCATGTTGTTCACGCGTGCCATATTTTTGAAATCATGGGTGTTAATACCTATATAGTTAGGCCTATTGGCACCTAACCCATACAGCCACTAGCAAAAAAATTACCGCACTGTTCCCTTTTATACACTATAGTCGGGCTTTCAGAAACCCATCACAATCCTAAGCTAGAATGATGTTGGTTATCGCCTTCGAGATACTTGGTGTTCCGTAAGTAAAAAGGACGCAGGGCTTGGCCCACAATCAAACGCATTGACTGTGCATTTTAATGTAGATTCATTTTCTGTCTGACATAATTTAAAGAGTGCTCACTAGCACCGCACCCATCAGTAGAGGCGAATGTGGCAGTTGATTTTTTAACAGAGACAGCGGTTAAAGGACCATTCCCTGGGCTTCGCGTCTTACTTGACCAGAAGGTGGCTGCCACGGGAACGACACGGAGGGTGCCTACCATGGGAAGAGGAGGGTATGGCGACAGCGGTGCAATGTCTAACTAGAGGTATAGTTACTTGCAAGTAGGACGGCATGGCAAGTGGGAGGAATTCGTCACCGGAGGGGGGCGAATTCGCACACCCTTTTACAAAAGGGTGAGGATGACGTTGGCCCTTGCCTTCGAGAGACTTGGTGTTCCACAATAGTGTGTGCGATAGAGGACAGCTTAATGCTTTTTTTTTCAGGGTTTCTACCAAGTTGACGTTTCCAAATTCCCCGAGTTTTCCAGGTTTTCCCTGATTGCATTTGTAAAATTCCCTGAGTGACACATTACTTTGTTTTATGCAAGAACAAGCTGACACAAAGCCGCTAACCCCGTGTGCTGTGCGATGTCAGTGCACGTTAAAGATCCCCAGGTGGTCGAAATTATTCCGGAGCCCTCCACTACGGCACTTCCCTCTTCCTTTCTTCTTTCACTCCCTCCTTTATCCCTTCCCTTAAGGCGCCGTTCAGGTGTCCAACGATATATGAGACAGATACTGCGCCATTTCCTTTCCCCAAAAACCAATTATTTATTAAGCCGCCTGATGGTATCACTCTCCAGTAAGCATGTTAAAAAATAAAAACAACGATTTAATCCTATTTGAATAGCAAGGAGCAATGTTTATTTCATTAAAAAAGGGAAGAGATTAGAAAAATGCATAAGAAATCGAATATCTTCGAAAAAATGCTGAAACAAACTGGCAGTCGAATTGAATATTTTCAAATACGAACTAAAAGGAAGATGCGTGCGGAAACAAATATTTTCAAATGTGAGATATTTCTATGTACTGATAGTAAATGCGATAGTGTGGTACCTGAACTTTAGCGTCACAAGTGCGATTCTCTCTCAGCAAGTCTATTCAGACAAACTGCAGATTATAGAAACCTTAGTTTGTAGAAGTGAAAGAGCTACGAAGGGAGAAACTTCATTGGGTAAATGCTGCTCCCGGTTATGCGTGAGTATTCACCGTCACGCTTGATACGTCGCACACGTCTTGCCTGCGGCACCACAGTAGTCAATAAAACTAAGTCGGTTCAAAATGGCGCAACAAAGTACGGACAGAATTCGTCGCTTTGCTAGCGTAGGCAGATCACGAAAAGGCGCGAAACTATTTCCCTTTCTCCCAAAGCTGCGCCGCCTGCATCGCGCGCATGCACCCCCTGCGGGCAGAAATGGACGCTTCCATCAAGGAGATGCGCAGGGAGGACGAGTTCATTTGGGGCCATCGCAAGTTCTCACAACGTTTACTGCCGTCTTGTTGGAGCTGTCCACTCGGAAACACAGGGAAACAAGGGGAGGCCGCTGGCCGTCGAAGAGCGCACGTGCGAACCGTAGGAAGCGCGCGCTCTGCCGTTGGCCACAGCGTCGGGGAAGCGCGGGAAAGTGTCCGCTTTCGACGTAGTACGCTTCGAAATTGCAAGCGCCGCCGGCGCGGCAAAGATTTTAAAAGCGCTAGCTCTTACTCGTCACGTTTCTCGATTTCTTGGGGTCTGGTACCACATCCCTTCGGCGTGCAATTTTCCAAGCCCGAGGAATTCAAGATTGTGGCCCCCAAAGTAAATCGATATAGCAACCCAATTGGCGATTAACTGGTGACGTCATTAGTATATAGAATTTTGGTTGATTGGTGGCATCACTTATAAACCCAATATGTCAAATTGGTATTACCTCACTTTAATCTCATTCATATCAATTCTAGTAAACAGACAGCTAACGCTCGTTGCTTCAACGTCTTCCAGATGGCGGCGGCATCTCTTCTGCCGCCTTGCTGGGATGCTTCACTTGACAGCACAACGTTGGAGGCCAGCGGTCGCACTGGACAATCCGTGCAACGCCAGTCCGCTTTGTTTACACGAGGCAGCATTATCGCGGTTATAGTTCCTTTTATGTAGAACTGCAGCTAATTTCCCTGAGTTTTCTCTGTGTTTTTCCAGATTATCCACATTCCCTGAGAATTCCCGGTTTTCACGCTTTTTCCCATTCGTAGACACCCTGTTTTCACTCTCACATAGGCGTATTTTTGTTTAGAGCATGGTATGTGCGTTGTGGTAACTAAGCAATCGTCGATTTCAGTTCACTGCTGCCAAAGCTACACTCGATCCCTAGTTTCATTCGCTGTAACTTGTCACTTACTCCCTACAGTCGCCGATATCGCACGCAAACCCCATGTACTCGCTAAGCCTACTCGGCGAGGAAAGGGACTGGCATCGACTAAAATTTAATGATTCTGCTGGTAAGGGTTCACCACTAATGAGGATCTACGTGCGAACGCTGGAGATAAAGTTCCTCGTTTGGCTTAACTGGCATTGGGATAAGGCAGAGGTATACGCAGCTATCCAGGTTGTCTCATTGGTGTGAATTTTCGCTCGCCAGCCGATATTCTGAGGTGTGGTTGGGTGACCGTCCAGTCCACCGAGTATTTCATCGGCGCAGATCGCTAAAAAGCCTTTCACAGTGCGGGAATAATTGGCCAGCTATAGTGCTCTGTGTGACCACGGTGATCTCTGTGTGACAAACCGGTGGGGGCTAGTTGATGCGGCATTGTTTAAGCATAAAAGTACACAACGAACGGGACACAGAAAAGAAACACACTGGGCGAGCGCAGCCTGACAACTGGCTGACTGTGCCATTGTCTCCTTTCTTCGTCAACAAAGCGTATGCGCTCCAAACCAAAAACGCCATCAAACGCAAAACCACCTTCTCAAACCAAGAAAATCAAGTTCCTTGCTGTACCAGTGGATGGAAGCCTCATTGACATATTTGTCAGGGGCATATCTCGCTATGTGCCAGGCTTCAAGAATATCTCGCTCCTTTCGTTCCTAAAACATAAAACGTACATAAAGAATCTAGGACAGAGGATCTTTGGGAGACTCTAATGCACAGCTCAGTCTCTGAGACTCAGCTGAGAATCGTCCGACTGGCCGAAAACGCCTCCGGGGTCCAAGGACTCCAAGCCGTCGTCTAGGAGTATACGGGCTAAAGCCAATCCTGTATCTGTCGGAAAAATATAGTGTCCTACTACTTCTATTACTATTACTACTACTGCTACTACTACTACTACTACTACTACTCCTCTTCCTTTCGTTCCCTCGCATCGCAGATAATCTATATTTGGCCGAAAAGCGGCGTGCATTCTTCATCGTCATGCCTGCAGGACTTGCATTGTTTAGGTAGATGCTGTACACGTGCCGCATCTAAGGTGTTGGCATGCTTTAGTAATAGTTTGCTTATGCAGCGGCCCGTCTGGCCTACATACACCTTGCCACAGGTGATTGGTTTATGGGGGTTTAATGTCCCAAAGCTACTCAGGCTATGAGGAACGCCGTAGTGAAGGGCTCCGGAAATTTCGACCACATGTGGTTATTTAACGTGCACTGACATCGCACAGTACACGGGCCTCTAAAATTTCGCCTCCATCGAAACACGACTGCCCCGGCCGGGATCGAACCCGCATTTTTCGTCGGGTCAGCAGCCGAGCGCTTTAACTACTGAGCCACAGTGACGGCTGCCACAGGTGAGCGGCTGCCACAGGTGAGCGGGAGCTTAAGGTGAGGTTCGTTCTGCAAGGAATGAATTTGTTTCTGTGGTTGGCGCCAAACCCAACCTTTTTTTTTTGCCTATGTTTCTTGGTTAATGAGCACAAACGGGACAGCTTGAAAGGAGCAGAAAAAGGGACCTGAACACCCAATTTTCCGGAAACCCCCTTCAGGTTGAGCGAGACCTTTTGAGCATAAGGTGTCACCTCGAACTTAAGCCTCTCGCACATGTCATCCCTTAGAGCCTTAGAGTTTGGGCGTAAGGCTAGACAAGGCTTTCAACAAGGTCTTAGCGACAGCCTGAAGAAGAGCATGCGGTAAACAGGCAGGCTGTAGGAGACCGACTTGAGCAGCAAAACTAACCTGAACTTTATGGGAACAGCAGGGGCGTAGCAAGGGCGGGAGGGGGTTATGGGGCTTCAAGACCCCCCCTCCCCCCCCCCCCCCCCCAACGGAAATTTTTTAGAACTGTCACGCACCTCTGACCAAAAACAACCACCGGCGCCGGAAGTCATTCTGATTTTGTCACCTACAGTGTCTTTTTCAGACTAGAAAAGTCATTTTGGCGCGAACATTGTTAACTCAGGTTGGATTTCGTGGCAACGCCCATGCACCTGGAGTCATGTAACTCAAGAGGCCCCGTCCTAGAACCAACGTTCAAGGGCCTACCGATGGCTCGCTGTTGCGACTAAACTTTCGGTGCAATTCCTCGCAATACATGACCGGTGACAGCTGCTGCTGCGCAGTACACTGGAACGAAGGACAGCGTCATTGAGATTTTTCCCTGCCGGCTGCAAATGTACAGAAATGTAAATGTTCTTGAACGACAAACATTCGTTAAAATATTTGTCCTCTGCTTGGTAATTTCATGGCCTTTACGTTTTTCATATCAGCGGCATGCACTGTTTTGATGGTTCTGGACCGACATAGTTCTAGACAGCGCTGTGGTGTCTTGTCTCGTTTCGTCCCCGTCTTTATTCGCGCTGTATCGCATTATGGAAAATTACCAACTAGCCCGATCTGCCACTCTTGATAGTTCTAGACTTCGTGTGAAACTTTCTTTACTTATTAAATACGCAAAAAACATGGAAGCATTGGTATCAGTTATGTCTGCCACGAGTGAACGATAAGGGGATAGTTGGTATGACATGATTACAAGACATAAAACTGAGCAGGGGACAAGACACAGAAGAGAATCAAACAGGACGAGCTGTTCCTGTTTGCTTCTCTCCTGTGTCTTGTCCCCTGCTCAGTATTATGTTTTGTAATCATGTATGCCACGATTTTTAAGACATACGAATACATTATTTTATTTAAAAAAATACATATTTCACTTCTATAGAGAGTGCGTAGCGTTATCTAATACACAATGGCGTTGTCAATGGCAATGGAAATGCAGTTATTGTTGCGTTTGAACCTTCCACAAATTCTATCACGAAGACGCGCCGCAACATGAGCCCCCCCCCCCCCCCCCACCCCAAACAAAATTTCCGGCTACGCCACTGGCGAACAGGATTACAAGTGAATACCTAAATAACAAAACTCTTCCATTTCTGCTGGCAGCCACCGTAGCTTGGCATGAAGGTGAATGGGGTATTGTTACTAGCGGTGAGCCTGCCTTCTAGCATATTCTGTCACCGAGTTTGCAGAAGGCAAACATATATTCCGTCTCTCTGGCAAACAACGAACGTAGGAAGAAAGACGACTGACCGGGCTAAGGGCATTGGCATCGTCTCCCCCTATTTCTTCCCTTTGTTCATTGCGCTACCACCTGAGCCAGCGCTGGCGGCCCAAAGTCTGACTCACAGCATCCTCGAGATCTGCGGCACACTTTTTTTTTTACTATCCAGGGACTTTAAAATACAGTACGCATTAAAATGTGTGTATTGGTACCGACAGTCCCATAGTTTCGTTCTGTCAAGCTATGCCTAATACCGATACACAAAATGTACAGAAGAATAGTATCCAAGACACATGTATCTTCGATACTGCCAATGGCTGATGTCAGCCCTCATGCTCACACATACCTGCAGTTTGTCGAAATGGCCGCGAGGATCCGGAATCCAGCATATATCCACATCCATTGAAAACGTTTTCTTGTCCAGAGGACAGATAGAGCGGCCGTCGTCTGTGATGCACTCATTGAGGCAAGCCGAGCACAAAACGCTCCCACAGTGCAGGATGGCCAATTTCATGCTAACGTAGGCGCACAGGTCGCACACCCACACCGACGGAAGTGACTCTTTGAAGGTGACGGGCTTCCAGTCGATGCCGGTAGCGAAGCCGCAGAGGCGATACGTTCTGTCCGCCATGTTTGGTTGAGTGTAAGGCGTGATGCGCCGAACAGAAGGAAGGAAATTGCTTTCACGCCTGGTTAATTCGCTGACGCTAGAAACAGCGGACACCTGCCGATGCGCCGTGGTCTCACAGAGCACGACAGAACATCAACGGTGGTGTGCGCGCTTACGACCTGAAAAGAACGGTGAACTAACGAGCGCCCGAAGCACCTGCAAGCCACAACCAGTACGTCCCACTCCTACGCACACCCCTCGTGCATATGGACTCGTCCGTCTGCTGTCATTCGAGCCCCTGTCTGTGCGAGTTTCGAAACTCTCCGCCGCGCCCATTGGCAGGAGCCGGCCCGCCGCGGTTCCTGCCACCGTGGCGCTGCGGTCGAAGGTTGCACTATGGAAGCAAGCGTTGTCTGCTAGCGCCCAATGTTTTGCCTGTGCAGGGCGCTCCTAGATCGCTTGTACAACTGACTTTTATTCGCTAACAATTTCGGTTTGCGGAAATTTTATCATGCGGCGAAAAGTTCGAACTTTTCTGTCTTTCACATTCACGCGTTCCAGCCTTCGTCGTAGTGGAGCGCGCTCGGTGCGTTTGCCAGCGCGGTGGCTATTGAAAGAGCGGTTATGTACGAACATGTGACAGTACGAATAGTCGCCTGTTGCAGAACAACTGTCCTGTGACTTCAAAGCCGCGGTAGGTTACAGTTTCATCGTCGCTAAAAGCCGTGCCGCTCATTGAGCGCGTCGCGCCAGCGTAGGATGGCGGACTTGACTGCGTCCGTTTTCTTTCCTACAATCTTTAAAGTTACGCTCTTGTGGCTAGTAGTGAGCCTCAAATTATTGTCTTTCCAAATGCAGCGCTTGTTGCATCCATTCCCGCTTACCTGAAGAAATGCGCAATGAAAATTTCATACTGATACCGAGCACCATTCGCCTTCCCTTTGCACTGACCGCAAGCGCGCGCAACTTCAAGGCGCTCAAGGCGAGGTGCAAGTCGGCGAAATGGAATGTTTTGCAGCTGACGACCTCCGCAGCCCACCTTCGTGCTGTAGTCTATACTGTGCAGCCTTATCCACAGTTTACAACACCCATGTACATAATGTACGCAATGTACCAAGAAACACGACAACAAGAACTGGGTGAATGACATTAAAAAAAAAACACTTTATTAACACATTTGCTGAAAAGAACAGGCTTTGAGCATTCTTAGACAAGCTTTGCCTTTTTCCTCTCCCTTCGTGCCTTCACTGCAGAGTCATTCTCTTGGCACTTGCAAAGAAGTGCATACGAGTGGCTAAATAAAAATGGATCACTTCAGCAGTAAATTCGTCACAGTGCTGTGAGCAGCCAACCGTGTTGGTGCCATTTTTCATTGAGGCTGTCTAAAACCTTCCAAAAAAGGTCGCCAAATGCAGCTAGTTTGCTGGCTTTGTTTATAGCGTTCTCTACAGTGCTTACACACGAAATATTTTTTTGATGGGTACACCAGACAACCTGACACGTGTGCACGCTCAATTACTAGGAGTGCTTCAGGAGGAAGGCAATCCTGTGAGCACACATCATCTTTTTTGCAGTCCATACAACGTGCAGTTTTGTTTACCTTGAAAGCAACATAACCAGATAAATAGTACAGTGCTGTCGTTTCTGGTGCTGGCACACAGTAGACATGATCGTTGGGCAGATCGCACAAGTCCTTAAACGGTATGGATGTGAGTCGCTTCCACACCTCTTCTTTAACCAAGCTTTTTTGAGTAAGCGCCTCACGACGCTTTGCGCTAAGGCTTGCAAATGCACTTAGCAAAACACGATCATCGCCTCCTTCACAGTTACCCTTTACAGCCAACTTCCCCGGAGTGTACAGAGAAAGCAGGCGGAACAGTTGACCGAAGTTCGTTACTGTCGGGTGATCCTCGTCACCCCCAAACGACCTCACGAGCCCAAAGAACCTCTGAAAAAAAATAAATAAACAGGTGTCAACACTGCCCAGAAAGAACACTGGAAATAGTTCAATTACCTCAAGTGGATCTTGGTTTAAGCTTGCTGTAAGGACATAGCTGACACCACGGCTGTGCAAGAACTCGATCAAGGACAGAACCGACATTAATGTGACACGCAAAGACTCCATGGTCTGGTTGGATGCAAAAAGCCTCAAATTTGGGATTGATTCCGAGTAATTCATCATTTTCAGGAAGTCTTTCAAGACCTGCAAGCATACAAAACATCATGGCAAAACGGTTCATGAGACAACTTGCAATATTACATTTGCAGTGCATAAAAAGAAAATAGAAGCATTTTTTTTCACACCTTACTCCACACACAAAGGTTCAGAAAGCTTACCTTAATTTTGCTGCAGGAATTTTAGCGTTCAAAATGTCAAAAATATCATTCAGAAGTTTTGTCAATGTCTCTGTTCCAGCACTGTCACTGAAGCCAGGAACTTTCAGTTGCCTGTATACCTTAAGGCCAACAGCAACACTTCGGCTGAAAAGAAGGCATAACCAAGAAATGAATAACTCAATGAAAACTGAATTTAACAATGATGAATCAAGCTGAAAAACAATAGGACATCTTTCACTGTCAGAGTTGTCGACCCTGATAACTTCGCAAAAGTAAGCGACTGCAGAAAAATACTTTGGGCAGAGCTTTCAATGGAAAGTCAGTGACATGGAACTAACGTTATTTTTGCCACGTTGGCGAAGGGAGGAGATAGGCAAGTGATAGGAAAATTTGTAAACGATCTACATGCAGGAGGACTACTTATAAATGAAAAAAGTTTTCCTTTGCAGGAGATTAGGCTGCATGGATGAAAAAAAAAAAACGCTGCTCAAAACTGAGTACCTGAGTGGCCAGACGAACGTTCATTTTCTGAAGTGCCTGTGGGTTCACGTGGTATGCAGTCAGTTCTGGAACTACTTTTATGAACACTTTCTTTTCAGCCTCGAACAGCCGCACATAGTACTCATAATTTACTTTGTAGTCTCCTATCTGAAATTAAATAATTGCATAGTGCCTTAGAAAACAAAGTACAGCAACATAGTGCAGTTTTAAGAAGACCGAGATGCTGAGCAAAAAGCTTTGTACCTGACCATATTTGTGTTTCATCAGATGATTCCTAATGGATTTCATTATGTGAGGAACATCACATATGAAGTGAAGTGATGCATCTGGAAGGCAAGGATGCTCCATTTTGCTGCTGGCACCCGTCAGTTTGCCACTTACTCCAAGATGTGTCCACATGGATTTGTTGCTTCCCGCACCATCACTGATAACTGCCAACACATTGGCGCCATACTGAAATAGCTGTAAAACTGAGCTCACCACTATCTTCGCCAAAATCCATCCTGGCCCGGCCCCTTTCGTTGCATATGTTGCTATTGGTTGAATCCAGGGCTCAAACATAGGGTTAAACATCAACACCAATGCATGGTCTGCTAGCACGTTGGAGTCTTCATTGCAAATGTCCCCATAGTTGACGAAGCCATCAAAATTGTAAGAAGCTCTGTTGAACTCTATCGTTTCCCTTAACTTGATTTCGTCGATGATAATTGAGCCATACGTATGATGCTCCAGCTTTCCATTCATTTGCAGCTTAGTGCTTTCCAATGCAAATTTATTCATACCATACTCGCATGGCAGACCCTTGAGCGATTGGCGCTGGGCAGGGGTAGAATCTTCATATCAGAGTGAGTCCTATAACATTTCGGGCTTGTTAGCCTCAGGAGCAGGCACACCATGAGCCACTCTGTTATGTACCTGCGTCCACGAGGCGACTTCGCTGCTTGCTGCATTACAGCGGCACGAATGGCCACCTTCTGTGGCCCAGGCAAATCTTTTACAATGTCGTCTATGGCTGTCGTGAAAGCGTTTTTTAGCTTAGCACTCAGCCGACTTCTGCCTTTTTGCACTCTCTTGCAGCAGTGGCACGGATCAGACGCTTCCTAAGCACACTGGCTGCCACAGGCACTTTCTTCCTAGGCTGTTTTGATGCAGCCTTTCTCTTCAACATTTTTGCCATGCTAACACACATGGCACACACACACCTCTGTCTGCATCTGTTAGAACTGTACAATCCTTGTGGTACACAGTTCCAGTTTTGTTTGAAGAGTTTTCGGAGCCACTCACAGCACTGTGGCTACATCCAAGGCAGAATTTCATGTTGTGCACAATTGGCACTATCGCTTCCACGTCTTTTAGCGAGCGCATCTGCACATCGACAAGCGATCTTTGTAGTAGTTTTCCATTCCCTGAAATAATGTATGTAAGATCCTCCCTTACCACAAGGCTTTTGAGGATGGAGAACACACCTGTTTTCATTCCTGCTTCGTAGAAAACTGCTTGCTGACGATCACCAGGCTCCTCCACCACAACTGAAAATTGCCAGTTTCGAGGCAGTTGCAGCGACGCACCATTCTCGATGATGTTTGCAATGTCAGTGCTATCGAAATCACCCGGCAGCTCTTGTGATTCTTTGTGAGTGACATGACAAGCCAGCTGTGCACTCCGAGCAGTTCCGCCTCTCTTCTTCGGTGATCGCGCCTTTTGGTTGCAGAAGACAGGTAACTGGGCAAATTGGGAAACAGCGTGGGAATGGCACCATTTTTCAGTGCCCACGAACCCCGTTCTATCTCCACAACTTCACCGTTGATGTTGTGCTCGAATGTTTTGACGATGTCTGACGGCTGGAATTGAACGTCGTACACTTTGCATGTTTTGCTGAGTAGCTTGTCAGCGCGGGGGATCGCTCTAACCCACCTCTCACGAAGCAGCGGGTCCGATGGTGGAGCAAAAAAGTGCCTCTTTTCTGGGTTGTTTCGGTACCCGCTCGTGCAACCAGGCACGAAGCAGGTCGGCATGCTGGCTGAATTTCAACGCAGTTGAAGTTAAAAGGCAAAACAGGTCGATGAGTGCAGCTCTTGGTGGAAAAACACGGCTGGCCGGCAGCAGCAGGCCGTGGAAATCGACGACTTCTTGCAGCGTCCAAATCACTCGCTTCTCACTCCGTTACGGCAAACGGCTGACTTTTAACGAAATTCACGAAGCAGTCGTACATTCACAAACACGAAACCAAATTAAATGAAAACTAAAGCCACACAAACACGCAAAAAAAAACACGTGGCAACAGGAAAAAACAGCCAGCGACGCACACGCCGCAAGCCAAACGTTGGCGCAACTAGCGACCGCAGCGCCCTCACACTCCCTAGGGGCAAGTCGCGCCCGGCTCCAGCAGGGGAGTTTCGAAACTCAAGTGTATCTATAAACGTTGGTCTGTGCCGTATCGGCGCACCGCGCCGTCGTCGGTATGGTAGCCTGCTTGCGACGGTTGTTCGGATGCTCATACCAGAGCGAATGCTGCTTCGAGGGAGAGCAGTCATATCTTTCGCGAGGCTACCTTTCGACCCAGCCGTTTAAAGCGAATCCCGCTCAAAAGAATTCTACTTGCGTTTAGAGTTCCGCGAAACGCAGAGGAAGCGTTTATGATATGACACCGACAAAAAAATATACGTTTGTACTATCGCGCCGAAATTGAACGCGGACGGCACTTGTAGCTTATGGTGTAAAACACTCTCTAGCGGCTCAAGAGCTGGGGGCATTGTTTTCGAATGTTCTGATTCTACTCTGACGCGTTAACTGCTGAAGGTCAGAAATACTCTGGTTTCTCAAAAGCGACCAATTTACGTGCCGCCGTAATGTGGAGGAGGAGGAGGAGGAAAAACTTTTATTACGTATTATATGCTTGTCCTCATGAGTGAAGCCCTCAGTCCACGGCTCAATGTGCCGCCGCGATCTTGCAGGCCCGCTAGAGGAGCTGTCGCTAGTCTGGCGGATTTGTGCTGGTCAGAGCGGTCTCAAGAAGAAGGGTTCTTAGTCCATAGCTCCGTTGGCCACCGCTATCGTCCCGGCACGCTCGATGAGCCGGCGCTGGTCGGTCGGCTTCGTGCTTGACAGGGCATCTTCCCAAGAAGAAGGGAAGGGGACGGTTATAGGTGGGATGTCGCCGGGTGTTGTTGTGCAGGCCCAAACGGAATGGTACAGTGTAGGTCGGTGGTGTCCGCAGCTCGAGCAATTGTCCGGGTAGAGAGTGGGGAGGAACAAGTGTTTGTGATATAGGTTAGGATACGCGTGAGTCTCAAGGTGACGTCATGCCACAGCTTCGGCCTTCGTCAGTTTTGGAAGGAGGTAAAAGATGGGACCACTCTCGCGCTGTGTATTTATTGCACGCTGTCGTCTTCATCAACGTCATCTACGCCGTGAACAGATCAGATCAGGTTAACCTCGATCAGAGCTTAAGCTTAGTCTAATATCGTCGCCAGACGTGCCGACGAACGAGTCAAGCAAAACCGTGAGCCAACGAGACTAAACACATGCTTTCACACGTCTACTAGGTTTAACTACGTTAGAGCCTTTCCAATTGTTTTTATGCATATATGTATGATACGAGCCTAGCGGCAAATAACAGTCCTCAACATGTTCATGCAATAAGCATCAGTCTTTGGAGATTCTAGCAGTATCAAACACGATAGAAGATGAAAAGGAAGAAGCCGTGGCTATTTTCGAGCGACGTCTCTGTGGTCGTGTCTTCGTATTTCCGCGGTTGTGTCGCGGCCCGCATACCTGCCATGATACTCATCGTCATGGTCACTGCCACCTGGATCAACTCCTGTGTGTGCGTGGTCCCGCGGACCGGTGAAGGTGACAACGCCGGTGGCTTGGACATCGGCCACCCTAACTTACAAGAGCAGAGTTCTGCAGAGGTGGTCCAAACATCCGTTCCGGCTGGAGTCCAGGAGACAAACGTTGTAGATGTGAGTGTGCAGGGAGAAGGAATTCGTTAATTACCAGGGCAGTCGAAAAAGAGCAAAGGGAAGGACCCATGGGTGGCCGGGGGCGGGGGGGGGGGTCACTATAGACTCCTGCACCTTTCTCAAGCCTGCATGCTTAGATCTTTTTGTGTACTTCTATTTACGTTCTCTTATTGATGACGTAGTTCTTAGTTGGTCTACACCATGACGCTTTCAGTTCCCCTCTAACAAATCACGCGATGAAAGGGGCAAATACTTGTCGCTCTTTTCCAGGCTCAATATTCGACTACGTTAAGCATCCTGCTGGCAGTTGTGAGCGCTCTCTGCCTAACCATATGCGCCGCACCACGGCGGAGACGACCTCAGCACGCTGTCTTCGCGGCAGACGACGGCGCTGACGTACCCCGAATCGGCATGCCTAAAGCGAATTCTTCTGAAAACGGCGTTCAATTACACTCTTCAGAGCCTGTCGAGGACAAGAAGCACATATCATCCAGCGCAGCCTACACCCGATTGTTCTACGCGGATGCCGGAGACGCCGGATTTCTCGCAGGTAAGTGCTGACGCCAGTTGCGTGACCACGTTCCGAACGCACCTAGGCTTGTGGGCGAGTTGGTTGACGGCGGTCCTGGGGTTAGTTCACGGATGTCGTTTCAAGAACCTAGAAAACTAGTGACGCTGCAACGGAATGACGCCTGCCTCACTGCTGTCGTCTGTGCCGCCTCGTTCATTTTCTTCTACCTCTGAACACTGCGGCAGGCTCTGCAGCAGCAGTGAAAGGAAGTTTCTGCGAGTCGGCGTTAAAACTGGGAATCATTACCGCATGTGCGTTCAACTGAGAAAAATAAACCATTCCTGCAACAACCTCGCACTGCATAAAACGCACGGCCCAGTTAACTACAAGCAACTCTTGCTAGGCCTATATTGTAAGTGCCAGGCACTGTTGTGCGTTCGGCTACAAGAAAACTCCAAGAGCTGTGCTTAGCTGTGCAGCGCCACCGCAGCAACAAGTTTTATGGTAGCATTCCACCAGGACTGTGAAGCAGTGGTTCGTGCTATTGGCTTAACCATGGGCACTGAAATTCCATTAGGCGTACGCAGGACGTCGAAAACGTCCACAGGACGTCTTAGGGAGTTGCAGTGCCCACTGGGATAATATAAGGCAAACTGAAGGTTTGCCGGGCTCGTGGTATGCCTCCGCTGTTACGACGAGGCGCACCATAAAGGTCGACACAGGATGGTTTTTTTAATATCTGGGTCCGACTAACGCCACCACTACCTTAGCTCTTTGCGTGAACGCGTGGTTCTTTCTCCAGGCGGCAAAATGTGGGACTCTGAAGACGTAACCTCTGCTGCCGAAAGGAGTTCGAGTTGCACTCGGGATGCGCCATCTGTGGCCATAGGGTCGGTGAGTGTAGAAAAGGGTTTTTAACTGTGAGCATCGCTCTCTCTATAGCGGGATCAGTTTCTCTGCTAAGGAATTAATCGTGAACATAGACCTTGCAGCCGCACCGCACCGCAAGAAAAGGGATTTCTTTTAGACGTCACATTCTGCTATTGATTTCCGCTTTCGTTTTCTTTCGTTTGCCGTGTTCTGTTTTCTGGTATATTCCAAAATGTTCGATTCATATTGAAACACAAGGTACGAAGGTTGAACGCATTCCGTTGTAAAGAACGCAGCCTACGAGGACAAGTTCTATCCTGTGCCAGAATTAGAAGACCTCGGTCGTCTCTGGGGAGCAGCATTCAGATGGCTTTTGTTCGCGATTTAGGCTTTTTTGTCCTGCTTGGGGTGTCTTACTATTTGAACAACGTTGCGCGACTTACGTTAAGAGATCGGAAGCGGGCAGAGTGGGTGAGGGAACAAACGCGGGTTAATGACATCCTAGTTGAAATCAAGAGGAAGAAATCGACTTGGGCAGGGCATGTAATGCTTAGGCAAGATAACCGCTGGTGCTTAAGGGTAACGGAATGGATTCTAAGAGAAGGCAAGTGCAGCAGGAGGCGGCAGAAAGTCTGCTGCACGGATGAGATTAAGAAGTTTGCGGGGATACGGTGGTCGTAGCTGGCAAAAGACAGGGTTGATTGGGAGATGCCTTTGCCCTGAAGTGGGCGTAGTAAGCTGATTACGACGATGACGCGATTTACACTTTGTTTTTTCAGGTCGTTCGTCCAATCAAATTAAAGAACAGTGAGAGGCACTATTCATTAGGAGGGGATCACTGTGGTACAAATGTTTTTGTTTCTTTGTCCCCTTCAAAGAATTCAGGTACCAGCAACTGCATAGACAATTTCGGTGTGAGGAACAAGCTCGCCTATTAAAAGGCCACAGAGATATGCCTCTAAACTGAAGAAATGTCGTATATGTTTTTTAATGCTAATACAAAGTCTTTGTAGGGTAGTGCACCTCTCAAAAGGGGCCATAGTAACATAACACTTCCCTTTTGATTTCATTCTTTAAATTTTTTCTTCTCTCCTTGTGACTGACCCATCGCATGCTACTCCTTTCGTTCTGCATTCGTCATTGGCTCAAGAGCAGCCATGGCAGAGGGCGGGGCGTCGCTTGAGCCAACCCCGAGGAGCAAGAAACAAATTAAATTGGAATCAACGTGGAATTGTTATGAATCACTGGCCTTCCTTCGGATGGAATTGTTCTCAGGTCATGCGAGAAAGGGAACTGCAAGGATATATCTACCGTACTTCAAGAGCGCGAGCTCCTGGGCGCATGTTCCGCCGGTTCCAAGGTCCCAGAGCCAAACTATTATTCTATTGTCCCGGCCTGCGTTCGTTTCCTGCGCAGAGCATTCACCTCGCACAGCTACTCCGACACGTGCCGGTGGAGGCCGCCACTGTCTTCTCACCCACGTACTCGACACCAGGTGGAGGGACAGTGTTCGGCGACCTCCTCACTGCCTGCCACCAACGCCTGCCAACCACGTTCGCCCAGCTCTTCGACCACATGTGCGTTACTGGCGTGACGACGTACTCGTCTTTGCGAGAGCAGAGGACGAATATACGACAAATCGCAGCTCAGCTCGTATTCTTGGTTGGTTTGACCAGCCATCCTGTCACCCAAAGGGGCCCAATGGCTTATAAAGCTGGTGGAGTCAATGTGTGAAAGACTCACACACCTGGGTGTTTCAAGCAAAGCACTATTGAAACACAGGCTTGAAATTACATTTAGGCCAGGATAGCGAGCTGTAGAAGGAAGAATGATAGGGGCAACGTCAAAACACGAGAAGTGGGCAGTGTCTGTTTACATTCAAAGACGAGCTAATGATACCCTAGCTGAAGCAAACAAGGAAATACACGTGGGCACAACATGTAACGCCGAAAGGAAGTAAAGAATGGTAGCTTAGAGCAACAGAATGGATTCCAAGAGAAGGAAGGGATAGTAGTAGTTGGTAGAGACTAAGGCGGGAGAATTAAATTTTAAAGTTTTCAAGACGATGTGGCTCTAGCTGTCGCAGGACAGAACTGATAGTAGGTGCATGGAAGAAGGCTTTCTCTTCTAGGGGGCTTAATTAGTATAATCATAATAAGATGAGTTAACAGAAGAGTGTTCAGCGAAATGTGGAACAGAGGAGCATTGCTCTTTGTAAACACATAAGAAGTTGCAGGGAAAAGCGCATGTCACCAGCGAGGACCACAGCAACCGCCTCTGCAAGCCACCGTCGGGAGTTTGTAGCAACAGGACAAAGGCTGCGACTGCTGTCTTCCAGTTCTGGGTGCATCAGTATAGATGCTCGACACTGTTACGACTTTAACGAGGGCGGCATTCGCAGTGGCGACTAACTCAGACATCGATATCCATTGACGCCTGCAACGGACCTTTATCCGGTTGTTGCTTTTCAGTGTACGTTAGAGGGTAACTCGAAATGAGCCGTGCTTTCGATGAAGCCAAGGGCTGTGTGATTCGTTCTGAAGCAGTCATTTCAAATATCAACTGGAAGTTTTATTACCAACCAAGAAACTGCTCCCATGTGGTCACTATCAACTCGTTAATTGGCAGCTTAAGAGATCTCTTAACTCAGAAATAAGCAAAACTGGCGCTGAAACATCATGGAGCACTGCGAGGATGAAACAATGGAAACAGTTATCCAGTTACCCGTTGGCTACCCACCAGTGATGCAATGGGTAAAAGCTTTCCCTTTGCCTGGTGGTTGGCTTCGCCGAAATGCTTGGAAAATGGGTCTATGACCCCGTCTGAGTATTCAAGGCATTGTTGAAGAATAAGGGGCTGGCCGTGACCTAAGCAGAAACTTTATATATAAGTCTAAACATCGCTCACTTAGTACCCAGGAGTCAACTCAGGCGTGTCGCACTAGCAAGAGCGGAAATAACAAGCGAGTAGCCCACCTAGTACCACGAAGAGTAGCAACTTTAGGGACGAGTCGCGTATTATATTGGGAGCGCAGAACTTTGGAGAATCCATCTATTTTCTTCTTCTTTTTGGGTTCAAAGGAAAGCGGATCGCTTCACCAAGATCGCCCACGGAAAGCATTCGGAAACTTTTCGCGTGCACAGCTATGAGGGCGACAGCGCATTCAAGGTGGTGAAGATTGACTCTGTGATCAAGTCTTGGGATGCTGTCTTCAGAAAAATGCTGATAGCATCGTAAGTAGCGTTTGCTTCACTTCATTAGGCCTTCACAGGATTTCGCAGTTGATGCAATCCATAATTAATCACGACAAAAATGCAGTAGACCTGCAGGCAAAAAGCCCCTTCAAATGACGGCATACATTTATCCCACCAAGAAGCGAATATCTCTAGCTTTCCTTACGTATTTCCTGGCATAAGTAAATTTTCTTTCTTATTTATTTACGCTAAAGGCCTATGTGGTCATTACATGGGGGAAGGATATCACGCAAAAAATACAATCAACAATATACATAGCACTCTAACGAGACTTAAAGGACATCGAGGAACATATAACAAAGGTTTAAGCAGCCAACAATAAGAAATGCAATATGCCTGAATTTAAACATGCAAAAATAGAATACAACTTACTCAAAGACTTTTGAAGTAAAAAAACCACAAAAGCGCCTAGAATGCAAAATAAACCGGTCAACAGATCAATCTTGCACACCTACTCTATCGGACTTTCTTTGACTACTGAAATTTATCGCAATCAACAGTGCTAACTAACTCTCCTTCAAAAGAAAGAGACGCAATTTCTTGCCTGCTACTGAAGCCGACTCCTAAAATCGTGATTCATGAATGAGAGAAATCGGTTGCGTACACCTGAAACCAATTTCGCTCTAACAACTCCGCTCCGTTCCTTCCAATACTTCCCAGTTCTTGATTGAGCGCGTTTAAAGATCTTTAATTACAAGAATACCACAGTCTATGCAGTGGGTGTACACATGGGTGAGGGTGTTTAATTCGCCTGAAAACAAGGATCTAAATACTTATCACAATCTCTTCACACATGCTGGCAACCACAAACGTAGTGTGGCCTTAGTTTTTGCTGTGCCGTTACATTTCAGTCCGACTTCTGATTCTGGCATTTCTACCCTAACATTACACTCAAACTGAATGCTAACTACTGATTTTTACAGACATTCTTTTTTCCTTCATGTGTGTGCAGGAAACTTTCTGGATTTAGATCGGCGTCGGAGAAGTACACAGCGGGTTTCGTGGCAATCAAGAGGTAAGCAAGGCGCCAAAACTTCCTCGCTTTGAGCGGTCTACCTCACGCTATACGTGCTCAGAAATCTACAACAGTCTACGACTGGCAGCATCTACTTTGTCCTGTGGTGGTACTAATTTTTACAACATTAATAATTGTAATATTTTATTCGTATTAAATGACAATTTTCTTTTTCTGCCACCTAAACTACTCTCCATCCCTTATCCACAAATCATTTGTCGCCTCTTACTTGCTTCTACTTTTTAAAAGTTCACCATGGCCTGGCTGTTCCTAAACCCCAGTGCTTCCCTGATCTCTGTGGCAGTCGCGTGCACCGAGGGTTGTAAACTGAATAGTTGTTGTTGTTGTTGACCTCACACAATGGCACGTTCTATCGCTTCTTTCTCTTCCATGCAGCAACAACAAATTTCAATCGTGCTGTAAATTTATCTCGGTGACACTTCGTCCTCAAGTACCCAGCCCTATAGACTCTAAAGATAAAGCGATTCCTGTGGAACTGTCGCAAACTTTTTCCCTTTTAAATTTTACTTAACCGTCCTATACCACTTCAACGTCCTCTTGTCCCGCGTATTGTTTTTCCTGACCGCATTGTCAGAGATTTGCATTTTCTCTTTCACTATTGTCTACAATGTTTTCCTTCCCATCGCCCTTGGTGTTTATTTGCAAGCTATCGAGTTGTTCTCCATGTAGTATCGATACTGCTGAGGTATCATCATTAGCCTGACTACACCCACTGCTGGACAAAAGCCTGCTGCTGTATAAGTACCTGAAAACGTTTTCCACCCATCTATTGTCCTCTCATTTGCCTCAGATTTTCTTCATATTCACTTTTTCTTTCCATCTCATACGCTTCGAATGTTCACCACCTCATACCTCCTTCTACTGCTTTTCCAGTTGTATTCGAATGTGCATCCAATGCCAGCCTACGGACTGACATCTGCTTTATTTCATGTACCTAATTGGTGCCAGACCCCAAGCACACAACAGTGTTGCTCAACACCGCCAACTGGAGCTCCCTATAGTTGTAGCCCCTGTGAAACTCTCAGAGAAACTTAGTTCATAATTTTGAAACAAAATACTGTTAAATTCGCTCGAGATACGAATTTTACAATTTGTCGCAGTGGCCGTAGCTTCCTCTGCGCAAGATCTCAAAAGGATGTATTGGCTGTGATGTGGTACATGGGAGGCCTCAAGCAGGTTCATGTACCAGGGAACTAGAATGCATTTGTAGTGTTTCGGTTTCACGGCGTTTATTTTTACTAAATGCTTAATACAGTCGGCTTAATACATGAAGCTTTGCAGCACATTTTGATTCATTTTAGCTTCTTGAGGCATATGGTTAAAGTGGTCAGAAATAAATCATTTACCCAGTGTTCTCCACGTCGGCTAGTTGGTTAGCAGAACGGCTCGTACTATAACGTGTTCGTCACAAGAACATCGTTTGAAAATGGATTCATTCCAAGTGCCGACGGTTACCCACTGCTTTCCAGTGGGTACAAGTTCCCGTGTCCTGGCTTTTTTAGCCTGCAACACTTAGAAAATGGGTCTCCGACCCCACTTGTGTCGAAGAAAACACCCCGTGCTTCATGGCGTTAATTAGCCAAGCTACCCTTGTGCCATTAAAGTTCATCACACTGGTGAAAATATATCGATTACAGTGAAACGAATCGAACAAAACTTATGTTACGATGCTGATGACGACGAAGGCGAAATCAGTTTGTAGTAGTCTAAGGCGCGGAGATGCTGTGGTACCGCGTTCCCGGAACACCATGGGTAATTGTCGCTACTCCCTGGGGAAGTTTACAGCGACAACATTTACAGACCGCCCTGGGGTACGCAGCCATGTTGTCGCGAAAAAAGATAAACCTGGCTGGTTGAAACTGTGTGGGCGCCATTTTTTAAATCTCGTTTCTGCAAGGACAGCTATGTCAGTAACAACTTCCGACGTTTGTGGAGTTGGGGTCATCACATGATGTCGTCGTAGGTCCCACCCGAAAGGAGAGTGCCGTGACCAGTCTAGCCTGATGTTATTGAGGCGCGCCTGAGCCGTCATGGGGGACAATTCTACCACTGATGTGTTGCTTCGTCAAAAGTTCCATCTTTAAGACTAGCCGCCATCGAGATGTTCGAGTGAAATCGAAAAAAACTACCTGGCCCCTTTCCGGAAAGAGTTGAAATCGGGAACCTGCGCACAGAACTTTTTCTGCCACACGTCTGACCATCTAGGAAGAATAAGAAATCTTTTTTCCATGAATACAAATTTCCCTCGCTCATTTCGCAGCGTCACGTGTGTCTTCGGCTCCTACCCTGAAGAACTTGGAGGTCACCGGAGCGACCCTACCTCTAACCATCAAACCGCCAAGCGTTTTGATGAAGGTAACTAGCAGTACTTTCTCTTGTTTTATATTCCATTTTTTCCCTCTTTCTTAGCCTGCTTGCAAAACACTGCTCATATTCATTAGTGTGTATCCTTTCATGCTAATATTTTGCTTGGCGGCTTTATTTTATTTAATGCCCCTACGACGTTGATGCAGCCGAATTGCGCTACAAAAAAGTGATTGTAGTGGTATTTAGCGCAAAATTTGTGTGCTTTTTAGGCTAACAAATTCTATCATATTATTATTCTTATTGACACGAAATGTGTTCCAAAAACAAACGTCAATAATGGAGGTTTCGGAACTGCAATTATCGTGAGATGCAACTAAGCGTCCTTAAATACTGAATTTGACCACCCCAAACGGCTTGCAGTCAATCACCCTTCATTAGTAGACCTCGCCAGTGTCGAATGAGAACGATAGATTGGGCATCCAGTGACAGGCGCTCTTACACTGTTTATTTCGCAGCCAATCCTGAACGCGCCTACCTGGCCGTGCACATGACGTACGCTGGTGTGCCGCTATACCGCGTTGAAGTGAGTCAGTAGCTTGAATTTGAATTTATACCCAGGAAGGAAAAGAACATGGGGTAGCAGTTTTATTCGTTCCTAACCACTTCCCTGAACGTTAGTTAAGTTAAACAATTGGCCTTCTTTATTTGTTCGCAACGAAAGACATAGGCTGGTGTAAAAGAACTGAAAACTGCATTTGCAGTTAACACGCAACAGGAAAAGAACATGAGGTGGTAGCTTTCTTCATTCCTAACGACTTCCTTCAACAATAGTTAAGCTCTGCGCTCCTTGATTTTTTGATGCCAAACTAATTGTCTAATGACAGCTGGCTGTCGTCATAGGCGACCGTATTTTTTTAGAGGTGTAAGTCACATCGGACTTTCATTTGTAGATTAAACATGTACAAGGAGTTAAACAATCCTCCTACTTTATTTGTTCACAAGGGAAGACACAGTCTAGTGAAATAGAACTGAAAAGTGCATCTGGAGAGAGAAATTCAGCCGGTTTGTTTTCGTTGCCTCAATATACAGAGTGTTGAAGAAATAAATGGTTCATGCCGTTTTTCGTCTGCACCTTATGGCTATCATTTAAAATAAGGTTTTGTGGTGTAAAAAGTTTCGACACAATATTGTAAGAAAGCAGCTGAGCCGTGTCAGTAAGCTATTTCAATAAATGTAATAATGCGTTACTAACAAAGCTTGATACCCTAATCGTAATTACAAATTTCAGCTTTCGGTTGTAGTAATCTCTATGTGCAATGTTAATATTTATATATTAATTTCCTCTGTGCTACCACATAAACACATGCCTTTGTGGGCATGAAATAATAGTCGAGCGATATAAGAAGCCTTCATTGTTCGCTAGGCCCGGCTAACGCCCATAACATAAAAATTATGCCTTTGTACTAATGGGAAATGATTTTTAATATCATCTCTAACCTCAGCTGCAGCAAATACATTGCTTAGAGCGATAGCTATTCCTAATACATTTTATTTATAAAATAGTGCCAACTTAAACAACGAACAGGATGAACAGTCTTTTTCAATTGAGGTGCGCATGCCGTTTGCATCAGGTAGGGTTATGGGTGAAATAAATTATTCATTGCCTCAAAGACAGAATTTTGGCTTAGTGGCGAAAGTGGTAGAGTAGCGTACAAGAAGGCTCTAAATCAACATTAGGGTTAACCCGGATACAGAATTTACAACTTGAATTTGTCACCTACTACTATAGAACTACAAAAAGCGCATCCTGAATCTTCACCTTCTTGTTACGCGTAGAACGTTTGCTCGGTTGTTATTTTTCCACACGTTATACCATAGCGACGAACCATTCTCCCGAAATCATATGTTTTATGCGCTCCATCACTCAGCTCGCCTGGATCATGCGCATAAAGTCCGCCCGATCTTCGCTCGCACACTAATATATCAGAAGTCACCGCTGGTATTGGAAATAAATGAATGGAACGCACTGCCATCCAGCATAGTCAGCCATACCGAATCATCGTCTTTTCAAGTAGCTCTACTAACACCTTTGAACGCAGAAAATGCGTCACACAGTGCTTAATTACTGTGTGTGTTATGAATGCCGTTTTGCCGGTACCATTTTGCTTTGCTTATGTTCTGTTATTCCTGTGCTCTGCTGAAGAATGCCTGAGCTTTTTTCGCGTACCAACGCGTTTTCACCAGTTCTTGAATCTTCTCTTATGCCAAAGTGTCAGCTCAGCTTTGCCTTGTGTACATTTTCTATCATTTGTTATCGGTTGCTGCTTTCTTTGACACATTCACCCATATGTAATGTCCAGTTCTGGGCTTTTACGGTAAATAAATAAATAAATAAATAAATAAATAAATAAATTGAAATTATCTATCACAGCACCAATATATGTCCAATGAACGCCACAGCCCGCTGGGCCATTTCAAGTAGCAAGGACTCGTGTCTTTCTCTCGTGCTCGTAAAACTACGCCGGTGCAGACGCCAGCTGTGGCCCCTGGTTCTTGCTTTCTGAGCCCTCCCACGTCCGATGTAGGCGGGTGGCATCGAAGTGCTCACGCAGTAACTACGTGCTTTTTGCTCGTCGCCAGAAGCACCCTTGCAAAATGCCAATGTCTATGCCGTGGAAATGAAACGCGGTACGGCTCCGCGGCACGGTGGGAATCTGTTTCTTTTCCTTCCGCGTTGAGAAAAGTTCTTCGATCCAATAACTTTACGCAGGCTTCGTCATACAAATATCATACAATTTGCATGGCCTTGTATGACATTCGTATGACAAATGTATGATTTTGCAAAAATAAATGACATCTGTATGACATCTGCATGATAATTGTATGACGTGAACTACAAACCGTATGAGGTTATTGCTTCATACAACTTTTTTCAGTACGGTTGCCTGTCATGATGGGCAAACTTTTTTCGATGCGTTATTTGTACGATCGCTCATTCAAGACAAGCGCCCCGCGGCGGTGGCTCAGTGCGTGGTTATGGCCCTCGGCTACTGACCCTAAAGACGTGGGTTCGATCCCAGCCGCGGTGGTTGAATTTCGATGGAGGCGAAATTCTAGAGGCCCATGTACTGTGCGATATCAGTGCACGTTAAATTAGAACCCCAGGTGGTGGAAATTTCTGGAGACCTTCACTACGGCGTCTCTCATAGCCTGAGTCACTTTGGGACGTTAAACCCGCACAAACCAAACCAAACCGTTCAAGACAGGCGAGTGATTTTCAGTCTCCAGCCTGAATCTTCTGGCGCGCTCTGTCGCTTTCAGCTAGACAGCGTGCTTCAGCTCTGGAGCATCCTGCAGCAGATGGCGCTGTCGTTGGCCGTTGCCGAGGAAGCGCTGGAGTTCGAGCATCGCGACCTGCACCTCGGTCACGTCCTGGTCAAGAGGACGACCGAAGAAATGTTCTGGTTCCGCGTCGGTGGCCGCAGCTTCGTCATCAAGACGTGCGGCCTTGAGGCGAACGTGTCGGGCTACTCCTGGGCTCGCATCACCGACGGTGAGCTTTCGTCATGGCCACTCTTTTTGCCTGACAATAGACATGTGCCTGTTTTTCTGGTAACGAAAGTACAGTCACGCTTAGTATGACCTGCAACACCAAAGATATTCTTGGGACCTCCTTTAGCAACGGTAGACCAGTCTTAGCGAACCGTTATGCACCTTGTTGCCAAACTAAAGGGTATGGTTTCTGGCTACATATGCTATAAAAAGCTCCGATATATCATATCCTTCGTGAAAAATTTCAGCCTTCCTGCGTACATTACACACCTGGACTCCAACTTTCCCTTCACTAAGTTCCTTTTCATTTCTCTTCCTAACGCTTTCTACGTTCGCAGGTGGCAAGTCTGTGTTTACGGCACCGACAAACTTGTACGGGACATCGAGGGACCACAATCTCCTATTCGTGTACAAGAAAATGGCGGCCATAGTGAGGTGCTGTCTCGCTGCTTTACGGCGCTTCATTTGTAGAAGAGACGCCTATTCAGTTCATGGAAGGCTGAGTTTGAGCAATGTCATCATTCTGTCTTAGCCTTCGGTCTTAGTTCTTGAAGAATGATAGTGCGTCTTACTAGGACACTTTTGCCAGTACTGAAAACAATCATAGCGATGGTTAATTCAATGCAAATTATGCAAAATTATTCTTTGTCCTCGATTCTTCAATGAGTGAATGGTTGGTTGTACAACAATACTTTCTGGTGCATATTCGCACCGTTCTGGGGAATACGTTACCTCTTATTATAAAAGGTGAACCGCTGACGCTGGGAAGTTAATTTCAAAGTGACACTGCGGAAAATTGCACGCAATTTATTTTATGAGTAAAAATTGGCCGTTCTTTGCTTCTGGCTAAGATTATGTTTGTTCGGCAACAAGAGCGTATTTAATCTTTAAAAATGTGTGTATGGAAACGAGACGTTTTCTTCCTCCGCTTGGTTCAGACTCGCGAGTGAATGGCGCTGTGTTCTGTCCGTAGTTATGCCTAGCCAGAAAACCGTGGTGACAAAGATTTTAATTATTAAAAAGGCCGATGGCGACGTAACCCATGTTTAATTTTTTAGCCACTTCTTGCTTAAAAAGTATCCGGTTTAAGTGAAACCTTCTCGTTATTAAAATGCGATAATCTGTTCCTACAGGCCAACTTAACTGGGTCTCAGTGTGCCCAGTTGGTGGGAGCGCTTTGAAAGAGTGTCACATAAGAGAATTAGATAGGCCCCGGTTACCCAACGTAAACTTCTTAACTTTCTTAACCTCCCACGAAATCGCTCTGCTGGGTCTGAATAGGTAAAGAGGTTTTGTTGCACTTTTATTTCTATTCATCTTTCCCAAAGACCTCAGGAACTGCCACGCTGTCGATTCTGTGACCGGTATCAGCCAGTCGGTGTTGCGGATGTCAACAGGGAAATAGAACTGAGCAGAAAATTTTTTTTGCCTCATACCGACACTGACACTTATGACACTGAAACAGCAATTTTAATAAAGACCTTAAACGTTGCTCATTCGGTTCTTGCTAGCCCGTTTGAGAATAATATTGCGATATTTTTGGAGCGTTTCAATTCTTGGAACCGCTGTAACAGATTAGTTTATCAACCAAAACTGGGGTAGAAGAAACATCCACATAGGTAACGGTGAATTCCTCTTATGAAGCAGTGATTAGGTTTGTGGGCACAGAGCGGATGGCAGAGAGAGCCTGTTATGACACTATGGTCATCACTGTTGCGAATTCATCGCAGTCATTACTTCTGTGCGTCTGAGCTTTCAGCAGTTTGCCTCGACCCTTCTACACAGGGTATGGCAGCCAGAGATAGATAAATGCTGAGTAAACGAGAGCAGTTTCATGTACACTTTTTACTGCAGCGTAGTACAAGAGTTTGGCGTGAGGCCGATAACATTGCGCTTCCTTCTCGAGTCGACATTAGGCTGTCTTGAGACGAGGATCGCTCGGCGACGGTTGGCGACCGCCCATTCATGGCGTCTCTTTTGCGTCACCGTGCCTAGCTACCGCTGCAGTTCGTTTTCTGGAAGGCTGACTCAGCGGCTCTTTCGGACTGCGTCACCTGCATCTACGCAGGTTCGCGCCTTGTGGCACCGCTAGGCGTCTTTTCCACGCTCGTAGGGTGGCGAGATGAGAGGCGCTGCGCTGGTTACCACGGCGCTTGCCTTCAACAGGCGACAAGACGAGGAAAATTTCTTTGCAGACCTTGTGGCTCAATAAGCCCTGTATAGCTTTGTGCAGCAGCGCCGCGCATGCCAGTTGACCCTGCATACAAACGTTCAAAAATTGGTCGCAAATATTTTACTATTAAGGCTACAGCAGCCATTAAAAACGCAATAACCATGGTCCACGTATTCCTGACCGTCAAGGTACAGCAACATAACTTTCTACCATTATCCACCAGAATCCGTGTGTTTGCTCATTTCTTTTACATCATGTCTGAACAGATACCGCAAAAAAATTCTTTGTAACTTCACGCCTTTCGAGTCGTGTAAACCATTAGGCGTCTCTTGGCGATATTTCGGTCTAACAAGTTCTTCACTGGCCTCTGAACCACAGGCGTTTATATACCGACTAGCCCACCAAAACTATTTTTGTTCGTCTCTGCCCGGTATCATAAGTTACCCGTTGCTGTGCTACGCTAATCTTTCAAATTTCATCTGATCTTTTTTTTTTTGCATTTTGTCGCAGAGATAACTGGCACGCCTTTTATCCTCTGACCAACCTCCTCTTCTTGAGGCACGTGACGAAGGAACTGCACCGTCGTTACAAGCACAAGTTTCAACGCCAGACAGACCGTTACGAGGCTTCGGTTTGGAGCAAGATAGGAAGCTGGAGGGACTGCCTCCTTGACTACGAATCGCTTGGGGACTTTGTGCAGGATAACATCAAGGACTTACCCTGAAACCTCGGGATTATGCGAACTGATCAAGGGCAGAGCTATTAGCATACTTGGCATACTCGTATGTAGTGGGCCTGAACTGTTCAATAAATGTTGAAAACTTGGCGTTACAAATACTTGCATAGTAGGCTATCTGACCACCTATATTGTTCGGCTACTGTTAAATTCTACTGATACATTTCTGACGCTTGTCGGTCCCCGAGCGACCTAGCAATCCAATCATGTCTCCCGTAGTTGCTGTCCTGTTGTGCCTTTACTTGCATTTGTGCCCAAATAGCTTGGAATCAAATGTACTTCAAAGCAGGTGGGCTTCATACCAGCTGTAATTGCTTGCTGTGCGACTCTTACGTGGAATTAACTTTATGGTTTATGGTGTTTAACGTCTCAAAGCGACTCAGGCTATGAGCGACGCCGCAGTGAAGGGCTCCGGAAATTCAGACCACCTGGGGTTCTTTAACGTGCACCGAGATCGCACACTGCGCGGACCTTTAAAATTTCGCCTGCATCAAAATTCGACCGCCGCGGCCGGGTTCGAACCCTCGTCTTTCGGGTCAGCAGCCGAGCGCCATAACCACTGTGCCACCGCGGCGGCTGGAATTAACTTTAGATTATATAAACTACACTTCATGTTGAGTGTGATCATTCTTTACCCGGGACGGCGCAGCATCCAGTTGCGGCCACATTAACGTCACATTCATTGCGTATGATTTTGGTACGTACAGGTACGAGCAAGCTAAAAATAAACATTTATTTTTCACTGTAAAAGACCACATTTTTCCTTACTAACGAACTCTTTCCAAAGGTATTCTTTTCAAACTATTCCTGTAACTGTTAACCGCACCATCGCAGATTTTCTCGTTAGTTCTTCGCCTATAGGCAGAAATTAGTGAAGGGGACTATGTTCCTAATGCGTTTGTAGGGTCTCGTGAGATTCTGAATCACGTGTCATAGAATAAGTTCACCGGAATTTCTTTATTTGCGCGAACATCTATGCATGTGAATTTTTAATGTACCCAGCTGAAGCAAGTTTTACACATTGTCCTGTTTGAGAGGTCATTTTGAAGACACTATTTGAAAAGAGAACTGCTTTGCTGCTCGCAATAAAACTGTCAGACAACAACCAATATAAAAACCTTACATGCTTCTTGTACGGTGCGCAATCTCATATTCAATGGCCTTTTATGGTTCTCTTTCTGGCCACAGGACAAAAGCTCTTACTTGTCAATGGCACTCTTTAGCTTCCAAGGAACTATGTTTATCTTTTGCAGCCCCTAAAGAGTATTTTGCGCATTTTAACATTTTTATTTTGTATCCTTTGTGCATCGTATATATATATATATATATATATAAATATATATATATATATATATATATATATATATATATATATATATATATATATATATATATATATATATATATATATATATATATTTATTTATTTATTTATTTTATGTATGCTATCTCTTACGCTACACCCTAGTTGACAGCCTCAGTCGCCGCCATGACGAGTGTCAGCAGTATCGGCCGCGTTTACGCAACCGCCCCTCAGAGTTGTGATTCACAAGTGGGACAAAAATTATTGTGGGAATATAAAGAAATGAAAAATAAAGTGTCCCTGCCATTGTCATCACAGCTGAGACAGCCTCCGCCTCCGAAATCAGTGAAGTGAAGAGTCAATACAATCTTTTCATGCATCCAGGCGTCCTCTGCCGACTGCGAACTCTACGCCGAGACTAACCCAATCTGCGACTCGAGAAACACCGCAACGTCATTCGTCCACAAGAGACCGGCCTACAAGCAGGCGCAGGATCCATGGTTTTAAAGACGATGTCCAGTGATTTGCGGCAAAGCTAGATGTGGTAAGGCCATATTCCTGGAAACTGTCCGAGGACCGCACAACTCTTATTTATGTTATACATATTTTTTTTTTCACACGTACAAGCGCATTTTTAAGGTTAAGTTCTCTGTATGCAATGCTAGGGTAATATCTAAGAATCTTCAGCATGTGCAGGTGGAAGCAATGACGCACATAGCAGTTATCCCCCCCCCCCCCCCACATTGCATATTCGCATATTTGTTGAATACATTCCCCCTCCTTAGAAGTTGACTTGCTCTTTTACTTAAGGGGTAACCACCTATTGAGATCTTGCTGACCTGAGTTGAGGTTTAGGTGTTGAATGCTACAGGTGGGGTTAGCCTTGCTTTGTCTGCCGGCAATTGCTCCACCGCAGCGTCCCTTCGATATTAACAATGCCGCATCTACCCCGCTAAGCGCACAGTCTCTTATAATAGCACACATTCTCTCCCGCAGTCACCATCTATGCACACAATCAATCCACACAGTTCACATCACAGTCCACTCCAGAAGTCACCATCTATGCACATATTCAGTCACAGTAGAACATAGGTCATTGTAGTGCCACACTCCATACACACATTCACTCACAGTATAAAGTAGTCCACTCCGGAAGACACCATCTACGCACACATTCAATCACAGTAGGCCATAGCCCGTTCCTGCTGTCACCATTTAAAAACAAGATCCGTGTTCTCCAGAAATGTTAAAAGAAGGCGTGCAGCCTCCCTGGGCACACTAGTCCAAGCCAAGGTAACATTGGGTATTGTAGTTGAGGAAATTGTTTGAAATATTTACAGAAAAAATGGCTTCAAGGTATGTCTTTGAGAAATATCATTCGATGTTCTTCTGGCTTTTGTAGCGTGAGGACGCATACGAACAAGTGTCTTGATTCATCACTGTTCTGGGGCGCCGAGAAACAGCATCCTGGTAGATGCCCTGGGGGATCAAAAAGTGTGCGCGTTCGTGTGTACCTTATTTTCCTATGTGCCGTTACAACTCATGTTACGGCGTAGCTAATTTCTTTTGTAACGCGCTTTTCAGTTCATCTTGCCATAGGCACGATTGTGTATATTCAGTTTTGAATGTCATGCATGTATGTGTGTCCATGTTACTTGTTCATGTGTTGGTCATTCGGTTTCATGCATGGTTTCGTCTTTCCCAAGGAAGGAAGTGTGTGTTGCATTGCAGATTTTGGTTTCTGTTTCAGTTATTGGACTCTCTTGTATATGGGTACTTCATAACTGGCAGTTCAGTGTCACATGATTCAAGGTTATAAATAACAGTGTCCACGTCCAATAAAAAGGTTGTTCTTCACCACCACTCGACCAGTGAGCTGCGATTTCCTTCTCTGAGGTCCGTTCTGGGCCCCACACTACAAATTGGAATTTAATAAAGAGCGTACTTGAATCAATCACAGATGGCACATTCCCGACAGCTGTTAATCTTCACACTACATGCATAATATTCTCAGAGAGCACGAGCATGACGTGCAAATTTCCGATGGTGGCGTAACGCGATGCTGACACCAGATTCCGTAAACCGAGGAGAAGGCCGCTCATGCAACTACACTTATGAGGAGGAAGATTGTCCGTTATATCAGCCAGATTACGTGATTCCTTACTGAATACCACTGATTATCAGCACTTAGCATATAATTGGAATGTCCGTTCACGTAAAACCGGGCTGTGTGAGGTATCAATGACGCGGTTGCGGTGCAGGATTCCCGGTTTGAATTTATATCTACGCATCTACGCAGATGTGGGTGGACACCGACAAACCTATGTGACTCACGCGGGAAAGCTGCATGTCTAAAGTTCCTCTCCTGTCCTCTACTGTCCAAAGTTCGCCCTTCAGTGAAAAATTTACGTGGAGGTCCCTCTCTCCAGGTTTGGGCTCCCGTTATCTCTGCCAGTTTTACTATCGTTCGGTGCGAGCGCCAAAGGATCGGCATTGGGTTCAGTTTGTGGGATTCTCTATGATTAGATGTTTGCAACTGGTAGGTTGATTTGCTGTCTCTTTTAAAATTCTTCGAGCTCTTCTTTTTTCACCGAAATGCTGTTTGCTATTTTACTTTGTATATTCTTCTGTCGTTTTTTCATCGATGCATTTTTCAGAATTCACGCTTGGCGCTAATATTTTGTCGTAATCGCCTATTGAAATTTCCATGTTTATGCCACTTTACCTTGGCCAATCCCCCCACGTGGTTATGTGCCATGTTTTAAGAGGAAGAAAAGAAGTAGAATTCGAAATTCACGTTCTGAAAAAGAAGCAGAAGAAGCAATGCACGTTCCTCGCGCACCACGTTCCTACTCCGTTCGTGGCTGAGATCGCTTCCTCTGGTAAGCGCACTTTGTTTCATCACAAACTGGGCTTAATTCCCCGGCTCTACAGCTAGCAGGGGGCGGAGTCGGCGTCTCGAAACACGTTTAAAGGTTGCTCAGGGCTCGGTATCGACCAGCTCGGTTTCGTTCGAGGGGACGGCGCCATCTTGGGTACGCTTGGCTTCTCATAAATATGTTGCACAGGGTGACCTTCAAAACGAGTTTTCTTCAGGCACTGTAATGTTTATTGTCGACATTGCCAGGGAGACATGCCAACCTAAGCTACACTCACAAAAACCTTACTGTTTGACAGCGAGTGTCTTAGAGTGGACGCCGTAGAAAACGTGCTCTTTCTTACCGCGTAATTCATTTAGGCGTTGTAGAAGGCGCCTTCGTGGTGGCTATAAGCCGTGTTTCTATGGGCGGTTTCGATACGAGCATCTGCGGCTGTGCAGCAGAAGGTTTGAGCACGATGCGGTAGGCTCCTGCTGAGCTGCCTATCTCGTTTTAGATGTCGTTTGGTTAGGTTTTTTGCGCTCACGCCTTCGGCTGTATAGGGCCGCAAAGCTAACGAAAATTGTTGAGGTCAGGATCTTTCAGCTAGTACAGAAGGCAGATTATCTGTGTCGCCTGATAAAGTATGTCCTTTGTCTCTGTGAAGGCAGTGCCATCTTTTGCACAATGGCCGGACAAGTACGGCCGTGTTCTACGGAATGGCAATCTTCTCACGGTTCTTTTGAGCCCATATCACATTTTTTTTTGTTGGTAACTTTTGGCCACTGGCTGTCTCTTCCCTTGATTCATTCTATCTTCAAAAGAGCTCTTTTTCTTCACTTAACCTGGGCAAACAAACGTTCTATTCTTTCTTTTACAGTAATAAGTGCATCACTTCTCGTTCCTGCATGACTGTACACCTGCCTTTAACCTACCTAAATGCATTTGCATTGCGACAAAGTGTGCGGAATTCCTAACCTTTCTGCCGGAATGCAAAACGTAATGTACGAGGAATTGAAAAAAAAACATAGTTTTAGAGCTTGTTAATGAGCCGTTATCATTTCCTAACTTTCGGGCAATGCATTAATAAATTCGCTGGTTGCATTGTGATCACTAGGTGCCCGCACCACAACCGGTCGGGAATGCCATTTTTACCCGCTCCGCCAGACTGAGAAACGGTTCAATCACGTGATCAGAAACGTGGAGTGAGGGCAAGAGCCTGTGTCTCAATTCGTGATCGCGAGGTGGGGTTTAAAGTACCCGTGGAGTAATAATAATAATTGTTTGTTGGGGAAGGGAAGTGGCGCAGTATCTGTCTAACATCTCGGTGGACACCCGAACCGCGCCGTAAGGGAAGGGATAAAGGAGGGAGTGAAAGAGGGAAGGAAGAGGTGCCGTAGTGGAGGGCTCCGGAATAATTTCGGCCACCTGGGGATCTTTAACGTGCACTGACATTGCACAGCACACGGGCGCCTTAGCGTTTCGCCTCCATCGAAATGCGACCACCGCATTTGGGTTCGAACCGGGGTACTCCGGATCAGTAGCCGAGCGCCCTAATCACTGAGCCCCCCCCCCCCCCCCCCGGGGGGGGGGGGGGGGTTACTCCGCCATTTAATGGATATAACATCAGACTTCACGCTTTACAATTAAGAGTCATTCCTGTGCTGTTTGTTTGCTGTTGCTTTTTCCTGACAGTCCGCAATTCCCGCGTCCTTCCCGTGACCGAGGCTACCTCCGCTGGACAAGGGCACTGACCAAAAGTCGATAGGCTGCAGCGCCATGGCCGCCGTAGAGGCGCAACGCTTTGCAGCCGCACCAAAAGCACCAGAGGCTGGTGAGGGCGACCAGGAGGACAACGAGGGAGACGCAAAAGCAGCAGCGGCGGCAGCACGGGAGACGCGCGCCACATGGGGTACCCAGGCGCAGCTGTTCCTCGCCTGCCTTGGCCTGTCCATGGGACTGGCCAACTTCTGGCGAATCCCAACACTCCTGTACGACAACGGAGGCAGTGAGTACTAGCAGCGGTGCATGCCTTCATCGCACAGTTTCAGCCTCCGTCAATGTTTCCAAAAGAGCAGTTACGACTGGAATGCACCTCGTCGCTCAAGTCTAGGAAATGGCTCTGTGCCGAAACAGCTGTACCCATCTGGTGAACCTCGATGGATTTCCGCGAGTTTCGGCATTCGGCAAAGTGAGCAATTTCTGCGACAATAAAGACTCCGTAGTACCTAATACTTGCTACTGATGCATGGTCAGCATGTGTCTTCTTGGTACAATTTTTTTCCAGTTGGTAAACTGCCTGTCACATCGTATCTCTAGAGCAGCATAACCAGTCATGTCAATGAACATAACAGCAAAGTTGCATAGCTTTAGCTTTTCATGTCCAATATTTTCGGAGAAAAATTGTACAATTGTAAGAAACTATTATGGAAATATTGAAGGTAATGGTGCATCCTTCTGATGTGTAGCAAAATCTTTCTTTTACACTGTTTCCATCGATCGAATTAAACAGTTAAGACTGCCATAGACAACCAATGGGGAATGCTTTTGACGATAGCAAAAACACTACTCGAAAAAGAATACAAAACTGCCGTCGGCTGATCTGCGAATAGATTGATTGTTATAGTGAAATTTTGCATTATGAAATAAATGCGCTCATAAACGGGTTTTCTCTCGAAAATGCTTTTGTCCAGAATTGTTGGATATCATTAGTCCCAATACCATCCCCTTAGGAAACCTTCGATTGTCTTCCCTAATCTAGCATTCTACCATCAGTCATCTGTCACTTTGCAGAACCACTTATGCTATTAAGACTTTCTCTCGACGTTTCCTAGCTGCGGCGTGCAGGTGTATTGCCTACGTAGGGTCACCCGGCGTCTTGTATTATCGTCTCTGCACAGTCGCCTTCCTGGTGCCTTACGTGCTGTTCTCCCTCACCGTGGCCAAGCCGGTGCTCTTCATGGAGCTTTTCCTGGGTCAGTTCTCCAGCCAGGGGTCCGTTGGCATCTGGCGCTGTGTGCCAATAGGCAAAGGTATGCAAGTACTCGCCTCATCCGGGCTGCCCGCATATCAGCTTGGTCGTGCCATCGAACTATGTTCCTTTCGACCGCCGAACACAAGCCGCGTCGGCAACCATAGATTTATCGCAGACTGTTAAACCACCGAGCGTAAAGTAAAGCAGTGACAGCTTTCCAAAGCCTTTCTTGGATAAGGCTTTGGCTTATTTGAACAATGAATGCGCCGTTAGTGCGATAAGAATTGCACTGGTTACGTCATCAAATTGTACCTCACACTAAGCCATGCATAGATGTAGCGCAGGCTTGGTAGTCGCCACGAAGTATATGGTACAAGGTGTTATGGGGAATCTGCGCTGCCAAGGTGGCACTGCAACTGTTCCATCCGGTGACTCAAAACTGCTTTTGTCAGCCGCTTGGGCCGCTGCAAACGCAATAACACATTTTGCGCGATTAGGTACCCGCGTTTGGCTGACAGCATCCATTGCCTAGCTTCTCTCGGCGTAGCCCAGATAGCTGACGCACGGCACGTGCTCCTTCGACAGAGCGTGGAGGCTCACTTCAATAAGCGCCTGAAGGCGGCGCGGAAAAGTACTAATAGTACTACCCAAAACTGCTTACTCTTCTCGCTAGGCAGTGTGTTATGGCGCTGCAATCGGCACCGAAAACTTCAGCTCAAGTTCCCCATTGGTAGCCCTTGGTGCAATTGTGTCAGTCGCATCACCTTTCATGCCCAAACTGAAGACGCCGTGATGAATAGGTGCGGGGTCCAGGGTAAATCACTTCAACTATCTTAAATGAATTCCAGTTCTAAGTATAGGCCTTTTAAACTCGATTTCACATTTATGGCAAGTAGTTAGGACCATATTGCTAACGTGCTTGGACCCCTACTACTAATCGGACTGATACGGATGTCGTTTGCTTCTCGGTTGGCTTCGTGCTGTCTAGTCGCTTCCTGCAGCCGGCTCCTGGCGCACGACTCTGTGTCCCGCAGGCATCGGCTTGTGCATGTGCATCGTCAGTGTGCTGATGAGCGTGTACTTCATGTGCTTCATGGCGCACGCGATGATGTTCGCCTGGAACTCGCTCACCACGGAACTTCCCTGGGCCGTGTGCAGCGATCGCTGGGGCGCCGACGCGGGATGCTACATTCCCCGACCAGGAGTGGTCAGTACACCGCGGTCCTCCATTCATAGAGTAAGGGCAAGTGCACACAGACAGCCACAGATATGGCAAAGGTATCACGAGCGCCAGCACTGGATTGTATTTCCTACATCTGCCCTTGCCTGCGTGCACGTCTTGATGGTCTGAAAGAAAGCAACACCAACTACCCGAACATTCAGCGCTGCTGTGTGAAAGTTTAACACGCGATAATGCTTACATGTATTTTTGACCAGGACAGAGTGCATTAAATGAAAACTGCAGCAGAATCAGCGTGAGTTCGTAGGAACTCAAGGGGATCAACATAAATTGTGTTGTTTTGACGGCTGCTTTATGAATGCATCAGCTTTAGGTTCTTTAAACTAGTTCACATAAATACGAAAAGCCTTTGTCCAGGGTACAGTAGAGAGGCGCATCTTGTTTTCACAAACTCGAGTAGAATAATGTATTTAAAGCCTATTTCACTTCACTCAATAGGTTATTGGTAAACGTAGGATGTAGAACAGCTTCTTCAAACGGAGGACAGGAAGAAACGGTTTTGAAGGATTATACTTATATGTCCGCAATTCGGACACCGCCTTATGCCTCGCCGACAAGGGCTACACTGGAGACAGTATAGGAGGACGGCAGGCCATCAACTTTGTAGAATCTGAGTACCGCAATATGCAGTGATTAAGGGCCAAGAATGTAAGATCAGGTAGCTTGTTGCCGTGCCAGTCGCCAAGTTATTACGCAGCATAGCTCTGGGTGTCAAAATATATCGAGCGCCGGCTAGTATTTAATACCCCAGAACCAAGAGGATTCTCTTCAGCTCCTAAGCTATGTACGCCTTTGCAGCAGTGTGGATATACGCACAAGTGAGTACTAATGACTAAGTTGCGCTTTGGTTAAACTTTACTCTGGCAGGTAGACTTACCCAGGACACATACGGGCATCATTAGTAATCGTTAAGAGTTCGGTGGATACGGCGTGTTCTCGGCTTATAAATCTTGACTCGCGCTGCGCTCAGCTGAGTGCGTTGACTTTTGCCTCGTTTAAGTTTGGCGCCCAGTTCACCGCTCCGAACCGCTACTCCGCTGATGCAGCGTCCTCGCCCGTTAACCGCAGAGGAGTTCCTGCTTGAGATAACAATGGGAGAGTGAAAAACGTGATAACTCATATGCTATTTATTATATCTTGAAAATAATACATACAGCGGGCCAGCCAGCTAAGAGAAACGCTAAGCAATTCTTTAGAAGCTGATGATGACCGTGGTCGGCCGCGTCGAAACGAAAGGTCAAAAACGTTGTCTACAAAGCGATTCTTAGAGTTTGCGGGTTCCGCGAGTGCTGAGTCGTCTCCTGCCTAACCCAGTTGCCGTGCAAAGACGTCACCCAGTGGCTTGCAGAGCATTATGGGCGTGCCAACCTGACGAAGGGCCGTGAGGTGTCGTACGAAGGGCGCATCTTTTACGTGCCGGCACGCGTCTTTGACAACGTCACCGACAACTGCCAGCACGGGACCTACACCGCCGCCGAGCTCTTCTATTTGTGAGTTGGCCTCCAGTTTTTTTTTTCATTCTTTGACACTTCAGTCATTCGCCTGATAGAATGCGTACTTAGCTGCCCGCCCTGCGACTTCCGGCATGCAGCATAGATTTATCTATCACTTCTATTCACCTAGGAATGGAATATGTTAGGGAGCTTCTTGACAACCAAGCTCGCTTCTCCCACCTAGTTAAGCAGACCCGATACGCCACACTTTGACGGGCGACATGTGACTGCTATCCATCATGCCTTTTCTACAAAAGCTACCTGAGGAAATCGGCTGCCAAGTGGCGGTTTGCGCTCATACAGATCAACCGGTGGTAAAACGCCGTCGCACATAAAATTAGTCTGCTCCTATAACTAACGTTATTGATTTAAGAGGCACGATTTGAGAAACACATCTGCACATTTCTAAGCAACTGTAAAAAAATCTCAAGCATGTTGACAAGGTCGAAACAACCTCCGCACATTTCCCCCTCTTTGCAGCAGGCACGTTCTGGCGTTGAGTGACGATGTCACTGCGACTGGAAACTTCCGCATCGATGTCCTGGTGTGCATCGGCGTCTGCTGGGTCCTCCTCTATCCACTGGCCTCTAAGGGCGTCCGGCTGGCTGGAAGAGTATGGTTATTTCTGTTGCATTCTCCAGATATTCCCCAGGAATAATAATAGCTTTCCCAGGAATAAGTATAGCATTCCCCAGGAATAGGTGCAGCAGTCCCCAGGAATAAGCGGGCTATAAACACCGGACGTACAATGTTCCGCATCTTCTTCACTGTAATCTGTTGAATTCTCGATAACTGCTAGGAAATCGCGTTTTAAATTATGGTCATCACAGCGCACAGTTATGGTAGCGGCAGAATCTTTGATGCAAGTGTCCGTCCTCTCGACATATAGGTCTCGTGGCCGTCACCGGCGAGAAATAATGCTTTAAAATAACAAGGCCACGTGACCTGTGATCATTCACTGCATGGGTCATGTTTTGCATTAGTCATATTAATGGGTTGTGTTACCCATCGTCATGTGATCCGTTGATATAATAAACCCCCAAACTCATTCCATTCTCCAATTCTCTTGCTCATCACCCTTAAGAATATAGTGGAGGCAAAAGCGGGTGTCATATTACGTGAACGATTTTTTCAAATTTTATTCCCCTTGCTCGACTCTCTTTCGCTAAACCAGGCGCCAGCAAACCTGTAAATGAACCAGATACGACACACCCTCCACGCACCGTTTGGAAGGCGAAGTTCGAACTGTTAAAGGCAGAGAATTTGTAGCAGCCCAATGAGAGCTGTATCTAAAGAAGATATGCCAAATTTTTTATCGATTCGTTACCAAGGTGGAAGTTTAAGAACAGTCTTAGGGTGCGAAGTGGTCAACTCTCAAGTAATTCGCAGAAATAATGTTAAAGAAAACGCTACTGTTAACCTGTCTTTATACAGCATGCTATTCCTGTAGAGCTATGGAATACATAAACCTCCCGGGAAATGAACAATCGCTTGTGTTTTCACGAACTAAAACGGAAGACCCGACTATAAGACGCGCCCTTTTGTGAGGCTGTGGGTTCTTTCCAACCACCTCAGATTTTACATATGCATAGGAGTTTCAGTAAATGAGTAAATTAAAATTGTGCATTTGTCCCTCATGATTCGGCCGCTACTTCCGGAAATGGAACCAATAACCTCGTCCTCAGTAGCATATCCGATGTCGTGTTTAATGTTTGTAACAATTATTGTAGCGCAGAAAGATGACTTCGTTCCGCGACTTGTGCACTCAAGAAATAGCAACAGGGATCGGTAAACGATCTCGAGTGAACTGTACTGTTGAATATCAGAAGACGGGTGCTTTGTTCTTGGCGTACAGAGGAGTTTGCTTAATAGCAGTGTTGTGGACGCGCTACCTTCCAATGGCCAAATTCTCTTCTGAAAAAGTGTACCGAGGAATCGGGAAGTAAGAAGAACGAAACTACACGGAAGCCGTTTTCTTTTGTGAACAGGTCTTGTACGTGACTTCCGGGGTGCCTTATACTCTCCTGACTTTGCTGCTGATGCATGGAATGAGCATGCGCAACGCTGATGTAGGCATCCTGCGCCTGCTGTCGCCCAACTGGCAGAAGCTACTGGACTACAGGGTAAGCGCTCATCACGCCTCTTAGAGTTCGCCGCACTTATTTTGAACAGCATTTAATAGGCCTCTATTACCAAGAAGTTTTCTGAACCTCCTCGTTTAGAATAGTAACCCAGTAGCACGAAAGAAGTCTACTGTACACCCATTTGTAGTATTTAAATAGCGCTTATATTAATGAACGCCAAATGCTGCCAGTGCTTTCAGCCTCATAAAATAACTCATTATTCGCTTCAAACCTGCCGCAGGTGGCAGAGCGTAGAGGTAATCTGAAAACATCGGCAGCAGAATTTTATGTTTAAATATTCAACACAAATGCAATAACGTTTATGCAGAAAATATATGTCAACATAGTCAATATTACCTGGACGTCCATTTTCTGCTCATCCTACAATAGCCTCTTACTGGCAAGTAAGTGTAGCAGTAGAGAAAGGCGCACTTGCGAACGAAGGTAACAGACACGCAGAAGAGTGCACCAGGCGCCACTGACTACTTTCATGAGACGTGTAATGCGAGGCTTGGGAAAGAAAAGAACTGATGTAATGTGTCCTAAGCCAGCAGTTCATTGTAGCGCTTGGAGACCAGATATCCGCGCAACTATACGTAAACGTGTTCAGTGCAATACTCGCCTGTACTACAATTCATGTCCAACCTCACCTCCATAATGGTCGCCCATGTCTTCGTAAGCCGTATACATGTTCACGTTCAGCGTACACTGTGCACATGGCCTCGCTGGTGAGAGGAGGGAGATAGTTAACATTTTACAGAGGAGATTACAGAAATAGGGAGAATAAGGCGAGACGCTACCAGCCTTGCAACAAGAGAAGCCTCGATGGAATACGGGGTCTTATTTGAGCAACAGGTGAGAACACACCTCTGTAGTACCTTCAACCAACGTTTACTGTGCCGATCTGCAACACCTTTACTTTGAACGACGTTGAGGCCAAAGCCAAATAGTGTATGAGAAGGACACAAGGCGCTCCACATATTTTATTGTCAACATTAATTTGGCCGGAGGCCTGTCTTCTCGAATTTACAGCACGCAGTTAGGCTTGCTATATTGGCTGATATAATTAGCCATAGATCTTTCAGTCAGGTGAGGTGGCTTCATGTTCTTGCTTCATGTGCGTCCCTTGCGGGAAAGCTTTCCCCCTCCGAGATGAAACACATGTGGTCTTCGCGCCTAATGCTGTGCTTCTGGTTACGCTCGAAACAACACAAAGACCTTGCCTACTTCGAAGCAGTGTTTGATTCAGAAAGAAGAAACAGTCGTAAGAATGCCCAAAAGAATACATGATCGCTGGTTCTGCCCTCGTTTCCTATCTATTCAGCGGTAGTGTGTTCACTTTGATCCACTGACAGCACTAACTTGTGAGGAACCTCCGGTTTGTAAAGATTACCCCTGAAAAAAACTTTGTGGTGGTCCCGCAGGTGTGGTTCGAGGCCATGCAGTTGAGCCTGCTGAGTGCTGGAATATCCACGGGGGTCGCAATCAACATGGGCAGCTTCAACCAGTTCTCCGATGACAACTACTTGTGAGCGCGCACTGCTAATCCGTGTGGAGGGTATTCTGTTTATTTTTGTTTTTTGGTTTTTCACGAGGAGCTGCGCACAATGCACGTGTAATGTGTAAGATGCATTACAGTGTCCTTGCATTGCACAAGGCCATTTGCAAGACCGACGGAGACTTTTCACATGAACAGCCATAGAGTATGTCCTGGCGGACCTTGATATCGATAACAGTGGAAAGACTGCACAGGCGCTCTTTGGCATAGCGCACGCTAGCCGCTGGGTTTCATCGTCGAAAAGCCCTTTAATCGTTCTTCGTGAGACGTGTCAGCCTCTTCCGCAAACCTTTGCTTATGACAAACACTCTGAAAAGTGCCCTCTCATTTCCTGTGAGACTGAAACAACTTCGAAAGCAGCTGATGTTGTATTTAAGATACATCGTGCAAAATATATAATGCGGGCGCCTTCCACACGGTGCTAGATTTAATACTGTAGAAGCTTGGGCAAGTTGATGTGACATGGTTTTTCAGCAGCGCAAGGGATAAAGGACGCGACATGTGCTGTCACATAATAGAACAAAAATCACTCGAGAAATCATTGAAGCTCATGAAATCCATAAATTCAAAGATGAATGCGTAAGCGTTGCCTCAATAGCTCTGTCTGATAAAGAACTACGTTTCCTTGATGAGAATAGAAAAACGTGCGCAGCTGGTCTTGTGCCACTATAGACCTGTGCTCAGGAATTGTCATTTTCGTCAATCTGTTTTGTGTATCTGTCTTTTCATTTGAGATTGGTTGCCATTGTGTTTAGGTAGTGAAAATCACCTCAATAAACCAGTTGTAAGTTCAGCGCCGTGTCTGTGCACTTGTCACGTCCTTTGTCCCCTGCGCTGCTGAAAAACCTAGATTTAACTAATGGCGCCTCCAGCTATCCTGTTAGAAAAAGCACTATTTCGGTGCGAAGGAAACATCGGCCCCGATTTTTTGTAGAGAGAAGTTCCAGAAACGCATAGCGGAAAGAAAACGTCGCCTTCAAAAGCCTGCTGAAATGCGGTCTATATAGGCATCCCTGATTTCGTGACTTTAATAGACTCTATTCTGTGGGTTCCCATCAAAACACAGGAACCAATAGGGAGACTGAACACAATGCTGCATTTGTGTATCAATGGCTTAACGATATTTTATCCCTCTTTGTGCATGCATCAATAAATTTGTATCCAAACGACTCCCATTCCCTCTTGACAAACTTTCTTCAAATACTATTGTTCATAAAATGTGTCCTGTCAACATCTGCAGTGCTATTGCAAGGAAACAAAGAAGTAACGGCATGAAGAGGAAATTAAATTTTTCCGACCATAGGGCCTGTCACCAAGATGCTGCGTTATCGATGTTTCGCGCGACCCTCCCGCATAAAGTTGGCTGTATCTTAAAGAACAGTCTTCACTTATCCGCTATGGTTAACAATTTCTTGGGGCTACTGAGCCGTGTTTTTAAATACTACTGACCACATTACGTTAAGGTTGATCTTAAAGTGTGAAATATTTAAAACTTGATGCTTAACAGAAAATGTTTTGTAAAATGTTGAGGCCCCCTCAACCCCATTCTTAAAGAAGAACATGCGATTGCATTTCGAAGTCGGCCCATCCCTAAATATTCCAATGGACCCCCAAATTTCGTAAGTAGGCCCGCCTCAGAAAATGGATTAATGGGGATTAGTGGGTGGATAAAGGTGTGTTACTGTGCATTAGTCGGTCGATTGAAGTGCTTAATTAGGAATTAACTGGGATTTGAAGAGGGATGAGGATTAATGCTCTATGAATGTGGAAGACTCAGTCGGGTTGTACAATTTTACAAGATAATTTAATGGAAGGTACTCGAGCATTATGGTCCTCATTTTTTTTTTCAAATCTCACGACCCGTGCCGACCAATCAAGGAACTTTTTTACAGAGAAACCCGCTGGCTTTTGCAACGCGACAACCTAAAGGCTGACTAATTAATACCACCAACCACTGCCCCACTTTAAAGATCACGTCCTTACCACCCATCTATTTTAAGCACGCACGTTTGCTGTGGAGGCACTTAAAAGAGCCTCCTCTTCGGCCTTCCTTGCTTTTTATTCAGTCACTATGTCATGGCTTGGCTTTTAACCTAAAGGCTCTAGTGACGCTGTAAAAAAAAAAAATAAACGTGCGATTTCTTCCCACGTTCAGGGTGGTGATAGGTGTGGCTTTCGGTGAGCTGTTCTTCGGCCTGGCCGGTGCAGTCGGCGTCTTTTCCATTATCGGCTACCAGTCCAGGCGGCTGGGCCTTTTGATGGAGGATCTCGTGAGACCCGGTCAGTATTGCACGGTGCTTTAAAATTCTTGAAGTGAAGAAATGGTCACCCTTATAATTGTCACTCGCAGAGCAACATGGTGGGATAAAGGCTGCACTGATTTTGTGGCTGGTTGTTTATTTCGAAAAAAGAAGAGGTAGTACAGTCGGCTCAAGATAGCTGAAATTTGAAGCTGACTGAGAATGTGTTCGAATATCCTGGCGTTTGAAATCAAGATGGTCAAACCGGCTACTGTTAAAGGAAATCTTTACTAAATTTACGCTGTCTTCGTCCTCGTTTCTGTGTAAGAGAATGTTGTGCATGAATCGCCATGTAAAACTTGCCCATTTCCCGTTAATAATGCACAATATGTTTCATCCCCATTTTCATTTAGTTTCACCCAGACGGTGGCGTTTTCGTTCAAGACCAGTTGAGGCCGCGTGAGGCCTACAAAAAAGCGCGGTAAAACATCTGGTTGTTCCTTTGTTTTTACTCTCGATCCCCCTATTGAAACACTCCATATGAGCCGCTCATGTGGAGTTATGGGAATACGTGTCCATATGATATAGAATATTTAGAGATTGTATGTTCTCTGTATGTTCTCCATATGGTGTTTTAAACCTCTCCATATAATGTCTATAAAAGTTCTATATGGCGACCACGACGTCATATAGAGTCCGTAATTTCTTCCCAAATAGTTGATACTAGGTCCACACCTCCATATAGACTCCATGTTATCTATTTGGAAAAATATGGAGTTATCGGACTCCTCATATGAAAACTTCCAGTAGTATCCTGTGGAATGTGGTCTTGGAGAAGGATAATGTAGGATTAGTCACAGCCACTCTTCGTTTTTTGTGACCGAAACAAGAAAACCGGTGCAAAAGAATTGACAGACGATTGCGATAGTTGGTAATGGAAAATGTAAGCGCAGCACGTCACGTGTTTTAGATTTGCGATAGACTGAGGTAAACAATTTCAGAGCGCCAGTTGTCCATTCCTCTGCTCTCGCCCTGGCAGGTGCCGCTTCACTTTGCTAGTACCTGCCGCAGCCGGCAGATGGCGTGTTAGGCCGTCTACGACGCGGAATCCAGGAACGGTAGCCTTAGAGCTTCGCTCTAAAAACAAAAAAATCTTATAATTTGTTCACCGACCGAAGGTGCATTCCACCTGGTGGTCTTTCTTTACTAATGCCCTGTGCGTGATACTAAACAAATATCACGCGATCAAGATTTCGTATCCGTATTTGTTTCGTTCTCGTGATGTCGCGGGTCGTCAGGTCAAGTAAACTACATTTTCGTTTAAGGCAACTGTTATCGAGACTGTATAGTCAAACTATTAAAATTGGTACCCCTACCAATTAGTTAACGTAGTTAACCCCAATAATTAGTTAACGTAGTTAAACCGAGTGACATGCGAAAGCAGGTGTTATTTCTTGAATTGGAGGGGGTACTTCAGCTCCTCCTTAAGGGTGTGACGAGATATTTTTATTTACTTATTATTTATTTATACAAGTACCTACAGCACCATAAGGGCGATATTGCAGGGGGGGGGGACAATTGGCGGAAAATGAACATGTGACAAAAACTTAAATCAGCTAAGCACAGTAGGTAAAAACAAGAAACAAAATACCTAGCATCGATAAATCATCTCGACGGCAAACAAAAGGTCTTCATTGTACCGCGGTGCAAAAATCATAACCCAGAAATGGTAACGGTACACTATCGCCTGAAGCGTAATGCAAGCGAAAATATATGAAATAAACTGGATGATATTAATCTACTGGTTTATTGTCTATACCTGCAGAATTGGTCATTCTCTACTTAACTTTCATAGATGGCGGCGAGTCCTCATACCACAACCAGGGCAGTGGTGCAGCGGTTAAGAGATGCGCCACTGCGCCACTGTGCTGTTCCTATCACAGCCTCCGGCCGGGATTGTGCGATCCATTTTGCTCTTCTCGAGCAACCTCGCGCATCTGGCGCGACGCTCCTCTGAACTAACCCGAACTTACCGGAGCTCCTATACAAGCCTACTCGAGTAACTCTGCTAAGTTCGGATAGTAAGTCGGGTTGCTAGACAACAGCATAAGATCGTGCGTCCGGTGACAAGATTCTTGGTTGGTGTTGGTATAAGTGATATTCTGCTATTAGTGCCCTCGCACTAATATCATAAGTGGTCATAAGGTTGACGTGCGAACGCATGGAGATGTTTGTACTTGTTTGCGATTTAATGGTCAGCAGTTACTGGCTTCGTATGCCTTCACACCAATGTCGACGTTTTATCTTTGACATCCCTCTCAGTGTTACTCGATCGCTAATTTTTTTCCTTGAAGTACAATGCTTTGCGTGAAGGTAACCTGTGCCTGGCTCTGTTTCGTATGCATCAATAAGCCATTTCTGCTGCGTTGCGAGTTTAAACCTTCCGCATATGGATAGCGACTGCTATTATGTCTTTCTTTGAGTTGCTTAGAGTGCAACAGCTCTTTGTCGGCAACACTAACACATTCCCGAAACAAAGCCCCTTGGGCTCTCCTTCTCTGATTCCTCTTATTCCTCTTTGTGTCCTCGTGCTTTTCTGTCCCAATCAGGGCTTGGACTTTACTATCTGTCCTTCACTGGGGCCATCGGCGACGTGGAATACGCGAACGTCTCGAGTGCAGCGCTGTTCACGGCGCTTCTTCTCTGCACATTGAATTCGAACGTGAGTAAGATACCCAGCCCTCTTGAACATTGCTCTTTAAGAGCCACCCTGCTTGCCTAAGTAGATTCGTACTGTACGCAAGTCGGAACGTGCCGTCTTTGCCAGGAGTAACCAGGCAACTGGGTATGCTTGTTAGCCTTACAGTACAGCCCTAACGTCACCCCTAAGGACAAAAAAGTCTCGAAAGGTGAGGGCAGTTCATATCTTTATCTTGGAGAGATTTAGATCTCAAGCGGTGACATAAGTGCTCTACTGCACGGCTAAGAAACAAGCCTCGTTTCTTGGCAGCTTTGGCAGAGACGGTAAGTCAGTACATACGCAAGTTGTAACTATCACACTCAAATAGCAACTACGTAATCGCAGTGTGCGCTGCTGTAGGACTGAACATTTGTTTCCACCAGGCTGTTCTTATCATGCGCCCAATTAGGCCATTGAGTTGTGTCCATAAGGTCTGTGCCCTCTTGTGTTGATTTTGTTGAGCCTTGCACCAGAATATTTGCCCCAAATGTTCTGCGTACGTTCATAGTAACCCGCCGCAGTGGTTGAGTGCTTAAGACGTTCAGCTGCAGAGCCACAGGTCGCGGGATTCGCGATCACTGCCCCGGCACCCGCGTTTCACTCGCGATGCAGGCGAAGTGCAAAACCGCCCATGTGCTACGCAATGCCAACGCATCTTTAAGAACCCAAGATGGTCGCAATTAATCCACACCTTTCCTCCATGGCATCGCTCAAACCCATGTGCAGCTTATGGACATAAATTCCCATTCACCCCACCACACCACACACCCCGCATTGCACACTGCAAACCACACACCACACACCACACATCGCGCGTCACACGCCCGTGTTTTGCCATGCCGTGCCGTGCCGTACCATACCATACCTTACCACACTACAACATACCGTACCGCACCGCAGCGTGCCGTACCATACCATGCCATACCATGTCATACCATGCCATACCGCACCATACCATGCCATACCATACCATACCATACCATACCATACCATACCATACCATACCATCTAGGAAGCGAACCTGTAACTTGTGAATGCTCTCTGAGATCTCCAAGTTGTTCGGGAAAGGAAATGGGGCAGTATTTGTCTCACATCTAGGCGGACACCTGAACCGCGCCGTAAGGGAGGGGATCAAGGAGGGACTGAGAGAAGAAAGGAAGAAAGGGGTGCCGTAGTAGAGGGCCTCGGAGTGATTTCGACCACCTAGGTATCTTTAACGTGCACTGACATCGCACAGCACACGGGTGCTTTTGCGTTTCGCCTCCATCCAAACGCGGCCGCCGCGTTCGGGTTCGAACCCGTGTACTCCGGATCGGTAGCCGAGCGCCCTAACCACTGAGCCACCGCGGCGGGTCTCGAAGCTGTCCCCTTTCAAGCGCCTAAGGTATAGTGTGAAGATAGATACTATACTCGCGTCATCGATGACTGCGTGACGGAACTTGCAGGCAATCTTGACACACGCAAAGAACCTTGCAATATTCTAGTTGTCTGCAGGGATAGCACGTGTCCAATGCTTTCTCGCCTCTGTTTGGCACCGCAGTACCTGCTGCTAGAGTCCGTGCTGACGCCGCTGAATGATGAGTTTCCCTGGCTTCGCGGCCAGAGGCCCCGGGTAGCGTTCATCGTCTGCTTGACTGCTTTCGTCGCCTCCATGCCAATGGCCACGCAGGCAAGAACCGGTCACCTGTATGTATACGACGTTAAAGAGCTGCATTAGTGCCCAGGAGGGCAGAGACTGAGAGCTAAAGGCTGCTGCTACTGGCGGTGAAGCAGCTGCTGCAATTTTAATTGGCTACGTTTCGCAATGGCTCATCATGCCCGACTTGATTAGGGGGAGGGGTAGTATTCTGCACTACACTGGCGCTATTGAATGTGTTTCACTTTGGCTTGTAATGGTGCGTGTGTTACCTAAAGAGTATGCGAGATCGGTGCATTTTTACACAAGATGAGGGATCATTATGGGCACAGTTACGAACTTGACACATTAAATCCTCGATTAATAAAATACAGCGAGGCTAAAAAAAACTACAATTTTATACTCTCTACGAAATAGACTGACAACACTTGATGTGGCCTCGAAACAAATTGCGGTCAGCCCACAGCTGAGGCAGGCACGCGAACCATCACACTCTTTGGGTGATTCTGAGTTATGTAATGGTTCCCCCTCGCGAGCCTCGTGCAGAACCTTTTTACATAATTATGTTATCTGGCTACAACTTTGATAAACCAGGTTTTTCGTGAGCTCTAGCAAAATTAGTGGTCGCAAACGAACAAATATTTTCTTGACGTGTGGGTCATCGTTCGTGGCATAAATCACTCCATCCAAAATTGCTTTAGTTTCATTGCACGAAAGTGAGACATCAGTCTTAATTTTTCGTGGCCCGGGAGTAGTACTCGCGCATGAATGTTTTCGGTGTGTTTAGCGTTAATATTATGGTAACATTTCTACAGGAATGACAGAAGATGAAAGAGAAAGCTACTACAATAAGGCAACATCCTGCGCGCAAGCTGCCCCGCATTACATGGTGACTTTGCATCTTTGTTAACTTGTTTTCCCTTCATTTATATGCAGAGCGGAATGTACGTGGCGTTCCTGCTGGACTCCTACGTGTTGGGAACGCTGGTACCCATAGTCGCCTTCGTCGAAGTCGCATTTGTTGTGGGATTTTACGGTACGCACAAGTATTCAGTACCCGCGATGAACGTGCTTTGCAACATTTCCCACTTCGTCTTCAGTCTGAACAAACTTGCAAGTATACCTAATTCTCATTTTAGTTAGCATCACTACAACTAATATAATTTCATCATCACTACAACTAATTGTGCATATTTCTGTTCAGGAATAAACAGTTTTTAACAGTTTAGACGTTTTGTGCGTGTTGCTGTCGGGGCTATTTATTACAGCCAAGATCAATATCCACTTTACTGAGCCCTCAGTTTCACCAACATTTTTTTTAGGTTTCCTGGAAAAGTACGGTGTGCTACACGCACTAACGGCTACAAAGAAGCAATTCCCCCCCCCCCCCCCCCCCCTCCTCCTCTTAAAAAATAGATCGCTCTCGAGCAGAAACAAATCAGAGAAGAGTGGGGTTTATGGGTGATTCGAAACATGTTTGTGTACCGGTTATCAGATATAAGGTTTGGGTTCAGTCCAGCATTTTGGCAAAGTCCCAGACGGAATCTTGGAATTGTTTTGTGTAACAAAGACAGGTTTTTGTGAAAGTGCATACCAATTGGAAGCCTTATTTTTCATTTTTTGCAGTATATCTTTATAGGCTTTGCATGTATATTATTGGTTTCTCTATGTAATTTATTCTTTATTATCACCACTGTCTGTGCGTTCACGTGCCAACGAGATTTTGTGATTCCTTTTTTTTTCCAACTGAAAATGCACGTGATATCTACCGTTAGGGGTCGCATCTGTCTTCTTTTTCGTCACTTGCCTTTCATAAGCACCACAAAGAAAGCGTTTTCAGTGTGCTGCTTTTGCCTCCACATTGAAAAGATGCGAACATAAATATGCAATCTCCTGCTTTAAGAAAAATATCTATTGTGTACGCTCTTTTACCTTTCTTTTCCTTTCGTAGGTGTGACAAGACTGGGGCTGGACTTCAAGTTCGCAACACACCAGCGGCTGAACCCGTACATTCAACTGTGCCTCCGGGTCGTGGCGCCTTGCGCACTTAGCGTGCGTTCACCATCTCTTGCCTTTCTCCTCGAAAAAAGTCTAGTAGAAAATGTGCATGGCGCATAACTTTCACATGCCTGCTTGTCATCTGTTCGCGCTAACGCCTTTATTTTGCTCAGACTGAATTGCCTTCTTTTTATGTTGGTCACTGCTGCGCTGTTAGTAGTCTTTACAGAACGAATCGGCATCCCAGCCGATCAGATCGCGACGTTACAAGTGAAAATCACGGACAAAAAACATTGCCTTCAGAACCTTCTTGCCACAAAAGGTGATAGCTAGCCACATGCACACCTTTGGCCAATAAGTAATCTTCCTTTTCAATCATAATGAAGTTTCTTAATGGGTTTTCACAACGTACAGAGTCGGTCAAAAGTTCCCAGGCCAAAGGGTCTGCTTTCGAGCGCTAGGGTCGGGCAGTTCCGACACCCCCGAAGCACAAAGCCTATATGGAGGATAGAGGAAGTATCATTGTCACCTCTGAGAAACTTGATGCCTTTATTCCTGCAATAAGTGGCAGAATGTGCCGCTGAAAAGCAGAACCTGTGACCTGGGAACTTTTGACCAACCCTGTACGTGTGTCACTGACTGGCGCTTATTGAAGAATTGAAAATTGGTTGTTAGGGAAAGAAAATGGCGCAATGATCTGTGTCATATCTCTGCGGACACCTGAACCCTTATGCCATCGCTAGATTCAGAAATTATTTTTGAGGAAAGGAAACCAGCATTAACTGTCACTTCTCTATACACCCTCAACCGCACCGCGCATGCCCAGAAATCTGGGACGTCGGCAGTTTGCTCTAGCTTTCCGGCGCTTGCATATGATGGCATCGCATTTCAGTAGACGTTAAAGATCCCCAGGTGGTCGAAGTTATTCCGGAGCCATCCACTACGGCACCTCTTTCTTCCTTCCTTCTTTCACTCCTTCCTTTATCCCTTCCCTTACGGCGCGGTTCAGGTGTCCAACGATATATACAACAAAGCTTAATTAAAGCTTAATATACTACAAAGCTTTAATTCGTCCACTTTTGGAGTATGGGTCAATAATCTGGAATCCTCATAAACAGTCCGATATCAGTAAGCTGGAATCCGTCCAAAGGAAAGCAGTACGGTTTCTTTGCCGACGGTATGACAGAACTTTTTCACCTTCATCCACTCTTCCTGCCATAGGCCTTTCCCTCCTTTGTACCCGCCGCGACAATGAGTGTTTAAATTATTTTCATGGTATTGTTAATTCATCCCTCTTTGCTTCACTGTCTGAGTATTTGCATTTTTCAGCATCTTCATCTACAAGGAGCTACCACCCATTGAATGTAACACCCATTCACGCGCGCACTGATGTGTTCAAATTTAGTTTTTTTCCTCGTGTTATCGAACGATGGAATTCTTTACCCGGTGATATACGCTCCCTGGAACCAAACCTATTTTTCAATGTTGTTTCAAATCTGTGATTAGTCTGTTGCACTTCTGTTCTGTATTTTAATGGTGTTCACTTCTGAATATGTTGTCCCTCTCTGCCTTTTTTTTTCTCTCCTCTTCCTCCCACTCCATCGGGGCTGCAGTATATGTAAATAAATAAATAAATAAATATGAGAGACAGATACTGCGCCATTTCCTTTCCCCAAAAACAAATTATTATTATTATTTTAATGTACTAGCTAATCTTAAGAGGGTCTTGAAGGCAAACACTGTCTGGCAGCGTTGGCGTCTGTGTGAAGTCTCCAGCTGGAAACCATGGCCCGACCAGCCCACTTCTGCGCGTGCGCAGCTGACGCTCTTGTTGGACGCTTTGGGCAACCAGCCGGATCTCTACTTCGAGAGCTACCGGTACCCGGCAGTGAGCAAGCTCATCGGCTGGTGCTTCGCTGCGTTCGGCCTGCTCCAGATACCGCTGTTTGCCTACGCCGAGCTGTACGGCGCGGAATTTGTGAGCCCCATCTTCCCTCTCTCTCAGCGCGCACCGTTTCTCTAATACTCTCCAAAACAGCGTGGCTATGCAAACGCTGTCGCTGTCTACAGATCGACACAAAGTTCAGCCGGGAGGCTATTCTGGTCTGAGAAATGCTGACTCCTAGTGCGGTGCCTGATCCTAGTGAGTGAACTTGGCGAATGTCGATACACTTGCGCTTCTCACGCGCCGTACCGGTTCTCGAACATCGCGGTGGGTCAAACCCAGTTTCGTGCCTCCACCTGCAGTGCATAGTGTATGCATAGTGTATTATTTTCTCCCGTTAGTACTATTTATACTGTAGCAAACAATGCAGGCTTCACGCATAAGGCTATCGCACAATCGCCGTTGCAAAATGCGCCCGAAAAGTTTAGACGATAAAAACAACAGCACAAACAACTCACGCCTATTCGTAATGCAACAGAGATAGGCGTGTCTAGTAGTGTTACATAAGTGAGAAGTAATGTTTAATGTAACAGCTGCTCAATCACCACTGCAGCTATTGTTCAAAACGTGTTCAGGTGAGACACTCTTAGCTTCTTGTATGCTGTTCTTGGTATTTACTACAGAAATGAGAAAACGCTTTCATACGCCTTCCCGGGCACTATATTCAGGTTTCTGCGACTTTTGTATTCATATTCTATGAGCCTGCAGCAATTATTCTGCCATTGTTGCTATAACGACTGTTGGTATGACGAGGTTCTGCTTCCCTAATAAGAACAGCTCATAAGTCTCACTCTTCTTTGCAAAATGACCCAGAAGATTCGCATTTAAAATACGTTACTGCTTAGTCCTGGAAATAAACTTTCAGATTCACTCGCCAATTCATGGGTGCAACTGCTCCAGGAATACATTACGCTCATTCTTAAGTTACACGTACGGTGTCGCCGCCACACGGCCGCCTCTGGTACCACCCGAGAGGTGATATTGGCGCACGGCGTCTGATTTGGTCTGGTGCTTCCTGCTGCAGCTACGGTTAGTCAATTTAGTCGCACTGTGCATTTGGCGGAGAATTGGCTGCTCTTTGCACATTGCCACTCGGCAGCACACAGTTTGGACAAAAAAAAACAAAAACAACAGCCGCATTTTCTATCCATTGCAAGATTCCAACTGCCCTGCAAAAGGCGAGATGAACCAGCACGCTTTCTCTCTCCGTTTTAAGCTCAAGAAGAAATGAGTGAGCAAAAGTGGCCTCAGTACCGAGATTTGTTTCCTCGGCCAGGGTGTCCGATATGCAAACACGAGGACATTGAAGCCGACATTCATCACTTACTGTGGGACTGCCCAGCTCTTAAGCCTACAAGGATCCGCCACCCGAACGTAGCGGGTCTTTCACCAAGCAACCCTGCTTCATACATTGCCTGCACGCAGGGACCGTACCATCGTTCTCTACTGGACTTCATCAAATCAGCTAGCCTTTTTCCATTCATTTAATCACTGGCACATATTTCATCACACCTTCACCCATTATTGATGCCCTGCGGCAATAAATTTCGCTTAAAAAATATGGTGATTTGCAGTGTGCATTTTAGCCCTGGTGTTTTCAACTACAGCATTACCTGTGAGCAATTATTTTGACTGTAGTAACGTCCTGTTGAAACCTGGACGGAAACATTTTCAGCAAGAAAACTTGACCGTACAGGTACTTTTTCAAGGAAGAACATCCTCCAGGATTAAATGTTTGAAACTCTTGCAGTCAGTAGTTGCCGGATGTGGACTAAATTCCGAGTGTGGACAGCCCTTTAAGGAAACATGCAGGTGGCGCCGTGGGCGATACCAACATTTACAATCACTTGTGCCCCTGTAGCAGTAATTTTCAAGCTGCAGCGCCATTTTGTTTCACAAGCGATAGCTGGTAAACAGTGCTTCCGCTGGGACTTGTCCCGATTTCTGTCAGTCAAGATCGCTGCCCATCGGTGGTAGCCTTTAGATAAAATTGGAGCTGAACCGCTCAATGCAGACTGTGTTGCCGTTTTTATACCCACATGTGCTTCGTTTTTGTGCCCAGGCGTATGTGTTGAAGTAAGGTACAAAACGGGGCCAATGGCTGTTAGCCCGCCGTATACACGTACTACGTGCGTGAATACCCATTCTGGAACATCTTGAAATGCTTTAGTTTGCGAGCACTGGAGGATAGGACGGCTGTTAAAAAATTTCTCGGTATCTCTGTTCGCCCTCTGGAGATCCATGTAAAAAAAAAAGCAGACCATATCTAATGTTTTTCTGCTCCGGTCTTCGTATGTGCGCTGTTTGCCTTTCAGGAATCCTTTAACTCGGATCGCGAAACGAATCAGTCACGTCAGCGCTCATTTACTACAATCCTGCACTGTCCGTTATGGCTAGTTTTCCGAACCACAATTTTTACCGGCTGCTCGTCGTGAAAACACCGTGGCAGACTTGTTCATGCTCGCACGCCAAAGGCCGTGGCCTAGCTGCAGTAATTTTTGCCTCTCTAAATTTGTTTCGCACAGGTGTCGAGTGTATTCACACGGTCATTGTTCTCGCGATTAGAGACACCTGGATAGGCGTCGCACCTATTGCACTACGCTGCCAGAAGCCGAATGTTTTTCCCACCATATCTGTCATATATGTGTAGAGCGGTTTTCATTTCAGCTGTGATGTCTGCACTGAGGGCTTTTGTCATCAGAGACGATAATAAACATATTCACACCACAACATACCATAGAACAATGCAAAGATTCCTTGCTTTTAGCAACGCGGTATACTCTCATCTCATTTGCACCGACAGGGACACCCATGGTAGGGCAACCAAATGGATCCCTCATTTTAATGCAACATTAGGTGGCGCAGCACAGCAATGTATTCCGCGACAACTTTCCCTGGCAATGGAGCGGAATCTACGCAGCCGAAACACGCGTTATCTAATAATGCAGCGGAACATAATCCACGCTCGCATTAAAGTTTTCACTTAGGACATCTTATCTTTCAAACATTCGTTTGTTTAAAGCAAATTCCTAACACAATTCTGGAAAATTTCTGTGATAAATTGCCGAAGAAAAAAAGATTTTCTTGATTACAACTAATTTTCTTGGCGCTACTTGTTACGAGAAGCTTCCATAGGTGGCGCCAGGTCCGCTATTGACGGAAGGAACGTATCGTACACAGGGCAACACGCCAGGTGGTCAGGCGCACCGTAGTTCGGCCGACCTGTTTGGCAGGTTGACAGAGTTACGGGCGTTCCGCCCTGTATCCTTCCCTTCACTGCCAAGAAAATCTGTCGCCAAGTATACGCTAGCGTGGCTCCCAGATTACAGCCAACTAAAGGTTAAGAGTATCGGAAAAAGAGAAAGCTGCAACGTGAAGCCTAAAGTTCGGCTGCGGGCGGGTTCACTAGCATAGATTTAATGGCGCCTTTGTGCTCTTCCCGAACTGCGCAAAGCGTAATATGAAATTTTCAAATTCTTAGTGTGGTGCGACGTTTAGGGCGAGCGTTTATTTCATGTTCAATCCCTTGAGTTGTTTGCCAGGTACAGCCTCGCTCGCAAGTCTTCAGCTCACATGAATAGCGTTTCAGCAGCGTTGCAGATGCTTATGCCATGCCGGATAGTTCAGAACATCTTTAAAAATGTGGACCCAGGTTTTTCTCGTTATTTGGAGCTGGAAGGCTTTGCGTGAGCACTCCAGTACACGGCTGAAAGCAAACTAAAACATTTGACCTGAAGAGTTTCCACCGAAGCTGTATTTCGCCAGGCCAACGTCAGCAGCTTTCATTAACGAGCGTCTCCTGCTCTCTGTTCGTGCTCTCGTACGCAGAAATTCGCCGAAGTCTGTCATCCGAAACCGATATGGGGCCCAGACGATCCCGAAAAATTCGTAAAGTACCTGAACATTCTCGAGAAACACGGCATCAACTCTCCAGCTCAGTTGTCCCCACTCAACGCAGCGGCCAAGGTGAGCACGACGGATTTATTTTGACTCCATAGCATAACATTCACTATTCCCCATTAGCTCCCGCCTGCCAGCCTCCTTCATCCGAAAGTAGTAACGCTTTGTGTCGTAAGTCCGAAGGACAGAGCGATAGCTCGAGGGTCGAGTTCTAAGCAGCTACTTTTGCTTGTGCACGACCAACCTACAACCACATGGCTAGCAGTGATTACAGTCGTATTTGTACCCACATTTTAACACATGGTACAAAGAAGACAGGAACAAGTATCCAGGGGGAGCCTCAGTACACTTGCCAGCATTTCGACATTCGCACAGGTCCTCGTGTTAAAACGTTCGCTAGCGGACAAACACTCCCCAAAAGGCTCCTTGTTCGCTATCTTAAATAGCTATTTGATTGACCCGTCCGTGAATTTTAAACGGCGCCGTACGGGATCGTATAGAATGGTAGCGCATAGTATGGTTGGCATGGCAGGGTGTTATGCTGCCTGCTGTGGTACGGTATGATATGATGTGCGTTATTTGGCACGTGATGTTTAGCGCCTCGAACCTACGCGTAGGCAATGAGGCCGCTGTAGTGGAGGCATCTGAATGAATGTCGGTCACCTGGTGTTGTTAGTGCATAGAAAGCTGCAAAAATAGAAAAAGAAATGCATAATACGCATCTAACCATTGATTCCTTTAAATATGCGTGGCAAGCAAAATTTGGCCTCTTGCATGTAGCTTTCCTCCGGTCGTTTCATGGTAGCGAAGCATTTTCAGCTTGGTAGCAAAACAACAGCAGCAGGCGTTTCAGTGTGCAAACAGACACTTGAGTGGATGCTCCTATCCAAATTTGAGCTTACTGTACACCAATAACCTCGCAAGCACACAGGTATATTTGCATACACTCTCCTAACGCCATAACAGCTGATTAACGGCGTCGTCTCTCTGATTTTTTTAAAATTTACAAAACGAATTTGTATTACTTCATTAATGTTTCGTGCCAAACCTATGCAGATTCTATGAGGGATGTTTCGCACAAATTGCTGGGAAAATCTTGGGCCACGATGGATTACCCAACGAGTACTGAACCGTACGGTGGTAGGTTCCTGAAGTTGAACTCAAGAACTCCTGCTTAGCAGCAGACCGCAGTATAGACACTCGACCAGCTCTTTAAGGGAAAAGAAGGGCAACAATGAGATGGCTGCTCCATTTACACTGAAGTTTGAGCTATAACGGCTCATTGGCAGTGTACCGCTTACTGTCGGCAAGGCACTGATATAGCAGTTAACGGTCACAGGGTGGCTCGAGACACAACAGTTAAAGCAGGGCCTCCGCCGATGGCTGGGGCCTACGAGTTAATCAGCATTACCTAGGCGCAATAAAGTCGACACCGTCCATTCGAGGTTCGTAAAACGACCTTATCCCACTGCGGGAAAGCCGGCCAGTTCAAATATCTTGCTTTGATTGCAAAGTGTTCGGCCCGGAAATGCAGATTCAGAAATAATAACACATCACTGATTTGCCACCTTCTGCGCGAAAAATACATTTTTTACTGCCGCAATGAATTCATTGGAAAGAAATGTTTCATAAATCACGTGCGCAAAATATCAATAAATCATAAAGGTTTGCCTAGAGAATATCTTATGCTTTATTCGGACAATTACTAACCAAACTAAAGCCATTTTCTTGCCATCAGACATGCATTTAATGGCTCAACTACCACGGTGCATTTTTCCTCCTGTAAGCAATTTCGAATAAGTATGCCTGTGGCCCCATGGATCAACTCGCTGTGTCGCGGACTGTGCTTTACGGCGTGTAGACAGCCAGCACCAAAAATGGATAAATCTGGCTGCAGCACAAGGTGTCTCCGTGGTTTACACGATAGTGAGGCAGAAGCTCACGATCGCTATATCGTTCACCTGTTAGAGATTAATTCTGGTTTATTGAGGTATTGATGGTTATGGAAATGCCGTTACTTCAGAAAAAAACTAGTCCCTGCACCCCGTTGCCTTTTACGGTTTAGAGTGGAAAGGATGAAAGATGCTGGGCAATCCGAACGCAGACGGGAGTATGTTGTTGCCCCTTTTGCAACCGCCCTGTCTCGTTACACCAGGGAATGCCGGAACTTTTAAATGGTTCGGGGAGTGAACATTTAGGTGAGAGGACACTTTCCCGAGGGCGCCACGCTGTGAACAGCGCAAAGGCACTGCGAGTGCTTTACAGACTGCAAACCGCGAGGCGTCGATGCAATTTGAGCGCTAGTGGATCATGAGCTCTGATTATCAACATAATGACCACGCATTAAATTGTGCACTTTATTTGGCCTCGACATTATAGCCAGCTTCAAAAGGCTAGCGAGATGACCAGGTGCAAGCCAGCGCCATTTATCAGGAGGCATGTCGAGCTCTGTAATTTTCTTTATCACACGACTGAGCACAGTAACCACAGACAAGTCTTCTCTCAAAAGAGACATTGGCCCAGATAAAACCAAGTGCCAACTCAGTTTTGTCTTCTCCTAATTTACACTTCACAGATGAGCGTAGCCGGAGGCACGGCAGCCACCACGGGCGCAGGAGACACAGCCGCAGGAGCCTCGCCGAAGCCAGCTGCCGCCAACGGGGCTCATGAAGCGGTGCTTACGGCAGGAGCGCCAACCGTCGGAGCCACTGCTGTAGAGTCACAACCAGTCAATGAAGACGTCATACGGCGCTTGTCCTCCACGCTCGGCCGCACGCCCAACGAGCTGAGGCGCATGGAAGCGGTCCTGAACCGACGAATGTCGACAGTGCCGGTCACTGAGCAAGGAATGGCGGCGGCAGCCTCCGTCCCACGGGAAGCAGCAAAACTCGAGAAAGAAGCGTCAACTAAGAAGGTTTCGCCACCATCAACACCGCCTAAACTCGAAATAGAGCACCTCCCACCGGAGGGCTACGAAGTTCCCGTGATGGGAAATTTCGGTCCTGCCTGGATGCCCGTCAACGCCCTGACATCACCGGCGAGTTACACGCAAGGGGCACAAGGCCCGATGCCGGCATGGGGACCTACGCAGGCCCTGCCTGCAGAATTCGCCGGCCTCGAAGGGCAATTTGCGTCGGCAGCAGGTGCAAATCAGCCTTATGCTCCCCAGATTTCTGTGGCTCCAGCAGGAAAGCCTTCTGTAGTCGTTGGCCAACCTATGTTGCCTGCAGGCATGCTCCCTGTAGGTCTTCCACAACAAGCGTCAGCGTCGCTGCCACCTACAGGCGCTGTTCCTCTGCCTGGCCATCGTGACGACACCGGTACCATGTCACCCCTTAAAAGCGCACTGCGCAGTAATGAGCGTCCCATCAGCAGGGGGCACATCGTCATAAACGCGCCAGCTGCTCCGACAGGGCCAGTGGGCAGTGGCACTTTCGGCGATTTTGCCCGCCGTCAGAGCACTATACAAGGTCCACCCGTGGTGTCGTACAGCGAGTTTCTGCGCCGACCAAGCGTCAAGCTCACACTGCTTGAGCCCATCGACAGCGCTGGGCCTGAACAGGAACAACAAGTGCAGGAGCAGGTAAAACGCGCCATCACTGACTTTCGGCGCAAATCAGTGGCTGCTATGAGGAGAATGAGCGCGGCGCCGCCGCAGTTTGGCGGTGGCCCCCTCCCACCTCCCGGAGCCATGGGTGTAGTGCCAGTCTTGCCGAGGCAGTCGATCAGCGGGCCCGGTTTTCAACCGGACCTTATATCGTCTCGAAAGTCAATCAGCGTGGGTGCCCTCTCACCCCCTGGAGCCATAGGTGTAGTGCCAGTCTTGCCGAGGCTGTCTACCAGCGGGCCCGGTTTTCAACCGGACCTTATATCGGCACGAAAGTCAATCAGCGCGGGAAGCCTTCCACCGTACATTGTAGCTCCCCGACGGTCCAGTAGTGCAGCGGGCTTCAATGCGAACCTGGCCGCAGCACGGCGCTCCATTAGCGGGGGCCCTGTCCCTTTGATTTTGTCAGCTCCGCCTGGTGCCAGCACCGGTCTCAGCTTTTCTCCAAACATGGCAGCACCACGACGTTCCATTAGTGCGGACTCTTTTCTTCCCAATTTGGCAGTCGCGCGACGTTCCATTAGCGCAGGAAGCTTCCCTCCAGGCGTTCTCGGGCCCCGGGATTCATTAAGTGTGGGAGGCATGCCTCCAGGAGTCCTTGGCCCGCGCCGTTCCCTCAGCGCTGGCCCTGACTTTCGGCCGCGTCAATCAATAGGCGGCGGATATAATCCGTACCTGTTAGCGCCGCGACGTTCTATCAGCGCCGGACCCTTCCTTGGTCCCGACGCTCTAAGGCGCTCCAGCAGCAGGGGTGACCGAGACACGTCTCCTGATTCTTCTCGCGTCACGACAGCAGGGAAGGCATCTGCTGATAAAGACACCGCAGATGACGACGATAGTGACGATGACGACGAGGATGATGATGATGACGACGACAGCTCTTCTGGTAGCACGTCGTCCGCGGCATCTGCACCTGCTCGGTCAACATAAAAAGATCCGTCCGCTACACTGATGACGTAGTTTAAATACCCGCATAATGTACCATAGCCAGAGCTCTCACTTATAGAGAAGGACACGTTATTTTTGTCGCATGTTTTATACTTAGGCATTTTTCTATTCCGTGTTGGTTTTGTTATGCAGCACGACCCACCATTTCGTCGTGCGCTGCACTTGTTCATCACCTCTTGCTTGAACTGTGTTTGTTCTTCGTGGAATTTGTTTAGAGTGTCGCGAAGCTCGTTGATGTGACTACCGTTTCACGGTGCTGGCCCCTGGTGTTCAGGGTGACTATTATTGAGCGAGAAAGATTTCCAGTGTTAGCTTTGTTTGTTTCTTGAGTGCAATGCTTCACTGTCTGCTTCAATGAACTGAAATGCATCTGAGAGGCAATGGACTGAGAGACGCTTGTTATCGTGAACTTGGTGAGATTCTTTCTGCAAAAAGACTCAGGGTAATCTACAATTTTATTATCTCTGATGTACTGCAGTGTTTATTTGTGCACGCTCTGGACCGTATGACCCATAAGAGATATTTCTGACTACCCTTTAAGTCTTTGTTCGGGTGCTACAACCATGAGAGTAACGCTTTGCAGCTTAGAGTGTGCTCCGAGTCTAGTGGCTCAGTACAAATATGTAATTAGAAAGTAGGCTTTCTTCGGTGCTCACCCTGTCACGGCACCAGCTTCGGTTCTACGAATCAAGTATTTTTCCCGTCTCGCTGGTCGTTCTCATTTCTTTGACCACTTCATTGCAATGCTGACTAGGGGGCATTTGGGAGCGTGGCCGAAGGGCGAATTCGGTAGAAGGTAATTGCTCACTAACGTAAGCTGAACAGTGCTCAGGAGGGCAAGAAAGTAAGCGTAATTTCTGTTTGTGTGCTCTGGAGAGAACGCTGTGGGAAAGCTGGAATGAGATCGGTTGATTCGATTCAAAATACTACAAAATGCTCCCTATATATCACAAAGGGAAATAAATTGTTTCAATGAAAATATCCAAAGACCATGGGGGCGACGTTTTGTACTCATGGATCGTAAGATTTCGCATATAATACCGACAAGTATAGCATAGAATGTCGTGAACCACGTTTGACTTCTTAACACATGAATAGCCGGCGTTTTCTGCAGGGAAACCGAATGTACATAGCCATGATAATACAACCCTCATGTCCGTCTTGACAGTGTGCGAGCAGTGACATTGCCTTCTGTCTTGTCATGCCCTCTGTGACCTCAACACAAATGCGCTGCCGTGACACACAGTGTGTTTCACGTAACATTGTCTGTCTCGTGGCACAACTCTGAGGAACGTGATTTCGCTGAATGTTTTTTGTTAAGTTAAACGCGTTTCGTTAACCGATGCTGTTTTTAAAAGCAACGTGCACTCTTTGCTAGCACTAACCAGGCAACTGGATTTGCATCCCTTCATACAGTGGAGACACCGCGGCACCCCAGAACAGGATTATCCTTGCATTACATTAGTTTACTGAAAGGATTTCATAGGTGCTCTACTACAAAGCCAAGGAACAGACTCCGTTATTCGGTTACCTTGGGAAAAGGCGGCAACCGTGTTTTCCCTGCAGTGTGCAAGGGAACGTCGCAAAGTAATCGGCAGCCCTTCTCTTGGGCGGGCAGCACAGCGACAGAAAAATTAAGAAGACCGCTTTGATCTATAGGACTTCACTACTTCCGCTTTCTTCTATATTTTGCCTGTTAGATGATGGAATGAAAACTTCGCTTCAGTGGGTTTTTGGCAGTGTGCTTATCTAGAGACTTCTGTGAGCGTTGCCTTGCTCCATAGAAAGATTTTTACTCATGTCGTGGACTTGTGGCCGATGTTCACGGTTCCACACTGATAGCGTGTGCGCATCGTTCCTCCAAAGCATGGTCGAGGCCTAGAATACTGTGGTGGGAAAGCACAGTCATGTCTTTTCGAAATTTCGCGACATTTTATTTTAAATCGCGGGTCATCATCATCAGCCTGACTACGCCCACTGCAGGGCAGGGGCCTCTGCCATGTCTCTCCAATTAACCCTGTCTTTTGCCAGCTGCGCCCACCGTAATCTCAACCATGCACCAAACTTTCTGCCACCCCTGCTTCGCTTGCCTTTTCTTGGAATCCAGTCAGTCACCCTTTAGGACGAGCGGTTATCTTGCCTTCGCAGTACATGCCCTGCCGAAGCCCAGTTCTTCCTCTTGATTTCGACTAGGATATCATTAAGCTGCGTTTGTTCCTTCCCCCACTCTGCCCGCTTCCGGTCTCTTATAGTTACCCGAAGACCACAGTGGCGGTACATTGCTACAAAAACTGCATCAGCTGATTCTCGACCCCTGATACAACATTACAAAATGTGCTTCGGCCTTAGCTTCGTGTCTGCAGTGCGCTGTTTTTATTTTAATGTCGTGACTCAAGTTGTGTGAAATGTCCCGGATTACGTACAACACCCGTTTGCATATCCTCCCAGATTTAGTGCCCGGTAATCAAGGCACAATATAAAAATAAAGCGCCAAAGTTCTTACTCGTAACTAAAACACCAGCTTCCGTTTACCCTTACAGGAAATTTTAGCTACGAGGAAGAACGCGTTATGCATCGCAGGAGAAGAGGCTGTAAACTACGGCACTCCTGCCGAGTTCCCACTCTCACACCTTATATCTAGCCAGATGCGAATCTACAACTTGTATTCGCCCCTGATATATGCAGCTTGGTTGCCGCAATACTATACTGCCCTCCGTACTTCCTTTCCTGAGGTGGCTCAGTAGCTAGGGCACTCGGCACGCGGGTTCGGTCCCGGCCGCAGCGGTCGAATTTCGATGGAGGCGAAATTCTATAGGCGCGTGTACTGTGCGATGTCAGTGCACGTTACGTTAAAGAACCCCAGGTGGTCGGAATTATCCTGACCCCTCCACTACAGCGTCTCTCATAGCCTTAGTCGCTTTGGGACGTTAAACATGCATAAACCCAACCTTCATTGAATGGAAATGACAAATAATGTAATGACATAACATAGAAATGCAACGTAGGTGCGTAATCGCAAAGTATTGTTGAAAAAGGACAATAAACAAGTGGAACAACAGGGGCCACCTACTGAGGCTGAGAACTTTGGAAGACAGACTTTATGCACAAAAACAGTGCTCGTCTCAAGAAGCGACTGAGAAGCGATCGTGACAAATCTAGTGCGAAGCCTAAATACAAGTTCAAGTAATATTATTAAATGCAGATATCTTACGCTACCTTTCTTGGCTGGTTTCGTGCAGTTTAGATACTAGCTATTCTTCGGCAGATTCTCGGCAAGCTGTAAAATACAAAATATAAAATCTGACATTCATGTTCCTTCTCAGCAAATTGTTACAAAGCCGATGACTGTTCCCTTTATATTCAGTGAACAGACTTGCAGAAATGAATGAAGTACTCAAATACAACCTGATAGTTACTGGGAATGCGTCAAATAGGCTGCTTACACGGCTTCAAGTTACCCGTCTGCCTTCACCACCACACACAAATTCGGAAGACATAACAATACAGTACGTACATAAATAGTCACACAGCAAACAATCACTAGCTGGTTGGCCTTATTCGATATTCGGCTGTTTTCCCTGCCGCATACATTGGTCAAAAACAAGCTTTGCATTGGTTTACGCCACACTGTATGTCAACCTTGGTTTGCAGCTAAGTTACAGAAGTTATTTACCTAGTCATATTCTTAGGATAGTGCAGGTACAGCCTATACGCATTGCTGTATATGCGTGGGTTGTCGCCACCTATTCTGAAAGCAAAATGAAGCGTCTGTATTCGATTGCCTACCAGAGACTTGTACACTGCGAATACAGCGGATGCATTTCCTTTCACAAAATTCGGTTCACCAGGTGTCATCTGTGGCTCTGTGGTCTAACTGTGCTTGAGAGTAAGTGCATTCAGGTAGCAAGGCGTATGCAAAGCAGTGGCCGAAGGTTTCATTCATTGCAGAATGTGACACACTGTGACTTGTTTTGTTTCCGCATTCATTTGCCAGCTAAGGTAAACAACAAGTGTGGTTACCAAAGTATACTTGGTTTCGGGGTTCGCAGTTGCTAACCATACATCGCTAGACTCGCCCATGATTATGTCTTCTTGAACTTGAGTACGCCCATCAGCTCCCAGAGAATGGGCTTATATAACTGTGAGCCCGCGTAGTCCAGAAACAACTTAGAGTGTCCTCGTAAGGCCAGTAGGCAGTGAACACAGTTCGACTGATGAGCCAAGATTAGCGCGCAATACTGAGATCTCGTGTGAACGCTAATGCATTTACAGCTAAAACATTTCGGGGTTAATGCAGCTTAAGGCCTTACACCATGATCGCATGAACATGTGTGCCAGCCTATGAGTCCAGGGGCCGAATTACGGAATGCTCTCAATCTGAGCACAGTCTCAAAACAGACTGGAGGCCTCGCTCCTGTTGGTCGGCCTTGACCACGATCAAGGCGTGGCCAGAGCCGATGGGTAGGAGCGCGGTTTTGAGACTCTCTTTACAATGAAGGCCTTTCGTAATTCACCACAGGATAGTTCAGCTCAGCAGCTGAGTTCCGTCGGACTTAATGTCGGACATAATGCCCTACGCGTTCCATCATGTTCGGCGTGGCACTTGCGATGTTACAGAACGTTCCACGTTCTCAACATTGGTCGAGGGTGGAACTGGTGAACACTATCGAGGGTAGGTTGCACGCAAGATAAGTGCACTCGAAAGGGGAATGTTCTACCACCCCCGCTGCGTTTCAGTTGGATAAGCACCGTACGTGACACGGGGAGGTGTCTAGATGCAACCTACGGCATGGGTTTTATTCTACTTCCTAGTCAATTTTATTCAAGTCGAAAACGATTACTCCGAGGATTTACTATTCGTCAACAGCACAAAATAAAGAAAAGCTGTCCTATGTTTTATTTTGTTTCAATGACTGCCGGCTTCCTTCATATGTATTTCATAACGAGCCTCCTAAATTCTCAACGGCCTAGTTAAAAATTTAAAGTATTGGCGCTCGGGCAGCAGGGTTAAGAAAGAGGCCGAAACGCAAAATGTAGGAACGACCAGCCATTTATAAAAGAAAGAAAAATGCAGTAAGGCAACACCCGTAAACGTCAGCGAGAACAGAGCGGTGAAAAGGGCGTCGCGCGAGCGTCCTTTTACACAAAGCTGGGACGAGTGTGCCAAAAAGAAATGAGGAATTAAAATAAAAAAGAATAACAGTTGCGTGTAATCACTATGTAAGGGCGTGAAGATGAGCGCTGGAGCCGGACATATTTCTTCTATTTTTCCGGGGTTGGCGTTTTGGCTGCGATTGCATGTTGCGAGAGCCGCATTCTTAGGGCTAGTGTAACGCGGCTTTTGAACTTTCAGCGCAGGACATCTGTTACTTAAATTTTTTTGCTTGGATAGGGCTAGTTTATTCGCAATAACGGGACAGCTTTTCATCGGTTACGAAAAGGACAAGTGGTGCGAATCTAATCTAACGAAAAAGCCGCAAAGCCATAAAGATCACAGTAAGAAGCAGAAGAGGAAGAGAAAGATGAGCTGGCCCACTCCGGCCTTGAATAGTGCTCCAGCCAACTCCTTCAAGGTCGAAGACGCTACCTTTGTCAACGGCGACGGATACAAGATCTTTACCAGGGCCTGGATACCTCGAGAGCGTTCCAGGTTAGGCACAGCTGATTTTAACACCGATTGATTCATGTCGCTCTTTCTTTAGGGCAAGCAGCTGCGACTGCATTTCGAATCGTAACCCTAAACCCCCGCCTTACCCTGTGGCCAAAAGAGAGTGTTCCCCAGGTCCACTTTAACTTTCAAGGTTATAATGGCTGGTGCTTCGGTGCTCTCTAGGATGTGCGAGTGTCCAGAGGGCGGTCCACAGAGATTTAAGTACCACTACTATGCAAAGCCGTCAGGCTACGGGATTCGCTTTCTTCCATGGCTGTGGCTAGAGTTCCGTTCAGACGGAACTCCAATTTGAGCTAGAGTTCCGTCCAGACGGAACCTAACCTAACCCAACCCAACCCAACCTAATCTAGCCCATCCCAAACCAACCTAACCTAACCCAAGCCAACGTAACCTAACCCAACCTACACCAACCCAACCCAACCTAACCTACCGTAACCCAGCCCAAACAACCCAACCTAACCCAACCCAACTCAATCTAACCCAACCTTACCTTACCTAACCCAACCCAACCTATCCCATCCCATCCCAACCCAACCTGACCTAACTTAACCTAACCTAAGCCAACCCAACCCAACCCAACATAGCCACCACCACCACTGGAAGGAACGCTAGACACTCCGTTCTAACCATGTTGTAGGCCATTTAAGCACCCGTCAACGTCTGTAACACTGGAAGAACTCTTCTGCCAGCTGTTAAAGGTGAGTTGCTCTTTAGTGATGCTGCGAGTGCTCCACTATAGTCCTAAAAAAAGGCACTGTGTCCCGAGGACTCTCAACGAGACTAGACTTGCCAGAAGGTGTGAACGGGCTGGCGGATTCAAAAGAATCTACCTGTAATAGTCTTAGTTATGTGCCACGTATGGTTTTGCAGTCCGAGCTACAGGTGTGCCCCCCCCCCCTCTGCCTGACCGCGATGGGTAAACCTCATTGTGATGTGCGACCTTCAGCCTTGCTTCCATCGAAAGTCTCGAAGTGGCTGTACTGATGACAATGAGTCTGGACAACTTCTATTATAATATATTCAGCCATATATAAAGGGGAACAAACTGGGCCCATTTTTCCGCAGTAGGAGCGCGGTTTACGGATCGTAAGTTCATGTTCCCACTACAGCACAGGTATGTTACTACCGACACATTTAAACAGAAAAGTATGGGCGCATACCGATGCTTTGTTTTGAACAGGGCTAAAAGTACCACAGTCATGGAGGATAGATAAACGTCATGAACATCCAACGTCATAAGTGAGCATACGCTTTACAGAACGCCTCGCAGGTTCTAGCGCGAGTAGCAAGAGAGCTTGTACTCTTTGTCAGTTTACGACAACACTGTCCGGAGATTAATCACGGTTTCTGAGAATTAAATCGTGTGGTACAAAACACAAAGACAAACCTTCTAACAACGTTGCATACCTCTGTCTCGTGTCAGCATTACATACTAGGATATCATGGTTTTTAAGTGTTGCACTTTTTCGCGCAGTGTATTGAAGACACCAAAAGAGAATGCGCAAAAAAGATAACATTGATTATGATACGCCAACGTTCCCTGGAAGGAAACTTTAACCCGCTCGTGGGCGCATCTTCAGGGTGTACAGGTTACGATTTCGTGTTCATTTTTGTAAATCAAGTGTGCAAATCGTACTTTTCCATTAAAGGCACTCTAACGTCAATTGCTGAATATTTCTTCCTTAACGTGTCCAAGTACCTAGAGCTCTGGCAGTTATAGCCAATTCGTCAGGCGCAGATGCATGTAAACCATGGAAGCACATGAGGTAACTCGACGCATAAAAAAATCACAATAATGCGCCTGTCTCGAACCTTGCATCAGTAATGCATCGCTGGTTTAATCCTACCTGGAAACTAACTCATGAGGCCCGAGAGTTGGTAATTTTGATTTTACACACTCGAAGGTGGCGAAAGAAATTAAGAAAAAGTTACCATTGAATGAACAGCTTTGTATTTGGTGTCGCACCAGCTACTTCATTACGTCACGGCCTCTCAATCGGCGTCTACTGATAGAACCGCGTCCGTGTGAACTCGAGGCTACGTTGCTCGCCGATTCCGTTCCCGCGCTTTTTTCTCCTTTGCGATCCAAATAAACCTTTCCAAACCAGAAGTGTCTTCTGTAATAACCGCAGTGTTTGTAGTCCTCCCCAATGGTAACCAAAGCGCACGACCTCCATTGTGGACACGAAAACTATAACTTGTGTCAGGAAAGGGGCTTGATATTTTATCTTATTAAAGGATTGTTTTCGCGGCATCGCTATATCAGGAATACGTCGACACATCAGCCGACACCTCGTTGCCCCCCCCCCCTCCCCCCTCTTTGGCGGGAATTCGTAACGACGACGAGGAGGACGTGGAAAAAGAAGACGTTGTACGTAGGTGACGTTTCGAGTCTATAAGAATGTAGACCAGTGCAGAAGAACAGTTTCCGTGTGCTTCACTAATGCCCATGGAACCTATTGTAATACAGGACACCTTTGACGGACTATCTATCGAGCTTAACATTTTGTCTGGGGGCGTGCCGACACTTAAGCATATATTTTCTTAGTATCCACGAGGAGAGTGCTATGTGCAGGATTCAAGGAAAACAAGGCGTGTGGTTAACTACTGTGGGTGCCAATATGGTCCAGCATTAAGTAGGCTTTGGTGTGAAGATATTCCTCAACTCTCTTATATCATTTCCTCTGGCCATTTTATCAGAAACGTTTTGGGCACTACCGCACAGAGCGAGATTGGGTTAACGCAGCAGAGCTGTAGATTCACGTTTGGTCGCCTCTAATGCCACCGGAAGGCAAACTGGCGCTAGCCGTCATGACGTACGACACTGACAGCCGCCGCCTTGGGCCGAACGTATTATGAAACAGTGTAGATGCATCGGGAAGCTACGACTATACGATGTGCCGCTGTTTTGTGCACATCACTTGGCGCACAGGTTTGCATTTACTTATTTCTACCTCAAGGGCCCGCAAGAGGGAATTTCATGAGGGTTGGGCTCACATATGTATTAAGTAATTAATTCTTTGATTCACGCCTAGAAGTGGTCAGGGGTGTCATGTAGAACACTTTCCATTGGCAAGTTGTTCTACTCACTGGCAGTCTGGCTGAAGAATGACTTGAGATTACCATGTTTTAGACTCAGTGTTGTTTTTATCCTTCCTTCCATGAGCAGCCATTTAACTCTGAGTTGGAACCGTCCAAGTGAGCACCACAGTCGTAGATGCCGCCTTTCTATAACACTGTTAATAGCAAGTATCTTAAAGTGGCGTGGTCGGTTAAGAGGTCTGCAGGCCCAGGAAAACCGCGACTGGTGCAGCGCTCGAGTAAGTGGGTGTTACTGTGGACGGCCTCTGAAAGACTGCAGACTATGTTCCGCTTTTGATGAAAAATACACGGCCGCCACGTGAGCATCGTGATCATTGAGAGGCGGAAGTTGTGCATTATATGAAAGCGTTTCACGCGTGCAGGGCTTGGAAGGCACTGGTGTTCATGTGCCACGGCTACCTGGAGCACTGCCACGTTCCCAATTACGACATCCTGGCCACCGTCTTTGTCGCCGAGGGCTGCTATGTCTTCACCCACGACTTGGGTAAGGTGGCGAGAAGAGCAGAGCATTTATCCTTGCTCCCTGGCTCTGAACCAACCCGCTGAATTTGTCCATTATAGTCAGGCATGAAAGCGCTATGATCCAGGCGCGCAAATTGGAAGTCGTTTTTTGTTTTTTTTTGACTGACTTTTTGTTCCGAAATGTCGGAAAAAAGAACCACTTAAAAGCTACCTGACCTCAGTTTTCAACAACGCACTTCAACTTTCTAAATTGCTGCAGTGCTCCGACATGTGTAATTTAGCTTGATTCGCTACCCACAAGGAATCTGATTGGCTGGTTAATTCGTGATACTGTCATCCGTTGACTCAGTCGACATCTAGGGACTTGCACTGTGCAAATATATGATTAATCATTTGTGCAGAGATGCAGGAAGTGGCGCGTGGTTCGTCGTGATCGTAGTTGTTTGCGATCCAATAATGCAAGCTCCAACATCCAATAACATCCAATAATGCAGGCTCATAACCGATGCATCGCTTATGATTACAACGTTGATATAAAAGAAGGAAAATCCCAGCCGCGGTTGGTGGAGAGCTACTTGGAAGTATGAAAGGTAAAATTGGGGCCTTTTCTTGGGCAGAGTAGTCGTGACACGCGTAAGAAAGTGTTAATTGTAGATGATTGTGGAGTCCGTTCTCCAGCATTGCATATAACGCGGCGGCTAATGACAACTGCGAAAAGATGCGGTGGTGGCGAAGCGACCTTCGCTGTGCACACAGCTTAGCTCAAGGATTCCGAATGCAGCATTAAAAGGAGCATCCAAGGATTTTGAAGTTTGCATTTAAATCCGTTATTATGAATGGCTTTGAAGATTCATATGAACTATGACTTCGGAACGGAGCCGGCTATATATTACCAGTTATTAAAAAACTAGCTTTTCAAAAACCACGCGGTTATTGTCCAGCGCGTGTAAAGTGAAGGCTTTTGGAAATACTCCTGCAATAATTTAACGATACGAGTACTGCTGACGTTATGGTTAGCGACAGGCAGCCAGGAGCTGCCATTTGCTGCATGAATGACGTCGTGTCACACTTCTGGTAGCTTGCACAGTCGTCTGCAGTCTCCACTGGAAACAAGGGTGCTCTAAGCGGGAGCGATGCGCACGCCGCCGCTTCTAGACGGATCGTGCTACGAGCGAGTTCCCGCGAGCCCTCTGGTGAATAGTTGCTGCCACAGCCGGCATTCAGCATCAGGGTTCTACTCAAAGCATACACTTGCATGGTTCGAAGCCCACCGTGGTGGTCACTTGAGAAGTCCTGCCTCGATCTCCGGGTCCTTGAAGCGCTCGCAATGAAAGCGGTGAAATGCCCACAAGTGATTACGCAGACTCATATGCAGGCGGGTGTGGACCCCGGCAGTAAATAAACCCAGTGTCAGCGCGTGACGTAGTCATGGCTTGGGTGCTGCCCAACCAGGTTTCATTTTTTTTGTTGCACGCGCCGAACTGTATGAACTGAGGCGGGAAAGTGAGAGCGTCAGTTTTAATCATTCTTACGTTACGTTTATAACGTAAATGCTTTTCGATGCTGCTCGGCTTCCTTCAAGGCTATCACTGGGACACTATCGTCCCGACAGCAATAACTGGCTAGCGAATTAGCAGTCTGAATTCGGGCTGTTGAAACTTCTCAACTGTCCTGTTTTCGCACCGCCCTAATGCCTTGTGAGTTGTTCGCATCAAGGCAAGAGCAGGAATTTTTTGACCAACGGTTCCGAGTCAGCGAACTCTTATCAAGGTGACTTGTGGCACACCGAGTAACAGAACACAGTGAAATCCGCAGTGGGCCACGGAAAGAGCGATGGTACCCGAGCTGCCGTCAAGTCCTTCGATAAATACGTGGACGGCATCCTGGAGCACGCTGACTCGACAAGGAAGAAGTTCTGGCGCAAGCCCGTCTACCTCTTTGGTCACTCCCTGGTCAGTCAGAGTTTCGCATCTTGTCGCTGAGAATGATCGTGTCCATGGCAACGTACTGCACTACTGTTTGTTTGCTTGCAAATCCACAAGGCGCAGTGAAAGTGCCACTACTTTGGGGATGACATATGACGTCGATGGAACGAGGCCTAGCGCTCCTACTTGGCTACAACCTATATTCGCTGCTTTAATGTAGAGAAGGACACCGGTGCACTTTTAACGCGTAATAAATTTGGAAGCAGGATATTTATTTCCTCGGAACTAGAGGGATCTATGGCGGTGCTTATTAAAACGTGTCTGTTCTCTGCCCTGGAAGTGACGAGTACCTACTGATCCTGCTGACGAGTACCTGCACAGTGCCGAGGGAAACCGCGTTTTATAAACTATAAAAATTGATGTAGATATTACTTACGGTGTGCTACAGGTCTCTCAATAATTAAGGAGCCTAAGAGTAAGAGTTAAAAAGTGAACTATTTAATATTAGTTAGCCGGCCTGCTAGTTACCGCGTCGTAGCTCTATACTGATGTATAACACCGCTCACAATACTATGCCGAAAAAAGAGCTCACCTTGCACAAAAAAAGCTTATTTTAGAAGAATTATGCAAGGCCTTAGGCGACACACCCTGTATATCGCGAAATCAAAATACTTAAACAGCTGAGCTGATAATTGCGCTAAGTGCTGTAATCATCGAGTGCGTTATTTGCAGATTTTAACTCGGCTTTAATTTATAAATAACGACAACACAGGCGTGCTGCAAGGAAGTGTCTTGGATTATGAATGTTGTGTCCAGGGCGGGTTGCTGGTCGCAATGGCTGTCCAAAGGAGGCCAGTTGACTTCGCTGGGATTGTCATGACGTCGCCGCTAATAGCACCTCACAAAGCCCTGACACCCTGGTACAAGGTGGGTTCACTGATGAGCAAAAAAAAAAAATCTTGAGACCTTCTCAACCGCTTTCTTAAAGAAGAAAATTCGAGAGCATTTGGAAGTTAGCACACCCCATTTATTCTATAAGGATTCCCATATTTCAGAAGTAGATCCAACCTCGAAGACGAATTAAGGAGGATTCGTGTGGATGAGTTGTCGAAGCAATACGGATTAATGGGTTGATTAAGACATATTAAACGGGATTAATTAGTGGATTAAGGTGGAAGAGTTGGTCGGGTTATTATAACCCGATGCGATAATGCAATGAGAAGTACTCGAAAAGTGTATACCTCATATTTTAAAATTAACTGGTGCTGATGATGTGGCAATCCTTTCGACGAAGAAAGGAATTTTCTTATGGAGAAATCCGCTCGTTTTTGGAAGACGACAACCTAACAGATGTTGCATTAAAATCCTTAGTGAACACATGCTGGTCACTCAAGTAGCTGCTGTTCACCTGGATATGTTTTCAGCGCTGGCAATCAAAGAAGATTTTTACATAGGAGGGGCGGAAGTTGTCACTATATTGAACGTAACTACCAAATCGGTACAAATTCTTAGCGAAATAAGTGTCTTTAGTGCTATGTGACGTGATAGGTGAGTGCGGTCGATTTGTAGATTTACTAAGAATAAATAAAATAATATTTTAAAGGTAGCACATGCGAACACTTAAGTTTACATGACTGACGACTGTGCATGCTTAACGGTATTTTACAACTGAATACGTTGTGCAAAAAAACAAAAACAAACTCAGAAATATTCTTTCGGACGACCAATAAGTAAGAAAAGCAACGCATTGCCCGCACCACCGCTGGTAAAGAAAAAGACGAATGATTTGGTGTGGTTAGCGTGGTTACATTTGATTAATTTAGTGTAATTAGATTTAGCGTATACTGATCAAGCTGCCCTTATGCAGCGTTTTTTTTTACAACTCCATCTGTAATGTAAGATGAGTAGCGCGATTGAGGTGTCCACTGACACAGGGAGCCAGTTTTCCGCGTCTTGAACTTGTTCATCGTCAATGCTAATTTACCCAATGCACGCCGGCAGCCTATGCTTCTGTGCGGCGTTTCTGCAGCAACATTGTCCACGCCAACGCATGTAGCGCACATCTCTGCCACTACTGCCATATAGCTCAAAGCGCGAATATTAGTTAGCAGTATTAGTTGGTGAAGTAGATGGTTTGCAGGCTTCACAGAAACTGTTGAACCGGTCTGACCTCGTAAATTAGCGCTTTCGCGCTAAAAGCTTCAGCATTTGAGACGAACGCTGAAACATTCATGGCAGCCATGGAGACCTAAATGACCGGAAAGGGAAAATCAATTTTTATAGCTATTTAAGAGAGTATTAGAGCGTCGTTGGTGCTGCCAGTGCAGCATTACACGGTTATCCATGTAGCTTGAAGGCTTTGTGCAAAAGGTGCGCAAAATAATCAAGAATTAGTTCACAAACACTGTCCAAAACAGTTCTCTACGTTGTATATGTAACGTAAAAACCCCACACTTGTGACACCACGCCGCAGTCGTACGAGCTGGCTACGTCTGTGAAAAATAAATAAGTAGGAATTCGCAATTTTTCCAGTTTTCCGATGCTGTCATACAAACATTCTGATTTACCGCAAAAGACAAAGCGAGAAAGCTAGTCCCTGCCCCGCCGCGGTGGCTCAGTGGTTAGGGCGCTCGACTACTGATCCGGAGTTCCCGGATTAGAACCCGGCCGCGGCGGCTGCGTTTTTATGGAGGAAAACCGCTAAGGCGCCCGTGTGCTGTGCGATGTCAGTGCACGTTAAAGATCCCCAGGTGGTCGAAATTATTCCGGAGCCCTCCAGTAAGGCACCTTTCTTGCTTCCTTCTTTCACCCCTTCCTTTATCCCTTCACTTGCGGCGCGGTTCAGGTGTCCAACGATATATGAGACAGATACTGCGCCATTTCCTTTCCCCCCAAAACCAATTATTATTATTATTAAGCTAGTCCAGGTCCAGCCCACATTCCAAAGAGTGTTCCGTGTCCATTCCCAGAGGATTGCGACGAAGATCCTAGGGCGAGTGCTTCCCAGTGCACCCGTCGCAGCCCTGGACTTGACGCTGTGCGCGAGAGATCCCCAGGTGGTCGCCTACATGCGCAACGACCCGCTGCGCTACCACGGCACCATTCCGCTCGGTTGGGTGGCTTCCTTGTACAGGGCGCAAGACGTGAGCTCAACTCGCATTTTTCTTTTCTAAACCGTGGGCCTCCGTTGGCTTGGCTAGCAGCAACCGAACATTGCCAATGTCATGGCAGACACAGAACGTATCCTGTAAAGGCGTAACGCGGACATTACTTCTCCCTGCCATTACCCACTTCTGCCTTGAAGGTGCTCTAAAGAGAATTCTGAGCTCATCTTTTTACAGATGGAACTCGACCTGCACGCTACGAGCATTCTTAGACACTTCGAATTACTGTCGTGTGCGGCCGATTTCCCTCTTAAATCTAAATAAACGTCCAGGTTCCCGCCATTTTTTTAAAGCTCACCTCCGAAAGTAGGAGAAGCCAACCAACGCGTGGAATGCCTTTAAGCCAATGTGGCGGCCTGCCGCTGTGCCATCGGCGGAGTGATCTGCGAAAGCAAAGAATGCACGCGTATTTTTATTTCCGTGGGCCTAATTTGCGGATATGCTGTCTGCGGCTGTAACTATTTAATCACGGGAACAAAAAAAGACAAAATAAAAGCGAAAGATACTGGCTGAAAGGCACTCCATGCGTTGACTCCTATTTTCGAGGTGAGTTAAAGAAAAAGGCGGCAGCTGGGGCGTTTAAATGTATTTAATATGGAAATCGGCCGCAGAGGACAATAGTTCCAGGTTTCTAAGAATGCTTGGAGCGTATAGATAGAGTTCCCGTGGTAAAATGACGAGCTCAGAATCCTCTTTAGTGCACGTCTAAGTGTTTGGCCACTTTCCGGCTCGTCGCATCGCCAACGGCGCTTAACAGAGACAGCGCTCTTTTTTGACGCCGTCCTGGCGCCGGACGTCAACAAAGCTATTCTCCTTGTCATTTCTATATGCATGAAGCCCTGACTCACACTTGGTATAATCCCGCCCATTTCTTCAAGTATTTGAAACAGAGAAGATGCCGCCACGAGCGGCGCATAAAGTAAACAAATGAAACTCACGAACAAACACAAACTTAATTGCTATGGGCATGCGCCTCAATTTTGATGAAGTGGTATGAGAGGCCGCTGCGTTATCTCGTTTTTTTTCCAGGTGTTCCAGTCATGGAGTGATTCTATTCAGTGCCCCCTATGAACTACAACTACCTGTTTTATTGGTGTCAGCAGTGGCCTGCTGAAGTTCGCGCTGTTGAAATTATTGTTAAGAAAAATAAAACGGTGGAACAAAAAAACGACCACGATATGGATATTACTGATATTGAAATTTCTTACGTTGGGCTGCACGCATCTCACTAAATAAGGAGATCGAACAGTGATAGTTAAAAGGTTAACTACTCAGCATTAAGTAACCAGCCTATTATTTAGCACGTCTTTGCTGTTTTCCGGTGCACTGCAGAGCTGATGATGCTTTGCCGAAAAAGCGGTCTTCTAACTCAATAAGCCTATATTTTTAAAAATAGCAGAACATCTTAGGTTTAAAACTCATAAAATCCATACAAGGAAGTAGCATCAAATGACCAAACGCAGATGACTCAAAGCCTTAAAATTCATTTAGCAGCAACCAAAACACTCCTACGATCACAGGAAACCACGTGAAAAACGCGCGCACATGGCAGATCATCGATACATAAGGAGCCGGTGGGAACGTCGGCAAAGTGCCTATGGGGCAGCTCTGAAAGTTTAAACGCTACCGGCATCGTCATATATGACGCCATATATGAAGACCAAAGTAAAAGTTTTCTTTCAGTAGCTTGACAAAGCCACGGCGCCTATTATCTGGCTTCAGCGTACACAGTGACGCCACCAAAAAGAAAAAAAAAATGTACTCACAAAAAAACGTGCAAAGGGCTGACTACATTGCCTTATCAACATCACAACTGAAAAGCAAACAACAATATAAATATATTATTGACTAGCACCGTGTTCAAATAGGGGGTGTTCGCGGATGCCGAATGCAGCCGAGGTATTGCCAGAGCATTTGCCTGCTACGGTGCGATGTTTGCTTTCGTTCGCTTATTATACCGCTTGAGAATTGTTCTTCATGTAGAGCTTTCAAGACTGTCTAGCTTGAGCGACTGAATCAGCGAAGAAATGTAGTGCACGCGCCAACATGTCGGACTCCACAAGAAGCTTGTATGATTCGGAGAAACACAGAGTGCACCCCTTATAAAAATGGTCTATAGACAGTCTATAGACTTCTGATTGACTCTATTGTCTTCCTACAGATATACCTTTTTGTCTATTCATAGTATATAGACTGTCTATAGACAAATGCCTATTAAAAGTGTATGGCCATAAATCTATAGATTATCTATAGACTGTCTATAGGATTTGTATTCTCTGTAGACTATTCTTTAGGGTTTGTCTATAGAGAGTCTATAGACTTTATAGACAGAAGTCTATGGGCAGTCTATAGACTGTCTAAATAAATTTTTGAATGGCTGGTTATTGCGCCCGTTGGAGGTGTTGGCGGCACCACAACAGACATTTATCGGGAGGTTTTAAAAACTTATCAGTTTGTAAGTGACGTTGCGCGCTTTTTTATGCACGTCTCAAAAGCACTCGCTAGCAGTTATTGAACGGCCGCTGCCTTCATAGGTATACAATGCGAAGGGAGAAAAATATTTCGAAACGTTATAAAGTTATAAACTTATATGTTTGTATGTATTTCTTACGATCACGCTCCGTCTCAGAACCCTAGCCCGAGGCTGACTACAAGGCACCCGTATCGCGGTGTTTAAAAAATGCATCGCCTCTCACAATTTCACAAATGCATCACAATTTCGCAACCTATTGCAGGGTGTACTCGACGTTAGAAAACTGTTTTGGAAACTTTCTTTAGACGTAATCTTACGGGGTACAACTTTAGATTTAATCCCCCTGCTGGCAACAGCAGCGCCACCACACCTTGTTTACGTCACTGATTAGTGTTGATCTATGCACTGAAATACAGCCGTAATTATAGGCCAAAATAAATAAAATTATAAACACAATAGTTTGCACAATACAAATAATTGGCAACTGGGTTTCAATATGCGGCGCAATAACATAGAGTAATAACGAAATTCTGCAAAACGGTTGCTTTATCTTTGCCTCAAAAAAGGAGCAAGAAAATTATTTTCACCAAGAAAATAATGTTATTGTGCTCAAAAAGTGACACACTAAGTTTTATTTCGTCTCCACAGTTCACTACAAAGTCACGAAAGACTGTTCTCTTAAGTTTGCAGGCATGTTCAAAAACCTTTATATTTATCATATATCATATTCTTTGTTGCGTAGGTTTGTTCTGCACTCTTCAAGCCTGAATGATTTCGAAGAAAAAGGTGTTTCAATCAAAAGTTCTTGTTAAAATGTTCGGCAGAGACGGTAGGTGTAGTTTGGTCACCGCGATAATTTTGTGCTGTGAAAATATTTCCCCACGTAATTTCTTAATAATTTCAATTTTTTTTGTGCATTAAAAGTCTTTTCTAGGGACTTCCAAGTTCTGTACTTCCCCATGTATGCTGCAGTAGCCAGGGCGAGAATGAAAAAAAAAAGAGCAATAAAAATACAACATAACACAAGATAGTAGATTTCGCGGTTATTTGGGATAACTTAGAATATGATATATGTTCTCATCCAAACTATTTTCTGAATAAACACAGTTCCCATGGTTTCATATTGTGGCACAATTTACACCTGACAAGGTGTAAATTATATATATTTTGTCAAAGTAACTTGTTTATTCATGGCTCGAAAGATAACTTTTTGTGCTCATTAATTTCGCAAGTATTACATGGTGAGCGTTTATCTAGTTGTACAACCATGCAATTTACAGTATCTCTAAATCCCTGGCATTTTCGCCAGTCAACAATATGCTCATAACGTCAACGTATATGGTAAACTTTGCAAGGAGAGATACATAGATGTTGTCTTTGATATCTACAATAAAAAGCAATGGTGAGAGCATAGAGCATAGGAAGAGTTTGTATTGTGAAGTTATGTATGACAACGACTTGATGGCGTTATTCTAGTCAAGACTTAAAAAGTCACTCTGCGTGGCTGCGGACACCATAGCATTCAGGTTTTCGGAGAAATAATAAAGAAATTTATAAGACCAAACGCCTTTGTGGAGTCAATAAATATGCCTATGACTATTTTGTTCTGTATAAACTGTTTTATACATATTCTTTCTGCTATAACAGTGAAAATTTTTGTTCAAAGGTGATTTTTAAACCCATATATTGTAAATCGGTAAAGATGTGCTGTTTGGACTAAAAGTTGATAAAGAAACGCTTGCGGAGCGCTTTTTCCAGTGTCTTCGAAAATATTGGAAGTGCAGATATTCGGTGGTAATTCTTTATTCAAATCACCTTTGTTGAAATGCACAGAACCAAGGGCAACTTCAGAGTGCGAGAAAAAGCACCATTAGCAATAGATTAATTTTACTGTGTAAGACATAGTTGAAAATATAAACAAATTCATCTTATAGGCCGTTTCATTAGTTCGTCTATGTCTTATGAAGTTTAGACCTCCGAAAGCCCTCAGTTATTCAGCTTCACTCAATAGAATAGGATATATGGTTTGTTCAGCAAGATTACAAGTCATTACCCATGTTTGTCAAAAGAACAACAAAGCATTTATTAAATCGTTCGCTAAGTTTTTATCCGACCAGTTCTCACCGTTTAATTTCAGGGTACAACTTTCTCTACGATTAGTATCATGCGTTATCAGGTTGCTTAGGTTTTTTCCTAATTAGACCCCTAATTAGTTTATTCGAATCGAAGTCATTCGAGACATGATTTCGAATATCTTTGTTAAGCATTTCACTGCTATCTCTGCCTTTTCTGTTGTTCCAGGGCAGATACAATCTTTTCCTTCGTCGCTTTGCGAGAAAAAGAATAATCATCGCCAGGCATGTGGCCCTTATTTTCGAGACCGTTACAAATAAAAATGAAGTGCATGTCTTGGCACAGTTAAGCATTAAAGTAAGAACTAAGCATGGTACAGACCACATTTGGAGTTGCAGATATTGTTAAACGTCAAAAGCTGACATTGCTTTCGAATACAACTTCTTGCGCGGCTCATACGCCGTTTCTGTTTTATGGTCAGAGCTGCGTATTTGCCCGCTCTGCAGCGGCCTTTGAAAGCAACATATTCTTTGGTTCATAAACTGATATGGCATCGTCTTGTACGTGGCTCGCAATTGGCAATAATAACTAGACATAGGTAACTAAAGTTTTAGTTAATAAATAATGTTATTTATTCATGCATATTTTCGTATTAACTCTCATCCGCCGCAACTTGTTTGAAAAAAAAAAAAGATTCTTTTTTGCATTTAGACCTTCCTTTTTTCAGCAATATCTCGAAGTGTTGACGGAAATAGTTAGCATACTTATTCTAGATGATTAATCGGTTTCTTTACCCGTTTCTTCCAGGACTTCATCGCCAAGCTGAACACGATTGAGGTGCCGATGTTCGTCCTAGTCGCCTCAGACGACAGGGTGTGCGACGTCGGTGCCATGAAGCAATTCTTTGATTCCGTTCCGAGCAAGCACAAGAAGATAAAGGTAATGTAAGGGGAGAGCGACGTTTTCAGCTTTACTTCTACAAAATATACTGGGCAATTAAATAGATGCAAATCGCAGTACAGAAAGAGGCCCCAGCTGTAGAGTATGTGTACTTTAGTCTGACCTCTTCAAATAAAATAGTATTGTTTACGGTTTACGGGGGTTTGCGTCCCACACCGACTTAGCCTATGAGGGACGCCGTAGTGAAAGGCTCCGGAAATTTTGACTACCGGGGGTTCTTTAACGTGCGCTCACATCGCACAGTACACGGACCTATAGAATTTCGCCGCCACCAAAATTCCATCGCCGCGGCCGGGATCGAACACGTGTATAAAAAATAGTTTATAAAGTAACTATCTTTACGATATGGCGAGTAAGTCCCGAAACTCGGAGACAGAGAGAGCAAGTGTTAACGTTGTCTGCTTTTAAAATATTTGCCACCAATACCTTTATCCATTCACTTTAGGGTTCAGCGTCAACGAACTCTAAGGCTACGTCCGCGCATATGCTTATACCTTCTTATGACCCTTACGCAGACAGTCACATAGGGCCTAAGAGGAGGCGTTTCAAGGAATTAACGATGTCTAATGACCGCGAGCCCTCCCCAATTAAGACGAAGGCAGTACATGGCGCGAGTCACGCGCTATGATCACGGCCTGCTTCGAGTGATCGGCTGAGGAAGGTGTTTCATAAGCATTTCCCCGAGTAAAACTGACGTCAGTACCACGCACCGCTTGTTACATCATCACTACTACCATCGAAACTACGTTTTGCCTTCTCTCATGCTCACTGGTGCATATATCGCTGCGTACTAGAGTAACTTTAAAATTCATTTAGTGACTGACTCTACTGCGGAATACCCTCCTACTGTAGCTCGTGGAACGCAGTACCTTTGCCAGCTTTCCGGAGCGCGTCTACAGAGCTAGAGAACAGGCCGCCGTGGAAGTGTTGTTTCTGTTCGCCGTGACATGTATCAGCCTGTCTTCGGTGCTCGCAGGGCAGAATTATGAGTCACATTGCGCATGTTGCCGCTCTTTCTGAATTCAGGAGGCTGCCAGCTCCAATAACGTTCTTTGTTTTGGATGCACAATGTGTTTTGGCACAACAGGGTTTGCTAGGGTGTGCTGACAGCCTTTTAAGCTGAGTGGCTAAAATGTGTCCATTTTAATATTGGTATTATACCAGTAAGGCATGTTGCTGGGCTAGTTGGTGTAGCATTTTTTGAAGCTTGGTAAAAAAAACCACCTTGGCGCAAATAAATTCACACAGACAAAAGATACAAGGAGACTTTTGTCTGTGTGTCTTTTGTCTCTGTGAATTTATTTGCGCCAAGGTGGTTTTTTTCAAGCTTCAAAAAGGGGTAATATCCATCTCGTTATTCCATTCATTACGCTTTAATGACTATAGAGGTTAGTGCAGTGTGCAATACCTTCCTAAGCTTCCTGTAAACTGAACTAGACTCTAACCAATACAACGTTCAAGACTGCAATCGTAACTCAACGACGTTAACATAAGGACGTTAAATTAGACAATTTTTTGGTACTAACTCCTGGAATCATAAACACTATGTGCTTGTGTTCTGCCTGCTGCGTGTGCACCGAAAGAGCAGTACAACGCTTAATGCGTTGTTAATGCATGCTGCTGTTCAGAAAACGCAAACAATAAAGGATAAGCTTGCTTAACACTTTAAGAACGCTAATACAAACAACGAACTGCTGTAAAATCACTTTAAAAAACGCAGCTCGTTTTATGCCCTTAATAGCAGTAAACACCTTTCGGATTAATGCGAAAAAACTCTTACGCTGACTCTTGGTTAATCTTGCAGGCGCAGGTTTGGCAGTTGAACAACAGTGCCGTTGAAAATGAATTTAGGCCTTTCAGATATTTGGATAATTCTTATTGCAGCCCAACTTGCAACACCTTCGACAATCTGATTCTCCTGTTGCCATCATCATCATCGGCCTGACTACGCCCACTGCAGGGCAAAGGCCTCTCCCATATCTCACTAATTAACACGGTCCTTTTCCAGCCGCGCCCACATTATCCCCGCAAACTTCCTAAACTCATCCGCCCAGCTAACTTTAAACTACTTTGTGGTCAAAAATATACATTTGACCTCTGGAAACAAACATCGATATGATGAATAAACCAATGTAGACATAAGCAAGGAATGCGTAATATTTTAAAATTATGTGTAGATGTATGCTACTAATTAAGCAACACGCAATGATGTTGGCTTAGCAGGAGGTTAAAACAGGAATGTTTACTGTGCAAAGAACTAAATGTCTATGTTACACTCGTGAACGCGTAAACGTTTATCGCATCACACTCAGTGCAGACGCTCACACTACTCCGTCGTCTTGCTCGAATTGCGCAAAATAAATCCAATAAATGAACGAAATCACTCGCTTACATGGTAATACTATGCACTATAATAACTGCGCAGTTTAACTCGCGACGACATGCAAATAAGCGTAGTGCGAAGCGACAGTATTGTATGGCTGGTGGGTTTCTCCTGAGAAGAGAAAACTGCGCGAGTTAAACAAAAAATAAACTCATAGTCTCGAAGTATCTATAGTCGGGTACAACTTTAGAAGACAGGAGAGGCCCCGCCCAGATGGCCGAAGCGCAGAAGCCAATTGCCTCCGCGACTAAAGAAATAGTCCCGCTCCAAAAATTGTCACTGCTTCTAAAACGCGTATTTCTCGGTATAAATAAGATTTGTGTATCTTGATGAGTGGTTTGGTAAAACTGTCATGATGGAAATGCTACAGCACATGCCGGATCGCGAGAGAACAATAACTCCGTGCCTTCTACAACGCTGTGCGTCGTCTGCTACGGAGCAACATCGACGGCAGCGAACGACACTCGAACGATGCCCTGCTAGACGCTCGGCTATCTTATACTGCTGCCAACGATCGATCGTTTGCGGGCTGCGGTGTTTCCTGGGATCCTGTTTCCAGACGAAGCGCAGCGCAGCGTCACCGATGTTCCCTGTTATATTTTCTCGTCGGCTCACGGCTCAGAACAAACGCACGCGGCGCAAATTGTGCATCGTAAGCTCGCAATAATATTTCCGGCATGACAGACGCTCACCAACAATTTCAATTCAATCTGAAGACGGGAGACGCACACCGCTGATGCGGCTCGGCCCAGTTCGAATCGAGGGCGGCCATGTTAGCCATGTTCTCCGTCGGCGGGGTCACCGGCCGTCCGGCTCATGACGTCACCTGACGTGCGCGCCTATTGGCGGAAACTCGTGTGCATCCGCCTTTGAGGGGCAAATGCCGCTGCCTTCTAAAGTTGTACCCGACTATATCAACCAGCATGCATTGGCGCCCATATCAACACAATAACGTGCCTACCCAAGCGTGGTCTGATGAACAGGCATACCCCTCCCATGTCGCACAGTCGAAATCGATCCTCGGCCATGCGTCCTTGAAACGCACGAAGGTGTTTGAGTCAACGTCGCAAGAATTGCTGCTTCGGAACCATGCACTACCATGTAGAATAATCGTCAGCACGTCTGTCTATAGCGCCCGAAAGGCCAGCATTCGGCTGCACGCGCGACGCCTACCGATAACATCTGGCTTGAGATAGCCTGCGTCTGAGCTTGCGCTGCCGTACCGATGACACTGCCTTGTGCTTATTCGCCGCGCCGGTCCACATCCGCGATCGCCAACGATCGCCGGCGAAGGCGCTGTAGGCCGCGGAACCAAAGCCGAGATAACACGTCTCGCGGCGGGCTGCAGCAAAAGTTTTCCAGGACTTCTTATCTTGGCTTTGGTCGCACGTACAGCCAAAAGCTAGCCTTTCGAGCGCTCTAGCTAAACTGGCTGACGGCTGTAGTTTCCAGAAACACCAGCATAATTATAAGAGTCGAAGGCACGAGGCATGGTGCAAAGCAAAGAACCCTCGCGCTGCGGCCGCTGAAAAATCAAACGCGAAAGGTGAAACATGGCAGCAGGCAGCAAAGAGCAGACCGGCTCCTCACATTATTGTCTATTGCTAGGCGCATCATGGTGGTAGTTGAGGGTGGTGCCGTAGCGCGTAGGTGGGCTTGGAAAGGAAAAAAAAACTATTTTTATTTCTTCATGGCGATGGGTTCGCCGAGCTGTTTGCAAGCTACTGTAAACGGAGCACCAGACTTCGCAAGATGCATTTCCTCGAAAATCAGTTTTCTGTACGAGATGCACTCCAGCTTTTCCGAAATAACGCTTAAATAGCCTTTCGGCAGACGTTGTAACCTTTATGCTGGCAAAGAATAATGAAAGCATTGGAACGATTATCGCTGTAACGTCGATTTTAGCGGCCATTACTGCTTGTAACTTTTATAGAGGTAGCTTTACACGTTACCGAAGTTAGAGTATATGTTTACTCTCTGTTCTCGTCGCACTCCACATTGCGATCACGAAAGCAGTATATTAGCTACTTGGCGATATGAGACACATTTTTCATATTGCCATGTCGCTAAAATAGTGACCACGCTGTCCTTGACCCCGATAGCAGAAGCCTGAGCGACGAAAGCGTTCTGCCTTTCTTTGTACCAGCTTTTCACGATGCCAAATTTTCGAAATTACTTTTTTTTTCCTTCGCTATAGATTTACGAAGGCTCCTACCACCAGATCTTGGCAGAACCGGAAGGCATCAAGGAGCAAGCCTTTATGGACATCGCTGAGTGGTTCAAGGAGAGCCTGTATCGCGCAAAAGTGCAGCATTCCTATTCCCAAAGCTCGTGGACCAGTGACCCCAGCTGCACAAGTCCCAGCGTTTTAAGCAACTAAACAGAGGCACCGGTGAAATGGGACATGCGCTGCTATGGTCCAATAGGCGACGCGTCTATGAGCATGCACTGTTTGGAATCGCGGTTTTGTGCAATATTATTTTCTACAGAAAGCACCGACAGTTATGCGTTCATGCCGGTATTAATTCAAGCCATTATTTCACTATACATTTCGTCGCATTTAATTCTCCACTTGTTCAAAGCAAATTGAGTGGATATGCTCTTTTGCGTTTTGTTCTTAAGAACCACCAGTTTTTTTCGTTCTTTCTTGAGTTTGCACGCTTTTATAATACCGCAATCAGTCAGGAAGTGTGTGCATGGGCCTCGTTAATCGTTGCACTTCTCGAAATGAGGCGAAGAAGGCATTCATTCGTTATCCGTGTCAATGCCGGCTGGTAAAGCAAACATGCACTGATTTTTCATCAGTGCTTGTACAGACTCTTCAAATGTATTTATTTGTATAATTTAGCTTTCAAAGGACGCTCCTTCGTAATTTATCATGTGCAAACTCTTACAAAAATATGCGATGAGTTTTAGATAAAAAGTCAATGATTTTGGACATCACGCTCATCAGGTATACCTGATGACTTCTGAGTTGAGTTTCTGATGAATTGCTCTTTAATACTGGCCACCGAGTTTCCGATTAAGACTCGATGTGCTTTTTTTCTTGTTCATGTCATTAATTCGTGATGTATTCACACTAAAATCATGATGCATTGCTGAATGCTGTAATATATATGTAAATATAATGTTTTCGCAAAAAAAAGGAGAAAAGCAGTGCCTTGAATGCCATTTTTTCTAACGCCTCTTTAACATCATACACAAACGGTGCGGCACTGCTCTCTTGAACCAGACATGGCAGTAATAAATTACTGTAATGAAAGTAAGTAACTATATTCTCTCGGTACTTTGTTATGCAATTCATTACTTTTATGGGTTGGTGATTTAGTAATGTAACGAATTACTTTGGAATCGTTATTTCAGGTAAAGGTAATTAATTACTAGTGAAATTACTTTTGCTGCGTGATGAGTCCGTGCTTCTTCTTGTATCGGCCATGCTTTGGCCTCACGTTTGCGGGGTCGAGCGTCTAGAAAGCAAGAAAAACGCGCAGCCTGCAGCAACCAGCACTCGACTCCAGCGAACACGGACGGGAGGTGACGGGCGTCAGCCCCGCCTTGGTTCACTGAAGACTCTATAGGAGTGCAATGCATCTTGCAGCACTGCGTACGGTCGTACATACAGATGCACCACGGGGCCACCAGGAGAACGCCACGACTATGGTATGCCGTGTTGCATACTGCACCTTCCCACAGACGCACTGCGAGTGCTTGAACGAGCACTTCCTTCTAGACTGCTTCATATATAACTGTCATGTTCCCGCACTTACATCAAGTCTGAACTCACAGGTAACGAACCTGGCTTTGGGTTTTCGGGAATATTGCCTTCTGTGGTCAGATTTCAGGCACTATTTTTAGCTCAAGGGCAATATAGCCGACAGCGTCACCGCGATATGCAATCTATATCCGTCGACATGTCTCAAAAACAAGTCAATTGAACCGCGGAATTTGCAGCTTTTCGGTGCCCCGGTGCATTTCCGTGACGATGAGCGTGAATACAAGCAGCGGATGCAGTCACGCTGTTTACGAGGACCACATATTCTTTGAAATCAAGAGGGTGGGACCATTGAACGATGAACTTCTGATCGAAGAGTGATGCGAGCAATTATACATGCTTTGCGATTAAGTTGACCTCATCTACGTCAGCAAAGCGGCTGTTCAATAGACTAGGGCTACCTTTCATCAAAGAAGGGCGAAATTTCCGGCACCTATTTTGAGTCAGCTGCAGGACAAACAAATAAATCAGAAAATTTTCAGGAAGTATAAAGAATTCGTCGAAACTAAAAAGTAATTTAAAAGTAATTCTCATTTTGGAAAGTAATGTAAAGTCATTACTTTGTGATAGCAGTAATTTGTATTTTAATTACTTTTGCGAGCTTTCTACGAAAGTAATTAGTAATGTAATTTAATTACATTTCAGAAGTCATTTTTCCATGCATGTCTTGAACATATCGTGAAGATCCACTCCTATACACATGCAAACTTCGCTGTAAAGCGCAAAAGACTGAGACGAGACCCACCAAACATTACAGCAAACAACTTCCATTGACTTTCTGAAAGGAGCAAGTAACAAGATCGAGAACAGGGCATCACAATGCTCTGGAAATACATGCCACGCCGATAAATTCCCTTAATGCGAACTACTTCATACCCCTAGGTTCACCCTTATACTATACTACAAATTAGAGTGGCCCAGCAAGTGTGAATATAGAGCACTTTTACAAAAATGGACATCGAATCTCTGCCGAGTTCTCATGGGGTTCGTACAGACTCCACAAAAATTGTTAGTATGCAGTCTTCTAACTGAATTTTGTCGTCACATATGCACTTTCTGGCAGGTGCAAATCATGAGAATTAAGTGCAACGTTCTTTTAGTTAAAAGGCATCATTACTGCACGAGATTGAAAAAAATGTGTCAGCGGTGCGTGAAAATGATAGTGCTCTGATGTGTTCATGAATCGCAAGTTCACACATCAGGAAAGTTAACGTAAAAATAAAGAATTTATTGCGCTTCTGACGAAAAGGGTTAATGCAAAAATTAAGGAAATTGTCTGTCTGACGCAAAGGCACCACAGGTGTTGCCTTCTTGGCCAGTTTGTAATGACTCATTATGATTAAAATGAGATAATAAATTCAACTTCCTTATTTAAGGGATAACGTCGCGTTCTTCATGGCTGCCTCTTTTTCTTGTCATTGTGAAGCCTGACACAGATTCACATCTATGCTTGTGCGAATAGTTATACGTGTCTGCAGTAGAACGTCAGTTGAAAGTCCATCGCTGGCGCTGCCTACATATGTTAGTGTGGGCAGAAAAAAAAAAGAAAAATAAGGTTGCCCAGCCCGCACCGCGTACAAAGAGAACTAACTTAGGTCCCGGAGTGCGCACTTCACTGCACTCAAGCGTTTATGTTCGTGTCTAGTTGTGTCGTGTTTACGCCAGCGTTGTTTTGCGCCGTATTTCGAAGAAATATATTCTATACGTTTCCGTGAAGTGGAACGAGCTGGAAAAATTGTTGGCGCAAGTTGGACGTGTGTGGTGAAAGTATCGCTGATCTTCAGCAGTAGCCAGGCGTCCGGTCGCCATGGCCTCCACCGTCGAGACAAGAGGTCACCCCAGTCGCGTTGCAGCGACCGTCATAAATTGTGTCACAGCTTGATTTTTAAGAGAGCAACCTAGAATACTACTGATGCCCAACGAAAGCGTGAATTAACTTTTATGAAAAAAAAAGGTGTGGGCACCTTTTATGTATTGTGTAAAGAAATTGGCGCGAAAAACTAAGACAAAAGACAACAGAGAAGACACGAGACTTAACCTGGCGTTTTTGTGAGGCAGATAACCTGCGAGTGCGGCTGTTTGTCATCAATCTGCCTTTTTCGCAAGGCCGCTCTGAGCACGCACGCTTCTCCTTCTCCACTGGGTGAAAACGAAAACCGCCAGTTCCTACTGCGCATGTGCAGTCAAGTTAGTGACAGGCGCATGCGACAGATGGCGGCAGCTCTCAAGCACGCCACTTCGCAGGCACAGATGGCTCGTCGTGGAACCAGATCGGGCCCGCGTCTTCCAAAAGCGCTTGCTTTCCACCAGTAGCAGACGAATTTTCGCCACTTACCAGAGGAAACCCATGTCTTGCGAAAAAAAGCTAATTGTTTCGTCAAATCCAAAGCCAGTTTTTTTTTTTGTGGAGTTGGTCCAGCGTTCACCCCTGAGTGAAAGGCTCGCGTTACGCTGAAGCAAGGTTTCCGGTATGTTTCGATGCTGCCATCGATGTTGAGTTCTGCCGTCTAAGGCAGCTTCGATGCTGCAGTTGAAAAGCAAGTCCGCCCGCCTAAGAAGTGTCCGTCCTCCTGGAGGTGAAAAGTGACCGGGGTATAGCCACCATGAGTATCATGAAGATGCTTGACCAAATAATCATATCGTCATCATGATGCTTACCCCACCCTGAATATCAAGGTTAAGGACGGCTGTCATCCGCGTCACACAGCTTTCTCGGCGAACTAGCATCCCGGCATGGCTCCCGATTCCACAGGAAGGTGACCTGGACTTCGAGAAAATGATGGGGGTCCTTTCTTCCGCTGTGACCTCGCTGCCTCCCATCCCCGAAGTTAACCAGAGGTCAATCCGGTCGTCCATAGGGCCGCTGGTTTGCTATGACGTTACGTGGAGTATTTGTGAGACCATGTCTTAGTGATATGGCTGAAATGGCAGGTCACAAAGAAACAGTTCTCCGCTAGTGTAGTAGTCGCTGCTAGCGTCAGGTGCACCGAGGATACGCAGTGCTTGTGTGTTTAGTATCCACATGTGAGAATAGCTGTAATGTGCAAGGTGAAACGTATGCATGCAAATACAAGCATCTTCTTGAAAAGGCATTGGAAACACGTATTGAGAAAAATCTTGCAGTTTAATATCGATATACGAGCGACGGATATTACAGCTTTATCAGAAAAAGGAGAGCATTTTAAGAACGCAGTCACGTAAAACATTCTCAAAACTGAATTCAACATAGGAGTATGATCGATCTGTTCCACTCGTGTGCTCTTGCTGCATCGCCGGCAGCGATTAACTGCGACCCGAAGGCCCAGCGACGTCGCCCTTGCCGGACTCGGGTGGAGGTGTGACTGGCCTAGCAGAAGACAGCCGGTCATTGAACCATTCGGCGATGTCCTTGAACCCTTGCTCTCTGATACCTTCGGGTTCCGTCAAGAGGTTGTGGTAGGCGCCTTTGTAGAGCTATCGGGAAGACGAAAAGTTCAAAGGTCATTAGCAGAAGTGAAGAACTAAAAGGCTCGGAAGAAGTACAGTTGAGCTCGGGACGAGCTTCCCATTTTCGCCATCTAATTCTTCAGAGGGGTCCAGAAATTTTTCGTCGTAGTTCAGACTGTCCATGAAATAGTCCTATACAACTGCTGTGCCACATGCAATTGCCCTGTATCGTTGCGTAGTGCAGATGGGTGGTGCAAAAAGTATCGCTGTTAGGCGGTCGGACTGGAAGGAAAAGGTCTGAAAGCTATTCATAATACTGATGAAAAAAGAAAGGTGGAAGAGGTTTTTGTTATCGACTGTATTAACTGCGGTTACCACAGTTCGTATCACGTGTGTTGCGCAGCAGCTGAAGTGGCGAAAATTTAACCTGGCAGTTTTTTTTGCCTTATATTAATTAAGAATATTTCCTGCCCACATAAGTGTTGTATATAGGGTGGGTGCACGAGTTTTGAGGAGTCTTTGCCAAGAGAAGAGGTATTTATTTCTTCAGTGTTTTAGATTACAAGCCACTCCCACGTGTCAAATAAAACAGCATATAAAGCAAAATCAGTTCTGTATAGAGCATAGGCTGCTCTTATAAGTGACCACCTTGTTTCCAGAAGACCAGACTACCCACAGAACAACTCTACTGTTGAATCCGTTCTAATCAACATTTACGAGGAAGTGTCCCGCTTGATTCTTCGGCTGGGTGACGTCTGTTACTAGGAGTGATGCTACCGCGGGGTAGTGCACAATTCTGAGTGGCAGGAGGTTTGGCGTTCTAAGCTCCACAGTTCCCGTTTCGAGCACAGGCACGTGAACAGCTGACCCCTCCGACGATTCGCTACGAGCATGTTAATTTTTTTGTTTCTTACTGCACCAATATATAAAAATGTTCATACTTGTGGGCCTTAGCTTGATTAACGCCCTTTGATCAATTCAATGCTACTGGGCCGGAAATGCTGTTATTTCCCCAAGGATATTAGTGACAATACATGAGTTTAAGCAGGAGCAAGTGAATTGCTCACACCAAAAGCGTTTGAAGTGGAACACCCCCCTTCCATTGTAAACGCAATTGGAGGCTATGTTCACAATTCAACACCAGTAACTGCGCTTAGCGCCACTTTTTCAATCGTCTGCAGTTACCGCAAGATGGTGCCAAGTATGGATCTGATGAACGTCGGCCATAACGCGCATAACCAGAAGAGTGAGACGACTTATAGTACCTGTATCTTCTTCTCCGTGCTCGGGACCGCTGCGAAGAACTCTTTCATCGCATCAATGTCGCATATCTTGTCGTCACCGGCGATTTGAAGGAATATCGGCACCTTAATCAGGTGGATGTTGGCACGAAAGTTCTGCGATAAACGGAATGCAGGAAAATTAGGGGAGTAGGAGGTTTGGTGCGCTTCGGCCAAACATCGGCTTAACGCTAGTGGAAAAAAAAAAGCCATGCGTCACCATTCAAATGCGAGCTAATATACAAGGAATACAGTCGCCGGTTTAGCGAATGGGCTGTGAATGAATCAGAGTGGTCGCACTGAAAATATTAGATTTAGCAAAGCCCGTACTACCATCGCTACCGCGCACCGCCACTGCGGATATACAGCTCTCAGGGCGCTAGGGCCTGCCCCTAGGGCAGAGTACGTGCCTGTCAGCTACGCTCAGGCCTGCCCCATGGGAAAAACCGAATGCTGTCAAATGAATTCTATTTGTCATTCGTGCTTCGTTTGCGTTCATGAGACTTCCTTTTAGCGCTGCAGGCGCACCGATGTCGTATACTGAACAACAGGTATCCCAACAGCGCTGCGCATTGCTGTACTGCGGCTACGTGTCAATCAAGAGATATAAAGGAAAAAGAATATCCACAGGCGATCATACAAGGTGATGTGACAAATGCGTTAGGAGTACTCGTTGTGCTGGTGCGAGCAAAAATGGTTAGCACAACTGACTTGGCACCGTAGAGGGAGAGGACAACGCTCAGCACTGAGGTTATGAGCATGTTGGTAACAGAAGTACCAGGCGTGTTCGCATTCCACGGCGCCGCTCTGCTAGCATAACTTATGCTAATAATTTTGCTCGCGCCTGTAGATTTGATTGCTGCACTTCGTAGTATTTAGATTCCAGTGCTGCTTTGGCTTCTCGTGAGTAGATGGGTGATACGTGCACTCTGCTTCATACATCGGGTGAAACTCTATGGAAGGTACGAAAGTAGTCCGCACGAAGAAGTAAAAGGGAGGCGTGTTACTCCGCGCTTGTTCAGAGGCCGAGTAGTCCAAGACACGAGGAGGGACAAGCGTATCGTCAGAACTAAGTGTGCATTTAATCAAGCTCATGACAAGTGTATGCTGCAGTAGACATACAGGCAAGTTATTACTTATTGCCCAGCACAAGGATCGCACTACTTTTTGATCGCGGATGTGGGAAGCGCAAACAATAGCGCTAGCTTTGACAGCGTTGCGCCTGATGTATGAAACAGTATAGGGACTTCTGGATGGTGGCGGTGAGTGGCTGCTTGTGGGTGCCTGCTTCTGGAGAGTTAAGGTGGATGCAGAGAAAAGGTGGGCAGGTAGCGGAGGTTACCTGCAAGGTGGGGGCGCCGCGCAACATCACACGCACAGTAACGGAAACGCATTAAAAAAGAGCATGGGATAGCATGTGGATGCGCATAATGTGAATGAACGCATGCAGTGTTGGACAAATAACAAGGAATTTGGGGCCGAGCTTACGTCTGCAGCGCGGAGCGATGCCGAAGCCCATCCGAGCGGCACGTCAGCTTGGTGCCGCAGCGGGTCATTGACCATATAGGCCACCACTGCGGGATCCCGGGAAATCAGCGACACGTCCAGGGCACCGATGGGTGCCGAGGGCAGCACACGCCCGAGCATTTTAGTCACAACCCTCTGCAAGTGGAGAGCCGGAGAGATCCGCACTGAGGGAACAACGTGCTTAATTTCCACGACCTGTTCACCCGGCCATTCAAACCACGTGGAAGCGGAAATTGACAATGGGTTGGTTTATGAGGGTTTAACGTCCCAAAGCGACTCAAGCTATGAGGGATGCCGTAGTGAAGGGATCCGGAAATATCGACCACCTGGGGGTTCTTTAACGTGCACTGACATCGCACAGTACACGGGCCTCTAGAATTTCGCCTCCATCGAAATTCGACCGCCGCGGACGGGATCGAATTCGCGTTTTTCGGGCCAGCAGCCGAGCGCCATAACCACTCAGCCACCGCGACGGCCCTGAAATTGACAATGAGCACCCACCGCAGGGGTTAGGGCGCTCGCCTACTGATCCGGAGCACCCGGGTTCGAACCCGACCGCGGCGGCAGCGATTCAATGGAGGCGAAACGTTAAGGCGCCCGTGTGCTGTCCGATGTCAGTGCACGTCAAAGATCCCCAGGTGGCCGAAATCACGCCGGAGCCCTCCATTACGACCCCTTTTTCTTACTTCGTTCACTCCCTCCTTTATCCCTTCCCTTACGGCGCGGTTCAGGTGTCCGCCGATATGCGAGGCAGATTCTGCGCCATTTCCTTTCCCCAAAACTAATTTTCATTTTAGCTCAAACTGGCTTAAAAATTGTTCACAAGCGTCATATAGTGGGATAGCACTTCACTTTTATTAAAATACGGCTGTCGCGGTTTAATGAATTCAGAGAAGACTTGCAGAAAAGAGCAGTTATGAGAAGCTCAGAATGACGCAGGTTCTCGATTCTTCATGACGTGGATTGTTCGTATTAAAAACGCTTAGTGACACACTGAAGCAAAAAAAAAATGACGCTTTACGTAACTTGAGCCGATCTCGCTCCGCAGAATGCTGCTCTCCGGAATGAAGGAAGAACACCATTGTTGGAATGATGCTAGGCTCAACTAAGTTTTTTTGGTGTCTGGTTAAATTACTAAAGCCAATGAATGATTGCAAGTACCCTTTGAGCTAGATAACATTGCGAGACGGGACATTTCAGTCCGTCAATAGCACCCCCGCCCCCCCCCCCCCTCCCATTATTGCGTCTTACGTTGTCGTTAGAGAGAGGCGAGACTATACAGTTCACTATGGCGTGAAAGTAAAGTGTCAAATAATGTAAACGTCATAGTAGCACTAATTTTGTTAGCACTGCTTCAGTAATCTTAGTGCCGTATTATGCAACTAATCATTTAGTTTTCATTTCGTTTGCCTGGCACTGGTCGTTGCTTCTAGAAGAGCGAAAATTATATGCAGAGCGCACCTAACATTGAAGAATCATTGGCGACGTTGATAAAGGACTGAGTAGCTTGACACTCCTGAAGGGACTTATCAGCACCAAACTCGTGTGATGACCCCCCATAATGCGCAGGTCCACACGGGACGGAGAGGCAAAGAGACACCGTATGGCTCAGTTTAAACAAACAGATATATTCAATAATTACACATGATTATGATTATACATCAGAGGCTGGGGCGTCCGAGCTTACGTGCCGACGACTTCATGGGGACGATGGAGGGGCTCCGGAGTTGAGCTCGAACGGTTGCTGGCAGAAGCTGCACGCCGTCGGGCTTCGGCGCTGAAGGCCCCCTTGGCGAACGATGTCGTCCTGAGCGTCCCTCTTCGGTACTCCTTGTCGATTTTTATATCCTCTTATCCCCACACTCCCTAGGGTGAGGATGCCCACGCCGGAGTGGGGGGGGGGGGGGGGGGGCTAGGGCTTTCACTTGGGCGCACAAACACCCCACCGCACTTATGGTCTCGCCCCCCTCACGTGTTGAGTCCGAGGGAAAGAAGGTTGTCGTCGAGGTAGCGTCGGCTGTGGTAGACGGTCTATGGCCCGCTGACGGTTCCCGCGGGTCACCGGCCTCCGTTCTCCATCAAATGACACTCGCCCCTTAAGGCCGGAACGCGAGGTCACTAAAAGGCCGGGAAAGTGGTCCCTTGTCCTGGGATGTGCTCGGGAGGGTTGATTGATGATGCCCGCCGTCTTGCCATGGGGCCAGGCCCGCCGAAACGAGGCCCCCTTGGAACGGCCACGGCAATTGGGGAAGATAACGCCCGTCTCCCCGCGGCGGCGGCGGCGTTCGACTCGTGCCGACACTATGGAAAGGGGGTCCGGTTGTGCTTAAACCCCTTAATTCTGGTCGTCTCCGTGCGGTCCACGGCGGCAGGCCCGAAAGCAATCCTACTCAAGTTGTTTGCAGCCATATACAGTAGAAACATGTCTGCTGGCTGCTTCCAAAGCTAGACCGGCTGTCGCCGTTCTCCTCTCTTCCAGCTGAATTGTTTTCCTTTGAGTGCTTTCGCCGCCACTGGGGGCTCCGTCTACGCCGCGCCGTCGAACGCGGACCCTCGTAGCACACACAAGGAACGTCACACTCGTCTCGATGAAGAAAATGTGCGGTTGTTGCGCCAAAAATTTCCGATGGTTATTAAAGCAGCACTAGGACCAAAATTATTTCTTTTTGGTTGTGCGTAATGATCATTGAGATAGATCCCCGCCGATTATGACGGGAGGACGAAAAAGCATTCACCTGTACTTATGTTGAAGCAAAAATCCGTCCGAGAACGATGTGTTCGCGTGCTTTGTAGCCGCTTTCGCTCCCCGAGTGCCAAAATCGTATTGAGTTCAGACTCACACACAGAAAGCCTGTTAAATAGATGTCTCATACCTACCGAAAGTCACCCATATCAGTGTCACAATTCCATTCGTTTCGATAAGAAATTTTATGGAGTCAGAATGGAACATATGGAGTCTGTATGGACTATATGGAAGCTTAGAGACTCCATACGGCGTCATGTACACTATGGAAACCGTTGGAAAATTATGCAGTATGCTTATAGACTCCGTACAGATTTCTGAATTTTTTTCCGTATTATATGAACTCCACAATCCCCCAATTCTATACGAGGGGCTCATATGAAACGTCTCAATAGAAATTACATGTGGATAGCGCATTGCACTCACCTTGTGCGTCGGTGCGACCTCCTTGTTCGGAGCAAAGAACGGCGACATCATGACGAGGCCGGCAAAATCCGCAGGTCTCCTCTGGACAGCCATCGCGACTAGCAAGCCGCCCTGAATAAAGAGTGCATAATCAAACTCACAGCTAAGCCGCCGAGTTCGGTAGTGCTTGATATCGGGAGATGCTATAACCATTTTATCCCTGACCATTAAGGTGTAGAAACAAGGCCTTTATCGTTCAGTAGCAAAGCGGTCATAAAGGGGAGATGGATTCAGAAAGGCACATGTTTTCGTGTGCCAGTATTCAGCGCAACGAAACTAGCCCAAATCAAAGTATTATACTTAAGTATATCCACTGAACATGGAAAGAGCTGCTTGGTGAGAAAATCAGTTCTTTCATCTGGGTAAATGATTACTACGTTGCACTTGCGCACAGCCAGACCACTGTAGCCCTTTTGAAAACTAAACACGAGACCGTAACGTGCAAAAGGAGATAACGGCGCAGCGATAATGGGGGTGACGGCTGCGCACAGCACGCACATCATTTGCACGAAATGACGCTGAGCTCCCTCAACACAAATGCGCACGCGCGGAAGCCATCTTTAGGCCCCGCTGAAGCGCGCCGATATGATAATGCCCGACGTCGGTGCGTTGAATATTAAATCTAATATAGAGGCTACTAAGCCGGAACCCGATGTGATTCAGGCGGTTTAAGGGCAGAGAACAAGCCCACGAGAAAGGCGATGTTCTGTAACTAGGTTTTCAACGGGCTGTCGGACCCGCGACGGCAGTGGGTCTGAGCCTGCCCGGATTCCGCTGTGTTTAGACATCGGTCGGACGGGGGCAACAGATAAATCGTTCATTTATTGGGCCGTCATTTTGGCTCCGGCATCAAAAGAATGGCATGCGATACCTGCCTGGCGAAAGCGCCCAAACAAGCCCCGTACGGTTGCATTCACGTCATGAACATGCTTGCTTTAAGTCGTGCTTTGAGAAATCATGCAGGCATACCCTGCTGTGAGAAGATCAACGTCAGCATGCCTTATTTTTCTAGTTTCCAAGGAATCGAATACTCATGCTCAACGGGTTAAGTTACAGGGGAAGCTTTCTCAGCGAGAAGGAGCTCAGCTACGACTGACCATTGAGTGGCCAAAGAGGTAGACAGGCTTGCCCGGGAACTTCTCCTTCGTCGAGTCCACGTGCTGCAAGATGTCGACAAGGTACTTGTCGAAGGTCTTGACGTTGGCTCGCTGACCAGCGCTTTCCCCATGGCCAACTGCGGAAGCCATAAGATCCAGTCACTGGAAGCGATAGGGCTGTTGGAAAAAGCCTCAGGCAAAATCTCAACAAGGGTGGTGTCTTTCAACTTAGCTTGGCAGATTGTGATCAAAGGCACCATAGGAAAGCAACAAAATAACCTTTCGTGAAGGAAGTTAGCGTGTGGTCCCAAAGCGACACAGGCTATGACGGACGCCGTAGTGGAGGACACGTGAACATTTCGACCCCCGGGGGTTGTTTAACGCACTCTGACATCGCAGAGTGCACGGGCCTCTAGCATTTCGCCTCTATAGAAATGCGACCACCGCGACCGGGGCCAAACCCGCGTCCAGGTCAGCAGCCGAGCACCATAACCACTGAGCCGTGAATGAAGTTGAGTTTACCAGCTAGTCAAAGCTAAAATCGGCAATAATACGTATGCAAACATTTTTCACCGTACGATAGAAACTTGAGAGCGGTGTCGAACAAGCAGAAGGACTAAAAACACCGCTCTGGAGTGAAGCTACACTGAAAAACTACCAGAATGTTCGTGTTTCATCGGTCGATAAATTTATACCATGGTGCACTTGAGATAAGCCCCACCGTTTCTTTGTGGCCCTATAGGAGGCTGCTTGGCAGCAACTACGAATACAACAAATTTTCCGCTTGTGGGTTGACAGCGTAGATTCGAAACAGGAATGGCGGCATACAACAGTATAGCTCACCCAAGTCCTGGGCGAACACGTAGCAGCCCTCTCCGACGAGCGAGCGGGCCAGGATGTCGTAGAAGGGAACGTGGCAGTGCTCCACGTAGCCGTGACACATGAACACCAGCGCCTTCCAGACACTGCATGAGGCAAATGCGCTTACTTACAACACGACTCTCACCTCAGAATAGATCGTGAGCACATCACATATTACACTGAGTGGGATAACGACTACGATCGATGAAAGGGCTTGGCTATAGTAATAAACCCCAAGCTGTGTCCGCCTTATAGGCACAAATTTATCATCATGAGGCCACTCGGTTATATTTAGCTTTAACGAACACACGTCGCAACAGTGTGATGTCAAGACGGAATTTGGGACTTTATCGAAGAGGCACCCAAAACGCAGCAACATTGTATACTAACGTTGGCGATACACGTGTGGAAATGTACACAACGTGTCGATACAACAGATGAGGCACCTGCTGTCGGTTAGGAATTTCGGTCAGCTCAAAGGGGCACCCGCTTCGTCAGCGGTCCCTCCGTGAGCCTGAGATAGAAACAGCATAAGAACAGCCTGTGTAAAAAAATGCAGCCTAAGGGACTACCTCCCGAGCCCGACTGTGCGGTTCGTTTCGCATCTTCAGCTACCCTACTAACTAGAAAGATACAGAACCTCGCGCATGAGCTGCACGCCGACATTGTGCACGGCATTGTGCAACAGTATAAGAGCCTTATCGCAGCGGAAAGCCGACAGCGTGCGGTGACCGCTGTGACAACTGGCGAAGAAACTAAAGAAATAAAAGTTAAAGTTCATAGCCAAGGGAGCAGGATTTTAACCCGCGGTGGCGCTAACAGATCAGTGTCGTCGGCCAGTGGTTCAGGCCCCTAGGCCATTGCCGCAGGTTTTTTTTTAATGTGTATTGAGTGGACATAATGCCAAAATTGCATTTTGTGACACAAGACATTGCCGCCCCTTTACATCTAGTGTTGTCCTCTGTTGGAGTGGCACATACCCACAGTGGGGGGATTGGCCAGGGTGCCTTGTACAGCCGAACAATAGTGAAACGTTGACTCATTTAAGGTAGTTAAGATTGAATTTCTGGCTCCAAAAATAGTGGATTACAATAAGTCCCTGTAGCAAATATTATGTTCTGCAGATATTAGCACACTGGCTTTAGATAACCCCAGGAACTTGTCCCCAAAGGACAGATAGATAGATAAAGAGGAGGAGGGAAAGACAGGGATGTTAACCAGAAAGGGGTTCCGGTTGGCTACCCTGCACTGGGGAAGAGGGATTAGGGGGCTAAAAGGAGGAAGAGAAGGGAAAAAAGGCATAACACACACACGCACAACGCTGTCACAATTTGTCAGTAAATCCAGTCGCTCTCAAGTAGGCAAAGTGTGCCTTGTATGCCTTGAGGGCAGTCGACTGCTGTGGCCACGGACCGAGGATCTTTTGCTCTGTTAATGGGCGAGGATCGAGGCGGTCCAGGGCACAGCTTGTACCCAAAGGACAGAACTGGCATAGATAGAGGCAGTGTCTCCAGTCTCTCGCGCTGCACTTGGAATGTCAATTAACCGCGCTCTCACGTGTTACACTCAACCTCATGCACTGTGGTTTGGAAGCAGTCGTCTTCACCTGCCATCCGTGCGTGCGGTAGCTCCATCAGACAAGGCAGTGAATTCAGCTAAAAGACTTCATTCTATCTCAATGCTATCGGGTAATGGTAATTATTGAGCGCAGTTTACCGGCACGGTGGGAAATCTACAACAATACGTTAACTGCGCCATCGAACATAACCCACATTTAGGGCAAGCATCTAAGGTGTCCCTATGCTAAGCACCACGCACGGGTCCCGAGCGCATTGAAGGGTGAGGGCGTTTCCGACATGCATATGAAAGCAACCGCTGCTCTGACTGGAACTCAAGCGAGAAGAAGGATTGTATGAACTGGGGTCAGGGAGATTTTGAAAAAATACGGTAGGTTTCATTGCACTGACAGCGTAACGAGCGGTTCGGGACAATATGACCCTCAGTACACATTGCTGGTTTTCGTCAACCTGGCCTGGCATGTCCGCTGTCCTATCGAGGCCTGCTACAGAGGGCAAAACGCTGGTCTAGAAAGCACCACGTACTCCAGGCCGCTCGGGACTACGCGTGCGACATCTAGCGACAACACCGGACTCGAGACGATCGGGCTGTGGGCCGTGTGTGAGCGGACGCAGCGAAACTGATAGCATCGCCCGCCTTTTATCGGCTTGCTGGCTGCTGCGGCCGTCGGAAGCTCTTCCTGCGGTGCCGACTGCAAAACAAACTAATGGGTTTTGCGCATTACGCTTGGCTTTTTTTTTTAGACCGAAAGCTACTCCAGGAGCAAAGCAACATAAGCAGATTTACCGCTGAAGCCTGACCTTGTGACCCTAAATAAGGGATATAAATAAATAAAATAAATATCGCCACGACAGTTTAGAACACGCAGCGGGGCGAACAGCAGAGCTTCGCTGGCCTGTACACGAGAGCCCTGCCATCGCCGCAGCCGATTACGCCTCGTGTTAAACTGCAACACTGGAAGGAAGGAAGGCCTCAGACGTTGCTGGCACATACCCACTACGGGGGAGTGGCGAAGACACAGGCGGTTAACACACTGGTGCTGGGCATTGAAGCCCATCACCTTCAATTATTACTACTATCGAACTAATGTCGTCGCCAGAGGTGCCGACGACCCAGCAAAGCGAAACCACGGGCCAACCTGCTAAGCACATGCTTTGGCACGTATACTTTGTTTAGCTACGTTAAAAGCCCACCACTTTTACTGTGAGCACGCTAGCGAGCTCCTTCCGACACTGCCGTGTTGAAATAAGGAGAAATTCAAAAGAGTTGTAATCAAGAAAAGATGCATTGCAGATTACGGGCACTGTACCAGGCGACGTGGTGAACGGGAAAGACGGACGCACCTGTGTTCACGGTAACCGTAAGCACCACGTAACTTGAAGCTTTGCCTTCTTGGAGAAGGGAAACTTTGACGCTCAATTAAATTACATCAAAAAGCTCTAGCAATGAGCATTAAAGCTGAAAAAGCTAGAATCAAAATGAAGAATTACCGCGATGCCTCTATCGGCTTTGGAACACATGGCAGGACATGAGAATAATGATAGTCACATGCAGCCGGTGATATTCATTGAAACAATTCGAACACACTTTAGCAACGCCCCCCGCCTGCTGTTCGCGAATTTCGCAAACTATTCCGTGAAATGTATAAAGCAGCTTACCTTTGAGGAACTTGAGGTACCCATGCCTTGGTGACGATCTGAAGGTTGTCGGCGTTGGTAAAGGAGCCGCGTTCAATGTCGAAGCCGTCGCGAGAAGCGATTTCGAGGGGTACGTCTGGCCAGCTCATCTTCGTTCGTCCTCGTAGGCAGCCTGCAGTGCTCAGGAGGCGATGCAACTGTTGCCCTGCGGGCCTAAAAACTGCAGCTCTGAACCACATGAGTCGCGACAAAAGCGAGGCGAATTTGTAAGCGATTAGAGGCTTGGGCGTGGCGAATTTGGAAGCGATTAGAGGCGCGGGCGTGGCTGATAAAGTTCCTGGCCATTCGTGGTAGCCCAGCTAAGTAGCTGACGCACGCCACCTGTGGCTTCGCCAGAGCGCGGAAGCTGATATCTATAAGCGCAGACAGGTGGCGCAGCGAAGCACCAAGGCCGCTACAGTCTTCCGATTCCCCTCAATCCGCCAAGTGGAAAGCGTGTGTAGCGTGTCTGGAAACTGTGGCTATCGGAATCCTGGACCCGCCTACGAGGACCGGTCCAATTTAATTAATTAATTAAGCGTTTTTCACCTCCACCACCAGCACTACCTGGTGTTTCAATGCCTGAAGTTGCTCCGTCGTCCAAGAGATGGCGTAACATTGCCTCAAGGTCTCGGATTCGATCTGTGTCTGTTAAGCACGACCCGACGCTGAGGCTACTTCAATTAGAAAGGCTCGGCTTCGAATCTGGTGGAAAGTTAACCGGCAGTGAATAACATTACTCTTTCTTTCAGGTGGAAAGTTAACCGGCAGTGAATAACATGACTTTTTCTTTCATTTTATTTTCTGATATGGCTTTCATGAATTTTTCTCGTCTGACTTTGTGTCATCATCATCATCATCATCATCATCAGTAGCCTGAAAAATCTTGCTCCTCCTGGGCTGCGTTCCAATACTCTAGACGTCTAACAAGACGTCTAGTGTGACGTCTAGGAAGCAGTCTATATGTCCATGTATTGGAACTTGTCTACTGCTCACGCCGCCTCGCGGCATAATAATGTAACTAAAGCTTATGAACAGTTGTACTACTATTTTTCACAAACTGAGCAATAACGATAATTAAAAACGTGTTTTCAACAAGTTTACACATTTCTTCTGCAATGACTTTGCGCGTAAACCGGACTGGTGTGCCTATCGGTCAGTCTACTTGTAGCAGACGGGGCCACTCTCGGAAGACGACGCTAATGAGATATGCGATTATTCTTATATTATTGATGCTAAACTGTACATGCTCCTCTAACGTGCTCGTTCAGACGGTCCTGTAAACATAAGAAAGAATGCGAAAGACTGTAATCAATATGGGCGAAATGCGATACGGCTAATATACACTGCAACAGGAAAACACATACGTGACATTAAACCTGGTGTCTGCTGTACGTGGCACTCGGAGACAGCGAGAGACCTAATTACAGCAGCGATCTTTAATCCTGCAAAGACTAAAATCAATTCGCAACATGCCGGTGTATTTGTTCTGAGTGTGTGGAGATAAAAAGGAATGCACGCGAAAGAGTTGATGCAACTAATACAGCAACAGAGGAAGACATTTGTTAACCGTCACGCCAGCCGTCTTAACGCCCGTCGAGGAAACCAACGACAGCGACGAGTATTCTCTAAAATCAAGGTGCTAATTAAGATCCGGCATCGTCAGATGCCGGATCACGTAAACAGACCTACAGCGTCCGCTGCTGTAGCAAAGCTCTCAACTGCACGATTTTCTCCTGCGTGATTCACTGCTAGAAATCGCACGTCCACGAAGATTAATTAGCCACTAGTTGAATGACTCACATTTTTCCTTTGCTATACTACGTGTACAGTCCGACGCCCGCAAGAGCACGACTCGCTCATCCGCGTACATCAGCTCCGCCATCTTTAGACAGCAAGTTAGCCTGCATCCATGTGGACTTCGGCGAAGCAGTCTTATGAGTCTTATGAGACTGCTTCGCCGAGAAATGAAACGCGTCCCAAGATGGCGGCTGTCCGGCTAGACGTCTAAGTAGCCGTCTACTTGGGGCTATTGGAACGCAGCCCCGATACACTGCGTGTTACGGCGCTGTGACCGGCATACGAAACTTGATTCTTGCCTATTGTAGCCTTTGACGCGTATTTATGGAAGATATGGTCTATGTGCAATAAAACATATTCGAAAATTGACGCTTGGCGTTTTGTCAGTTTTCAAAATGCTTATTTATTTCTTGTAGGCAGAAGGGTTCGTGTCTGTAAGAATGGCACAAGGTGAGGCGCATGGTAACCCCTATGCCAGCGCGAACAATGAATCAGAGTGGGGAAAACGAGCACTACAGGCGATTTCGGTGTGTCATTCCTCCGACCAGCAAAACTTTTTTCCCCTGAAAGCGCCCAAATAACAAACTTGACCCTGCTCTTGGCATGTAGATAAGCAATTATTTTTCTAGCCATAACTGCACTAACTGCGAATCTCTAGTTTCAGTCAACTGGTTAATCTGACATTGAAATGACCTTCGGACTATGCGATTTTATAGCAACAGCCGTATGTCAGATGCCGAAGCATACTTTGACTGGCTAATGCGATGGTGTTCCTTATCTGGCCGTGGTCGTTACCGACATTCCCACCCACCTCCCAAAATTTGGCCCATCCCAACCACCAAAATTTCACCTTTATCGATTTCGACTAAAATCGATATCGAGGCTAATTTGTCTATGGCCAATGCGATGGTGACCACGAAAATTTGCCCACTCCCACCTCAAAATTTAACTTTCTTAGATTTGGACCAAAATCGATGGCTAGACTAATTTGTCTATGGCCAGCACGAAGGTGACCTTTGGTCTTGGCCATTTCAAAATTTTGCCCAGCCAGACCACCCAAAACATGACCTCAGATTTGGACTACAATCGCTATTCAGGCTAGTTTGACTATGGGCAATACGATGATGACCAACAAATTTCGCCTTGGCTATTTCCAGATTTGGTCCATCCCACCCCCAAAATTTCACCTTGTCGGATTTGGACCAAAATCTATATCGGGGCTAATATGACTGTGGGCACTACCACAGTGACCACTAAATTTTGCCTCGCCCATTTCCAAACTTGACCTGCCCCCATCCTCAAAATAAGTCATCTGATATGGACCGACATCGAGGCTAAATTGACTACGGCCAACGCGATGGTGACCTCCTAATTTGACGCGCGCTAATTTAACCCGGGAGAAATGAACAAAACTTACAAATTAGTACTTAGTTCGAGTAAATATAGCAGCCACAAAGAACACGCCAAGCCAAGAGATAAGAAACAGCGAAATTACAGTAAAGCACGAAAAAAGCTATCGCTCGACCATCGCTGCAACGGTGTTAAACCGCTTTCGTGCTTTATTGTTGTTTTTAGCACACACGTGGTGAAGACCACAGCCGCTCCCGCTTTTCCCGCGAAAAGCATACGTTTCTCCACTTTGCTTTTGATCACTAAATGACATTTACATTTGCTCACAATTTGCTTTGTCGTTCACCAACATTGATCGCTTTCACACAGAGAGCAGCGGCCTAATGCGGAAACTCATGGAAACGGTAAAATTCGATGCCAGCAGCGGATTCTACAAATGCTGATAAAGGTCTCTCACGCAAGTACGCGCGTGAAAAGAAAAATTCGCACCAAAGCGCGTGCCACGTTTCTCAAAGAAGAAGATAAAAAGAGGAAGAACAGGACTCGTGCTCAAGGTATATTTGATCCACTCCGTGGTTCGGACTGCTATCTCGGGTAAGCATATTGGCTTTTTTTTTATTTACGCCGGAAGCAGAACAATATTTCTTTTTAATGACTTGACATGTGGTCGGTTAAGGAGAACTAAACCAGGTGGACTTTGTTCAGGTCGCCACAGTCATCTCGTGCATGTTCGGCTGCTCATACTAAATTTACAGGATGACTGTGCGACGAGCTTTCGCCAGTGGTTATTGCATTTCCCCTCGTCACCGCGGATGCTGTATGGCGCGAATGGAGGCCTATTTTTCTGCTAACTTGAGTGCAAAAATGAAGATCATACCGAAAGGAATGTTATCCGGGTAGCCTCTGTGGCTCGAAACGATTTCTTTCTAGCGCTTATGAAAGACCAGGGGAAAGAAAAACGACTGAATGAGCGCCAAACGTGAAGTAAAGTTTAATGGCAAAAGCAGGACTTATGTAGAGGAGCGGCGATTAGTGTTACGAGTTGACGGAAAATTGCCTGCAAACCGCAATTACAAGAGGAAGAGATGATATATATGCAAAGCGACTTTTGCTTGCAAGCCTGCGGAGGAATGACATCGGTGATCTGGCCTTCGTTAAGGTCAGTGCGTCCAGCGTTTCAGCAAGTGAGTGTGCGTTTTCGCAGACGTCAGAGGAAGGTCCGAGAGGGAATTATTATAAGCGCTCGTTTATGCAAGGCAGAAAGCAAGTGCAAGAGCAGTGGGTTGAAAGTATGTTGCACTGAGCATCTTTGTGAAAAGCGAATGTTTTTTTTTTTACTACAACCATGCACTTGGAATCTTTTAAATATAATGCTGATTACTGCTGTAGGCTGTTGGCGCAGTGGTGACATTTTCACTTCATTCTCGAACTCGTCTGGGAGCGCATGCGCTGATCATGCTGCGTATATGAGCCCTGTTTTTCAAACCATAATCGAGTGGATGCGTTGCCTGCTTCATTCTCTTCGATAAGGGCTGGAAAAACAATTCATTTCGAGCCTCCTCAACCAACAAGTCCAACTGAAAGGTTTAAAAGCCGTGTGGGCTGGGCATGAGAGTCAGTAGGGAATAAGTGAATCACGGCTACGTTACTTGGATACGCCTGTGAGTTAACGCACTAGTAAAGAGGTGGCTCAGTGGTTATGGCGCTCGGCTGCTGACCGAAAAAGACGCGGGTTCGATTCCGGCCGCGGCGGTCGAATTTCGATGGAGGCGAAATTCTAGAGTCGCAATCGTAGAGGCCCGTGTACTGTGCGAGGTCAGTGCACGTTGCAGAACCCCAGGCGGTAGAAATTTCCGAAGCCCTTCACTACGATGTCTCTCATAGCCTGAGTCTCTTTGGGACATTAAACCCCCATAAGCCATAAACCGAATAGCTGTGGCTTTGAAGCAGAAGGTACAGCCACTCGCCAGGCACTTCCAAAATTTTGTGCTGGCACGTGAGCCCAAAGAATTTGAAAAATGGTGAAAACTTTCGATTATCCCTTAAATCTTCTGTTGAGTCCGCGCTGTATAATTCACGTCTCAGCAGAAAGTTTTCCTTGAGTTTAGTTTCTATGATTCTAAGAGAAGTATAATAGAGAGAGACGGTCTAGTTGGCGACTATTCGTAGAATGCATCTTCCTGGTCCCTTGTCTTTTTTTGCGCGGTTTCAAGATGCATTCCAAGAGAAGGCAATCGTAGCGGAGGCGGCAGAAATTATGATGAAATCGGAAGTTTGGAAGGATATGCTGGCCGCAGCTGGCACAGAGCGGGGCTGACTGGCAGTGAGTGGGAGTGGCCTTTGTACAACAGTGGGCATAAATTGGGGTGTTGATAATGCTTTTTGTAGCGAAAGCCAACAACATGGGAGTTTTCATTGCATTCCTCGGCTGCCGAAACTGCAATGCCGTAAGGCTGTTCTGTTTTCTCTAACACGTGGCCGTAGCAGTTCGCCAGCGATTCTTCGATTAATATATTATGATCCTAATCAAAAATCACTACTGTCGCGTGGTGGTAACGAATGACGTGGCCGTAGACAGCAAGCATTGGGCGTAGCCATGAACCCAAGCAAGTTACCGAGCGAACTTGATCCCATAGATGACAATATCAAATCAACTCCCCGGCGCTGATAGCAGCAACTTCACACACCGGCACTTGAAAACAGGATGCCGGCCGATTTTTGCCGGCCTAATTCGTAAGTGGCGGCGAACTTTAGAGATAAGGCATCTAAAATATCCACAGCTATCTCTAAACCCACGAAGACCGTGCGTGGCAACAAAAGTTTGGGAGTGCTTTGGTCGGGGCTCGCGTTAGTACCAACGTGATAACGCTGTCGCCTGGCGCCGGTAAACAAATAACGTAGAAAAAGAATAGAAACACTTAAAAATCCACGCTTAAAAATCCAGCAACTAGCGCCTGCGTGAAGCTGGGTATGCCGGGATGCATACCCATCGGGATGCATAAGGAAATCGCCACCCTTTTTTGGTGCCATAATTTCCTTATTATAACAATTATGCATAAACGAGGCAGCGACTACAGCTAGCCATGGGACTCATTAACTGATTCACATGGTTTAGAATTTACTCCAAAATATGGCAAGTGCGTGCATCTACACGCTTCTCTACTTACTACTAAGAGAGAGGGAGACGTGCACTGCATTTTCTGAGGGCGTGGTAAACACTAATTTTTAACGCGTGAAACGCCATGTAAAAGAGATGCATTTAGTTATATGCAAGGGGTGCGTAAAGGAAGCTAGTTCAGGAATAGAGTCTCCTGACAACTGCACGAAATTTTTGCAGATGAGAACATTTCTAGAAGTCGCAGAATTATTCTTGAACTGTAATGCTACAGGGTTCGGTACGATTTGCTTTTCCAAGCCGGTCAGCAAAATGTGAGCAGCAAATACGCTTTACATTTGCTGTGCCCGCGAAGACACTTCGCACTCCCCTCTGACTTCCGTGATTCCAGAGCAGCGTTGTCGTTTCCGTGCAACCTAGCCCTCTTAGCTCTTCGTGGCCCACCTTCTCACACGAGAAAGCCGGCCCACTGGCCATATTGCTTCCGTCGCGTAAGTTCAGGAACGTGTAATTTTAGCCCGTAGACTCTCCCCTACTAATTAGCATATTCATTTTTTGCGCATAGTGCGGCCCTGTTGGGCTATTCCCTGAGAAAAATTTTTTGGCAGTCTATAGACTGTCCATAGACTTCGGTCTATATAGTCTAAATACTGTCTATAGACAAATCATAGAGAATAGTCTATAGGCATACAAATCCCATAGATAGGCTATAGACAATATATAGATTCGTGGCCATACACTTTTAGTAGACTTTTGTCTGTAGACAGTCTATAGACTATGAATAGAGAAAAAGAAAACTCTATAGGAAAGCAATAGATTTGATATGAAGTCTATAGACCCTCTATAGACCACTTTTATAAGGGTTGCAGGACTGGGTGCGAAAAAGCATTGTAATAACACCAAGGAACATAACAATCGCAAATAGAAACAAGATGAACAATACAAACCAAATGAAAATACAGGTCCAAGCTATTCGATAGCCGTTGAAAAGAAGTTTAAAGGAAGGGAACGAGCATCACCAGGCAAAATATTACAATATTCGATTACACGCAAAAAAAAAACACTTTTATTTAAAAAGTGCCCGTGCGGGCAAAATAATGCGCGATGTTTATGTGCAATGAAGGACACTGCGTGAAATAAGAAATAAGGTCTCAATCTGTTCATTTTGCAGATATTCCGCTTATCACCCATCGTCCGTGTGGCCCAAGTCTCGGCAGAAAACTAACACTGCCATTCAAGGTAGCACACTGCCGAATCCATGGCTTCAACAGCAGAAAAACCTCTAACTCGAGGAAGAGCAACTAGTGTTGAGGAGGATGAAGACCGGGAGAGCAGCGATGAAGAGGCCAAACTGCGACGAAAGTCAGCGGCGCCACATCAGGGAGTGGTTCTTGGCGCAGCGCGCCCCACCTGGGACAATGAGGCTGAACTGTTCCTCGCCTGTCTTGGCTTGTCCATGGGTCTGGGAACCTTCTGGAGAATTCCGACGCTACTGCGCGATAACGGCGGAGGTGAGCCCTTGTAAAGTTGCCTGGCCACATAACAATCGACACCACCTGCGTGATGACTCAAAAGGACAATTCAATCAGCGTGCAGCTATTCATGCACAAACGCATACAGTTGCATCGTATAGCCAAAAACTCTCTGCCTCTCCTCATTGTGAGCCTTCTATAGACTGATGGCTCCGAGGACAATGAAGAAACATCGTTCTTAGGTTTCTCATCTGTCCACCCTTTGCGCAATGTATTCTTCGCATCTCACTTACTTGGTTTCAGAGAAAACCTTAGCGATGTTTCGGATTCATATTCGAATGCCTTTATTTCTGAACAGAAGCACGCATGTGAAAAAGTAATTTTGGTAGTAGCTTGGCAGAGATGCACTTAAAGGGCACAGATGCCGCAGCGGTAACCAAAAGGTGCATGTACGTTGCATAATATTCAACTAAGGTACAAATGTACGAACACTTGAGAAGAAAGAAAGTAAAAGAAAGAAAATGTCAGGTATCAACATTTAGTCTAGTCTTTCTTCCCGTTTTAGATTGCCGACATCTAGCTTCATGGTTGTAGAGTCTCATCGCTTTTTCTATGAAACATGCTACATCATTGGGAATCTTTACTAACGCAACGGACTACCACCATCTGTTATCTGTCATGCTGCCGAGATAGTTGTACCGGTAAGACGTTGTGATGTCGTGCCTTAGCTGCGGTGTGTGCCTGCCATGCCTGTGTTAGGTCAGCCAGCGGCTTGTACTGGCGTGTCTCTGCCCAGTCGCCTTCCTGGTGCCTTACTTGCTGCTCTCCCTCACCGTGGCCAAGCCGGTGCTCTTCATGGAGCTCTTCCTGGGTCAGTTCTCCAGCCAGGGGTCCGTTGGCATCTGGCGATGTGTGCCAATAGGCAAAGGTAGGCGGGAACTTGCACCATGTCTGCTTCTCAAAAATAGGAGCACTCACACCATCGAGGGATGTCTGTCTACCTGGATAAAACCACGTCCAAGACTGTCTTAAATTACTAGCCCTCACTCGGATAAGACTTATAAAGAAGGCGATTTTGCGATCATTTGTGAGTGTAATGGTAAACATGAAGCAAATACTACAAAACTCTAGAAATCTATATGGGGAACATTCAATTCTGCCCAGACTGTGCGACAGGTTACACATACCAACTAAAGTCTTTGACTGTAAAGCAAAACAAACGCCGTTACGCGCCACTTGGACAACTACTTACAATCCCTATTGAGCGCGTTGCTGGTCAATACTGTGCTTTCCAATTTTTACTCTCAGTGTTCACGATGATGCCACAGGCGCTATGGGCTAAGACCGCCAATTTCCTAAAACCTGTTGCTTGATGGCGTTCGCACTTATAACGCCGGATGCAAAACAGAGGTTCAATTCCTGTGATGTTCCGGCAGAATGGTTTGCTTTATCCTTGTCGTGAGAGGACTTTGCTCTAAGTAGAATAAAATAAAGCGTTAGTATAATCTAGACAGAAAAGTTCCCAAGTTATAGAATACTGCGACACCTTGGCAGAACATTCGTACTCACTGCTAGGCGTGCACAAGATGGCTATTCTTTACAAATCTCTGAGGCAGAAGTACACTCTACTGGGTATAGACTTCCCTGTTTTGTACTGATCACGAAGGCACACTGTCTACAAGTAGGTGTTCTGATGGAGACATCTTAAGCGTGCTGAATGTTTGTAAATGTAGATAATATTCAGTTGACTACATGCACGACGGGTTGTCTCGTCAGATTTGCTATGCCACTAGTCCCTATGCCACTATGCCACTAAAAAATGGTTTATAACCATGTTTCTGTAAACCACCTTTGAAGACAGTTTTACAAGGCTCGGATGTAATGGTTTCCGAAACCTTGAATTTTGGCACTTAAAAAGCTAGCTAAGCCCTTAAACGGTCGAGAATTCAAAGAACTGGGAGGTAGATAAAATTACCTGGTAAATATGTAAATGCGGCTCTTCATCATAATACTAATTTTGAATGATGCAGAGAAGTAGGCACTTAACTGGAACCGTCATACAGTCCCTCGTACACAGAGCCGATGCATTTCTCTCTTCGGTCCCTAACGCGTGGTTTGGTCCTTCTTGCATTCAGTCTCGTGCATCGTATCTCGCAGGCATCGGCTTGTGCATGTGCTTCGTGAGCGTGCTGATGAGCGTGTACTTCGTGTGCTTCATGGCGCACACAATGCTGTTCGCCTGGAGCTCGCTCTCCACGGAACTTCCCTGGGCCGTGTGCAGTGATCGCTGGGACGCCGACGCCGGATGCTACATTCCCCGACCAGGAGTGGTCAGTACACCGCGACTCATCGCACAACGTCAAGATTTTGGAAGCGATAGTATTTATGTGCATGGTCGAAGGTGTTGACGAGGTGGCGAATTTGCGTGAACTGTACGGAAATCGCTTAATAAAAGAGATTGTGGGGCTAGTTGGTCATGCATTTTTATTTTCTTAAAATTAAACAGCGCTACATATTAGCGAATACGGAGAAAGACATGGCAGGACGGACTCCAACTATGAGCGTCCCTCGCCGCTCAACCCACGCGTTCTAAGAATTGCGCTCTAAAAAAAAACGCCCTAGTCCCTCGCCGTCACGTTGGCCTTGGCGTAACCGGCAGAAGGGCTGAGCGAACGAACAGCACAGCAGAGAATGAAAGAGAGCGAACTCAGCGGAGGATAAACGTCAGAAGCGTGAATTGCTGGGCGAGTTGGTACATATCCAAGAAAAAAAAAACTCCGAAAAAAAGGGCGCAGGGCCAGGAGAAGACACACAGCCTGTCGCCGGACTTTGAACTGATTTATTATTGGTTCCACCACATATTTAAAGCCACTATTTGCGCAAGCGCCCATACATGCCACATTCATCAAAGTGCGGGCGTTATTACAAGCCAGATAAAAAATTCCACTCTTTGTCAGTAACTTAGAAGGATGAGGGTTCGGGCTAGTGGGTAGTGAACATGAGGATCCATAGCGCACACAATTGAGGGGACACAACACGAGCGCTAAACTTCCACTGAATGAACCCTATTTGGCGCTGACAGCCTCGTTGCAGTTGGCTGTCGCTGAATCCTTGGGGGAAAAAAATGAAGACGCTTGCTGCCAATACCAAGCACCCTACAGAGAGGACATGGAACTGTGGGGTGATTCCATACTACCAGTGTATTTCGCATGGGCTGAAAAAAGTTCCCAGAAATGTGGAGTGAATTTGGTGTTTTCGCGCCCCCGAAAGCTTTCCAGTCTTTGCGTCCGCATCTCCGGCTCCAAGCGAGAACCTGCTTGCAAAACAAAGCACCAAACGAAGTTTACGAAGTGTGCTCTGGGGGTATTATATTCTATCCCTACTTCTTGTGGAAAATTTGACATTGGGCAGACGGGGCAGCGCTTGAACGAGCGACTCAGGGAACACGGCCGAACGCTGCGTTTGGTACAGGGAGCAACCTGGCCATACATGTGAAGGAGTGCCAAAACTGCTCAGCTTTGCTTAACGGCACTACCATTATCGGCCGCGGGAAGTGTAGGCACGAGCGCAAACTGTTAGAAACGTTTCTAATCAAACAGAACGAACGTGTTTGCATCAGCGACCCGTCTGCTATCCTCACTGACAAAGAGTGACATTTTTTATATGGTTTGTAGTGACGTCCAGACTTCGATGAATGTGGCATGTATGTGCGCTTGCGCAAGTAGTGGCTTTAAATACGTGGTGAAACCAATAATTATTCAGTTTTAAGTCCGGTGACAGTCTGTGCGTGTTTTCTCCTGGTCTTGCGTCTTTTCTTCATTGGTTTCATCTCTTGAGGATAAACGTAGGGCGGCAGCGAAGGGAGCGCGAGGAGGAAGGCGGAGGAGGAAGGCATGGTGACAGCCAGAAGACGGGCTTCGAGTCGGCGACCCGCTAAGAGATGGCGCCAGAGTAGCGCGCCTTCATCACTTCGCCCGAGTAGATAGAGGCTCAGCGGCGAATCACGGTACGTGCTGCCAAAGCCGAAACTCAGAGCCGCCTCCGGTCGGCAATGCGTGTTTCGTATGCGGTCGCCTACGGTTGGAATAGAGGTGCAGCTGCGCTAAAAATCGCATTATTGGGAGGCGCAATCGTCAGCCATTTTTTTTAATGTGTCCCTGTGCAACCTCTAGGTGCCGTACTAGTTAAAAGATTTTGGTGTTGTAGTCGCCTTTGGAACAGTTGCACGACGCACGCAGTTTCTCATTGCGAGGTGCAAAATCATTCATGTCCAAGCAATGGTGGCAGGGTGCAGTTTCAGAAAAGCGAATATGAACAACCTTCTGGTATATATGATCTCATGTACTCGCACAAGGTCTGTTGTCGGCCAGTTACGGCGCCATGCATGCGTGACCGACAAGGTTTGCCACAGAAAAAAGGAGGTGTATCCATAGCGGGATATAAGTATTACGTAGAAATCATGAACAATGAATATTGTAAGGTCACTGAGCGTCCCATCGTCGCGCATTTAAGCTAGGCGGTCTGATGTTACGCTCCCAGTTTGAGCAGGGAGAAGCAGCGGCCCGATTGCTGTCAGAGCCAATAGAATGACAGCAACAGTGCCACAGGGCCGCCATTGGTTCAGGTGACGGGCGAGGTTCACTTGGACCATCTGGTACGCTGAGTTAGACATCCCGAAGGCGCACGTTGGCTATGAGGGACATCGCAGTGGAGGGTTCGAAAATAATTTTGTCCGCCTCGGTTTTTTAACGTGCAGTAACACCAAAAAAGTGCGGATATGTCTGCACTGAGTCTTACTAGAAATTCCACGGCTGTGGTAGAAATGAAATATAATGACCTCGGCATCAGCAGGTGAATGTCATTGCTACTGAGCCGCTGCGGTGGGAAGAACTTGGATTTTCTAAAGAATACCGCAATGGGCTTTGATTTGAAGAATGGCCTAAGCGGAACCTGCGCTGAAGTTTGCCATGTTGACCTCAGCGCCGTAACACAAAGCCTATCGGAAGGAGCAATACGTTTTTGGCGCACTGATAGTGCGTTTTCACGCCACCTTTATGCGCTTATTGTCACGAACGTCAGCACTCTGTCGAAACGACACGTGGTGGGCGTCAGCTATCTGGTTTACGTCGACTCAAACTGGGCGAACATAATAGCTCAGAATATGCACTCGCGTTTGTACTTAGTTACCTAGTGGAACAGTTGCAGTGCCACCTGGGTAGCGCAGGTTCCCTAAAGAGATATTTTGATTGTTTTATTGGTACATCTTTTGCCACTGTCACTCAGCTGCCCTGCAAGGACGTTCCCCAGTGGCTGGCCGACCGATACGAGCGTGCCAACCTGACGCGGGGACGCCGGGTGTCATACGAAGGACGTGTCTTCCACGTACCGGAGCACGTCTTCAGTAACGTCTCCGACAACTGCCAGCCCGGAAGGCACACAGCCGCCGAGCTCTTTTATTTGTAAGTTCAACCCATTTTTAGAGAATAGTATAAACCGTGGCTTTACTTCAAACTCCCAAAAGAACACTGCCCAAGCTGCAAGATGCCGCGAAGATCTTCACTTCCCTAGGCCGATGTGTCGGTCACCATGTATCTCCGCAGATATTTGAGCAGCTAGACCAGATTGATTCAATGGCGCGGTTGTTCCGTTCAGCCCTATTTTCTTTTTGTACCACTGACTAATTAGAAGGCCTAGTCTGGGACACACTCTTAAGCTTCTTCGTTTGCGTATTTGCTACTAAAGCATCTCTATCTTTCTTCTTGACCAAGCAAAATCTAATCCAAATATGCATGACCAATCACGGCATGTGGGCGGAACTGTATGCGCTCTAGAGAAAATGCTACCTGTGGTCAAGCAAGGACGTGGAGTCCTTGCATGCACTGGGAGCACCTATAGAGGGTGTGCGGCAGGGTGCGAAAGAACTTTCGGGTCAGCAGCCGAGTACGATAACTACTGAGCCAACGCTGCGGCTCTTACAGGAATGTGTTTTTGTATTAAAACATCGCTTAGAATTTAACAGCATATACGACTGTACCGCCTTCACACGTTTTAACGTCTTTTTTTGCAGCAGGAATGTCCTGTCGCTAAGTGAAGACGTCACCACGACAGGCAACTTCCGCATGGAGGTGCTGGTGTGCATCGGCGTCTGCTGGGTACTATTATATCTGCTGGCCTCCAAGGAAGTTCGCCTAGTTGCAAAGGTGTGGTGTCGTTCAACGGGGGAAAAAGTCTCCAAATGGATGGAACAGTGTAAAGGCACACTGCAAACTCCAGGCATTTGTTCTCTTAGAAAAATTGGTAGTGTGGCCCTTTCTGGCTACGCCATTGTTTGTTACGACAGCGAAAGATTTTTATTTGTTGCTGAGAATATTGCCTTTAAAAATTTTCTTGTCACTCGTCTAGAACTCGCGATGTCTACATCAAAAAGAATTCCGTGATTATCATTTTCAACTGAACGCCAGCGTAGCTTTTCCCGCGGAATACGCCACTAGAAAATGGTCGGTGCATTATAGTTCACTGCCATGCACTATAGCATAGGTGATGGCGACACCTCTTTTGAATTTTTTTTTGACGTTTCTATAAAAGCTCCGTAACGAAAGTAGCGTCTTTGTCGTTAAAACGGTAGAATTTATGAATACAGGTCCACAATAATGTGAGATTTTCTTCGAAACTTGACTTTGAAACTGAAACTAAGTCAAGTTATACTTTAGTGGTAGACGAATACGCACATCTTCCTGTCGGAGAGGACTAACACCTAGAAAACCTGCACGCTAATCCTATTTGAGATGAAAAATGAGCCAGATCGTGATTATGTACAGATCAAACGCACTAAATCTACTTGTGAGAACCTTCTTTGTAAGCTTTAGCCTCATAGCTAGGATCGTTTCGAACGTCATGACTTCATTTATTTCGACTCCAGCGTTACTTCACAACTGACTGCGTAGGTTGTGAAGAAATTGAGGGAAGATCTGAACCCAGCGACCACGATAACGAAATAATCATTAGATCCGTCGCCGTAGAAGCAAGGATGCACCTACGCCACATGCTGCTTTAAAGTGCTTAGTTCGGTTAGTTAGTATTGGCTTCCTAAATTGCTTATTGCTAGCAGAATAGCAGTTTCAGACAGTAAACGGCTGCGCTAGAGGTTTTCGTGCGGTTTTGTGTCCTTTCCCCGTCTGTTATTTTGCTACTAATAATGAATTTACGATGGCACACTGAAGTAGAATAAATTCTAGATCCCATTCATTCTAGCTACTTGTACATAAGAAAACAAGGCTGTCACGCCACATTTGTTGATTTATTTTTAATCACATGTATTGCTTGCATTGCTGAAGCACTCCAACGCCCCTCATTGCACACAATGAATGGTCTAATTGCTCTGCTGCTCAATTCACAGCGTAAGCATTTGAAAGAATATTTCGATGAACAAAGCTTGAATTATTGAACTAGAATGAACTTTTTGGGCCAAAACTGTTTTAGATCTTGAGTTTCACATCGAATAGAGCCATGTTTGAAGTTTAGATGCTGATAGTGACCGAAATATTTCTGAAACTTTTCAGGAGATCGAGGTGTAGAGCTGCCAGCTTAACATGGAAAGTGTATCATATGAGAATTTGGACATCCATACAGTGTTTACGGATAAGAAACTTCCGCATATTTCTCTGTTCTTCTTTTAGTGGATTTGGCTTATTTCGAAAAAAATCTCATTTGTCTTCTTAGGAACTTTTATAGAATAACCGCAAAAAATTTGAATGTTTTTGTTTCTTTTGCGCTGGTTTCTTTTTGTAAAGTCTCGAAGCGTCTAGTCTAAGAAAAGTTGAATTGAAGAGATGCCGTGGTACCGTCTGGGATATTAATTTGCTGCATTTGAATGTAGTCTTGGCCGACGGCCTCATCGGCAAAGTTTGATTCTTGCCACAGAAACAGCATAGAGCAACATGGAGCCAACGGTGTCTCAACGGGACGCGAGGAGACTAATCCTACTTAGGCAGGGCAAGCTACTCTCCTTACTTCCTGGGTTTAGTGTCTTGTTTCGAGTTCTTGGAACAACCCCAAAAGAGATGGAAGATATATAACTGCAGCCATAACAGTAAATGATTACACAAGTGTTTAGGATTTCATTTTTCTAGAGAAATCAACAAGCTGAGTTTCTTGAAAATTTCTTGCCATTTTCTCCCTGGTTGGGAGCTGTTAAAGAAATCAAGAAACTGGCCGATTTATGCACGAATTTTGCGTTGTTAGGTACAATTTCAGAGGTTAAGTGTTTTGGCTTTGGGAGCTTCAAATAATTGTTGTTGCAATACCTTAAAAGGGCCCTTAAATGCATTTTTCTTTGTCCAGTATCTCTTCTTGCTTGTATTTATTCACACAGCTGAAAAAAAGGCATGGAGCCACACAGCATCTTTTTGTACCTTGCTCTTGTTATTGCTTAAATGCTATCACTTTAGGCAATAAAGTGTGTTTTTACTGGCTGCTATCTGTTGACATTTTGTTCCTGTTCCTTATAAAGGTCTTTTTTTCTAATACCAGCATTTCTGATATCTTTTGGAATTGAGCTGTCTATTAAAAAGCTCTCAAATTGAAGTTCTGCCTCCTTCAATAAGCAGCAGGTCAGACAGGCAGCAAACTTTGAACGGACGTTTTTTACAAGGAATAAACACGTGGTCTTCCTTGGCCGTGTTGACTGGTGACACAGGCAACCCGCACCCTATTAGGACATCAGAATGGATGGCAATATCGGTTTTAAGTGTATTCTGCACTAGCTTGGGATAATCTTGGGACCATCTTGAGCCATGAACTCGACGGTGCGAGGTACAGGTGTTCAGGCCAGTGAGCCGTAACAGCGGGTTGATGTCAATTTTTCTTGTTTTTACATGTCAAAGAAAATTGTTAGTGTAACTGAGAACCAGGAGACTATTAAAAGGTGTAGAATGTAAATAAAAAGATCTAATACCTCTCACACCCCACAATGTGTCAGTGACTGTGTTTATTGTTGGCAGTTTTGAGCCTAATAATTCGTCTCTAGAGGAGACTACGAGCAGCTTGCTGAAAGTATGGTGATGGTTGTCATAGTCCCCTCCACATCGTTCTTAGTGATCATTTCTTGCATGTTGGCCAGCGTCTGCGTCGATTGGGGAAAAAACTCCCTGTGCTGCCGGCAATCTATTCCTACAGGTTACAGCTTTGCTGTCATTCTTCAGTTCTGCCTGCTTTCATAAGTTCTGCAGTGTTCGTGCGTTTTAAGCGCCCAGTGTAGAGCAGAATTTCCAAGCAAGATGCAACGATAGCGACAGCCTATTATGATGCCGCTTTTTAAGTATTTCTTGCTAATATTCACATGGGCTGTAGCTTCTAACGCTGAGTAGGTGAAGAATGAATGATTATGCTTTCGCTTCAAAGAAAAAAAAAACACCCTGGAGTAAGTAGCTCTTCGCCTCACTGAATCGGAAGCAGGAGCTCTTCGGTGTCATTTGGGTAGATTAAAAAACTTAGTAATGCTGCTGGAATAATCGCGACAAGGCGTGAGGTCATTGACTGATAAAGTAATGATAAACCTTTGAGTGAATGTGTAGAGTGAAATGTAGCCAACCACATGGCACTCTCCACTTGGTGACAGGCTTTGTACCTTACTTCTGGTGTACCGTATTCGCTGCTGCTGCTGCTGCTGTTCCAAGGAATTCGCATGCCCAAAGCTGACGTCGGCATCGTGTACCTGCTTTGGCCCGACTGGCAGGTGCTGCTGGCTCCCAGGGTAAGAGTATTGTAGCCACCTCCTCGCCACATTTACCTTAAAGACCACATCGTCACGCAATGGCAAAAATTTCTCCAAACGGGACTGTCTTCATTGTTTGCGTAGTAAGCAAAAAAAAAATGGGCATGGTGGTTAGAACGACTAACTTTACCTGCAGTAAAGTATATGACACCAAAGAAAGAGCTCGGGTGGTCGACACTAGCTTGGACTCACTACATGAACAACGTCATTGGTTACGCGTGCAATCTTGGCTTATGATGAAGGGAATTGAAAAATATATGTGTACATTTTACTCTTCCTTGCAATGAATAAGATCGAAGGCGACACATAAACTGTAAATGTCAGCCTTAAAGGTTTGCGGGATCTGAAATGAGTGGCGCGCGGCAGTGCCGTGAGCCTCGACCCCACGCTCTGTGGCGGCAGATGACGCAGTAAAGCAGTTTTTCCTCGCTTCGCCACTCATTGCAGATCCCGCAAACTTTTAAGGCTGACAGTATATGATAAAGATTACACTTCACTCAACAGTATGCGCTCAAACTATAGACGCCACCTTCCCAGTGTACGGTGACCGAGTGAAGCTATTACCTCTAACGCTGGTTCCTTGCGTCCTCGAGCCATCCATGTGATAAAGACTTCATTGTTACTCCAGTTACGCGTCGTCCTAATACCGCCGACATGCCTTCCACTCCACCGCTCCTCTTCCGAACGGGGAGAGAAAATGAAGAGAGAGGTATAAGGGAGGAAGCTGATAACGGGAGCAAAAGAGAAAGGTGTCTAGGAGAGAGAACCTTTGCCATCTCTCGGGAAGAGAAGCTGCGCCCATAAACAGGTATCCACCAGAGGCTGCTCTCGCTTACTTACGTTGTAATGTGATTCGGCTGCGCAGTGCGTGGTGCGGTGCTGCACCCTGGCGTCCATGTGACCTGGGTAGCAATGATGAAATCGCCAGCAGCGAGTCGAATCTCTAACAACGAGGGCATGGTTAATTGTAGAGAAATAGCAGAGGTCTTTGCTCTGCAGTGAGTATAGTCAGGCTTATGAGGACGATGAGTCGAATTCGGGAAATGCAATGAATTTAGGCGATGCGGAGTGTTATGCACGCGGAAGTACTGTGCGCGTATGCGGGAGGACAGAGAGAGAAATGCGTGTACGATTGGAACGAATGCATAAAGCTCTTAGAACGCTGCTCGCAAACGCGGCACGTGAAAAGATGATAAAGTGCGAGCCCCTCCCCCCCGCCTTCTTTCATTTTGCACACCATAAAGCACTCAATGTGTCCCTCACATAGCATAAAAAATCGTCACACCACTTGCAACGTGTCACCAGTATGTAGCATTTTTGCCACGCAGCTACAGCCGATCACTTGTCGTGCTCTTCGGGTAAGCCAAAATGAAATGTAGAAGTAAGTGGTTTTATTAAAATAATAATAAAAAGGAAGGAAAACAGTTTTGCTAGCCCCGGCAGCTGTCATCGATACCGAAGCACCTGAGCTGGGACAGCGGAAATAATGGATAGCAGGCAGAATGGAGAAATGATGTGAAAACGGTGAGGGGACAGGAAGAGAGGTTAGGGGAAGAGGCATTATACACAAACTATTTACACAATATGAAATGTGTCCAGGTTGTGCGCGTGATTAGTTCATAATGAGGCACCAAAATGCAATGAAAATTGGTTTTTAAGGAAGGAAATGGCAAGCTGTCTCTTGTCTCTCGGTGGACACCCGAACCGCGCCGTAAGTAAGAAATAAGGGAGGGAGTGAAAGAAGAATGAAAGAAACAGGGGCCGTAGTGGAGGGCTCCGGAATAATTTCGACCACCTGGGGATCTTGAACGTGCACTGACATCGCACAGCCCAAGGGAGCCTTTTGTGTTTCGCCTCCATCGAAACGCGACCGCCGCGGTCTGGTCCGAAACCGGGTACTTCGGCTCAGTAGCCAAGCGCCCTAACCACTGAGCCACCGAGTCAGGTTCAGGTAAGCGGCTATTATGCGGCTCTTATTTGTTATTTGTTTTTTATGCGACAGCGTTAGAACCCCCCTGTTGAAGAAAATCTCCCCATTTTCTATGGGGAGGTTTCTTATTGGCGTTCTTACAGAATGACTAGCTGGCTTGATTGCCTGCGCAATTCGCAGCGCCGACCGTTGAGAATATTTGAGGTTGCTATGCGATCATTAGAAGACGAAATCTCATGTCAAAACGACGACCTAGGAAGTGAGTCTTGATTTGTCCGAACGCAGATAAGGCATGTGTAGGGCGTGGCATATCACCGCAGATGTACTCGGGCTACCATACCTTTGGGCTTCAATTGCTGAATGTCGATATTGGGTCCCAAAGAAACGCCGAGGCATGCCAGACAAACGTCTAAAGACGTCGAGACCTGTTAGGGCTTTTACCTCTTGTTGGTCTTCTGGTCGCGCTTATTGTTACTTTATAATCAGGAAAGAGATTTTAAGTACAAGTGGAAAAGCTTTAGCACTCGAAGTAAGCATTTGAAACCGTGAATAATTGCGCAATAACGCCACGTCCACGATGCTCCGGCTTCTTCGCAGCCCACAGCGTTGTCTATGGGCCGCAGTGATGACGTCATATACGGCGCCACTGTGTGTCCAGTGAAGAAACGGTTGATGGAAGGAAGAATACCAATGCCACGAGCGGTAAAGCCGACAATGCATTGTTGGATTACGTCAGACGGCGCACGACTGGATGCGGACGAAGGCGGTGAAAATCTGAAACCTTGGCAACATCAGAAAATTCTTGGCTGGTTCGCGGTCCTTAACGCATGGTCGTGAAGCCTGAATACTGTTGCACTTCTAATCTGCGATTTCGTCAACACTTTCGATGCTATTGCAAAAATACTTGGCATGCTTTACCTAGAGCCTTGGTATATTCGTGTACATGAACTTCATCTAACTCTAAACAGAGCATTTCAGAGTACTTTTGAAAAAAAAACAAATTGCATTAAGTCATGTTCACAGGCGTTAACATTCTCTATAAGAAACTGGCTTGTTAACACATTGTCCAAACACACATCCGTGGTGACCACGCAGGTATGGTACAAGGCGATGCAGATGAGCCTGCTGAATGCCGGAATCTCCACGGGTGTCGCCATCAACATCGGCAGCTTCAGCCGTTTCTCTAGGGACAACCACTTGTGAGTGCACTGTCCCAAGCGATGCAGGGAGTCTTATCTTCCTGGTATTTTTTTGTTCTATGGTGATTTGTGAAAGCTGGCGTCATATACGCCGTAAGTTGCAAGTTGTCAAGACACGTCCTGGGAAGTTGGTGTCCTGAAGGCGGCTTCGAGCCACAGCCGTGGGCAGCCATGGAGTGAACAGTATGCTTCCTGTCGTCGAGAATGGCGGAAAGCAACACTACCAAATTCTCATCCTGATGGTAGTTAGCGACTTCTTTTATTTGCGGGATAGGCTATATCGTTTCACTGTGTTACTGCTGGTGAGATGCGCCACTGTCCTGTACACGAAGCACGACAGGTAACGAAGTTTGGATACAGTATTCTTTACGTTTTCAGGGCCCTTCATCTCCTAAAAAAAGCGTCGAGATCTTGAGAAAACGCCGCACAGTTTGGGTCTATTCTTTGAAACAGAGATTACGAAATACTTTGCTATGTCGTCCTGTACGCCGCTACTATGAGGTACCCGCCTATTCGGTTTTCCGCGACCGGGTAGAAGGAAGCAGAGATAGGCACATAGCAATAGGCACACAGTACTTCCCGGCATTTTGTCATTCTGTATTCACGCTTCCAGTATGGTGTGAAATCCGAAGGGTTCTTATTCACGCTTAAATGCACTTTCTTCTAAGTATACAGTACCTAAAAAAGTAATTATCTTCTTCAGTAGGAATTGCAGTAATTACTGTTATAGAGTATGGGAGCAAGCCAGAGAGCTAGCAGTCTTAAGAGGCCCCTATACTTTCTCAGCCTAATTCCTCTTCAGGAACTTTCGTGGTCTTAGCGCCTATCCTACCATACCGGTAGCACTCAGTGGAAGTGCATGTGACCATGGTACAACCAGTGGATTCAGTAAGGATAGAACAGATCCCCCTGATAGGTTTTCTTGTGCAGTTCAAACCACACAGAAGCCTTTGATTCTTGTGGGCATGTTAAAAATAGCATCAAAGCGAAAGTGACCGCGGGATATTTCCCTTTTATTCAGGCTGGTGGCAGGCGTTGCTTTGGCTGAGGTGTTTCTCGGGGTAGCCAGCGGAGTCACTGTCTTTTGCGTACTGGGAAATCAATCCCAGCGGCTGGACCTTCCGATGGACGACCTCGTGCGATCTGGTAATTATTTGACGTTGCGCTGATTATTGTTACAAGAAACTAGTTACACTATTTAATGGCACTCTCAGGGACATTAATCTGGCGTAAACCTTTCATGGACAGGGCCTTTTGCGGTTACAGTTGTGAAAATAAAACGTTCTATTTTTAGGGTAATTTTTAAAACATTGGAAGCCTTATGTGCTACTGTCTGGAGCCATTGGGACAGGGCTTGGTCATGCATCTGACTTTTGAATGACAAATAAGTTTCGCATGAACTTGCTCAGGTTTAATTCAAGTTTAAGGTTACTGACGATGATATAATTTTCGGTGTCGCCTTGCCTTGGACGATATGAATTCTTTTCTTATAGCGTTTCCAGCAATCTTATGCACTTTAAAGCACTGCTAACTTCATGGTTATTCAGTTGTACTTTGCTAGGTGCCATAGCGTTCAAATAGACAGATGTTCTAGGTCCAGTCACTCCCTTTTTCTAGATACAAACCACTCCCCACTTTAATCCTTGCGCTTGTGCGTGAATGTTACGGTTAGCAGGCAACACTAACTTTTTCAATAACTGCTCTCTTTTTCATACGTTGTTTACATAGTTAACAAATTGCATACCAGCATGAGGCTTGAGATTCCCTAAGCACATGCGCATGAAAAAAATTACAAAATGTACATACGCAGAACAGGACTTTTACAGATAGACCAAATTCATTTGTTCCCACAAACATGACACCCTGTCTGACCAGTTTTCAAGCGACTACGAAGTTCAGTTTGGGGTTTCGAAACGATACCGGTCTCGCTCAATGTCAGTGACCATTGCTGCACGATGCCAATGCTTTTCTGGCTACTGGACTTGCAGCACAATCGAAATTACTTTTCTGTAAAATAAAGAAAAGTGTTTACGAACGGCAGGTTACCATTCTCAAGTAGCGCGCTCATGAATTGTAAAGAAAAGGAGGGATTACAGGCCATTCTTTCAGAAGCTCATTCGTCCAGCTCCCTTTTGTATTCAACATCCGACAATGCCACCTAGCCATCGAAGTACTGACACGCGTGCGTAAAAGTCCTCCTGTTATTGTTACCGGTTATAAAAGGAGTAATAAGACATTTTTTTTCTTAAAGGGGCTCTTAAAGGGGCTCTAATAAAGTTGCGGTATGCCTGGGATGTTAAAGCACGCCGCTTCACGAATATTGTCCAGCAAGAATTTTCTTAATGCGCTTTGTAAAATCCGAGTTATCTGCAGCGAAAATTTAAATTTCAGCGTCTTCGCGCCTCTCCATCTCCTCTCGTCGCTTTTTGCACGCTGGAAGGTCGGCGCTCCCCCGCCAGCCCCACCTCCGGGGGCGGAGCTTCCTGACCCGCCGGAGCTACGTGGATTATTGGCTGCGGCCGTTGTAGCGGCCTGACGTCTGAAAGAATCCAACCAATAGCCACCTCTCAACTTATGTACGCAGGTGCCAGCGATGAAGGACGGTGCGACAATGAAAAAGTAACCGCAAAGGGCTCGTCTGGTTGTTCGCGTGAATGTGGGTCCTCTGCTGTGTGTAGAGGTGTATTATTTGGCTCACGTTTTCATGACAATATACTGCACTGATTGAGCGAGTTGATGTCCTCTCCTCGGAAGTAGTTTTAGAGCCCCTTTAACTGCGCTGAGATGTATCAGCCAGTGCATAAGACTGCCGTTTGTTGTTAATTGTTCGATTGTGACAGATTGCCATCTACTTGAAGCAGATATTAAGAATGCGGAGAAATTGTTAAGGCAAGGCTAATTTTTCAGTTAGTTTTTTATGATACTAGATGCACTTTATGATGAGAGAAAGGTGCATTTCATGTCAGATTTATTTGGCTGTCCTTGTGGCATGCGTTTCTGTCCCAGTCTGAGACTTTATTTGAGTTTTACCTTCATAATGCAAGATCATCTAGCACCTCTCTTGTCTTGAAGGCGCAATCTTTTACTGTCCGGAACGTTTTCTCATTATCGAGATAATGAATCGTGCCTATGCCAGCGTTCCCAAGTTCATTTTATACCGTTGATTACGTTTTCATTCTTTGTTCTCTCCACCAGGACTCGGACTGTATTTCCTGTCCTTTACCGAGGCCACCGGCGACAAAGACTACGGACATGCCTTCAGTGTGGCGCTGTTTGCAACGCTTTTTCTCTGCATGCTGAATTCAAACGTGAGTGGCGATTTACTTTTGTTCGTTGGGGCACACAGAAGTCCAGCGTACATGCGCGGCCGTTTTGTGAACTTGTTGCTTCACAAAGTCCAGACTGGAACAAGTAGGCGGTGGCGAGTGCATGACTCCAGTGATAGAGTGTGTCCAGAGGCTTTCTGTATTCTCGTGACGGTTTGATTGAGCTGTGCGCTAAAAATATAACTTGCCTCGAATGAGCCTCGTATAATCAGCGTCAATCCCATTTATCCCTACCACTTACCCCCGCCCAACCTTGTAGATTTCAAAATGATTTCTGGCTTGAAGTTTGAAGATGGTCTAGGGATATTAAGTGTGTTCAAGTCCACCATGCTCATCTAAGCCCAGCATGAACATAGGCAGTAAACCCCACGATTTGGAGCTTTCTGACACATCGTTTCTTAAATATTCCAGAATTCTGTTTGTGTTTTTAGTGGAGTGGCATCCAGTAGAATCGAATTTGATCTTATTGTCTCAAAAGGTCATGTTTCCACGATCAGACACGAAGTTAAATTTTAGCCCTTTAAGAGGGCCTTCTTAACCATATTTTGGAAGCAGGCACGCCGAAAAAATGAATTGAGGTTATTAGTGAGTAGATTATTGTGATGTATTTGGTGGGTTAAAGTGGAGTAGTTGGCAGATTAGGGCTCATTAGCGTTGAGTAGTGGTAGACTAATTTGAATTATGAGGATTGATGAGTGGATTACGATATATTACTGGGGGTTAAGTGGGTAGCTTTAGGTAGAAGAGCGGATAGGGTTAACATAATCCCGATTTGATCATTCAATGGAAAGCACTCGAACATTCTAGTACTAAGATTTTCAAATTTCGCGGTGCTCATGACGTCACGATTGTCTGTTCCAATCAGGGAATTTCGTTACGGAGAAACCTAGTGCTTTTTTGCAAGACGGCAACCTAAATGAAATGGCATTAAAACACTGCAATTATTTCACTTTCTTACAGCTTGCATGCGTCAAATGTCTTCTCTATCACCTCGGACTGTGTGAAGTTCATGGGATAGGTCACGTTGTTCTGCTTTGCAGTGCCTTCTGGTGGAGTCTGTGCTGACGCCTCTAAGTGACCAGTTTCCCTTGCTTCGCGGCCGGAGGCCCCTGCTGGCATTCATCCTCTGCCTGGCTGCGTTCTTTACCTCCATGCCACTGGCCATGCAGGCAAGGGCCAGTGAACTTTACCCTTTGCTTTCGTAAGCGGGTTCGTGTCCACGAAGGGAAATGCAAACATGCCCCTAGGCCTATTAACGCCAGCACGTCTTACATAAGTCTCAGCTGAAGTGTCCTCCGCTATTATTCGTTTATATCGCAGGAGAAATTCGAACTCAAACTGTCTTGTATAGCTCATCTTGAATAGCACTATTTTGCATATCATGGTTACTAGTATAGCCCGTCTTGTACAGCGCACAAGAAAAGTCCTCTTGCCTAAACTCACCCCCCTCCCCCCCTTCTCCTTGTTCACTTTGTGTTGTCGAGAAACCCATCTTGCTGCCCTCTCGCTGCCATTGTATAGCTTGTGTAATTGCTGCTTTATATCCCTGCGGGAATCATTAAACAATGCAATTAAACATTTAAAAAGCTAGTTCTTGCCATTGCTGCTTCGCGTCTTGTTTGCGCTCATCGCCTTTCAATTTCCATGCAGAGCGGAATGTACGTGGCGTTCCTGCTGGACTCTTACGTGCTGGAAACGCTGGTGCCCATCGTTGCCTTCGTCGAAGTCGCCGTCATTGCGGGGTTCTACGGTGTGTGCAAGTTTTCGGTACCTTCTTTACGCATGTTCTGCCACGCCAGAGATGGAGCAGGGGATTCAGGCAGCGGTACTTTGATGCAGGCACGGAGGCAGGTTTTTATTTTTTGTAGGGGAGGAGAGGGGAAGGCTAATTATTTTATAGTGTGTGCATACCCAGATATTCAGGGCAAGCGCATATTTCGACGGGAAGTTGTTTACGAACGCAGCTTTTTTCATATAGTGTAAGATTCCAATATAACAATCAATATAGTCGTAGATCTCCACTCAGCAGAGTTTCAAGTTCTTTTTTTTTGGCATTAACATTTTTGCAGTCGTCAAAAACGTTCCGCATTGGATTTCTATAGCAATATTAATTATTCGTGCGAGAGATGGAACTTGAAAAGAAAGATTTTGCTTCACACCGGAAGAATGAACCATTATGTTCAATATTTACATAACAGTATCATACAATATTCCACTGTTGCCTAACAATTAAAATTGATCTCCAAGAATCCTGTACTTGTTCTGTGTACGGCGGGTGAGAGGGGGGTAGGTTGGCTGTAGTTATAGAGACTACAGAGAGTTACGTTGGCCGATGAGAAGAATTTTGATGGCACCAAGCAGCCGAAGCTAGTACTGGGCTGCTGAATGGAGATCAATGAACGACACCTTTCCCTGCAGTGGAAAGTTACAGGGCTAACAAGGACTGACTCTCACAGATTAAAACAAACACATATGGTTAAGTCTGGTGGCGAATCATGTCAGAAGCGTTGCGAGCATGAACTAATAAATCAGCTTGCAGGTGAACGGTGAATTATCCAGGGAATCACACGTGAGTCCTGTTGTTTCTTCTTTGCAGGTGTGGCCAGGCTGGAGTTCGACTTTCAGTTCGCGACCCGCCGACGCATGAGCCCGTGCCTCGGCCTGTGCCTCCGAGTCCTGGCGCCCGGCGCACTCGGCGTCCGTTTGTCCCTTCATTTACTTTTCCTTTCAGACGAGATACCAGATTAGACCTCCCAGACCAACAAACTCGTCCATTCGGACCAAGCCGATCAAGATGCTTTACCAATCTTTCAAAGTCCTGTATTGGTCAGAGCTTCGCCGTTAGCATTGCTTCTGGGGGACGAGCTGAATTAAGTCCCGATTTCCTGGATACTGTTGTGTTGCAAACGTGCAGGCAAACATTGCCTGCGGAAATCTCAACCCTAATGTAACTTCCTGATAGCTAACTCTCCTGTGCACACATGTGCATTAAACGGACCCCGAGGATAATTTATACACTTTTTGATCTTAGTAAATATCGATTCCAAGGCTCTTTCTGAGTATGTTGATGTTTGTGCGGCTGCCAAAGACGCATTCATTGTTGAGAAGTTTGCATCTAAAATTACTCCTCCTCTCCATTGGATTGAAGAAGTATAGCCGCATTCGACGGTGCCGCAATTCTAGCGGTGCGAAAGCAGTGAAGTGAATTCTGGCGGCAAAATTTAAATTTAACGCGTGACCTGGACGCGTTCCGTGCAGAAAACAGCAGGCGCACTGGTCGTCGGTATGTGTATACGCAGGCTACAATACTAAGCTTCATTTCTAGTCGCCGGATGGCTTTTCGTGTCTGGCGTCATGCATGGGGTGTCTCCATACCAAAAAATTTTATACAATGCATTTTTGAACCAGAAAGAGTATCTGAACGCAATTTTTTCTTATATTGTAAGATTTCATTATAACAAACAATATATCCACACATCTCCAGTCAGCAAGCTTGCATTTGTTTTTTGCTATTAACGTTTTTGCTAACGTCAAAAGCGTTCCTTGTTGGTTTTCTATGGCATTCTTAACTGATACCTGCGAGCGATGAAAAAAAGCCACAGCAGATGGCGCGTGCCATATTTTCCTCTCTCTGGATTGTCGCAATGCAAACCACCCTCCGGTCACGCATCCCTTCTCTTTATCATCAGCCTGACTACGCTCACTGCCGGGCAAAGACCTCTCCCATGTCTCTGCAAATAACGATGTCCTGTGACAGCAGAGGCCACCCCTCCTCGCACACTTATTAATCTCATCCACCCACATAACCTTCTGCCGCTCCTTGCTACGCTTGCCTTCTCTTGGAATACAGCCTGTTACCCTTAAAGACCATCACTTGTCTTACCCTTAGACAACATGCCCTGCCCAAGCCCATTTCTTCCTCTTGATTTCGACTAGGATGTCATTAATCCATGTTTGATCCCTGGCTCACTCTACCCTCTTCCGGTCTCTTAATGTTATTCCTACCATTTTTCTTTGCATAGCTCGCTGCGCTGTTCTTAATGGGCAAATGCATATAGTTTAGAAATCGACGAGCTTAAAGTGTCCGAATGTTAGAAACTTGAAGGTACTTGCATGTGAAGACCTTTCGGGCTAGCATTTAAAATGGTGACGTAATCGCAGACTAAAATCGCGACGACCTTTAATCTTCTCAGCAGTGCACAGCGCCAAGTTGGGGGGGGGGGGGGGGGGAGCGCAAGATGACCTCATCGAAGGTACCTGTACATTTCCAACGGATAAATGCTTGCTTTCAAAGAAAAAAAAAACGACGCCATCGAAGGCTATGGCCACCGAGCGTTGTTCGGCAGCATCCAACAAAGCAAGGTGTGGTCGACGGCAGTGGAAATTTTAAATCTTCCCTGACGTCACACCAAGCTCTTCCGCAGTCCTCTAATTTTGTGACGAGAAGCCTAAATTTAATCGTTGATTAGGCCACTATTGTAAATGCCAGCGCAAAAACAACACTTGGCATGCTTTACCTACAGCCTATTTATATTTGAATCCTTGAATAGCGCGGAATTCCCAAAAAGGGTGCAGCAACCATTTTACCTAACTTGAACCCTTTTCGTTAGCCTCCACGTTTCTGCCCCGTAGGTGAGTACCAGTAATATACAGCTGTTGTATACTTTCCTCTTGAGGGTTATTAGTAAACTACCATCCATGTCCTGAGAGAACCTGCCATATGTAGTGCACCCCCTTCTTATATTTCTAATTATTTCCCTCTCATGACCCGGATCAGCGGTCACTACCAGCCCTAAGTGGACGTATTCCCTTACTATTTCCAGCACCTCGCTGCCAATTGTAAACTGCTGTTCTCTTCCGAGACTTTTGAGCAATACCTTGGTTTTCTGTATATTAATTTTTAGATGCACAGTACCACTCTGCTGGTCTAACTCACTGATCATGTTTTGCAGTTCATCTCGTGAGTGACTTAGCAAGGCAGTGCCATCAACGAATCGGAGATTACTGAAGTACTCCCCATTAACTTTTATGCCTAACTGTTCCCATAGACCTCTGAGTACTGGATTGGGAATAGTTGAGGATACCCTCCTTCTTTCAGGGTAACCTTTCTTCTAGTGGTACCCATGGCAACCACCCTCCTGTTACGCACGACTACTACGACGGAAAGCTTAGGCAACGGGTGTTAAACGGCTGTAGAACTTATTATTTCATTGCTAACCTGACAACACTGCCTCTGGTGGGTGTGCGCAGCTGACGCTGTTGATGGCGACAGTGGGCGAGGAGCAGGAGCTGTTCTTCGAGAGCTACCATTACCCGCCGGCGGGAAAGATGATCGGCTGGTGCTTCGCTGCATTCGGCCTGCTCCAGATACCACTGTTCGCCTACGCCGAGCTATACGGCGCTAAATTCGTGAGCCACCTTTTTCCTTACTCATAACTAGACGTTATGAGAGGCGCCTAGTGCCGAGTCTTTATTGTCCTCTTATGTTTAGTCTTGTTGGGGCTGCAATGTTTGTTAGTTCGTTTAATAGCAAGTGTCCTCAATTCGAGACGCATCACTGGCGCCCCGTGTACTAATTTCAAAGGGAGGTTGCATAAAAGTTTCAATGTGAAGATATTATCAGTAGCCAGCGCTTTCATGTCAGAATGTTTGGCGCCTCTGTGTTAAAGGCGTGAGAAGAAAAAGGGGTGAAAATATGCGACAGTAGCCACCAGTACTCGTTTTGTCTATCCTCCCCTGTCCCTTGCTCTAGTTCGAGCGCGCATCAAACAATTCCTCATAACTCATTGCCTGTCGAGAGAAAAATGTGATCAGCTTTACTGTATAAAAGTTTTCTAGCGTCTTCGGGCTTTCGAATTGATTTAAGCACATTTATTCCAGCTTTCACACAACTCAAACTAGCGACTCATAATGGACGAAATGCTGATTGTTGCTAGCGCAGCCTGCCAGTTTTTCATATTTTTAGCGGCGTTCACAAAATTTTTATACTGGCTTTTAAGATGACAGCGTAAAGGCTCTCGCGTCGGCACTGTGCCGAGAAACCTGCGTCACGCATGATATCACGCGTGAATGTGTAGAACGAAAACAACTGAAAAAAATACTTGGTCGGCGTATGTCTCAGATAAGCTAACTTTATAAAGTATTTGATTCTACGTAAAAAAAGTGCCAAAAATTTTAGTCGGAATCGGAGCTCACAAACCTTAGACAGCCAGTTTGGCACGCTACCGACTAGTCCATGTAGACTTTCTTTTATAAAACAAGTACATGTTTATTTACAATAATGTATGCAATATATACAGTGGTAAATGTCACAATATGATGTAAAATGATAACATTCGTGATTGTGCATAGGGAGACAAGGAAGCCCGGGAGAAGTAGACAGTATGCATAAAATTATCGTGGGGCGCGATAGTTACGAGAAGTTGGAGAGAAAGGTCAAATATTGTAATCAAGGACATCTCGAGACGCTAGAGGATTAAGGGAGGAAAAAAAATGATAAAAGCTCTCTAAGACGCCAAAGAAAGAATACTGAGAGGTGACTGTTTACCGCGAAAAACGATCTGTTCTGTCAGTACTACTTAAAACGATCAGTCTGCCTCGTGTTTACACGCTTACTTGTCTGAAGCACAAGGGGGGTGATGCGCTTGTGTTGTTGGCTTGATTTTAAGCTTTGTAAGGCGCTAATTAGTGGAGTGAATTAAAGACGTATTGACTAGTGGAGTACAAACTAGAGTAACATTGTGTGCGTAAACGTCCAGAGTTCGGAGACAAGAATAAAGGAACTTTGTGCTAATTGTGACATGTGCGCGAATGTGAACTAAGAACAGCAGCTGTTTCAGAGAAGCAGCTGAAGGGATCCAGTAACGCTATCGCTGGGTACCCTTAAAGGCGGAGCTTAAGTGTCTCCCTAATTTTGAATGCTGGTATGTTATCCAGGATAATAATTCGTTTTTCAATGCTTCTGAATAAGGGTATAAAATGTCTAACTAAATTGAGCTCATTTGTTTATTAAAGTCGTCGCTGACGGGAGAGGAAATCTCTCCCATTCGTCGGAACTGTAGTCCGATCATTGTAAGAGATTTGCTCTTTTTGATTTTGGCTACTTTTCATAATTCTGCGCAGAAACGTAAAATATACAAGAAATACGGTAGCGGCAGCAAATTTTACACGTTGGGGGTAATGAACTGTTAACAGTTGCACTATGTGAAGTTGCAATACCTTAATCAATATCTGATGTTTTATCGTCGCCACTCTAAAAGGCTTTTGGCCGATTCGAGACTGAGTAAATATATGTTTTTACTATCTGCATTCTCATGGCTTATAGCTAAGTCCTTTATTCTGAAAAATAGCTTGAGATTTGGATGAGAACGCATTAAAAAGGCTGAGAAGCGATCTGAGTGCATGGGATATGTACGGCAAATTGCAGCTTTGAAGTAGGTTAAAAAGAAGGAAAACCTCAGTTAGGATAGTCGCATACACAGCGTGGCAAATACCCAGCAGTTATGTACCAGCTATGCAGATACGCTCGGTTTAATACCATGGTCCTAATTATTTTCAAAAATTTCTCCTGATTTTTATTTTTTTATTTCGTGTGCTGTTTTTCACATTTTTCCATTCCTTTAAAGTAATGCCCCAAAGTGCAGTAGATTTGTAATAGAAGAGTAATCACTCCCTGTTATTCATCCAAGCAAAGCCATTAGGCTACAAAGGAAACCTATACAACTTCTAGATAAGCTTCGTAGTTCACAAAAAATTCGTCATTGTGGTCCGAAGTGGGAACAGCAGTGATCCAATATTTTAGGGGAATTCCCCCCCCCCCCCCCCCCGGTGGAGTCGGTTTGTAATAAGGAAGTACTTACTCATTACCACCCACCCAAGCGCCGCCATGTGGCTACAAAGGAAAGCTATGCAGTTTCCACAGAAACTTAAAACCGTTCCCACTTTCCACAGAAAGTAACAAGGGTACTGCACCAATACTTTCCCACTTCGAGTTATTGATCAATTAACTCTTGCCCTACCATATGCTGGCCGTCCCGTTTAGCTCCGTTGGTAGTGCGACTGCTGCGGTGAAGCGGTGGTCCCGGGTTCGAACCCAGGACAAAAACTGTACAGCTTTCCTTTGCAGCCGCATGGCAAGGCATGAGTGAATGCTGAGTAATTACTCCCTTCTAGTATGTTTCTATTATTGAAAGAAGGACGGCAAATGCCTAGCGGCAGGCTATGCTGCGGGCAACTACGGCGGGTCATTCTAGTACCGTTGCATCTCCTGCACCGTATGCACTCCGCCTCCCCAACATAGCGCTTTGTGCCGGCAGCGTTCAATTCTTGATCGTTGCCTTGTAAGTAGCTCTGCAAATTTACGGCGGCATTGAGGTCAGCATTGGTGGCCCGGCTGTAAGCAGGGCAAGGAACGAGGTGCGACATCCTGGACCAAGGGTCGACCACAGCGCCTAGCGGCCCGTAAAGGCCACAAACACCTCTAAAACAGTCGCAGTAAAAGTTGTCCGTGCCCACGAGAAAAAAGCAGCGCGCGAAAAAGTAGGCTTATGCGACCCTTTTCGTGTTTCCTTTTATGCGCAGAAATTCGCTGATGTCTGTCATCCGAAGCCTATATGGGGTCCGGATGATCCCAAGGTATTCAATGGGTACTTGGACTTCCTCCAGCAGCACGACATGAAGTCACCGGCGCAGATATCTCCCGTGTTTACGGCGCACAAGGTACGTAACAAAACAGATTTAGTCTACGTCATAGCATATGTTTCGCAAGTCCTCACGAAATTTAAAACAAATGCGGCCTTCGAGCGAGAGTGGAAGAAAATTCGGGCAGAAAAATCATCGGACCACTACGTGTTTTCCAAACGTTCTGGTTCAACAAACCGTTAGCAACCATTTATAAGCAGCCGTGAGTGAGCACCTAATTAGACAACGTTGCTTTATTCGATCTCACGTGGCAAAGCGCTTTTATCTGTAATATATATAAGTATGCGTCCCACGACTACTGTCTGGATGGCTCATGGTAGAGAGCCCCCTAGTCACTTTCGGTCGCCAAGCATTAGACGCTGACGAAGTAAGATAACAATGCTCAATGCACCGAAGGAAGTTCACTGGTTGATTGCATTCGAGGCCTTGCTGTTTCATTGCACGATTACTGCAATATATAATGCTTGTAAAGAGAGAAAACTTGAGTACTTAAAAGTCTCTCAGTTTCTTTTACCATTATTTCTCGGATAAAAAAGAGTGCAGAACAGCCACGAGGAAAAAGAGGTGTCAAACGGATTAGGCTCGTACCATTGGCACTCATCACTAAACCTTGTGTGATCCCGTTATGTACACATGTGCCATTTAAGAAGAGGCCAACAGAACAATATAACTCTACACTGCATATTACCAGCCGTCTATATCGACATTAACAGGCCCTGTGAGACACTAATTTAAGCAAATACAGATGCTACATAATCTTAACGTTTAAAACCGCTTGCAAAGACATCGTTTTTCGCGAGCAAATCGTTCTTTGCATTACGGTAGGCCCCATCCATGACCACTTTGCATGAGATGGTGTTTCAAGTGTATTGCTAATCTACTCATACAGACTATTGCAGAGCAATAAAACGTAAAGTTAGTCGTGATAGTACCTGAGTTCCTTTAAAACTACCTACTTATAAATTGCCGCGAAAAGCCGCTCTGCCAAACGACGCTTGCTTAGGCCGCGGCTGGATTCAGCATAGGACGCGAACGGAAACTGTCGAATATTTAAATAGCCGTCGCCTTTCTAGAATCAAAACCGAGCTTAGCGCTGGCTTTTCTTTTACACACAGCAGATGAGTCTAGCTGGAGGCATGGAACCCAGCCCGGGCGCAGGAAACGGTGCCATCAACGTCTCAACAAAGCAGGCTGCCGCCAGCGAGGATGCGACCGGTGCCATCAGAAGTGAATCGCCGCCCCTTCGCGAGGACGTGATACGGCGCATGTCTGTCTCACTCGGCCGCACGCCCAACCAGCTGAGGCGCATGGAAGTAGTGCTGAATCGACGTCGTTCGACGCTGAGCCCTTTGGCGCAAGGAAAACCGTCTTCAGAAGAACCGGAGCTTAAGATTCCTTCCAAAGAGAAAGCTGCAAAGCTTCAGAAGGAAACACCACGTCATAAAGATTCGCCGCAGTCTCTACCCGTCGAGTTGGAAATACAGCCTTTCCCACAAGATGGTGATGAACTGCCAATCATGGGAAATTTCGGAGCCAGCTGCATGACCATCAAGGCCATGACGTCGAAGACCAGTTACGCCCAAGGGGAGCAAGGCGCGCCGGATGTCCCGCTTGAATTCGCAGGCCTGGAAGCGCAGTTTACATTGAAAACACGTCCACAGATTCATCCTGCTCCATATACTGCTGTGACTCCAACAGGAAAGCCTTCAGTAATGCCCTCCGCTGGCCTTCAACAACGCACATTACCGTCCCAGTCACTTGGATGTAGTCTTGCCTACCAGCCTCCAGCGGCTGTTCTTCCAGCTGGTCTTGCTGCCTCGCCAGCTGCGGAACCGCAAGCCGAGTACGGCGGCATAGCGTCACCGCTGATAAGCACAGTGAGCCAGGGGGACCGTGTAGTCAGCAAGGGGCACATGGCAATCAATGCACCCACACCGCTGACAGTGCCAGAGACCAATACCTCGATCACTGCTTTTCCACCCCTTCAGTGTACTGTACAAGGTGCGCCCATGATTTCCTACAATGAGCTTTTTTGCCAACCCAGCGTAAAGCTTACACTGCTTGAACCCACCGGCAGCGAAGGGCCCGAGCAGGCGAAGCAATTACAGGAGCAGGTCCAACGTGCCGTCAGGGACTTTCGGCGCAAATCAGTGGCAGCCGTGAGGACAACGAGCACGGCGCCACCGCAGTTTGCTGGCACCTTCCAACCACCCGGAGCTGGTTATGGGGCCGTGGCCGCCACCCCAGTCTTGTCAAGACAATCTATGAGTGGTTCCAGTTTCCAACCGGGCCTTCTGTCGCAAAGAAAGTCAGTCAGAGAGAGAAGCTTTGCTCCCAATACTGGTGCTCCAGGATTTTCCGACACCCCTCACAGTTTCTCAACTAACCAGGGAGCTCCACGACGTTCCATCATTGCTGCAAGCTGGTACCCCAACTTTTCGGCAGCACGACGCTCCGTAATCAAGGGCGCTTGTCCTGTGAACTCCTCAGCTCCACTTGATTCCAACAGCGCTGTAAACTTGGCAGAACCGCAGCGTTCGAACAGCGCGAGCTCCTTGCTTTCAAATCATTCACCTACGCAACGTTCCATCGGCGTAGGAAGCAACCCTCCGGGTATACTGAACCCGCGACCTTCCATGAGCGTGGGGAACTTCTCTCCGGCACGTCCAGCCTCAAGAAGGTCCATGAACGGTCCCGGATTTGCTCCTGGTATACGACGGTCCATCATTAGTGGCCCCGACTTGCGACGGCGTCATTCCATCCGCGGCGGGTATCCTCAATACACGGCAGTGCCCCGGCGCTCAATCAATGGTGGGTCCTGGGATGGTCCAGACGCCACAAGGAACTCCAGGAGTGGAACAAGCCACTCTTCCAATTCCTTAGGCGGGGATCGAGGCGTGACGCCTGATTCTACCGGTCTCGGAGAGCGCGCCATAGCTTCGACGTCTGAGAGAGAATACAGTGATGAAGGAGAGAATGAGGATGGCGAAGAGAACACCGACAACGGTTACGGTTCCCCTGGAGACGCATCGCCGGCGCATGCTCTTTGTGCTCGGTCGAACTCCAAATTTCCGTAACCGGACTAATAGGTGTGAACAATTTATCAAAGATGTTCTGTACCGGTGGATATTTTTGAGAAGGATAGTAAAGAAACTGGTAGGTATCGTACGCGACTTTGAACTGTCGCTGATATTGGGATGGAGAAAGGGAATGCTGATTCTCAGACGTTCACAAGATACGCAGAAAGAAATCTTTTGCTCAGATATATCTTTTTTGCGCCGGTTTGTTTTTGCGTTATTTTTCCTCTGATCGCTCTTGCGCGTGCGTCCGGTCGTGTGGTTCTCAATGGAACTTTTTCACGTGTCTGGAGGGCTAAGCCGTGGTTACCATCCTGTTTGTGACAATTCCCCCATGAAGAATGCACTGCATATCTAGAATGTTCCTTCGGGATTTACAACCAATCTAGTAGAAACAGCACAGGTGCATACTATTCACTCAAGCTTTGAAGAATGCGGCCGCCTTGCTGTGCCCTGCAAGGGGCTTTTGTGCGATGTTTCATTTCCTGGATGGATGCACCGAAAGCAACATTCCATATTGTCTTTATTAAAGAGCCTCGAAAGCAACATTCCATATTGTCTTTATTAAAGAGCCTCTCTCTGTCTCTATCGCTGGCATTGCATGATTTCTGTTACACTGTTATCTAAGGCTTTCTGGTAGACATTTTGGATTTCATCGGGGCACTACAAAAGACAATTTATTTTTAATGAACAGCATTATTAACCGCTCACGCCTACAGTGTACAGCTGCATCAGTTCTCTCAGCCTATTTAACTCTCTCTCTCTCTATCGCTGGCATTGCATGATTTCTGTTACACTGTTATCTAAGGCTTTCTGGTAGACATTTTGGATTTCATCGGGGCACTACAAAAGACAATTTATTTTTAATGAACAGCATTATTAACCGCTCACGCCTACAGTGTACAGCTGCATCAGTTCTCTCAGCCTATTTAACTCTCTCTCTCTCTATCGCTGGCATTGCATGATTTCTGTTACACTGTTATCTAAGGCTTTCTGGTAGACATTTTGGATTTCATCGGGGCACTACAAAAGACAATTTATTTTTAATGAACAGCATTATTAACCGCTCACGCCTACAGTGTACAGCTGCATCAGTTCTCTCAGCCTATTTAACTCTCTCTCTCTCTATCGCTGGCATTGCATGATTTCTGTTACACTGTTATCTAAGGCTTTCTGGTAGACATTTTGGATTTCATCGGGGCACTACAAAAGACAATTTATTTTTAATGAACAGCATTATTAACCGCTCACGCCTACAGTGTACAGCTGCATCAGTTCTCTCAGCCTATTTAACTTAGAACACCACGTGGTTCAGTACTCCTACTGGTGAGAGCCTAGTTCCCTTAGGGTTTTTTTTTCTTCCATGCACTTTTAATGCGCTGAAGGCCATAAGAATTGCAGAAGGAATTGATTAAATTAAATAGCAATTAGAAAATTGTATAGCGGCTCAAATTTGTTTTACCGCTGATTGCACGATGCGAGCTGAACGAGGATATCAGCGTTTATCCGGATTGCCAGTGGTCACAATGAGAAAGTAGTTTGAAATTTCGCATTACACTCTTGTACTATCTGCCTTTGTTTTTAAATACAGAACTAGTACCGAATGAAGGCAGATCTAAAGAGTGTTTGACGTGGTGAAATTGTACACCCCCTGTTGGCCCACCTAGGTGAAGCGAGAAGCAGTTTTGAAGGCGAACTAGTGTTCGGTAACATCGCTATTGGTCGGCTACACTGCTTAGCATTTCGCTTGTGGTAATGTCCTGGCCATGAACCAGCGACGAAGTGCGAGGAGGCACTTCTTGCCACGCATACGTCCTACTTAAAACACTAGATTTCTTGATTAACAAAAATGGGGATATAATGTCTGCTTTGTAATAAAACTACCGGATGTATTGGTCGTATAGGAAGTTTGTTTTCGATGCGGTTTGCTAAAAATGCTACAGTCACCAGATTCTATCTGTTGTGTATTTCAGAACAGGGTTTGATTGTACTTTTTATAATGCAAAGAGCGACTGATAGGAGGTAAATGAATTGATTGTAAGGACTTAATCTCAAACTCTAGAGCCTCCCTTTTGTTCGAGCACTTGCTAACCTTACGAGAGGCGGCCTTGCAGCAGAACATCGGTGGACGAAGCCAGCGTAATCTGACAGCTCCCCACGTAAGGAACATAAGCAACGGATGGCGCGCGTCTGGGTTCGAGGGAGCCTGCATTAGAGGGTTTAGGCGAACGCCTTTAATCAAGAAAAAAAACAAGTCCGTCGCATACTTTTTAAACAGAAATGATATTATACTGAAGCGCTGACGCTTTCTTCCAATTTTGTTTGCTCAACGCAAAATATCCCGACAGATGAGAGCAAAACTTGACGTGGTCTAGAATCGCTGTCACGACGGTAGCCACCCGTTCTGCCAGCCCGCCGTGCCGGTATCTTCTGACCGCGTTCACGCCAGACTCGCGCCTGACTGCCTGCCAGCAGCAAGCTACAGCGCGCATGCTCAATCGAGCATCACTTGAGGCGCAGTAAGGTGAGATTTCATTCCAGAGATAGAAAGTGTGAAAGGATGCATTAAGGTAGCTTCGAGCTACCTTACGCAAAGGAAGCACCAAGGAACCTTTCACTGATGGCACCTCGGTAAGGACAATTTCCGAATGACATTAAGGCGGCCCCGCCGAGAAGGCTTCCTTGTTGAGTAAGTGTGGATGTGGAAAATTTCAGAGTTTGGGCCGAAGTAAGTTTAAAATCTGTTTCGGCTTCGTGGTGCTCAACAACACTGAAAAACAACCAAGCTAATTCGGGTATTTCATATTTTGTTACCGCGTAACCAAACGGTAGCACACGAGCCCTTTTATTATGAAATACTTTCAGCGCCAATTATCTACAACCTCAGCTGAACGTCGTCCCGAAATAACGGTGAACTAGAGACCGAAACTAAAGCCTAAGTCAACGCCGGGTGAAATCTGTGCAAGGTAGTGGAAGAAAGCAAGGTAAATGAAGTAGTATTTTGAGTCTCTGTTTTACGGTTTTGGGGTGCTTTACGAGGTCGTCCTAGGTGGTGACCTTACGCGGGGACGTATCGCGAGTGCGTAGGTAAGAACTTTTCTTCCTTTTATGCCGTAATGACCGGGCACACACCTGAGGAACTCTTTCAGGCGGGGCGGTGGTGCAGGTAGCTGTTAAGCTATACATAAATATATCACGAGAGCATAATGATGCCAAAGTGAAAGAAGGTGCCCTTCGCAGAACTGTCGTGTCCAAGAGACAACTTTTTAACAGTCCTGAAGGGATACAGTAAATACTAGCTTAGCAGGGCTTACGCTTGAGAATGTGAAGTGCGCGTGATTGTTAGTCTTCTCATGCCGGCATCTTCCTAACAAGCCCACCTAAGAAGCCCACGCAATGGAAGTACCTGGAAGTAATAGTGGACGTTACACTGTGAAGAAGTGAGAAACGCATCAGTGCTTCACATACGAAAAAAACAAAACAAAGTGTTGACTATTTTGTGCTTTGTCGTCAAAGGTCACTAGAGGTGCCCTCTTTTCACAATCTCTGATCATTCGTCACCAATTTTGGAGCCTACTAGTAGTCTAGCACCGAGAGGCATTGACTTGAATATTTTACCCCTGTAGTGGACGCTCTTGACGGTATGCACACATGGTTTGTGTTGTTTGCTCCTGTAGAAATGGTACGTACAACAGGCTGCAAACATGGCGCCAATTCCCAAGAGCGCGGCTGAATCAGCAAAACATTTTATCACAGGATGAATCGCATTTGTATTTTTCACTAAATATACGCCTCCTGCACCTTCATGAAGCGCTCCTGCTCCTGCAAAATGGTATAAGCGCCCTATTTTCACAAACTTCACCTTGCAACTACTTGTTCATTTAATCAATTTTTATTGCTCACTTGTACTACCAAATGATTAGTATTAGGTAAGTTGCGATAGTTAACGAGTTTAATGATGCTAACTTAGGCAACTGCCTAAGAGTTACTTTGGCTCTGGCATCTACAGACCACTGATGAGTGCAGAGTCTTTAGTCTCTTCCTGCGAATCTGACTTCTAGAAAATGTGCTGAGGTGCCCGTTGATCATGTGTTTGGGCGGAAAACGTAGCGTTGGGAGAACACAATTGATTTATTTCATAGATCATGTGCCTCTTCAGGACGTTAAAGCCCATATACCAGCACCAGCATATAATATATAAAGCTAATATTTCAATTCCTTAAATATTATTTTCTGCCCTTACATATTACACAGGCACGAGCCGCTCAGGAAATAACGACGATTATTTATAAATTGCAGTTTTTCTGAATTTGAGCGCTTGATCGGGAGTGCTTCAGTCACACTTGCCCCAAACACTAGCACCTGCTTACCGAGGTTTAATAACAATCGATTGATGTCTGTCCATAAAATTTTGTTTTGGGAAACTGATATCCGCCGTAGCCAAAAGAGCACATTCGGGTGAAGTCCATCGATAACGATTACATCATCGAGCATCTGAAAGTCCACTCCTCCTGAGGTGGTTTCGAAGCGTCCTGATTCAATTGTTCGTCAGCAGAATGCGCAGCACTCTCGTGAGATGAGGTAGGTGCAGCAGGATTTTCGTCCGCCGCTGTTTCCTCTTGGATTGTAGCCGTCGTCGATTGTGGCGGCTCCTCGTCGTCTCTGCTTAACGTACGCACATCTGGCAGCGACTGCCACGGCCTTTTATTCGTGCAGGCAGTATTATTTTTTCTCGTCTCCAACTTCGCTTCACTTGGTAACCTTTGTTCTAAAGTCTGCGTTGCCAGCTTCATCGTCGTGGTCATTGGAGAATGGCTCCGACCAATGGCAGGCTTCGCAGTCCTTCTTTGCCCTTTCACTTGGTTCTTGGTTGCCAACCGTGTTCGGGGTCGCTGGGCCTTGGCCTTGCGCATATACTGGATGCTACTGCCAGAGGACGTGCTTGGAGAATAATGGCGCTTTTTCGCTCGCCGTTTGCGCCCAGAGCTGCTACTAGACGAAGAGCTTCTGAAGCGATGACGACGTCCGGACTTTCGTTTGTCGCTTTCGCTGCTGCTAGCCGACGTGGGGCTCCAGTGTCGATGGCGTTTAGAGCTCCGCCTCTTCGACTCGCTGCTGCTGGACCGGTGGCGGCGACCTCCGGATTTGCGCTTGCGTCCGCCTCGGCTACTCTCAGATATGCTACTAGGTGACTCGTACTGGCTGCGTCGACCGTGGCTCGAAGACACGCTGCTCGAGGAGTGACGTCTACTCACGTGGCTGCTTGCGCTGTCACCACCAAAGGTCGAGGAGGTACTCCATCGGTTACTCATTTGGTACGAGTGGGCATCGCTGCTGCTGTCGCGCGAGCTAGGAACCCTAGGAAGCCTCTTGTTGCGAACGGGCTTAGTTGGCTTGACTTCAGTTGTGCGTGGACCACTCTCGTAAGTGGGAATAAAGTCATCTTCGGCGTTCATGGCGCGGGAGATGGTATTGATGGCCTTTTTTCGCACCCCTGTCTTCGCAGCTGACTTGGGTACAGCCTTTTGGTCCTCCTTTTCTGTATTCGTCGAAGCCTTCGTTGCAGTTGCTTTAGTATTCCTCGTCTTTCGGGGCGAAGCATCGTCCGAGTCTGAAGCGGGACTCCGTGCCTTTCGTGTCCGCTTAGGTGCCGCCTTCTTCGCTGCGCTCTTTCCTGTAGTCGACTTGCGCTTGGACGAGCCATTGGACGAAGAGGACAAGTCGCTTGGCATGGTTGGTCCCGCGATATGCTTTCGCTGAGGGCTAAAAGCTGCTAGCTCACCTCTGGGCCACCCAGACGACCACCGCTGAAGCACCGGACGAGTGAACGGATAAAATCGGCTCCAGGTCGGAATGTCCGTGACTGCACTGACCGGGACTTGCTCGAGATTCGTTCAGGAAAACACCTGTAGGGCGCGCCGTCCGTTGGAGGGTGCACCCACAGAGTTCGCCGTCGTCATGGTGCCCACTGGGTAAGACTTACAGAATGCACAATTTTGGGACGAATCAGCGGACGAAAAAAGGGCAAGCGGCCTCGCAAGGTGAAGGCCTGGACGCCCTTCCCGCCATTGCGCCAGGGCAAGATTCTTCTACCTGCAGGCAGCACGCGATCCCTGCTAAATTCGTTGTCATCTTTGTTTAGTTGTGAGCGTCACGGAGAAAGAAGAAGGCAACTTAACTTCTGTTAGAAGCCTAAAAATGCCGTATTTGAAATCTGCAGTTGGGTGATCCCAATTATATCATCCAGAGGGTGGCTGGTCGGCCTCTTAAATTTACTTGAGAGAGAGAGAGAGAGTGGGTTTAGTGACGGGACAGGTAGAGCGGTTGGCCGGAAAAATGAATATCTGTCCTGCTACTTAGCACTGGGCAACGGGAAGAGGAGAAAAAGAGGGTCATGATGGGGGATGATGATGATGGGAGGAGGGAGATGAAAAAGACAAGGCACACTTTCTAACATCACAAACGCGAATCAAGGCACGTGTCCCTTAAAAAGCGTGAGAGCGCTCTCGTTGGCTGTAGAGTTTTCGAACTATCTGGCCAAGCGCCGAGGATCAAATCCTTCGAGAGGGGCCTGGTGTCAAGAGACTTGAAAGCAGATGCTAGCATGGGTCTTTCTCGTGGATATGAAATATACTCGATAATTGCCCAAAGCCCAACGAATTAACACGAGGCTCGAAGCACGGGTTTTGTGCACGTGGTAGTCATGTTATTTTACTCCCACGTGACTACGTGGTCTCGGGTTCACGAATGGTAGATAATCACGGCACCTTGTTATAACAGCAGCAGCAATAAGGTCGTTAAAGCCTAGAACATTATCCTTTGCAACTATAGCTGAATATATCTAAATAAAGAAGTGGCAAATGCCCCTCAAAGGAGAGTTCCAGCCAATGGGGTCGACCGACGCTAACGAGATGATTAATTCCTGTGACCTGCTATCACGACATCTCAGGAGGTGGCAGATGAAGGGAAATCGACCATGAAATAAGCATATTAGCAGAGTAATCAAAATCATCGATCGACGCCATTAGCTGGAGGGTTTCCTTATAGGGGCATTTATGGCTTCGTTCTTGAGTTGTATCCGACTATGGCGCTGTAAAGCGTGCACCTGGATTTTTAGCCTTCGGTTCTTTGACTCCAGGACATCAACAATAATGAGCAATCATATAAATAGGCGCGACGCAGCAGCATTTAATGAATAACTCTCCCTTCGCGAAGGTTTGGGACATAGTACTCTGATTCACTACTTATCGCTTCTTGGGTTGAATTTTAATCCCTAACACCAACTCGTAGCGGTCAAGCTCACGAACCGCCGTTTGCATTGTCTTGTTGCTGGTCTGGTTCAGCATCTTGAAGCTCGATATAGAGTACTATGAGCGTCGATACCAATAGCAATGTGTCTAATGCGATCTCAAGCATCTCATTAATGTTCACTTCATCAGTGGGTGCTCGCGAAGCAGGTCCATTCGCTGGTGGTACGTCTTCGGGAGGCTGGGTCTTTGGAGGTTCATGCTCACCGTTCTCTTGCCCGGGACCAGGGTTGGCAGAGGTATCTTGCCGAGGGACCTGACTAGCAGCACCATTCAAAGGCGATGGCGTGGAGCCGTGGCTTAAAAAGCCCTTTCTTCCCACTTGAACCAGTGTGGTTATCGCTTGGTTACGGACGGCCGCTAGCCTAATTTTTCGTGCTCTGTTTCCACGCGCCTGCAATCCAGCGGTCACCTCTGCCGATCCTGGGTCTTGCTCCGCAACAAGACTCGTAGGTCCCGCCTCGTCGTTTGCACTGCCGTCGTCGATGCAAGGTTCTTTTTGAACCAGGAGGCACGTTTTATTTTCCGCTCCGGTAGCGTTAGCACTTAGAATATTTCTACTTGCCGGGCTGCTGGTAGTTTTCAGATTGTCTTTCCTACGCTTTTTCCCGACCACCTCCACTTCTGCTGTCGACCTTACAGGGTTCTGTTGCCGCTTCGTTGTTGCGCTCGGTATGCCTTTTCGCATTGCACTACGGCTACTGGACACTTTCTTTTCTGCTCCCCGCCCACTGTCCATGCTGCTTCGGCTGCTATCGCTGGGCGAAGCTGTCCTATGATTTCGGCGCCTGCTGGAGTTACAATCACTCCGTACACTGCTGCTGGAAGAGGTATCAGGGATTCGACGGCGCCTTTTGCTGTTGAGATTGTTCTCGTTGGCTTTTACTGGAAATGCGCCGTGTGTCTGACCTGTTCGTTTCGATGTTTCCTCCTCCGTACCAGTACCGCTGCATGATAGGCTGCGCTTTTTCTTGGACTTGAACCTGCTCTTTGTCGCAGCGCTGCGGCTTGATGAGCTACTGGACCGAGAGTCATATTCCTTACTGGATTTCCTGCGCTGACTAGGTGAAGAGTATTTCATCTGGCGCTTCCTGTGGGACGACCGATGGATCGAGCGGCTGCTTTCGCTCGAGGAAGTCGAGTGGTCATTCGAGTGACGTCGTCTTTTGGATCGGAGCTTGCTTGAATGGTCAAGGGTCGACGAACTGCTGGTGTCTCTTGAGCGCCCTCCTCTTTTTTCGATTTTACGGAAGTTCTTGCCGCCGTTGGTACTACTGTCCGACGGAGTCGACGACATAGCGTAATGTACTCCGAACAGCAGCCTCCTGCGCAGGGCGTTACAATTCACTGCGGTGTAGTTAACTTAGAGGGGTGATTATACGGAGCTCGCGACACAACTGCGCTGCTGTTTAGAAACGGCATCAGCATGTCCCGTTTACTACACTACCTTTCCGGAACATTATCGACGGGGCAAGGCCGCCAGACCCCTGTCACCAAAATGGACAGCGCGCTTTCTTCCTCTTTGTCTTCTCGCTCATAGCGTAGAACCCAGTGACATCCACCAGAGGGCTGAATTGCGCATCGGATGCCCTGGTGGAAAGCCACCGTTAATAAGTAGTCTTGTACCTGAAGTCAGCTTTTGTAGTGCACTAAATGAATTATCGGCGTAACTTTCAGTTTCAGTTGTGCTTCGTTCACCTCGCGTTTCGTCTTTTCATCGTTCTCGTCCTTTTCTAGTCTTGTTCTCCTCCCAACTGGCGTGGTTTTCTTGGTTAATTGTCTGGGACCAAATTTTTCCTTCGTATCATCACTAGACTACATGTATAATCTCCCCACTGGGTGTTATGTGCTGTGAGCTTCCCTGCACCTCTATACCGTGCGCTGCATTCCTCTTGTCGAGAAAGGCTTCTTTCTTTTCAGCCTACATTTCACACACCAAAAAGGTAATTAACTCATGCGACAGTTGTGTAGTTTTTGTTGTCTCCTATTTTGCTCAGTTTATTCATGGTGCTTGTGCTTAAAGTATACAAAAGTTTAACGGCAGTAATGTGAATTCTTTTATTGCTTTCTTATTGTCGTTCTCCTCTCGTTGCAGGAAGGGGATAGAGCTGAAGAAAAACATGAAGAAGTGGAGGACGTCCAGAAATGTGAATATGGTACGCCCACTGGGGCTCCATCACCTTTTGCCGCCTCATCTGCGGTAGTCCCAAGCACCAGTCCCAAGCACCAGACCCTGAGCGCCTGCGCTCATGGTCGTTGTGGTGACGTGCGGCGTTACACTGGCCACTCATCTTTGTGTCCCCAAGATCAACTGCAGCCTGAGCCTCGCAGCAGAGCTGGTCTTGGGGCGGCTTCGTGACTCTCCGATTTGTCAAGAGGAGAGAAGAAGTTTGGACTAAATTAGGCACCTTCTTTCGAAAGCTCCCTTTTAGGAGCAGTCCTATAAAATGCCGCCAAAGCGAGGGAAGTCAGCAGCGACCTCCAAACCCACGACCTCTAGGAACCGAACGAAGGCGACATCAAAAACTTCTTCGCAACCGAAATTGGGGTCATCGAATACAGCCAGTAAGCGGGCTGTCAGTAAACAGATAGCCAAAGGCACGGGTGGTCCATCCATTAGTCGTATCAGCCCTCGAGCACCTAGACGCAAGATATGGCCAAGAAACTGTTCATCGAGCAAAGGCAGTGACCGAAGGCAGATGGCCAAGACGATTCTACGGACTAGCAGCAGCACATCGACAACCGACAGCTTCGCGATAAAAAGCATATCCAGAAGGGATCCTCACGCTTCCAGCAGCAGTTCATCCGGTCACAGCGGCCGTACCAGGCAAAGCTTGAGGGAGAATTTCTCGTCAAGCGGTATCTCGCTGCCTGCTAGTGCTGCAAGCAGTACGGACGCTATTGCGGGCAGTGTCTTCTCAATGAGGACGTCTACGAGTAGCATCGATGGGAGCAATTGCAGGGAAGAACGCAAAATGAGTTCCAGCACCTCATCCCTGACAAGCAGTAGTCGCGTCAACTTTGGAACGCCAAGACGCAGGCCGCGGCCTAGAAGCTTTTCATCACAAGGAAGCAGTGGCCGAAGGCAAAAGTCCAAGACAACCCATTGTACGAGCAACGAGACATCGAATACCGACAGCTCCAGGACAAGCGGCCGAGCTGTGGGGAAGCCTGTTGCTTCCAGCACGAGTGCATCGAGTCACGGAAGCCGCAGCAGGCGCAGTACCAGCGCGCTTCTCTCGTCGAGCGGTACCTCAATGACTTCCAGTGCTGCCAGAGGTACGGACACTACAGCGACTAGCCTCCTTTCAACAGGAACATCTACGATTAGCATCTGCAGGAGCAAGAGCAGGAAAGGAAGGAAAAGAAGGCCTGGAAGCTCGTCGCTGACAAGCAGCAGTTTGGTAAATCAGCGACGTCCGAAACGTCACCACACCTCCAGAAGCACGTCAGCCTGCGGGAGTACCGTAAGCAGGCGGAGAAGACCAAAGCGTCGCCGTTCAATGTCCAGCAAAAGAGGAAAACCCAGGAAGATTCAGCGCCGCAACAGAAGCTCGTCAAGGAGCCAAGGCAAGGAATCTGGAAAGAAAACAATAAAGACCACAAGTGCCACTTCGGCAAGCACTGTGGAGGGGAATAGAAAAACAAGGAAGACTCTAAGGACGGAAAGAAGAGGAATAGGCGTAAGGACGAAGGGTGTGGGAAGGATCTTGAACCCAGAAATTGGAAGTATTAGTTCTACGAGAATATCGAAACGAAGACGAAAAGCACTGAAAACAGGAACTACTACGAAAAAGAAAACGGCGAAAAGTTCCACAACGCAGATACGAGCACAACCAAATAAACAGCCAGAAGACCAAGGAAAAGCCGAGGTGGAACCAGATAATGGCAGTAGCACACAAGGAAGTGCAAACGTTATAGACCTCAGACCTAGCTCCTCAATATTTTCATTTGTTTCATTTAATTCCTAGACGGATCTTCTGGACCGGGAGGAGCTGCCTCTATGAAAGTGCTTTGGGCTGAAGAACTTTGGTCTGGTAAAAGCTTTGCCAGCCATGCTCCAAGAGCTGGTCTTCTCAAATGAAATGTATCTGCAATCAGAGATTTCAGTATTGACAGAAATAAAATTACTTCGAAATATAACTCACTTTGGTATTGATTTTGCTGTCTCGCATTTACTCCTGCGGCTTCATTTGTTTTGAGTCAGTTTGCGCCGTTTCTATCGCATGCTCTTTGCCGTAATTCTTGCTTTATCGATGGTTAATTGAATTGTGCAAATGGTTATAGAGGGGCACGCATTTTTTTTCATGATGCTGTTTCAAAGTGTGCACAGTGATAAGGACGGAAAGTTGGGAAGAACTGCTACATTCACCTGTTTCAAAGAGAGACTGCAGCCTTTAATGTCTGTGGCACATGTTCGTTCAGCGCACTGGAGAACGACAAGTTTGCTTGTGATTCCATTCTCTCAAGGGTAAAATTAAAGTGTACGAGATAAGGGGTAATAGGTTCTAAAGAAAGCTTACCGTTGAGATTGATCTAGTCAGCGCCGACAGATGGTGCTGCCACTTCCTTGGCGAGTGAAGGGAAAGTAGATTTTAAGCGGGTAGAAGTAACCAAGCGAAGGTTATCTGATTGGTGGCTAAAATCAAGAGAAGAGTAAAATTTCATGTCATGGCTAAGTGCCTTGAGACATCGCCCGATTTAAAGGGTTCAGCCGTATCCATTCATCCGTCCGTCCGTCCGTCCGTCCGTCCGTCCGTCCGTCCGTCCGTCCGTCCGTCCGTCCGTCCGTCCGTCCGTCCGTCCGTCCGTCCGTCCGTCCGTCCGTCCGTCCATCCGTCCATCCATCCATCCATCCATCCATCCATCCATCCATCCATCCATCCATCCATCCATCCATCCATCCATCCATCCATCCATCCATCCATCCATCCATCCATCCATCCATCCATCCATCCATCCATCCATCCATCCATCCATCCATTCTCATTACTGCTTTACTGCATTCGTCTTACTGCATTCGTCTTGATTGACGAGGGGAGTCGGATATAAAGTTTCTTACAATTAACTAGAGGGAAAGCTGGCGTCCCGCCTATGGGAGTTTGCACGGAGCTTCCTTGAGACCACCTCAACCACCAATGGTGCTCTAAGTATCATGGGGCGGAGAGCTACCGACTGCAGAACCACAACATTTGACCAAAAAATAATAAAAAACAAAGTTTTCAATAATAAAGAATGTCCTAACATTCAATATCCTTTCTATAAATTGCAACAAACGAGCAGAAAAAGCATGTAAATCTAGTTTTCAAAAAATAAGCGATGGCTCGCTCTCCTATTGGCCAAGTATTGCAGACAACAAAAGCCAATATTTTATGCTTAACAGGCGCACTTTTAAAAAGAATATATTATAAAAAAACGTAGTCGTTTCAACATTTTAAGAGGTTTTTTTCATGGCTTTTCCGAAAACAAAAACCTTTTATTGGCGTCGTGTGCTGTTGCGTTTTCGCTACTATGGCTTTCGCGCACTACGTTTAGGTTGAAGTCGTCTGCGCGCGGGGCGCACCGCGGATACGGAATGGGATATATCAGTAACACCACTGTGTGTTCCTGAAAAAAATCGACTGTCCCGCACCAAGTGGCTCATCGCCCCATGATGCTTTGAGCGCCCATGGTGGCTCAGGTGCAGCGCCGCCAGCTTTCCCTCTAGTTAATATTAAGAAACTCTATGGAGTCGGAACGGCTCCTTTTGGAACGCCACCTGCCACCACTGACAGGTGGCGTGTTACCCTGCTAGCCACCCTCCGGGAACTTCCCATGACAGCCACCATCCGGTTGTGCATTCCTCCACTCTCGCCGTAGGAGGTGGCGCTTCGGTCTGGTATTGGCTGCCAAAACGCCACCTGTCTGACACCGTAACACGCGCGTTGTCAGATGGCGTGTCAGGTGGCGTGTTACGTCGACGACGCCGACTACAACGCGCAACGAGGCATACTAAGACGCCGACTACGACGCTCTAAAATTCAATGCACCCATTGGGCCTGTGTACACGCACGGCAAACTTCAACGGGTCATCGGTTGTGTGACGTCCCATGAACGGAGGAAGCATTTTTCGCCACTTTCCGCTGCTTCTTCGCCCAGGTGTTCAGATTTGCTCAATGCGCGACGAAGGCGCTATTCGCGTCAGCGCGCTAGAAACGTGGCAAATATAAAGGAGGAGAGTGGGGTCCGAGAAGCATTTGGGGGCGATCGCCTTATTGCCCACACCCCTTTTTGGATCCGCGACTGCAGTAAGGTGCAATATATTTTAGACATAAGAATCGGACCTCCGACGAACTTGTACAGGTGAATCTTATCAGTAAATTAAAGTGAACGGGTATACAGGGACCCTTAGAACTGTTACAGGGCTTCTAACTTGATATTTAAAAAATGGTTGTCGTCGTGAATTATCTGCTCCACAGTTTGTGCCTCCTGCTGTCCATCGTCTGCTTGCACATCCTGCCTGCTGACTTTCCTGTGTTTTCTGTTCTTCTGTGAATTCTATCCCATAAATTTTGTTGTTCTCTTAGAATGTCCTGTGTTTTCAGTGCTCCTCTATGATGTACCCTGCATTTTTGGTGTTTTTTCGGTTTCTTTGTCTTATTCTCTTAGTCCTCAAACAAAAGAGGAAAAAGAGGTGAGGTCATACTGAAGTAACGGTGCTCTCTTGTGATCTGGTAGATAGTTCCACGTTGCTAGCACATTGTAATTTCACGAGAACTCGCCGATAATTATATCGTTTCGCCATCGTCGTTCACTCGCCATTACAGGAGGGCGCCACCGGCAGAGAAATATAGGACGAAGAGAAGAAAGCACACGAATGCAAACGTGGCACGCGCAGCAATGCTGCTCCCGAGCTGCGGTGGATCCACGCACTAGCCCCTAGACGCCGGCGGCTCCCGTCCCGGAGAAGGGATGAGACGTGCAGACACCAAGCGCTGAGTCTTGTAGGACGTCCGCAACCCCAGCTTCGAAGTAGGTCCAAGCTCTGGGCAGCCTCGTGCCTCACCGATTCGTCCAAAGCAGAGGGGAGGTTAGGCCTTACTCAGACGCTCCTTTCCAAGCTTGCAGAATGCCGCCAAAGCGAGGGAAACCGGCAACGACTTCCAAGACGACGACCTCCAGGGGCCCACCGAAGGTGATGGCGTCGAACGCACCATCGCAGCAGAAGCCGACGTATTCGACTTCATCCGGCAAGCGGGTGTCAGCCAGAAAGGTCACTACTCGAGCGACACCGAGAGCTGGAGTCAACCCTCGCAGAGCTAGGCGCAAGCCGCCGGCCAGAAGCTCTTCATCAAGCGAGAGCAGTGGAAAACACTATAGGTCAAGCAGCGAGACATCGGTGACCGAGACCTCCAGGACAAGGGGCCGAGCTCGAGCTGAACCGAGAGCTCGAGTCAACCCTCGCACAACCAGTCGCAAGCCGCCGGCCAGAAGCTCTTCATCAAGCGAGAGCAGTGGAAAACAGTATAGGTCAAGCAGCGAGACATCGGTGACCGAGACCTCCAGGACAAGGGGCCGAGCTCGAGCTGAACCGAGAGCTCGAGTCAACCCTCGCACAACCAGGCGCAAGCCGCCGGCCAGAAGCTCTTCATCAAGCGAGAGCAGTGGAAAACACCATAGGTCAAGCAGCGAGACATCGGCGACCGAGAGCTCCAGGACAAGGGGCCGAGCTGTAGGGAAGCCTGATGCTTCCAGCACGAGTACATCGAGTCACGGAAGTCTCAGCAGTCGCAGTACCAGCGTGAATCCTTCGTCGAGTGGTACCTCAATGACTTCCATTGCTGCCAGCGGTACGGACACTACAGCAACTAGCCTCCTTTTATCGGGAACGTCTACGATTAGCACCGGCAGGAGCAAGAGCAGGACAGGAAGAAAAAGAAAGCCTAGTAGCTCGTCGCTGACAAGCAACAGTTTGGTAAATCAGCGCCGTCCGAGACACCACCACGGTTCCAGAACAACCTCTACCAGTGGAAGCACCGTAAGCAGGCGGCGAAAACGAAAGCGCCGCCGTTCGACATCCAGCCAAAGCGGAAAACCCCGGAAGATTCAACGCCGCAACAAAAGCCCGTCGACGAGTCGGGGCAAGGGTCGTGGAAAAAAAGGAAAAAAGACCTCAAGTACTACGTCGGCAAGCACTTTGGTGGGGAATCGAAAAACAAGGAACACCGTACGGACAGGAAAAGGTTTAAGGACAAAGGGGGTAGCAAGGACCTCGACCCCAGAGACTGGAGGTATTTCATCCGAGACGGTATCGAAACCGCGAAAGAAGACACCGAAAACTGGAACTGTAGTGAAAGGAAAAACTGCGAAAAGGCCCGCAACTCAGGGAAGAATCGAACAACTGACGAATCAGGCTGCAGGTCAGGCAAACGTCCAGGTTGAACGAGACGAGAGCAGTGACACGCAGGGATACGTCACAGCTGTGGACGTGACACCCAGCTCATCGACGTTTTCATTCTGTGCCCCGACGGATCTTCGAGAAACGGGGAAATAGCGTCCGTGGGACGGTTTGTGAACAAGAAAATTGGACTTTGATAGCTGTGCAAGGCATGCACGAAGAGCTCCTGTTGTCAAACTAAAATTTTCAGCAATCGTAGATCTCGGGATTGGAAGAAAATAAAATTCATTTCGAAGAAAAAATGGTCTCCGTATGTTTTGTCTCCCTTCCAAATGGGGCTTTCTTTGTACTCACTGTTCGCGATGTCGCCAATGCAGTGTTGATTCCTGAATGATTTATATTCTAGAGTGAGATATGCACTTTATTACGCAATATTTCTAATTATTTTTTTTGACATTCTTTTGCGGAAAATAGACTTCTGCCTTGGTACCCCTTGAAAGTCTGTATTCAGGAGTGTGTACAGAAAAATGTGTTCCATGTCCTACGTGTTCCACTTTGGCGATGTGCCTGTTATGGCTTAAGCTAAGCTAACTTTTTTGGCTGTAACGGGCAGTGATACAAACGAAAGGCACATTATGTTTCAAAGCCATGGTTCAACTAGAAATGTAAAAAGGAAAAAGATGCAACTGAGCCTCTTCTCATTTTTAGTATTTGGTTTTTTACTCGCCAGTATACACTTCTAAACCGGATTGTCCAAACCGAAATAAATGAAATTTGCATCAAGTCTTCGATTGAATTAAAACAGCCTCTTAGAATGTCGTGTTCTAGGGAGAAAAGGCTGTTGCGGTTAAATTTGTGCTATGTTCCTGTGAGTCATTCCACAAAGATGGTTGAATAAACTGGCATGGTTTGCTTCCGTAAAAAATATTTTCACGGGCGGCAAGCCGAAGAACCCGAAAACATGGCTGAAGGTGAAGGAATAATTTAATGACCGGCAGGCCTTGCACGAGTTGTTGTTGTTGTTGTTGTTAGCCTATAAAAATATGGCACATGGCCACACTGGGGGATCGGCCAAGAATCAGGTGGCTATTTACCTGAACGCAGTTATTTAAAAGGAAAAGCACGTGGGAGCGCAACACCGGTGAATTCTTCCTCATGAACAGTAAAGGGATGAGAGTTTTGATTTCAAAATTCTAAGAATAATAATAAAGAGAGGGATTAAATAATAATGATTAAGTCAAAATGTAATAATTGATAGAAAAGAAAAGTTTGGAACACTTAGCAAGGCAGTCGGTGAGATTCTATCAGTAAATTTAGAACAGCGGTACAAACAGATCTGTGGCTGAACCCAAATGTGGTGGCGCCAAATGATAGCAAGAGCGGGCTGCTCAAACTAAGGCCGAGATGTTGCACGAGTGATCTGCCGTTTTTCTTCGTCTTCTTCGTCCTCTTAAGACATGGCACATACCCACATGGGGGTTCACCACTGGCAGCTTCATCTTATACTATCAGAGTGCTACACTAGTTTGTTGTTGGAAGGGAAGAAATGGCATTCAGTGAGCGATAGCCCTAGATACCAGCACAAGCTGATCCCTTAATTGTTACCAAACTGACCACTGTAGCAGGTGGCAGTTAATGATTTTTAAGGCGAAAGCCTTTAATGGCTCATACTCGCGGTGACCATCCGTCCGGTCACGTGACCTCATGGTGTCCGTTCGTTACATCCTAGGTCACGTGACCGTGTCCGTCAATTACATAATAAGTCACGTGATTGTGTCCGTCCGTTACATCCTAGGTCACGTGACCTTGTCACGTGATCACAACCCAACAACTGGACTGTGAGCAGACTGCCCACTGTCTCAAAAGAAATTCCAACAGCGGTGTGTGTCGGCGCCGGGTTGTTCGCGTTTCTTTCCATCGCGATAGCACGTGGGTATATGCACACAGTGAGAGATAAACCTGCCAGTTAGGTGTCACGGTTTGTTTAACTGTTTCCTAAGGCAAGTGATAGTATTACATTTTTTACTCTAGCGTTCGAATGTGAACGGAGCGTACACTGGCAGCGGTCATGTCCAGCATTCCAGGAGGAAAAATTTGAATACTGGAATATTGTTAGGTACTGTTATGAAAATACTGAAAGTAATGGCGCATTCTTCTATGAGTAGGAAAATCGTTCTCTTAAAGTTTAGCCATCGCTCTCTTCGAGCAGTTAAGGCTTCCGCAAAAAAACAACAAAAACGAATGGGGGTCGTTTTTGACGACAGCGAATAGCAAGAATTGCAAGCCTGCTGACGGGAGGTCTGTAGCTGTATTGAATGGCACAGTGAAATCTTATAATACGCCAGAAGATTGTTTTTATGAATTCTTTCCTTTTGAAAATGCTTATGTCCAGAATTTCTGGGTGTGAGCACTTTCTTGCAACGAGATCCCGGGTACCGCTATCCAGGTGTTCTCTCACGCTATGGCTGGCGAGTATACGTATGTTGGTTAAGGACAAAGCCAAATTGAGATACCAGTGCTGCTGTATTTTTGACCCAGAATCGTGAGACAACAGAAATAAACGATGTAACATCCACTTGATGCCCACGTGCGTATTGAAAGCAAATGATCGGGAACATGGGGTGAAAAGTTGGGCTAAGTAAGCAGTCAAGTTGCCACGTGCGAATTGTTGACAGGCGAACGTCGGCATGCAATTAACTGTACCCTGCTTATATTTGAATGCGATGCTAGAGAAAGAGAGCCTGAATGTGGGAAGTTGATGCCATGAAGGAATGAAATGTAGCATTGTTTCATCAATTAGCTGTATTATTTAAAAATAGGGATTAGCAATTGAACAGTAAAACAGGATTAGTAAGACTTTTCCCCGGACATTTGCAATCATCACACGTACTCTTGTAGTGCCTTCTTTTGACTGGAACAAAACATGAAAAAAAAACACCCGCTACCTGTCGATCTATGCATGCTAAATAACGGATGTCGTGTCGCAAATTCAAAGAAGGCTGCGATAAAATTAAGACTCCGAGTGAATAGAAAGAGACAGTGCGAAAGAGTTTATTAGTGGGTAGGCTGCAATGCGATGTCTGTTTGCATGCATTTTTTCACTAAAGCCATAGCGAATAGTTAGGCGCCGGGATTCCGTTCGAGCAGCTGGCGGCCGGATTGCTGCGAGAGCAAGGGCGAAAAAAGATTCAGTAAATTAGTAAACACGGAGATTCGAAAAGCAAATGCTTACACTTAGTAGCAGCAGTATTTTGCAGCTTTATACGCAATCCTTCCTAGTGGCATCAGTCAGGACCGAGCCAGACCTAAAGGGGAACATTTGCGCATTTGCAGTTAAGGTTTATGCTTGGCCTTCAGCCAAGCATAATTTCGGTGGTTAGCGATCAGTGGGATTAGATCGTGATTAGTAATGTCACTGTGTCTCCTTCCTTTGCGCTGGTTTTCTTTCTACAATCATGTACCGACTAGCCCAACTCTCCACTCTACTTAGTCATGTCACTTGGTGCCGAACGCACGGACTGCCCCATCCAATATTTGTTAAGAGATTTCTTTTTGTTTATTTTATCGTTGGCTGCACATTCGCCTGACCTGCACATAGGCGTTGTGACCAGGAACCCTTTCTCATGCGTTGCCACTGTGCTAAACCAGGTCCGAAACGAAAATAAGGCAACAGCTCCTCTCCTCTTTTTATTTTCTATACTTATCATCCACCCAGACCAACTGCTTGATCAATCAAGTACAACTGGGAGGCTTCCGCAAGCTGGGAAGCCAAAATAGAACCAGATTGAATTATATCTGCAGTAAAATCGCTGTATTCTCCCCATCCTGACTTCACTAAGGGAGCTATGCTTCGTAAAGCGTTGCATTCCTTTAATGCGATGAAGTAAAACACATTGTGCCCGGGCGAACAAAGCCCGAGGCTGGCTCAGTGCACGCTGCCATAACAAAATGACTAGAATCTGTGCGTTCGAATTCTTTTCATGCTCATGTGGAGTGTCTTGCAGCATCTGAACAATGCCCGGCAAACATTGGTAACAGTCTACAGTTCAGGTGAACACCACTCATATTTACATCGCGGTGTGTACAAATAACATCCGAGTGTAGGCCACATGCACACAAGTTTCGAACATGTCTAACATTCTTGGACGAAAATTTTGATTATTGCAAAACCGTAGGACACGGGTATAGCAGTATTGAAGGTAATGGTCCATACTTTCGATATGTAGCAAAATCTTTCATTTATAATTTTTCCATCACTCGCATCGAGCAGTTAAGACAGCCATAGAAAACCAATTAGGAACACTTTTGACGATAGCAAAAACGTTAATAGCAAAACAAATGCAAGCTTGCCAACGGCAGATCTGTAGATATATTGATTGTTATACTGAAATCTTACAATATTTGAAAAAAATTTCGCTCATAAACTATTTACCCTTCAAAAATCTTTTTCTCCAGAATCATTGGGCATGTATAAGAGTAATGATCAGCCTGTAGATTACGTAGCTCGTTGAAAAAATAGGTCCCACGCACAGAATATACAACAACATAGCGACTGTGAATCATGCGTAGGGCTGCGTATTTCGCCATCAGCTCCTTTATTCATGTATGGTATATGTAAAAACAGGAAAAGGGCACCACACAGACCTGTGAGGCTAGCAGCTTTGACAGCGTACGACACGGATTACTCTAGGAGCACCAAAATATTCTGACGCCACCATCACTGCATGCTTAGGCTTCATGCGCTTTTCTATGTTCACAATAATACATGCGTACACACTTGTGCTGGTATAAATCAGTTTACGGAGGCTGCGACCGAACATGTCTTTTTTTTTTTCAGTAACGACACCTACGATCCATGCTAAACCACTTTCGCATATCTGTGTGCGATATTAATGTGCACAGACAGGAAGGATTGCTGAAAAGTAGGCCAATTAGAACAGGGTCATAAAACAGGGCGTTGTTAAACCCTGACAGCCAGAGGAAGCTTGATGTGTCCACAAACCGACATCATGCACGAGCGCTCATACCCAAGAATAGGAGTAATGCGCGAAAACAGAAATCGCATTCCGCATTGTGTTGGTTTAACATTAGCTGAGAAGAGATGCGTTTTCTTAGAGAAAATGGGCGTAGAACAGATAGGTAAACGCGGGTTATGAAGTCATGGGCCGCAAGCTCGTATAGATCTATACCCACGAGGTGAGGCGGGAAAAAATTCGAAAAAAGCCTGCGCGCACTTAAAAGGGCCATAGGTCGATAAGCAGGGCTATACTGTGCGCGCCGATATAAACTTATAAAACAGCTTCATATGCAAGTGCAGTCAGACTCCTCATGTAAGGAAAGGCTCGCGAAAAAATAAAAAAAGAGCTGGTAAAGCTTTGTAAAAAAAGTACGTCATGTTGGGTATGACATAACCAACCCTAAATTCACATGATGAATGTTTCGTGGCACTGTGTATGTTGTAAGCTTGTTTGGATTACTGCCCATTTTCCGTCCTAGGGAGTACTGAGCTTTCTTAAGAGTCCATATCTTCAACCTCGTAGGTATACCACAGGAAAGTTAAAACGGCTAGGAATGATGTCAACCTTACAAGCTATTCTTGAGCTCTTACTATGAGCCTTATCAACTGCTGAACTCGGCTTAATCGGCCGAATCAGAGGCTGCAACTGTGAGAGGAAAGTGACAGAAATTGAGTTTCCCTCTCTAAGTAGTCTCTGTAAAAATATTCTGTGCACATCACTTTGAGTTCTGCAGGAGTAAGGGCCTGTTCCGAATCATTCATTGTCAATTACAAGCAGGAAAAAAAATGCAAATAAAATAACTAAATTTATACTGACCTGGCTGACACAGGGCGGAAAACGTTCTTTGGCAAGGACTGAATGGTGTCACTGGCGCCGCATATTATCCTGGCAAATGTCGTTTTGCGAATTTCAGCCAGCTGGGCTGCAAATGTAGATGGCATGTCTCAGTGCACATTCGGTTGGGGCGTACAACACGATACTGTATTGAAAGCAATGTGAACAATGCTCACGGCAGCGAGACAAGAACACACAGCTGTGAGGCTGCAGGCAATGTAAACAAAAATACACAAAACTTGAATGGCATTTCATCTCACTTAGACGGAAGTAAGAGCGTAGCGTTTTTTACTGTACGGAACTATTTTTCTTAGTTTTTTTACTCCTGCAGGAAATGTGCGTCGTACCCATGATAATAGGGCTTGACTTAAGCTCAGTGTAGCGTCAGGAGAGCCGTTGTGAGGCTACAGTGGGAATAACCATTTCAAGGAACTTTTGAAGTAAACTGGACTAAAGGCAAACAACCACGGTCGGAGGAAGAAGACATGACACGTAACCACACTACGGTAAACAGGTTTATCATCTTTAACCCATTAATTTCCGTGCACTGAAACACCAGATAAAGGTTATGAATTTCCACGACTTCATCATTAATCGCTCTTTGCTCGCAAAAATCTAAAAAAACTTCAGGCTATGAGGGACGCAGCAGTGGAGGGCTCCGGAAATTTCGACCATCTGGGGTTCTTTAACGTGCACCGGCATCGCACAGTACACAGGCCCCTAGAATTTCGCCTCCATCAAAATTCGACCACCGCGGCCGGGATCGAACTCGCGTCTTTTGGGACAGCAGCCGAGCAGCATAACCACGCGTCCACAACGACAGCACCTTTAAGGAAATAATGATTTGCTCTTTGAAGAAGGCTGCAAGCAGGCACTTAATCTGCAAAGGAATATTTCATTTCTGAACCCATTTTTTAATCTATTCCGTTTTATACAAATGTTGACGTTACGTAATGGGTGCCATAACTGAGTACAAGGCACAGCTTCTACAGTGCAAATCGAACCACTTGGCGATAAGCAGATTAGCGAAACGCGCAAGTTTCCGCCGTGCTTCTGGTCTCGCAACTGGCATCCGCTATGACGTCGATGCGACCCATATATATGCAAGCTAGGTGGGACTCTTAGGGGTGCTCTCATGCTGACTGGGCGGGGTTCGACTTTCCAGACCTGTCGAAAGCAAACGGATAGATGCAAGTAGAAATACTTTATTAGGATTAATTTCATTGTGAGGTGAGCAAGCAAGATGTGAGTACCAGAGGTAAAGGAGCCCGCCTGGCCTCCGTGTTCGTAGTAGAAGCGGTCGCCGAACTTGACCCTGCTGAAGAGGTGTCCAAGGATGCATGCGAACGTGGGACCTACGATGCCCCCGCTAACAGAGAATTCTGAGATGCCAGCCGTGAACAGGTCGATGTCGCGGACGTCCCTGTATGGAGCGGGTAAGGAGGAGGCGGTGTCATATGATGCGTAATACAGCTTTGCTTTAGACCGTGACACAAGGCACTGTGAGACGACAACGAGCATATTGTGTAGCGGTGGGTTTTTAATTTTTTAGCAGGCAGAGCGGCAAAAAGGTAGATTTCATGACATTTCTAATTGCAGACGGAGACATTCAATTCTTTCTACTCTCGTTTATGCATTTTGCATACATTAATAATTGAAAACGTGTAAGGTGAAGAAGAAAATGAACAGGTAGTTGCGAAGAAGGAACTATGGATGGAAATAGAAAAATTAAAGACCTTTTTCACACAGACTGTGGTTATCTTGACAAAAAATTCTGTACCAAGACCATTCAGTGCAAAGAGTACGGGTTAAGGTAAGTTTAAAGACCTCGTGTAGTTTTCATTGCATAAACATATAGAAATAATATCAACATTGAGTTAAATTACACGAATGTGATGAGATTTACTGTGGATGGTAAAATTTTAAGGAATAATTTGGAAGCCATAAATTTCTTTATGCTTAAAATAATCTTTTTCAGTAGGCCAACGTTATTACTCACCAAACTGCACCTATTTAAGCCGGTCATAAAGGAATGGAAGTCATGCAGTCATCGAAAACTTTTCATCGGAGTAATTTTACATCGCTTTCACATTAGACACACACGTTTCACACAAACTTTCATACATTTGAAACAAGACAAACCGACATGTGAGGCATTCGGAGACGAGCTAACACTCGAAAATATCATTCTGTCATGCACAAAACTTGAAAAAAGAAGAAAACAAAATCATATGTGAGATTTTACAACCAACACATGCCGTTACAAACAAGGCTGGTACTGGCTGAAAATGTCCTTTGAATTTCCCATACATTTCTGCTTGTTTAATAAAAGTAAAACAAAAAAATCAATGATTTAAAAAGTGTTTATTTTTCAACCCGACAGCGAATACTTAACGGTTTGTTTGACCCAAGATGGCCATAGTTGCTTACACGCATAAAGCTCAACACATCCCAACGCATACGTTAATTTCGTAAAAGTATTGTCGAAAACTAACGGAAACGGATGCTCACTTATAAAGCTGCTTGTAAAGTTCGACCACGTTGTTGTCGATGTACTGCTTCAGCTGGTCAAAGGAGGTGACGGCGACGTTTGTGCAGAACTTGAAGTAGTCCACGTACGGTCTGATGCCGTGGTCACGGGCTCTCTGGATGTTGATGGCGATCAGGTCGAGCCCGAAGCTTTCGTTTCGTAGCCGATACAGGTGGTGCGTCACGCCAGTTGTCACAAATCTGGACGCGAAGAAGCACGGAATTAATGTTGCACTGAGAGTCTTGAAGAACTCAAGTTTCGTATGGTACCGGACTCGCTGGACAGAAGATTGTGAGGTGTTTGCCGAGCAGTTCGTTTCACTGTCTACCTGGCTCCAGTCCCCAGAAGTTTTAGTCACTACAACCCAACATTGACCTTTGCCTATATGCATTCTATGGCTCCTTCTTCGACTAAAATATTTGCTCAAAAGCTAATCTTGAAAATTTGGAGTAAAAAGGTCATACGAGCTTAAAAATTGGCGGTGGTTTAGCTCAGGTTAAACCTGGAGTGACGCGATAGCTACAGCTGGCTGAGTGGAACTTGGTCACGTGACCAACAATGTGACGAACCGCGTGATCAGCCAAGGCGCCGCGCCGCCGGCAGCTGCTCTGCACCACGTGACTGACAGCGTGGCGGCGCCGCCACGTTGAAAGCTCGAAATGCTTCCGTAATGTAGCTATTGCTACAAAAAATTCAAGGCGTGCACTTAAGTCTCCTTACGTGCGGAAATGCGAAAGCATTAGAGTACCGCACATGTCGGCATCGAAGAACGAATAATAATTGGTTTTGGGGGAAAGGAAATGGCGCAGTATCTGTCTCATATATTGGCGCATACCTGAACCGCGCCGTAAGGGAAGGGATAAAGGAGGGAGCGAAAGAAGAAAGGAGAAAAAGGTGCCGTAGTGGAGGGCTCCGGAATAATTTCGACCACCTGGGGATCTTTAACGTGCACTGACATCGCGCAGCACACGGGCGCCTTAGAGTTTTGCCTCCATAAAAACGCAGCCGCCGCGGTCGGGTTCGAACCCGGGAACTCCGGTTCAGTAGCCGAGCATCCAAGGACGAATCGACAGGGAGCGACGCAACTTGTGGTCTAGACATGTTCTTTTTGTCTTTTTGTCACTTCATCTACTTGTCGACAACTTGTTGTTAAGAACATGTTCCTATCAAGTGACTGGTCGATGATGTCACTATCAATAACTGATATTATAACTAACTCTTACTATCACAAATAATACTGCTACAAACCGTTACTGTCACTATTTTTTATTAATTATTAAATGCCTGTTACTATTTTTTTATTTATTACCTTTTAATTACCTGGTTATCGTTACTTAACATCGTCGTTACCTCGTGCACACATCTCGTAGTCACAGCTTGTGTACACGCCATCCATGAGTCAAGAAATGGTTTCGCATTAAAATTTAGTTGCGTGTCACGCATAGAGCGGGGTGTCGTGAGGGGATCTTTTCGGTGGGATTTGAGACGTCTTTTGATATGGATATGTAGGGAAGCGCTTATCATCATCATCATCATCATCATCATCATCATCATCATCATCATCATCATCATCCTGACTAGGCCCACTGCAGGGCAAAGGCCTCTCTTATGCCTCTCCTATTACCGTTGTCCTCTGCCAGCTGTGGCCACCGTATCCCCACAAACTCCTTAACCTCATCCGCGCACCTTACTTTCTGCCACCTTTGCTACGCTTGCCTTCTCTTGGAATCGACTCCGTTACCCTTAAGGACCGGCGGTTATCTTGCCTTCGCATTAAATGCACTGCCAAGGCCCATTTCTTCCTCTTGATTTGGACTATGATGTCAATAACACGCGTTTCATCACTCACCCACTCTGCCCTCTTCCTGTCTCTCTAACTTTACATCTATCATTTTCCTTTCCATAGGTAGATGCATTGTCTTTAACTTAAGTTGAACCCTTTGTTTTAGCCTCCACGTTTCCGGCTCACAGGGCAGAAACCTTGGAGTAATCACTATGCCCACAATGCCCAAGTTGCACTTCAAAAAAAAAATGAATAAATGAATACAACAAAATACTCGCGTCGTTCAGTGAGCGCCTTCGTTCTTCTAGTTCCAGAAAGGAATTCCTAGAGTATTCTAATTGTTCCTTACTGAACAGTCCGGAATCTTTTGAGTTTTACAAAGCATCACTACTGACGTTAATGCGAGTTATGTAGACGTTTCGGCGTGCGTAACCATTCTTACTTGTCGAATGTCTGCGAGCGCTGCTTGATCAATCCCAAAATGACGTCATCCAGATCACCGTTGTAGAAGTTGAAAGGAAAGAAGTAGTTTTCTTCCAGCTCGAATGTAAACAGCCCGTTCACCGTGTCGCTAGGAAAAAAAGAGGAAGAGAAGGAAATGATATTTTATAACTTTCGAACATTCGTATACGATCTATTTACGATTAATCATATCTCCAGCATGTACAACGACAATGATTGAGGGCCACGAACCTAACACTTAATGGCGCCTTTGCGAGAAATGCATTGTTACGTGAATAGTTAGCACAGATCAGTATAGTGCTACTGCAGTTGCTCGAGCACCAAACACGTCAGGATAAATCGCTTCAGGATGTTTTCCGGAGTTTCAACACCGGCGTTTAAATAACGTATCATAACAATTTTGGCTATTTTCGGTTACGTTCAAAGAAGCAAAAAATATTAAACTATACGTGCCCGTGCGCTCCGTCCTTAGCGGTTTGATTATAAAGAGAACCACACATTTCGTAAATAGCTTCGTTCACCTCTGATGGCCATAACCTCCACTGAGGAATCAACAGAAATTAATGATGATGATGGATTTTTATGGCACAAGGGCATCTGTGGCCAAAGAGCGCCATGGCACAAGGTATTTTTCTTCTATTCAAGGTGGGGTCAAAGACCAATTTCCCAAGCATTTCACTCTAAATAAGCCGGGCATCAGAGCAGGGGAAAGATTGCACACGTTGTATCACCGGTGGGTACCCGGCGGCACTGGGGATCGAACCCCGCACCTCCCGCATGCAAGGCGAATGCTCAGACCACTAGGCCACCGCCGCGGTAATCAACAGAAATTAGTTTTGCTGATTACAGCCTTCTTCAGGAAGGCCAGTCGGAGTGAATAAGTGACTTGGCGCTGTCATGTTAAAATGATGTTGTATGTGGAGCTTAACGTTTTGTATCTGCATGCAAGCCATGAGCGGTGCAGTTGTGAAGATTTCCGGATTAATTTTGATTACCTGAGGTTTTTAACTTGCACACACATCGTACAGCACCCGGGCGTTTTTTTGTATTTTTGTCTTTTCCTTCAGTACGAGCACGCCACACCTAGCATTGGTTCCCGTGTCCTTGAGTTCCGCAGCTGAAAGCGACAGCCACTGCGCTACCGCGGGGTAACAACACCTCATCTTCGTTCGGCTGCCAACTTGAAAGTACGCGCCGGTTGAGCAACCAATAACACAGGCTAAGCAGGTCTGGAATGGTGGTGCGTGACGTCAAGCTGCCCATTAACAAAACGCACCAGCCACTGCGTTCTAGTGCACCATAGGAACTCTGAGAAAGTATAGACGATCCGACGTTGCGACAAGGCTGTGGGGTTGGCCAGAAAGGTTTGGTTAATCGCAAAGGAATCCTAGTTTATCCGGGCACAATACCCGTTGGCTAAGCGCTCCCGGCCTGCTGGCGACCCAGTACGTCTCTGCACACAGTAGCATGAGAGCATGGGGTTTAAGGACACCGGGCATGCACCCCTATCGGTTTCCCCCTAAGTGTGAAATGTATGCCAGTCAGTCTCCAAAAATTCCGAGTTGCGAGAGAAGATACCCATACTACCAGGTTGGGATTGGTCTTATAAAGATTAGTTTACACCCATTTAAAACAAATTTGATGCTAAAAGGTACCCACGTGGTGAACAGCTTTTATGATAACAGACAGCTTAAAATCCGAAGCTGTTGTCATAGTGTTCAAATTTCTGCTTTTCGTTCCAGCTAAGATCGAGAAAACTTCGTAAAGCCTCTCATGAAAAAAAAAATGGTTCCTCATTGCTTCCTCAGACGTATTCATTTCCCTAACCTCCGTAGCTTAGTTCGTAAGGCAAACGAAATTAAAAACAAGAAAAAAAAACAAGTGAAACACTGATGATATTGTGGGGGAGGTTCCTGTACGGGTTAGGAATGTGACGTAGATAGATCGCTTACAGCAAGAAGCTTCCGTTGATCAGCGTGTGGCCGAGGCGAAATGCTGCCGCCGCGAATTCGTTAAGCATGGTGGCGTCCACTGTGGGGTCGTAGGTCGTGAAGCCGGTTGTTTTGGGCGCCAGCTGAAAGCTAGTCATGGCAGCCGAGCCTATCACCGCGGGCAACCACTCGCTGTAGACGATATGCTGGAACTGTGACTCCACGATGCGTCTGAAAGAAAAGATATCAGCTCGGACCTGACAAACTGACCGATAATGGGCTAAAAATGCGACCACACAGAATTTGATGTAAACATGTTCTCAGTAGAGATTGCGTTCCGGTGAAAACGTCTGACGTCACTGCTGGGAAGGTGCGTGTGAAAAGGAGGTGCGCGAATATGTGACTTATATCAAGTGTTCAACGTTTTCTCGTCTGCCACGCTTCTGGAGCATAAACATAAAAAAGAGGTTGTAAGTAAAGTTCAAAAGAGAGTCCCGACATGCTAATCCTGAAGTGTTCCTCCATTTTGACATGCTTACCAATGAAAAATCTGCATCAACTTGTCTCCTGCTATCGAGAGCGAAGAAGAAGCGTATTATAGGACATTCACTGTTCTCATCACTTCTACTTAGGCCGACTTGACGAGATCTCTTTCCTTCACAGGATATGAGTAGACCTGCGGCTTTAGGACTGCTGTTTATTAGGTGCATTTACAAGCAGTTGCTGTATTTTGCACTCATAATCATCTTAACTGTTGCCACTCTGCTTATTACGTCCGCACAAACAAGGTAGGTAGGATGTGTAGGCTTTTCCTAGTCTGCCTTATTCTGGTGCACATAACGAGAAATATACACTTCTTCCAGCCATACAGTCATAGAGCATGACGACACTTCTCTCTAAGCCTATTCAAACATTCTGTCTGCCAACCCCCCCTCCCCCCCCCCCCCCCTCCGCAAGTTTCTCTCATATCTGTTCTAGCACCCTGCCTAATATAGGGACCTATCAAGACAAGCATGAAATGCAGCTTCAAACTGTGTACATAAGGCAGGGAAGCTTTTGAAATGAGGAGACCAGGCTTTTAAGAGTGGAGCTCATGTTCTTTGGTTGTGACGACGACTAGCATAATCCTCAGTGCTTTAGCGAAACTGGCCACGCCTGGGAGGCACTGAAAGACATCGCTCAGGAGGAAAGAAAAGAATGGTAGAAAGCAGGCGCTCCTGCGAGGCGAACGCAGACTGAACGACTTACTTGGTGACTTGAAAGAGGGCTTCGTCGTTCGCGTTCACGTTCTGAGCAAAATAGGATGCGAGCAGGTTGTGGTGTCGCAGCCATATGGTGTGCACAGACGTGAGGCCAGGATGCTCGTTGACCCTCTCGTCACCTCGAGACAGAAAGCGGTTTCACCAGAAAAATTACTCGAATGGAATCAGAAATTAAAAAAAAAAACACAAGTAAAAGCAGCTTTCCACATTCCGCCTACGGAAGTTTTTAAAACGTGTCAAGACTTTTCAGAGTCATAAGGAACATAAGAGTCATAAGGAACATAAGAGTCATAAGGAACATAAGAGTCATAAGGAGTATAAGAAACAAGAATTTATAAGTAGGCCATTAGGGAAAGGAAAGTGGTTATGCGATCGCCTTCGATAGGGTAAAATGATTACCTGCTCGGAAGCAATACCGCCCTTTGCTTGGGTCGCTGCAGCGATCTCTGGTAGGATAAAAACTTCGGGGAAGAAGAGCGCCAGCACCGGGAACTTGTTGGTACTTCAGCAGTCCTGCACGGGAAAGGATGTTATTGTGTGTTTTTAATTTATTCACATGTGTCCATACCGTACTTCAGTCAGCACGAAGTGGTTATTAAGAGTACATTAACAGAGGCATGAGCCGCACTTCGGACATTTTAGTGCAACTACTGTTGCATGATGCAACCGGTGTGATCGCGCATTTTTATTTCACTCGTATAGTAGCAAATATTCAATTGCTTCAACAAATAGTGAGTTTCGTGACAGAGCGCAGGCAGTCCTTTAAAATATCCATCAAGTAGCAATACATTGTAGAGAGGAGGTTTGTCAGAATGTTCTTGATAATCACAAAGTGAACAGGGGAGGGGAAACCTCAGGGTGCTTGCCGACGTTTCGACAAGCGGACTGGTCTTCGTCCAGGCAAAGCGTTCATCATTGGCGGGTTTAAATAGGACCTTCACTTCGAAGAGGAACGCTCGGTGAGGGGGAGGAGGGTGTGAAGTGGGAATGGTGTTAGGATCAGGAGGGTGAATTCTGTCCAGGCTGCAAAACTTTGAAAAGATTAAGGCCAGCTCAGCAGAAGGGAATTCGGGGTTGTGGAGCGCGGGGAGATATCGGTCGGCGCGCAATTTCGGATTACGCCTGAAATTGTAAGAATCTGTTGCATCACAGCACCAAGGATTATCACGTTTTCGAAATTATAAAAAACTGATACGGACATCACTAGTGGCCAGCTACAAACCTCTTCCAAATGCCTTTCTTTAGTAGGTAAAATGGTAAATATTAGAAATTAGTTAACCAGGCTGGCCGTTAACATCGTTCAAGTTTTTTTCTGACGTATGCCAACGCCGTAAAAACCCACCTGGCTAGCTGAAAAACTTTTTAAGGATTAGTGACGGGCTTTCTCGAAACACCTGGTATTAGAAAGGTACAACAACGTGGTGTTTGCAAGTTTGCCAGGGGCTGTGCTTTCCTTGAGCAGGAATTCTGCGCAGTATTGACAGTTGAATTACCCGCCCATTTACTAGTAAATGAACTGAATTTCTTATTGTAAAGATGAAATTTAGATAGCAGGTTATAAGGTGAATGTTAATTCTTGATAAAGAATTGAGTGTACTAACCATGCTTCCTAGAAAACTGACATTTTGATACGTCAAATTGGGAAAAAATGCGTCAAAACTCGGCAAACATGAAGCTGGTCTGAAATGGTCTTAGCTGAGAGATCCTTTAGCGAGCAGATGAGATCGACATTGCAACTGTATCACGTTAAAGTGCGGGAATTGTCACAGGACGAATTAAGCATGTCATTACGTGTGATACAAACCTCCACTAAGGAGTCGCAGCCTTGTGGTGTCGTTCTGACTGCTGCCGTAGATCTGAGAAGCGTCAATATACGACGTCAAGATGTCCTGCTGCTCCCTGTATCCTGAGAAGAGAATGTGCGTTCTCACATTGCGCGTGGTCTTATGGCAGGGGCATCTTCGACACACAAAATAAACACTACCGAAAAGGATATTTTATAATGCCTGAAAGCTATCGGCATGTATGGGACATAAAGGAAATACCGTGTGCTGAGCCACTCAGGAAAATATATAAAAACAATATCCCGACTAAATCGCTTGCTTGTGGCGGTATTTAGCTTAATTTTGCCTTTAATCTACGCTTGCGTTCGGTATCTGCCTCAGTTGATGAAAATTAATCGAAAGTTCGCATCGTGTGAGATGATGCCGATCCAACAGAGATGGTTTCGCAAAAGCTGTACTGGCAGCGAAGGCTGTCGTCGGCGACTCAATGACAAAAGGAGACTACAACCGGTTCAGGCAGGTGCCCTACCACATTGTCGTATAAAATTAAAATTACCACTGAGTGGCCCCTCTGTGTGAAATTTGAGTGCGAGTAAGCCTATCGTTTAGCTGGCTCATTTTTTAAAGATTTTCTGTGAGCGACGCAACACTTAGTCGCTGGTAGACAGCCGCTGGCTGTGGATATTTTTTCATGGTTTGGGCTTTCAGGGAGAGTGATAATAAGCAAAATGACAGGGAGGACGACCAGATTAGGATCCTGTTTGCTACCCCGGATTTGGAGACGGGTCGGAAGTGGGGGAGAGAAGGGGGGGGATTGCTCAGGCTTCACATGCCTACACAGGGTATATGGGATTTCGGAGACTCAAACCCTCTATTACTGTGCTGAAAATTGTCCCCAGCAAGATTTCGCCGGGATTAATATTAAAAATCGTATTTCTATAGGTTAGGCTAGTGACGTTCTTTGGGAAAACTGTTTGGAGCGAATTTATTTCAAGAAGGACAAGTTAGGTGTCATTTTTCCAGCTAATTTATGCTAAACGATCACAAAGTGAAGTGCCAAAAACGAGGTTTATCTGAGTTGGATGCATTGGGCCAGAAACTAAACTGTTTCCATGGCCCACTCTTATAAGTCAGGCAGCTTCAGGAGCAGTTGCATTTAAGCGTCTGCAAATGTGCCACGTGTTTCCATGGCCCCCTCTCATAAGTCAGGCAGCTTCAGGAGCAGTTGCATTTAAGCGTCTGCAAATGTGTCACGTGCTTCCATGGCCCCCTTTCATAAGTCAGGCAGCTTCAGGAGCAGTTGCATTTAAGCGTCTGCAAATGTGCCACGTGTTTCCATGGCCCCCTCTCATAAGTCAGGCAGCTTCAGGAGCTGTTGCATTTAAGCGTCTGCAAATGTGCCACGTGTTTCCATGGCCCACTCTCATAAGTCAGGCAGCTTCAGAAGCAGTTGCATTTAAGCGTGTGCAAATGTGTCACGTGTTTCCATGGCCCACTCTCATAAGTCAGGCAGCTTCAGGAGCATTTGCATTTAAGCGTCTGCAAACGTGCCACGTGTTTCCATGGCCCCTCTCATAAGTCAGGCAGCTTCAGGCGCAGTTGCAATTAAGCGTCTGCAAATGTGTCACGTGCTTCCATGGCCGCCTCTCATAAGTCAGGCAGCTTCAGGAGCAGTTGCATTTAAGCGTCTGCAAATGTGCAACGTGTTTCCGTGGCCCACTCTCATAAGTCAGGCAGCTTCAGGAGCAGTTGCATTTAAGCGTCTGAAAATGTGCCACGTGTTTCCATGGCCCACTCTCATAAGTGAGGCAGCTTCAGGAGCAGTTGCATTTAACCGTCTGCAAATGTGTCACGTGTTTCCATGGCCCCCTCTCATAAGTCAGGCAGCTTCAGGAGCAGTTGCATATAAGCGTCTGCAAATGTGCCACGTGCTTCCATGGCCCCCTCTCATAAGTCAGGCAGCTTCAGGAGCAGTTGCATTTAAGCGTCTGCAAATGTGTCACGTGTTTCCATGGCCCACTCTCATAAGTCAGGCAGCTTCAGGAGCAGTTGCATTTAAGCGTCTGTAAATGTGCCATGTGTTTCCATGGCCCCCTCTCATAAGTCAGGCAGCTTCAGGAGCAGTTGCATTTAAGCGTCTGCAAATGTGCCACGTGTTTCCATGGCCCACTCTCATAAGTCAGGCAGCTTCAGGAGCAGTTGCATTTAAGCGTCTGCAAATGTGTCACGTGCTTCCATGGCCCCCTTTCATAAGTCAGGCAGCTTCAGGAGCAGTTGCATTTAAGCGTCTGCAAATGTGCCACGTGTTTCCATGGCCCACTCTCATAAGTCAGGCAGCTTCGTGAGCAGTTGCATTTAAACGTCTGCAAATGTGTAACGTTGAAAGCCAGACAGAGCCTTTAGTGCTGCTGATACTATCAAGAACAAAATCAAACGCGGACACAGCACCGCTGCATGCTAAGGGTCATGGAAACAGAAAATGAGAGCGATGCCAGCACATAGTCCCTGTTTTACTGAGAAGGAAGGCTGTGAGCGTGTGGTGGTTAGACGTTCGGCCTCAAGTGAGACTACCGTGTGGTGCATGCGTAAGGTGGATATATGTGTGAAATTTTTGATCAAAACCTGCATTCTTTACCCTGACTCTTCTCAGTGGTTTCTAACCACCACCTGGGAACGTTTACGTACTTTTGCTGTCGATAAACAGGTGTACAGATGAAGTTCAAGTATGGGCTCTAGCAGCAAACACGGGGGAAGAAGCCAGCCCTGTGGGATATAAATAGTACGGGGTGTGCAGTGTGGCTTCGTGCACTGCGATTGCTCCACGAGGCACTGTATACTCCGTCGCACGGATTGTTCACACTGTAGGACAAGCTACATGTGCGAAGAGACGACTTTCATAACTGCGCAATTCTCACGCGCTCCGGGAGGCCAACCCCAACGCCTTGTGTTAGGTCTACGATCACTGCCCCTTGTGTGCGGTGTCCATATGCGCCTCAAGTGCTATTGTAGTGCTAATATTAATTCAATCAATGATGAAGATTTTATTCTTAACGCTGAAGCAGTTAGGACGACATAAAGAAATGCATGTTATGTCGCTTGATTACATTCTAGCTTTGCAACAATTTTCCGTGAACTCTTCCTTGTGTAATGCCGGCAGGCATAATTTCATGACAAGTGCGATATCTGCGGGCAAATTTTTGTCGTATTTATGCATTTAAAATGGTATACACGAAATAAAAACGAGCTCTGCATACCTAGTTGGCAGCGGGAGCAAGGAGCCGACCGTGGTACGTTCATGCAGGTCCTCCCGAATTGAGAGAAGAACGGGTCATCGGCAGGGATGTCGATGGAGAAGCACTCAGGCATGTTCCGTGTAGCCGCCGAACAGCAGTCAATGACGTTGTTGGGATCTGGGCAGAAGGACGGTACGCACAAATGGCGCGGGTTGCTAGAACCAGTCATGTGGACATCGGTTTCTGTCGAGGCGGACACAAGTAACCTATTTCACCGTTTTACAAAGTATTCCGCATAATTCAGCATTTTTTCCTTGTTTACTGTAAGCAATTAAGAGATGAATGGTGCAAAAGCAGAGTTAATGATCTAAAGAAAAAAAAGAAGTAGAAACGATAAACGCACTCGTGAAAGGTGCTAAAACATAGCAATAACGTTGTGTTATGTATAGGTACGTGGTGTATCAGGAGCCAGCGCTATGGTGATGCAACTGTTCTCTTTATTTACGCAGTGAAATGTCTTAGTAAACTGCTCTGTATCAGGAAACTGCATCGGATGATAAATGAAGTAATTGCTTGGGCATATATGTGCATTTTTCTAAGAACAGGGCTGCAATTTTGTGAGCGTGGGAGTGCGCTGTGTGCGTAAATTTGGCGGAAAGTTTTTGACACATTCAGGGCATTTCCGTGAAATACGAGGGGCCGAGCATGCACAAGCAAATTTTCAGAATTCATCAATGGTGGTACATAATGCGTGTCTGAAAACGTTACCGTATTATTGATGATGATTATGGATTTTTATGGCACAAGGGCATCTACGGTCAAAGAGCGCCATGACACAAGGTATTTTCCATTTCTCAAGGTGAGGTCAAAGACCCATTTCCCAAGCATTTCACCCTAAAGAAGCCGAGCACCAGGCAGGGGAAAGCTTGTACCCATTGTATGACCGGAGGGTACCCGGCGGCACTGGGGATCGAACCCCGCACCTCCCGCATGCGAGGCGGATGTTCAACCACTTGGCCACCGCTGCGGTGTCATCGTATTATTAATGCCTTACATCACAAAAACAGGAACTACTCGTGCTCTGTGGACATGGATTGTAATTACATACATGATAAAATTGTAAGCGTAATATCATCCTCTACCGTACAAGACAGCATTCTGTTTTCACCCTGAAGACGTAAGCTGCTTGAAACAAAAAAAAGCACAGTACCTAAACCACGTGCAGAACAGACTGCACTACTCTCTCTTAAAAGTCCAAGGTTTTGAAGCTTAGTAGAAAGTGCTTGAATTTTGTAACGGTGATGGAGCGCTCATGCCAAGTAAAAATGTTTGAGGTCGACCCGATAAATTTAAGATATTGAATTCTTAATAACACCACTCGAGGTGACAACCGGTGCCATTTTCTCGTACGAATCATGTCATACGATTCGTGTGACGTCGATTGTGAGGGGCTGTAGTTGGCTGGCCGTGAAACGTCACCCCCTCTAATTTAGATTAAAAACCACAATGACGTTGGTAGACGACACAGGCGAAGAAAGTACGCGGAGGCATGAGTGGTGTGCAAGTAGCGTCTCGCCGGACGAAACGTCACGCTTATGTTGACCCCATCGCAACGTGCAAGGGCTGGGAAATTCCACCAGTACCATGCAATGGGGGTGAGTGTGCAATGAATGTTTACTGTCTTGATACGACAGAAGGAAACAGCGCGGACACGGGAGATTTAAGATACTCGGTACAGGCACTGTGTCCTTCATTTTCATCGTTCTATACCCGTGCTGTTTCATTGTCATGTCAAACCAACTCTCTTGGTATTGTAAACAAAGTGGAGAGGGGAACAAAGATACTGTGCCACCTACTTCCAAGGTTGACGATCTCCTGCGGGTCGGGTTCCAGTGGTGCCAAGGCAAAGTCGTGGTCGATGAACTGTCCCACCTGCATCACCATGTGCGTGATGTCGGTGGCCGGGTTGTTGGCGTCTGGATGAACGGTGTAGGATATCTTGCGCGCGTTGGGCAAAGCAGCCCCATTTGCTGCTACTCGGGGTTTGCTGATACCTGAAAGTTACCGGTGGTTTCAAGCCTTCGATAACAAGTCAAGCCAGCAGCCTTGCCGCTATGCCGTGAAAATAATACACATAGCAAAGTCCGCAGTGACGGCTAAGTGAAATGAAGTTACGATGTTTAACTACAGATTAAGGAAACGCTGAGGTAATCCTCGGTGGATCGGTTGAATGCGTTTTCAAGTATTCTTAATATGTCTTTATTTGCATTTTTACAATAGAGTGTATTGCTTCATTCGATAACTCCCACACTGATTGCTCTTTTTCTAGTGATCGCATAGTTAGGTTCGTTATATCCAAGTTCGGCACAATAAAGTTCGCCATATCCGAGGTGGTACACTTTAGTTGGTTACATTCGAGATGGCATATTAAAGTTCGTTATAATCGAGTTGGCGATGTGTGACGACAGTCGCCATTTCTGCTCGCATAGACCTTTTAATGCTAAACCATTAATAACAACCGTTCGAACCGCGAGTATAGCATCCGGTATTCTTGAGGTACTAAACGGTGTCGCCATCTTACATGAAAAGGTGCGCGGATACCCACCGCATATCTAGGTCTTTGTAGAATAGCGATACAAATTGCGCACATTGCCAGAGTCCATGTAGGACGTCTGTTGTCAGGCCACTAACGCATTTGTTATCTAAGTCCCATCGCAGCTGCAGGCGATCCACTGCCTGCAATTGAAACCAGCACAAGCAAGTCGTAGGCTGGATGCAAAGCTATTCCCAAGCTGGGCGATCGCTGTCAAGACTGCATGTTCACACAGGAAGCCTTACTCAGGGACATCATCTCCTGTACTACACCGAAGGACAGCAACTTCAAAGAACTAGTGTACCTCAAAGCATCTCATAAACGAAGCGCGTGCTCGAAGTTGCGTTGATTACATACCCTCTCGCATTTCATCTGCATCGATAACTCTGGGCGATTACTGGCAAGACTGCATGTTCACACAGGAAGCCTTACTCAGGGACGTCATCTCCTGTACTACACCGAAGGACCGGAACTTCAAAGAACTAGTGTACCTCAAAGCATTTCATAACCGAAGTGCGTGCTCGAAGTTGCGTTGATTACTGGCCCTCTCGCATTTCATCTGGATATGCAGGATTGCCGTGGCGTGAAGGGACTTACCGTCGCTGTACGCGGGGCTGAGCAGGCGATTCATGCAGGAACCCGCTCGTCCCCAACCAGGCTTCTGGATGTTGTTGCAGCTACCGTCGGCTTCACGGTACTTCTTGGTCGAGCTGCATACCAGGTTAGGCTGTGGGCATGTGTTGGCCAGCGCTGAACCAGACACGCTACCATTTCCCAGCTCGTTGGTGTCCTGCCGGCCTTCTGCACCGTCAGCGCTAGGGGTAGAAGGAAAAAGTCAATCTTAAGCGAAGTTCGCACTTACACTTGGGAACCAGTGCGAAAGTGCGACTGCTCTTGCACTGCTCTGTTCTGTGATTTTTTATTTTGTTTTTTCTAGGTATACAATTAGTTTTATAGATATGTTTGATCTGCCGTCTCTTGCGTTGTCCTTTTCTGTGATTTTCTTAGACTTGTTTTCTAATAATAAGAATAGAATGAATGTTTCATAAGGAAGTTGTGTCGTACAAACATTTGCATTCTGATCATTATATTGTTTATGTATGTGTATATAAGTGCTCCTTGCTGTTGTGTTCGAGTGGTGCTTAAGGCCCAGTCAGGTGGATTGATTTTCGCCTTTTGCCCTCTGCACCATGACACTGTGTTGTCTGAATTTCTTGAATTAAAAAAGTCATTCTATTTGTGGAAATGACTGCCGTCACTTGAACCCTATCAGTTGCTTAGTGCCTGTCTTTTTAGAACGCAGTTCTTAGGTGCCCGTTCCTGCGTTGAGTGGCGTACTACGGCGTCGGCCTCGGCTTAACCGAATGAACAAGCGTATCGAAGGATTTAAGTTTATCTCTCTCTTTCTAATCAGGCTTCTGAGATTGATACACCGGCGGTGTTCAGAGATGGATTTGAATGACAGATTCAAGTTCACATAAATTTTGGCCGCATCAAAATGGCCATTCTCCTCCAATATTTACGCCTTTTCTAATGCGAGTAATAGCGCACTATTATATCTAATAACTCGACTGCCAGAAAACCTAGCTACGTGCGATACCATACTACTATTACTACTACCAATGCTGGTACGAGTGCTCTCCAGCTTAAATAACCAGTGGCTATATTAATAACAACGCAAATACCACGAATAGCACTACCTGCAACTCTGCTACTTCACCCATGTTTCATTACTAGAAACTACTGCTCCTATATCCTTTGGGACCAGCGCCTCCAGGACTCTTGAGTGGTAACCGAAGCCAGTAGCTTTGTTATTATTCATCGCATCAAGACCGAATTTGTGGAGCTGAAAAGCACTCACGTACAGCGCGTTACTGAAATGAGACACTCCTCGTACGCGCTTCGACTGATTTCCGCGTATGTTGGAGACAGTACATGCTACTCCAACTATTGCCACCAACCTCTTGAGCAGCTCCCTGGTGGTCTCCTCAAAGAGCCTGGCCACCTCCGCGTTCTGCACCGCTTCCTTGGTTGCTCGGCGTGTGTGGGCATGTCTCTCGGAGGCGAATGGGCAGCCACTGGAAGACCTTCCTGAGACTTCATGGCCTGCGAGTACAGCGCGAAATTTCTGTCTCACTGCTCTGTTCACAAGTGCCGAGGATTATGTGGAGTCTGCAAGAGCTCCCTTCGAAGTGCCAGAGAGTGCTTTCTGCTGTGCCTTGCGCCACACCTCGAACTGCGACTGCACACCATGTATGAGTGGCTAAGCTCAGTATCGACAAATGAGGCCCCAGAATTTTACTAACCGGCACTATAGCCTTCCCAAGAAGGAAGGAAGGAAGGCCTAAGACGTTGCTGGCACGTACCCACTACGGGGGAGTGGCCAAGACACAGGCGGTTAATTGCTGGATACAGGAAAGTTTTGACGGGAAAAGGAGTGGTAATAGGATACTTCGAAATGGCAATACTTCTTCTTCGTCTTCTTCTTCCTCTTAAAACATACACGGCCACTTCTTCTTCATCTTCATTCAGATCATCCAACTTGTATGCGTGCGTTCGCTTCTTCTAATGCGTTTCGTCCACCTCTTCCGGCCCTGAGGCGTTCCCAATGTAGTGTCTCTGAAAGATCAATCTCGCACTAATCTCCCAATTTTCTCTTTGGTCGTCCCGAACACTTTTGCATTCAATGTGTATTTAGAACACCGTTCTGCCGACATGTTACGACCAAAAATGCGCTTACTTCTTCCTTCGCCATTCCTACTTTCCTTTTGCGGTGGTCGCAATTTTTTTTTAACAGCGATTCCACGAACGAGTGTCTTATTATTGTGTCGGTCCAGCGTTGCCTCCACTGAGAATTTCTTCTCTTAAACATTTATCTATACCCCGCTTTCTACACCTCTTATTTGGCCGTCCGTGTGGCTGCTTTGCTTTGATGTCGAACTCTACCATTTTGCTTTCAGGCATATTCCAAAGAAAAAAGCCAATACTCTAAAACAAAAGAAGAGTTGCGCAATGACTACTCATTGGCGTTCATATGCTTTGCAACTACGTTACCTGCAGACTTTGTAGCGTACGTGTACAGTAAGGAATGCAGTAAACTTGTTCAAAAACATGCACATGAAATTGCCATATTTGCTTTCATTTATGAGTAAAAAAGTAAGAAAAGATGCACCAATCTAGCTACAAAGTACAGAGAGCGGCTTAATATGGTTCTCAGCCTACACTACATGCTTGCGTGCGTTATGACGTGGTGTAACCTCTTAGCAAGCCAAGCAAAGCCCTTAAAAACTGAATGAAGGTGGCGATATATCTGTTTATATCATATTTTGTTACCAGTATGTTTTGGGAACTATTTTAATTATTTGCGTTAACATGTAACGCTGACGTAAAATAAATATTTTGTCTGTTTTAACTCAAATAATCCCTCTCGGGGAGGATAAAAATTCAAGAACAACGCCACTGCTGCCCCGTCCTTCCCCCCATCTTTCCTACTCCTCAATCACCGTGAATAGAATTTTAGAGCAGAAAATCAAGAACTAATTCACTTTGTCACTTCGACAACCATCGCATAGTGAACTGTCGGCTGTTCCCGTTGTCAGTTATGTGGCCCCTTTCCTGACAATACACAAACATATTTGTCGTGTCCACGCGCCACCACTAAGCCTGTGCACTACCGCAGACAGTCCTACTCCACAATCACCCCTCAATGCCCTCTATTCTAACGAAATAAGAACCGTTCTGCCTATTTAACAGCTTTTGTTTACCTCCGCCAAACCCCGTGCCTAGTGATGGCTGCATCAAACAAGCAGCTTGACGCATTGAACACCTGATTGAAACCCTCTACTCAGACCAGAGACGCACAGCCGAGAAGTTGTATTGAAAGTTTTTCTCTCCCTTAATCTATAAATTGGACTTGCCGTTCAAAGCATGATTTGAAAAAAAAATCTACGAGAAGGAACGAGGAACACCGTACCGCCAGCTTCTCGCTTAGTCCGTAGGCGGTTCAGGTCGCTCTCGCGTTTCACCCGCAGGGATTCCCTCGCCCTCTCCGCTGCGGCGTCGATTTCGGCCGGACTCGGTTGCCAAGAGAGCACCGAGGACAGACACGCCACCATGATGACAGAGGCAGCCACATACCTGCGAGGTGGAATCACCTGTGATCAACCAAGCAGCCCACACCGAGCTCCCTATAAGGATATAAGAGGCAAGCTTAATATCATCTGTTGCGTGTTCTGATCAATTACTGGACATCTTACGGTTGGTTGTTTGGCCTCCAATATATATGGCACATACTCACTGCGGGCTGTGGCCAGGACACATGTGGTTAGTTGCTGGAAACAGGAACGTTTAGAAGGGGAAAAGAAGTAGTAATAGTATATAGGCTGACAGATTTGAAGACGCAAAGACAGGGGTACTGATAACTTGGAGTTCGAAGACGGGACAATGGCTTAATGTGCGTGACCGCACACAACGCCTGTAATGTTTCATCTTCTCACTGACTGGGAGCGGGAAGAGAAAAAAAAGAAAAAAAATCAGAATGGGAGTCGCTGCATTTCTTGAAAGAAATTTTGCACAACAGAGCGCACACTCCTGTCGCTTCGTCCAAGCAAAGAAGCGCCAATGGAAAGAACAACCGCAGAGGAGAAAGGCAGACCCAGTTGAAGAAACGGAATTTGTAATAGGCGCCTCATCAAAGAAGAGAAGCGGTGGCAGAACCGCAGGAAATGAGCTATTGTCTCAGGTTCGGCATAAAAAGGTCACAGTGGGGAAACCATCAGGCTGCATCCGCAGCGTCAAGACGGCTTTTTCGTCGTTGTTTTCGTCTGGAAAAGTCCAGGTGAAATTTTTGGAATGTAAGCAGTAGGTTAAATGATATATAACGCACAGTCCACAAGGCGGAACTATTGGGTTCTACGAATCCGAGGGTTTCTGGTTGTTTGCTTTCTCCTGGGGATCTTTACGGGCGGCAAAATCCCAGTACGCGGGCATATTTACATTTCGCCTTCATAAAAAGCGCCAGCCATGTCCCGGATCGAAATCGTAACTTAGCTATCAGCAGCCGTACATCAAAACCACCAAACGACCGCAGGTTAGGATAGTAAATGACGGAAGAAAAATAGCCAGAGGGTATTCCTGTGAATTTAGTTAAGTTCACATCGTGCAATATACGGCACTCACTTGTATTGATATCCCATCCTCCTATTTAAAAAAAAAATGCGTCGCCCTAGTAAAACACATAGAGCCGAATGATTTTTCTCGTGAACCATGTAGTAGGACTTCTGTAGAAATCGTGGACGTGTTAAGTTCCGAAGTGGTGGTGACGAGAGTTCTAGAGAGCTTCAAGAGATTTGGAATGCGGTGATGCATAATGAGTTACACAGCATAGTCCGGACCGGAACACCTTCGGCGCTTTACTTTTGAGGGCGGTTGTACGTAGAAATGTGCAACAAATTTCGTCATGGTAATATTTATAACTACAATTTCTATAAATTCTTGACAGAGATAAAAACCTTCCCGGTGTCTTCAAGGACGCATGGACTACATGCAACGCATACACACATTGAGATTTTTCGCCCACGCTCTGGCGTCTGGTTGCTGGATTTCGTGTGGTGACAAGCAAGCTAAGCAAAGTGCGCAACTTCGGTTCACAATCCGATGTAATGCACTGCTGAAATCTTGGTCTTGAAATCGCCGCCGTCATTTTTAAACGTACCTATAAACTTGCTGAAAGTAGAATTTTTATATCCCCGTCAGTGAGATTGCCCTTTGATTGCCCGAATTAACCGTAACACCTTTTAATGCCAGTAATATCTTGAACCCTTATTGCCGTATAAAAACAAGGGGGCTACCCCGACAAAGATTCTTACCGAAAAGGCGTGACCCGTGCCATCGTAGACAAGTGGGCGGTAAATCCACTTACCGCGAACGGCTCGCAGGTCGTTTTTAAACACTGGCCGCCTTAAGCCACGTGCTGATGGCGGGGGGGGGGGGGGGCATGGTACAGAGAGAAGTTCACGGGGCTGATGCAGCTGTTCGGGCCATTAATAAAAGCCCTCCCAAACAGTGTAAAGTTCTCCGAAGCAATGAAAGTCATGACTTTAAAAAACAATTCGAGTAGGTGCTGGAATGAGTCAGCCAGTGAGAGAGGGAGCGGGATAATGTGGACGTGTGTGAAAGAACTGAACATAATTTAACGCAGATTAAGGTGTACTGTGTAGGGTGGAAAAGGGTGTCTAGTCTACTGTGTCCAGCCCTACAATATGTAATATGAGTTATATTATGCGCCTTGCTAAGTCAATGCACGCTGCTGTTTTTAGATTGCGGACTCGCATTCAGCCACAATAAAAAAAACACGAATGTGAGATAAGTGCGTCACAAAAGGTACGTTTGCTGCTTGAGCCCAGATGCGATGGGGGGGGGGGGGGGGGGGTGAATATGGCACTCAGCTAATAACCAAGTGCGAAATAAAGCGGTTTTCACATTACCCGCCAGCACACCTAGTATGGAATATGCGTTCGTAGAAAAAAAAGGTGTGCACAGTCGTCTCCCAGGCAGCTTGCTCTCGGGGATTGCAATTTTTCGTGGGCGGTGTTCTCCGAAAATTCAAAGAGGAATAGCGTTCAAAACACGCTGCACGAAGACACACTGCCGTTAGGAACACAGCATTGAGTCACAATAAACCCGGATCTTTTTACTGCAGTCATCATACATTTTACGTAGAAAGCATGTAGTTCTCCAGGTATTTGTTTCAAATCTGTAACGCAACAACATCGCTATAAATTGACGCCTAACAACGCTGATCCACGGCCTAAGGGTGCTATACGCAGCTCTGCAGAGCACGGCCGAAATAGAAAATTAGGCTTCGCGGAAGAATGAGAACAAGCCGCACTTTTGCTCAGAGGACAAAGACATGGCGCTGTTTTTACGTCCTGCACTTACAAAAACGGTCTATAGACTTCGTAAGCCTATATTGCTCTCCTATCGATATTTCTTTTTGTCTATTCATAGTCAACAGATTATTTATAGACAAAAGTGTACTAAAATTTTGTGTGTGGCCACAAATCTATAGATTGTCTGCCGACTGTCTATAGGCTTTGAATTGTCTATGGACTGTTCTCTGGGGTTTGTCTACAGACAGTCGAAGTCGATAGACTTTATAGACAGAAGCATATGGACAGTCGACAGACTGTCTAAAGAAACTTTTGTAAGGGTATGAACGCCATAAGTCATTGAACATGAGTTCAGAGGATCTAAATGAGCGGATGCAGTAAAGAAATCTACATAGAAGGTTGTATGACAGATCTAAAATTTGCCTCGCACACAAGGAAGCATCGAGGCTGGTGTGACTACACCCATATGCGGAATGGAAGTTGCATAGCCTACACTTTTATATGTCACGTTCCATTCACGAGTACCTGGCAGCGCTGGCACATCATCTGTATCTGTGCTTTATACAGAAACCGAAAATGGATGTCACTAGAAGGACAGACAGCCTTCAGGCTTCACGATCGTCGGAGTGGGAAGGTTCGTGCTAAATTATTCTTACCTGCTAGTGGAGAATTCATCGCCGAGGTCACTCCAATCTCTGGTTGTGCAAGGTCACGAAAGCTTCGGTGGCGGGCGAAAGAAGTATTTGCTATGAGCTAGATAAGCTATGGAGCTAGTGAAAGAAAAGCGCAACGTGGACAGTCTGGTTCTACGGCACGTGTCGGTGCCAGCCACTTCACACTAGAACCTGCAGCATAGTCTATGGCAAATAAATACACGCACTCTACTTAGCTGCATGCAGTGGTATTTATAAGATTCGGAGCATCCAAGGAAAGAAGGTGAAGACCTTCATAATCTTTATTACCGGCCCAGTTTCAGATGCTAGGGGCGTGACCATGAAGCCAACGAAAACGCGAATTATTAAGCAAGAATGAGGAGGACGAGGGACAAGTTTATTAAACAGAAGGAATTGAGCGAGCTTATTGTCGGGGCCCTCATTCCAGGGCTGCACTGGCTTTAGCTAGCTTGTGGACCTGTTGGATGACAGCCGTTGGTCCTCCAGCTTATCGCTGGTCACCAGCGCCTCCCTCCGCTCAAAAGGCGTGTTCGGCGTCCAGAGATTGTTCGGTTTGGCTCCACATCCTTTCGAAATGTGGAAGAGTGTAGCGTGACCCGGGCACTAGGGCCACGTGTCGGAGGAGGAGGAGAAGGACTTTAATGGAACAGGAGGATGTCTGCCTGGTTGTCGGCCTGGAGGTTTGGAAAGGTGTGGGAGGAACGTATATGCAAAAGCTGTGCTCATTAGCGTGATTTGAATACGAATAAATTTATTTATTTGTTCCTCAAAAGTCCAGAAGGAACATTACATGAGGGGTGGGCTGAAAAGGCAATTAGCAAGAATACAGATGATCTTCGATGGCGGTTTTAAATTTGCTGAAGTCGATGATGGTTGCCACTTCGTATGGAAAGTCATTCCAGTCTCGGGCTGTTTTCATGAAAACAGACTGGTGATATGTTTCGGTGCGGGCTTTCACAGGGTAGACGGTGTTAGGGTGACAATGACGGGTGCCTTAGCACCGCGTTCCATAAAATTGCTCTCTTACTTAACATTTGTACGGTCGAAATTGGAGTTTGCATGCGCCGCCTATGATCCCAACTTTGCTAACCTCATTGACACGCTCGAATCCGCCCAGAAACGCACTGCAAGATTCGTTTAATCTAATTTTTCATGCCACACTAGCGTTTCCGCACTAAAGTATCAGCTTAATCTCTCCACATTGGCCTCTCGTCGCAAGATCGGCCGCCTTTCCTTATATCATAAATTTTACCATACCTTTAATCACGAAGTTATTCCCATCACACGCGCTCATCGTATTTCCCGTAATTGTCACCCTACGACTAAAAATACTGTTATCAGGATAAAGGGTTTCTTAAGTGCTGGACGGAACATGTGATTGTGAGAGCAATCACGATCTGACTTCGTCTACGCCCTGTTTCTACACCATGTGCTTATTACTTTATGGAAATATTTTGCCAGTTGCAGTATAAGCGTAGTCAATACTATTCATGAACTGGTAATAAACGAATGTTGGCAGGTGTTTATCATGAATGCAATTCCGGGGACCATAAGCCAGTAGAGCAACCGACGCCTTGCCATTCTACTTCCTATCAAAATGCCGGCGACTACCGAAAATGCTTAAAGTGATAGGACACGTTCTGCTTGCATGCCTTGCATTTAGTGCCGACACACAAACGCTGCGCCATGCACTGGAACGACTTGATTCTCTTCCGATGAGAATATCAAGATTATCAGATGTTTGCCGCTGCAATCGTCGGCTCTCATGGCGTCTGGAAACTGTTCAGCTCATAAGGGGGCGTGCGTACGCTATGCGCTATCACTGTGCAGTACGAGAAGTGCTGTTGGCCTCTGGCGGAATGGCGCATACCCACAGTGGGGAATTGGCCGCGGTGCTGTGGACAATCGAACAGTAGGAACACACGGACGCATTTAAGATTGACGTGGGTGAAGTTTTGTGTTAAATGAAAACTTTTGAAAATTATAACTAACAAAGGCGTCTCTCTCACGCGATGATGTAATTATGAAAATAACCGCACACTGATTTTAGGACGTATCTCCTGGTGCTTGACCCAAAGGAGAGAGGAACCGGAACAGAAAGTGGAAGCCCTGATCGAGCGAGGAGAATTTACAGAAAACAACTTCGCAGAGAAGTCTTGTACTTGACTTCTCCCGCAGCACTGTTCTTTCTCCTGTCTCTTTCTATCATCCCATTTGCTTCCTGTACTGCAGGGTCGCAACGCCGGAATCTTCTTCTGATCTGCTTCCTCGCTTCCCCGTACCCTATCTCTACAAGAGGACGAAAGAGTTCTCTCTCGTATGCGCAAGCGGCGAAGCTTGGCGGTGGTGCCTGCATTGAGCTCATTTAAAAATATATAGTCGCATAAAAAAGCACGTAATTTAACCAAGCACCACACGTTATATGAGGGCAGGCTGCATGTGGTATACCGACAGTCAAGCTGATTTTCTTCAGTCTCGAAGTAGAAGTAAAGAACATTGTTTCTGGGAAATACGAAATTTTCAGACGTGCCGGTTTTCATTTTTGTAATTTAAGAAGCCAAGTTTGTGCGTTAGCATTTTAGTTGATGCCTGACATGGTTCTGTACTTTGGTCTTCTGCGTGCGTCTGTGTAGATGTGGATAAACGTTGGGCCACACGTTACATTTCCGGAAATTATGCCATAATTTGTCGCGTAAGGAACGCGCTCTCATAATGAACGCGCCCCTTACTTTGGCTTTCAAAAGTAAATTATTTTTACCTCGAATCATAAGTGAACTTGTTTCTTCTGCGTTGCAATCTGCTGATGATGATATTGAATACTTGGGGAAGGCGCGTTTTTTTAATGCCGAAAACACTGTGAAGTTATCTTCCTTCTTCTGTAGGCAGTAGCCACATGCAGTGGCTAGGCAGTATGCTTGGCTTCGCTTGGCTTGGCTACGCTGCGCGGCTGCGCGCTCTTGCGAGGCTCGCGGCGGCTGGCACGCGTCTAGGGCTCAGGCCGGTATTCGCCTGGCTGGAATAAAACTGTATCGCTCGGACAGCATACCTCAGGTAGAAGCGTTGAAGTATCTCGGCGTCATTTATGATGCCAATTTGCATTGGCGGCCCCACATCAAAACTAACGTAGAGAGAGGAGAGCGTGCACTAGGTAGGCTACTACGAATAAGTAATAGAAAATTTGGTATGCACCGGGAAACGCTTGTACTTCTCTACAAAGCGTATGTCAGACCCATTTTGGAATTTGGCTGCATACTTTTTTCTGGCTCCCCTTAATATAAGCTTCATCCGTTGCTGCTGCTAGAAAGGCGCGCACTGCGTCTCTGCCTAGGTCTCCCTCAATCAGTCTCCACCGCAGTTCTGTACTTGGAGGCTCGTATTCCCGACCTTAATTCCCGTTTTCACCTTTTAACTGTCAGGACTTTTTTGCGGGAATTTGAGTCCGCTCCTGGTGTGGCTACTCATATTTTCGTCTCCCACCCAGCCCTTTTTTTCTCACTCCTCATTGGCCAAGGTACCGCCTGCCTCAGGTTGTATTTACTCGGAATCTTTTATCCAACATTGGTGTGGATCTCAATTTTGTATGCAGAGTTGGTTTGGCAGCGTCCCCAGTGAATATTACTTTTGATTTTATTTTCCAAACTGATGCGAAGCATCTGCCTGCAAATACATTAACTGGAATCGTCTTTGATCGCCTTGCCCAGTACCCGCAACATACTGCAATTGCTACAGATGCGTCTGGGGCCGACAGGAAGGCAGGGGTTGGTATCTTCTCAGATTCTCTCTCGTGGAACTTTTCGGTTAGAGTACCGGATTACACAACCATATATCTAGCAGAGTATATGGCTCTGGGGCTGGTCGCTTTGAAAATTCCCACAAATGTTTCTCAGGTGATATTCCTCTCAGATTGTCTTTCTGTTTTGCTGGCACTGGAGTCCACACGAGACGCTTTTCTGAGACGCTCACTAAACTTTTTTATTCCTGGATTGGTGAAAGAGGCGCGCTTCGTTTGGATACCAGACCACTGCGGTATTTTACAAAATGAAGCAGCAGACTTTTTGGCAAAATCAGCTCTAAATGCACCTGTTGCCTGCAGAGTCCCTAATCTTGTTCTTTTCGGAATGACTCTATTTCAGCGTTTTCAGTTTATAACCGCCGCGTGCAACGATCCCTTACTCTCTACTGTCGACTACCAACATCTCATGTACCCATGGAAGACTCGTGCGTGTAAAACCCGGCTGTGTGAGGTAGCGATGAGACTCATGCGGTGCAGGATTCCCCGTTTAAATCTTTACTTATGTAGATGCGGGTTCAGTCCCACAAACCTTTGTGCGGCTTGTGGTGAAGTAGAGAGACATTGGAGCATTTCTTACTCTCTTGCCGGAGGTTTGCACATCAGAGGAGAGCACACCAAGAAATTCCCATTACAGTTGGGTCTCACCTTGTCGGTTCCTCTCCTCCTCTCTTTCGGCGCGAGCGCCAGGGGTTTTGCATTGCATCAAGTTTGCGTGTACCTCCACAATTATATAACAGGCACCGGCAGATTCCCTTGCTAATTGTTTCGCAAACTGCCGCATTCAAAAGAGGGTTTGGGTATTTTCATATATTTATTTAATTCTCTGATATTCTCTCCCGATATTTTGTTTCTTCATTTTCTTTTAAATTACTCTGAAATTTTACCCAAGGCACAATCCTTACCTTGATTCCAGTTTATTCTATTCTATGGGATCTTCCCACTGAACCCTGACCAATCGCCCGTCGTGGGTATGTACCATGTGATCAAGGCAACATCAAGAACAAGAAAACTAGTTAGTTCGTTAGTTTATAGGGGTTTAACGTCCCAAAGCAACTCAGGCTATGAGAGACGCCGTAGTGAAGGGCTCCGGCAAATTTCGACCACCTGGGGTTCTTTAACGTGCACTGACATCGCACAGCACACGGGCCTCTAGAATTTCGCCTCCTTCGAAATTCGACCGCCGCGGCCGGGATCGAACCCGCGTCTTTCGGGCCGGCAGCCGAGCGCCATAACCACTCAGCCACCGCGGCGGCCCGGTTGGCGTCTCAACGGTCCTGCTTTCCTCCACTCAACATGATGTCAGAAGCAACGCAATTCCCACAGTAAGCCCAGCCGGGGCTGCTTCCTCTCAATCGGATACCCATCGATGGTGGCACACGTCACAGCAGCGTCTACGGCCTGGACTACGCGGCCAGTCCATGGCGTCCTTCGTCATTCAACCACCCGAGGCCTTCTGTTTCATAACTCCTGCCGACTGGCTGAAATGGCGGAAGCGGTTGGAGCATTTCTACACGGCTTCCGGTCTCTGCGACAAATCAGGGTCACACCAAGTCGACAGGCTACGTCGCCGTAGCTCAGCTGGTAAGAGCACCGGACGCGATATTCGGTGGTCGTGGGTACGGATCCCACCGGCGGTATGGTTGTTTTTTTCTGCCGCTTTATAAGTAATTTTCTTTAAGCGATAGATTTTCTAAGTATTAATATCCCACTGATAAGCACCACACAGAAAAAAATTAAACATTCCCCTATGCACCTTGGTTTCGGTGACTGTTAGCTTCCTTTATAAGTTTGTCAAACCAGCCCCTCGTTTCCTTTACCTTGTCTGCTAATAGGTTAACTAGGGTCTCGGTTCAGGCAGCCTTGATGCCATAGGTAGCATAAGAGGGCACTCGCACAGTTTCCGCACTCGCCGTTAGATGACGTTCTACGTCACACTTGCGGTATTACAGGACGTGCTACGTCCACCGCTATGGACGATGGTGGCGCGAGCACTCTCAAGGTTCGCTTACACGCAAAACATAAATACCCACGAAAGCAGCAGATTGGACAGCCGTCGCCGTAGCTCAGCTGGTAAGAGCACCGGACGCGATATTCGGAGGTCGTGGGTTCGGATCTCACCGGCGGTATGGTTGTTTTTCCTGCTGCTTTATAAGTAATTTTCTTTAAAACCGATTGATTGGCACTAGATATTTAAAAAAAATATATAGAAACATTCCCCTATGCACCTTGGTTTCGGTGACTGTTCGCTTCCTTAATATATATATATATATATATATATATATATATATATATATATATATATATATATATATATATATATATATATATATATATATATATATATATATATATATATATATTAAGGAAGCGAACAGTCACCGAAACCAAGGTGCATAGGGGAATGTTTCTATATATTTTTTTTAAATATCTAGTGCCAATCAATCGGTTTTAAAGAAAATTACTTATAAAGCAGCAGGAAAAACAACCATACCGCCGGTGAGATCCGAACCCACGACCTCCGAATATCGCGTCCGGTGCTCTTACCAGCTGAGCTACGGCGACGTAGCCTGTCGACTTGGTGTGACCCTGATTTGTCGCAGAGACCGGAAGCCGTGTAGAAATGCTCCAACCGCTTCCGCCATTTCAGCCAGTCGGCAGGAGTTATGAAACAGAAGGCCTTGGGTGGTTGAATGACGAAGGACGCCATGGACTGGCCGCGTAGTCCAGGCCGTAGACGCTGCTGTGACGTGTGCCACCATCGATGGGTATCCGATTGAGAGGAAGCAGCCCCGGCTGGGCTTACTGTGGGAATTGCGTTGCTTCTGACATCATGTTGAGTGGAGGAAAGCAGGACCGTTGAGACGCCAACCGGGCCGCCGCGGTGGCTGAGTGGTTATGGCGCTCGGCTGCCGGCCCGAAAGACGCGGGTTCGATCCCGGCCGCGGCGGTCGAATTTCGAAGGAGGCGAAATTCTAGAGGCCCGTGTGCTGTGCGATGTCAGTGCACGGTAAAGAACCCCAGGTGGTCGAAATTTGCCGGAGCCCTTCACTACGGCGTCTCTCATAGCCTGAGTTGCTTTGGGACGTTAAACCCCTATAAACTAACGAACTAACTAGTTTTCTTGTTCTTGATGTTGCCTTGATCACATGGTACATACCCACGACGGGCGATTGGTCAGGGTTCAGTGGGAAGATCCCATAGAATAGAATAAACTGGAATCAAGGTAAGGATTGTGCCTTGGGTAAAATTTCAAAGTAATTTAAAAGAAAATGAAGAAACAAAATATCGGGAGAGAATATCAGAGAATTAAATAAATATATGAAAATACCCAAACCCTCTTTTGAATGCGGCAGTTTGCGAAACAATTAGCAAGGGAATCTGCTGGTGCCTGTTATATAATTGTGGAGGTACACGCAAACTTGATGCAATGCAAAACCCCTGGCGCTCGCGCCGAAAGAGAGGAGGAGAGGAACCGACAAGGTGAGACCCAACTGTAATGGGAATTTCTTGGTGTGCTCTCCTCTGATGTGCAAACCTCCGGCAAGAGAGTAAGAAATGCTCCAATGTCTCTACTTCACCACAAGCCGCACAAAGGTTTGTGGGACTGAACCCGCATCTACATAAGTAAAGATTTAAACGGGGAATCCTGCACCGCATGAGTCTCATCGCTACCTCACACAGCCGGGTTTTACACGCACGAGTCTTCCATGGGTACATGAGATGTTGGTAGTCGACAGTAGAGAGTAAGGGATCGTTGCACGCGGCGGTTATAAACTGAAAACGCTGAAATAGAGTCATTCCGAAAAGAACAAGATTAGGGACTCTGCAGGCAACAGGTGCATTTAGAGCTGATTTTGCCAAAAAGTCTGCTGCTTCATTTTGTAAAATACCGCAGTGGTCTGGTATCCAAACGAAGCGCGCCTCTTTCACCAATCCAGGAATAAAAAAGTTTAGTGAGCGTCTCAGAAAAGCGTCTCGTGTGGACTCCAGTGCCAGCAAAACAGAAAGACAATCTGAGAGGAATATCACCTGAGAAACATTTGTGGGAATTTTCAAAGCGACCAGCCCCAGAGCCATATACTCTGCTAGATATATGGTTGTGTAATCCGGTACTCTAACCGAAAAGTTCCACGAGAGAGAATCTGAGAAGATACCAACCCCTGCCTTCCTGTCGGCCCCAGACGCATCTGTAGCAATTGCAGTATGTTGCGGGTACTGGGCAAGGCGATCAAAGACGATTCCAGTTAATGTATTTGCAGGCAGATGCTTCGCATCAGTTTGGAAAACAAAATCAAAAGTAATATTCACTGGGGACGCTGCCAAACCAACTCTGCATACAAAATTGAGATCCACACCAATGTTGGATAAAAGATTCTGAGTAAATACAACCTGAGGCAGGCGGTACCTTGGCCAATGAGGAGTGAGAAAAAAAGGGCTGGGTGGGAGACGAAAATATGAGTAGCCACACCAGGAGCGGACTCAAATTCCCGCAAAAAAGTCCTGACAGTTAAAAGGTGAAAACGGGAATTAAGGTCGGGAATACGAGCCTCCAAGTACAGAACTGCGGTGGAGACTGATTGAGGGAGACCTAGGCAGAGACGCAGTGCGCGCCTTTCTAGCAGCAGCAACGGATGAAGCTTATATTAAGGGGAGCCAGAAAAAAGTATGCAGCCAAATTCCAAAATGGGTCTGACATACGCTTTGTAGAGAAGTACAAGCGTTTCCCGGTGCATACCAAATTTTCTATTACTTATTCGTAGTAGCCTACCTAGTGCACGCTCTCCTCTCTCTACGTTAGTTTTGATGTGGGGCCGCCAATGCAAATTGGCATCATAAATGACGCCGAGATACTTCAACGCTTCTACCTGAGGTATGCTGTCCGAGCGATACAGTTTTATTCCAGCCAGGCGAATACCGGCCTGAGCCCTAGACGCGTGCCAGCCGCCGCTAGCCTCGCAAGAGCGCGCAGCCGCGCAGCGTAGCCAAGCCAAGCGAAGCCAAGCATACTGCCTAGCCACTGCATGTGGCTACTGCCTACAGAAGAAGGAAGATAACTTCACAGTGTTTTCGGCATTAAAAAAACGCGCCTTCCCCAAGTATTCAATATCATCATCAGCAGATTGCAACGCAGAAGAAACAAGTTCACTTATGATTCGAGGTAAAAATAATTTACTTTTGAAAGCCAAAGTAAGGGGCGCGTTCATTATGAGAGCGCGTTCCTTACGCGACAAATTATGGCATAATTTCCGGAAATGTAACGTGTGGCCCAACGTTTATCCACATCTACACAGACGCACGCAGAAGACCAAAGTACAGAACCATGTCAGGCATCAACTAAAATGCTAACGCACAAACTTGGCTTCTTAAATTACAAAAATGAAAACCGGCACGTCTGAAAATTTCGTATTTCCCAGAAACAATGTTCTTTACTTCTACTTCGAGACTGAAGAAAATCAGCTTGACTGTCGGTATACCACATGCAGCCTGCCCTCATATAACGTGTGGTGCTTGGTTAAATTACGTGCTTTTTTATGCGACTATATATTTTTAAATGAGCTCAATGCAGGCACCACCGCCAAGCTTCGCCGCTTGCGCATACGAGAGAGAACTCTTTCGTCCTCTTGTAGAGATAGGGTACGGGGAAGCGAGGAAGCAGATCAGAAGAAGATTCCGGCGTTGCGACCCTGCAGTACAGGAAGCAAATGGGATGATAGAAAGAGACAGGAGAAAGAACAGTGCTGCGGGAGAAGTCAAGTACAAGACTTCTCTGCGAAGTTGTTTTCTGTAAATTCTCCTCGCTCGATCAGGGCTTCCACTTTCTGTTCCGGTTCCTCTCTCCTTTGGGTCAAGCACCAGGAGATACGTCCTAAAATCAGTGTGCGGTTATTTTCATAATTACATCATCGCGTGAGAGAGACGCCTTTGTTAGTTATAATTTTCAAAAGTTTTCATTTAACACAAAACTTCACCCACGTCAATCTTAAATGCGTCCGTGTGTTCCTACTGTTCGATTGTCCACAGCACCGCGGCCAATTCCCCACTGTGGGTATGCGCCATTCCGCCAGAGGCCAACAGCACTTCTCGTACTGCACAGTGATAGCGCATAGCGTACGCACGCCCCCTTATGAGCTGAACAGTTTCCAGACGCCATGAGAGCCGACGATTGCAGCGGCAAACATCTGATAATCTTGATATTCTCATCGGAAGAGAATCAAGTCGTTCCAGTGCATGGCGCAGCGTTTGTGTGTCGGCACTAAATGCAAGGCATGCAAGCAGAACGTGTCCTATCACTTTAAGCATTTTCGGTAGTCGCCGGCATTTTGATAGGAAGTAGAATGGCAAGGCGTCGGTTGCTCTACTGGCTTATGGTCCCCGGAATTGCATTCATGATAAACACCTGCCAACATTCGTTTATTACCAGTTCATGAATAGTATTGACTACGCTTATACTGCAACTGGCAAAATATTTCCATAAAGTAATAAGCACATGGTGTAGAAACAGGGCGTAGACGAAGTCAGATCGTGATTGCTCTCACAATCACATGTTCCGTCCAGCACTTAAGAAACCATTTATCCTGATAACAGTATTTTTAGTCGTAGGGTGACAATTACGGGAAATACGATGAGCGCGTGTGATGGGAATAACTTCGTGATTAAAGGTATGGTAAAATTTATGATATAAGGAAAGGCGGCCGATCTTGCGACGAGAGGCCAATGTGGAGAGATTAAGCTGATACTTTAGTGCGGAAACGCTAGTGTGGCGCCTTCTGAACTGTGATCCATATACAATACAGTGAGTGCTGAAGTAGATCGCGGTAACGTGAGTACTACATATTGTTTCTGTATTCTACTCTGAAGGATAGTGCTTGTTATATGATGTTGATGTGCGGAAAATTAGGTCGCGTTGTAAGACAGATTGCAGCCTTTGGCGGCTTACACGCACCAAGCCGCTGAGGCAATAATAATTGTTTTTTTTTTGGGGGGGGGGAAGGAAAATGGCGCAGTATCTGTCTCATATATTGTTGGACACCTGAACCGCGACGTAAGGGAAGAGATTAAGGAGGGAGTGAAAGAAGAAAGCAAGAAAGAGGTGCCGTAGTGGAGGGCTCCGGAATAATTTCGACCACCTGGGGATCTTTAACGTGCACTGACATCGCACCTCACACGGGTGCCTTAGCGCTTGGCCTCCATAAAAACGCAGCTGCCGCTGTCGGGTTCTAAGGAAGAGGATTACAAGCTAATGAAGGAGTTGCCGGTTCATGAACGTTGCGATAAAAACAATGCTTGTAGATAGATGAAACCTTTCTTTTGTCACACCAGGGTTGACCTCTGTGTTCGATCGACAAGTTCCTTACCATACAACTTCTGCATAATCAAGAAGAGGGTGGAAGATAGCCTTGTATGACCTAATGAAGAAAATGTAATGATCGAGGTCCTTTCATACGCGACAGATAACAGCCATTCGGCCAAGAGCTCAATATTTTAGACACCTAGTTATGAGATGAGAACATAAGTGTGCAATCGATAATCAGCTCGAGGCTTATGATTTCAGTTGCACGAGGAAAATGTATGTTACAACCTTTATATTAAAGCGAAAGGCAATTTGTTTTGCGTGTGGGATAACAAACACTTCATGCTACTACTATTGATAATAATAGTGATCTCATTTTTTTTTGACTTCCAAGAAAGCAGCAGAGGTGAGAAATCTGGTGATTAGTGTGCGTTCGACTCCAAGTGTAGCTTCCCCTGCACTGCAATTTGCATATTTATTTTCGAGCCATGCCGGTGTATAAGCGTCGGAAATTAGATGCAGAGTGAAAACAAATCGCTTTCTGTCACCCTTCTCCTGGCTCCCCTCTTCCCGTGTTTGATTTACAAGCCGATCCTCCCCTCGAATCACCCGCCGTTATCCGGGCCAGTTGCGGACTCACACAGGTGCTTTAACGAACGCCAAATGGCGGAAGCTGCACGCAGATATCTATGCACTCTTTCGAATTGCAGGTGGGCAGGAAATGGAGGGAGTCGGGCTGGGAAACAAACTGTGGGGCAGGCTTTGTGCGGTGCGGCAGTTCAAAGGAAAAGCAGCCCCCTGCACCTGACACGTGTTGCCAGGGGGTAGCAGGGCTCCACGTGCACTCCGTAACGTGAGTTACGGTCTCCTGTTTGACAGCTTGCGCCGTGACACACCCATTTTTTTTTTCCGGGAACCGGTGAGGGATGCGGGTATAGAATGTACGGGTGGACTGTTTAAACCGAACATGAGGTCATGTAGCACTCAATCTCAAATTCAAGGCGCCACTGAGGCGGCGGATTTCACAACTAATTTAAGACGCCATGTGCAGTCGCTCACAAAATTTGAGGAGACGTGAGTCCACGAGAAAAAAAAATTAATTTCTGCGAGTTCAGGCAAATCAGGTCGGTGAAAAGCCTAGAAAGATATGCACGCAATATATGCATTCTCTGACTTGTGGAAGGACTACCAACTGGCTAATCAGGCAAAGCACAAAGCTGTCGGGCGCATGCAACAAACACAGCGTATATCAAAGGGGACTTTTTAAACTTGTAGTTTCGGAGAAAAATAAAAATTCCTGAGAGATTCTGCGCGAGCATTGCGAATAACATATCCAACTCTTTCTTGTCGCTGCAAAACCTGACCTGTAAAGGCTTGCTGTGCTCACATCAACTATTTCCGACGGCCTTCGCAAATGGTTCGCAAAGTAAAGAATGGTGGGCAAATATAAGCAGGGAAGGGGAAAATAGACTGTCAGAATTCAAACACAAAACGTCCATTAGTGTCCATAGTAGGGCTTTACGCGCACTACGTGGCCAATTTCTCGACGTCAACGGCACCGCTCAGAGGCTAAAAACCCATCGGGGACGACCTCGTGGTGAAGTTGTCCGATCTGACGAAGAATCTTGCACGGGCCGAAGTAGAGGCGCAAAAACTTCTCGGAGAGTACGTGGAGGCAAATCTGCCTTAACACACACACACACACACACACACACACACACACACACACACACACACACACACACACACACACACACACACACACACACACACACACACACACACACACACACACACACACACACACACACACACACACACACACACACACACACACACACACACACACACACACACACACACACACACACACACACACACACACACACACACACACACACACACACACACACACACACACACACACACACCGGATTTGTATTCCGTGAGGCGTCGGCGCAGATTGATGCGTTCGGCATCGACGACTTTTGATTCATCTTCATTGGTGCTTTATTAGAACGGTGCAGCGACCTACGTACCTCAGGACATCATTGAGCAGGAAGACGTTAGCTCCTGGATGGTAAAATGACGCCCGATCGAGTCCTAAATTTACCTTTGTTTGCGTAGCAGGTTCTTGGTTAAAAAGCAAACAGTCTTGATCTTCTGCCTGTCTCTTAGATAAACGCCACATTTAACCAGATCACAACAGCAAAATTGAATTAGTACCGATAAGGATTTAACCCTGACATGTGAACAAACTATTTCTCAATAAATGATGCTGCGTACGAAATGCAAACTGAAATTCTAGCAATCAGAGGAACTGCAAAGAAGTGAACCTAATGCGCTTTTCTAGGTTCATGAAGTCAACAGAAACACAAATCTTCTATGAAACAAAGCTTTCTGGTAGCGGTAAGCAATATAACCACAATGTGGAGAAGGAGCTTACAGAAGGAATGCGGACAACGATTCAAGCTTGTACACCTAGCCTGCGGCTGCAGGTCCCGTGATTTGTATGAAAGCGCGCCTATTTCGCAAAGAAAAAGAAAAGGGTGAAGTAGGAAACGAATGAAGGAAGCAAGCAATGAAGTCAGAAACAAAGAATGAAAGGCAGAAAATACGGAAGAAAGAAAGAAAGAAAGAAGGAAAGAAGGAAGGAAGGAAGGAAGGCAGGAAGGAAGGAAGGAAGGAAGGAAGGAAGGAAGGAAGGAAGGAAGGAAGGAAGGAAGGAAGGAATCAGGGAAGCAACGATAAAAGCAGGTATTGACAGTGAGGAACAGCGCACTGAAACAATACTCAGGACTATGTAATGATCGAAGTACGTGGTGAATGAATATATTCTGAAGTTTGCGAGGAGTACGCTGCACTGCCAGCGATCATGAATTCTAGTATCCGGGAAAATTTAATTGTAGTCCATATTAAAATGCGCCCCATACTATGTTTATTTTTTGTAGTGCTAGAAGACGCATAAATCGGCTACGAGCTACAAACTACGCATTTCCTAATATAAGGGTGCCAGGAACAACTAATGTCAATCGCTTCTCGGGAGTTCTTTTCGTCAGTACTGTATAGCCAAGTGTATGTCCCGAAGCTTCAAGCTTTCGGATCCTCTGCAATGAGTGGTCCAAAATTTGATAGTTTAACGGGCGTCGCAGGAGTTTAGGCATTCGATTGTGTTTCTCAGGTTTGCTAACTTCAATACGAGAAAAACAGTCGCAAGTCTGACTGTGCTGCTGTGAAGTGTATACGTGGCTCCAGCGGCTTCTAAACAATGACGAAAGCTAGGACAGGTCGTATCAAAGACTAAAAGCCTGAACATCACAGAGCCCGATGAATCATAGCATTTTATGACGCGGCCTGGCTACTTGGTAAGACAAGCAGGTCTCTCAAAACAAAAGAATTTTAGGGAAGAACAACAGATAGGCAACAGAAGGCCTACGCGCAGAATATACCGCAAGCGATTCACGGCGTGGAAAAATGCCGTGCCGGAGTTATTCCTTCTAGCAATGCTCGGGATAACTAACATGGGCTTAACGCAGCCGGAATTGGAATAGAATCACAATCAGAGTAGGTTGAAGAGTGATAAGTAAAATGGTATAAGAAGTGGGGTAGAGTGGCGAAAAAAGAGAAAGAAAAATGTCATATTTCCTTTCACATCGATCAACTGATCGCCCCTAAATTTTGTGTTGTTGAACTAGAAAAATTATTATGGCATCGGTGTTATTGTTCACATGATTTATAGTACTTATTTCAGCCGGCATTTAAAAATACACGCGGAGAAGGCGGCCAAGTCAAAAACCGGAGTGTCAAAGGCAGCAACGAAAACGGAAACACACTTATAAATCACGGCCAGTGTCACGTGTGCAGCTGCTTTTGTTATTGCTACTCCACTTTTAGGTTTGGATTTATTCGTTTTAGTTTTTTTTATACCTCAGTCATACCACAAACCATGATGTTCATCTGTTTCTCATTTCTAATAAGAACCTTTACTAGGCAAGCTTGGGACAAACTACGTCACACTTAGCGACAATTTCGCGTCGATTTTATTAATGCGACAACATTAGACTTCACATAATGCGATTTTAATGCATTGAGTCTGTCACAGAAGTCTCTGGTTGGTCGAGAGAGGCCACGTGATCTTACGACTTAATCCCAACCTGCCACTGTTTCAGGTGGCCTGCAGTGCCAGATTCCAATAAAAGTAATTCACTTGTTACCTGTCCATGGTGGCGCTGCAAATAACGCGATTTCGCATCCTGCGTTAGTTAAAAAAGAGGCTGATTGATCGCGAGGGCGATGACATCACGATGTCACATGACACCGGCGCGTGAAGTCACAACTGAAAAACAAGCGGGGAGCGTGAAACTGAAAAATGGCGGGACAAGCAGTTTGGAACCGGTTCTCGACGGACTCATTGAGCGCGTGGTAATATGTGTGGACATAAAGATACGATAACAGTGACAACCCTGTGTATGTTGTGAAGGAATTGCCACAGAAACATAAACATATTGCAGCAAAGTTGTTTCCAGTGCTGTCGCATTCAACGCTTAAGGTGATTTGAGCGTGTCTATATATTTTTCTCCTTATTTTATTGCCTACTGAATGTAAAGATGCGAGCATCGATTGATTTAGGCGTAGCCTACGCTTTCTTTTCATTTATTTTTATTTGTTTATATTGTGTATGTATTCACTCAGTGTATATTCATAAACCGACTACCTTAACTTTACGACTGTCCGCATTTCTCTGTCCGTACTGTAATCAACTGTTTCCTGTCGTATCTTTTTTAAGTCCACTACAATTAACAGCACGTCTTGTCTTTTCAATTTCTGTCTCATTGACTTTCCGCTGTATCGGATAACGTAGGCTCAATAGGCTTATACACATGGATGTGCATAGATATTGAAGCACCCTTTTGTAGTCTGCAAGCTCTTGTCGGTTATAGCACTTTTGAGATTGAACCCCAACAGAGTGAGCTTTATTGCCACTCGCATGAATTGGAATCTTCAGGGGACGGCGCAGACAGCAGGTGATGATGAATGTTCTTATGTAATAAATAAGAAATTAAAGTAGTATGCTTAGAGTGTGTATAGCCTGCGGCACACTTGTGTATTTTGCTCGTGTGGGCAACTACCCTAGAATAAAGGCGACACAAGGACATTACTCTTGAGATGGGGATAGACTTTACAGGTGGAAAGTTCCATACGGATGTGAGTTGAAAAAAAGGACTTAGTTGATGACATAACCCAAAAGGGCAAGGTCGGTGACTGTGGCAGTGCCTCCTTTTACGTTATGACGGTCAGTATCGGTACTGATCAAAATGTAACGCTTGTTCGTATGCGTGGCAAGTATTCCTTTTTGAAATGGAAATGAAATAATGATTTAATCATCTTTACGCTATGCTCGACAAAGTCTATGGGAAAAAGATAGCCGCGAAAATATTTTGGTCGGAAGCAAGTGTGGTAAGACGGACCTGAGATTGTAGCGCCGATGTGTTGTCTTCCTGCGGTAAGAGTAGTTATATAAAAGAATTGTAGCCCCACGGCTCTGAATGACTCTCACCGTTGTAGTGATTACATTGTTTAGGTGATGGTAAAAAATAGGGCTAGCATAACTGCGCTGAGAGTGGACGATGATTTTGTAAATTAGTAGTGCATTAGAAGTAGTTATGCAGTAGGTGAGCGCGATATAACGACGCGAAATTCCTAAAAGGCAGGCCCCGCCGGGAACGAGTAGCTTTTAACAAAACTTATGGAACTACTGATACGATTGGTTTGGTTTGTGGTGGTTTAACGTCCCAAAGCGACTCAGGCTATGGAGGACGCCGTAGTGAAGGGCTCCGGAAATTTCGACCACCTGGGGTTCTTTAACGTGCACTGACATCGCACAGTACACGGGCCTCTAGAATTTCGCTCCGATCGAAATTCGACCGCCACGGTCAGGATCGAAACCGCGTCTTTCGGGTCAGCAACCGAGCGCCATAACCACCGAGCCACCGAGGCTATTGATTGCTTTATCCTATCCATCAAAATATGGTTCAAATGAGACCATGAGTCGAAGAGGGAAACGTTTCTTAGAAAAAAGAAGCAAAGCAAAATATTTTTATTTTTCTTTACTGACTAGATAATCCAAAAAGGATAAATTAAAGTGATCTCCCAAGAGAAATTTAATTATGCTCTTGGGGAGAGGCAGTTTTGTCGAAGTGCGTACTTCCAATCGGAAGACATTCCGCGTTCTGGAAAAAAAAACCCGGCTTTGGGATTGCAAACTCCATCGCATTTCCACGAAGAAACGCATTGTTATTTAAGCAGCAATTCTTGCTCCTGTTTTTTATTTCACACGGGGGAACATGCAACAAAAGCGGCACCGGTTTAGACTTTTGTGCCCCCTACAACGCGCAGTAACCGAACGAGTTAGCGAGAAAACATCCGGTGCAGATAACGACACATGGCTGCATGCCCTGGTTGCTGGTGAGCGAGAAGCTTTTCCTCTCTTTACACCTCTTCCACTCTCTTTCTCTCTCTCTCTCTCTCTCTCTTACTTATTTTCACTTTAACAAAGACACGTGCTTGCCGGAGGTTAGTGTAACCCGCAGGCAATACGCGTACACGTTCCTATGCCTCGCGTTATCGCCTGGTTTTAGGAAGTCTGAAATCGGCGGGTCCGGATACACCAACTGCACAGTTCTTCCTCCTATCGCAAAAGAATTTTCCACATGGCTTCAGTGAAAATGGAACCTATGCATTTATTCATGCGATGACGAAAACTGTTCACCGGCCCCAGAAGCAAGGTGACAGACCCGCAAAATATCTGGGCCCAAATAATTTTTCTCCCCCGTTCATTTCGATTTTTTCAGGCTGAAAGCACGAACACATAGCTACCAACGCACTTTAAATAGTTAAAGGGCCTATGTAGTGGTTCTTACAGTGGCTACCAATTGCTAATATAATTTCGTGTTAATATTGCTGATCTTCCTTGCCGCGTAGTAGCGCTCAAATTCGGCCAATATTGTTACAACCGCAAAAAAAAAAATTGATCCTAGCACCTCGTGGCTACCAGTCGTGCTTATCTTTCACTCTAATTCTGTTTTGCGAAGACACTTGCCCTCTTGACTTCAGTCGTGACGACGCTGTGATTGGCTCGTAAAAAACCACGAGGACTTTCGTGAAGGATGCGAGATCGGGGTGGAACAGTTGATATGAACTCATAGCAAGAGTGCGTCAGAGAGAGATGAACCATTTATTCTTTTGACAGTCAATCTAAAGTTCCTTCGTATTAGTGTTAGTTTCATTCTCCCTGAACAATTTTTCCTTCGCAAAATGATAGAGCTTTTCTTGTGTAGTCGCGTCACGTCCCTGTCTTTTGGGCTGTTTACTTCTCGGGACTTCATGCACCAACTAGCTCGCTAAAAAGCCCTATTGCGAATCAATGTTAGCCGGCTTTGCAGACGACACGTGACAAAAGAGAGTTTTAGTATCGTTTTTGTCCCGAGTGATTTTTAGTACAGCGTGTCGAAAGCGTGGAAAGATCCCCAGGTGGTCGAAAATATTCCGGAGCCCTCCACTACGGCACCTCTTTCTTCTTTCACTCCCTCTTTTATCCCTTCCCTTACGGCGCGATTCAGGTGTCCAACGATATATGAGACAGATACTGCGCCATTGGCTTTCCCCGAAAATCAATTATTCTTAATAATAATAATAATAATAATAATAATAATAATAATAATAATAATAATAATAATAATAATAATAATAATAATAATAATAATAATAATAATAATAATAATAATAATAATAATAATGTTATTACTATCTGCTTCACATCGATGCGGATGGTTCTTTTAAAAAGGTCGCCACTGCCACTATTTAGTCCAGAATTGGAGAGGACACTTAAGTTCCGCATTAAGTGTATGACGTGATAGCCTTCATGGTTTAAGGCCCGTTTATGAGGAATTGGTCATTCCGGACTTTACATTCATATATCTGTGGAAGTCCTCGTAGCACTCCTGGCGCAGTGGTGCAGCGGTTAAGCGATGCGCCACTGCCCTGCGATGGCAGATGCTGCCACCGGCGGGGCTTGTGCGGCCCAGGTTGTTCGTCCAGAGCAACCGCTCGCAACTAGTTATTAATTTAACGTCCACCTGTCAGAGTGGGCAGGTTATGATGACGTGGCAAGGTCACGTGACCTAGGTGGCCGACCTGTAACCTAAGTTGCTTTTCTCAGGATTTTTCATGGACTTTTCGCTTACGGTGAATGGCGCCGACGAAGACGCCGTCTTTTCCACCACAGGCGCTCCTTTAAGCTAACATGCTAAAATGGTGGCGCCGTGCAGCAATGCCGTGAAATCCGCAATACGGAGCAAGAAGTAGCGGTCCGGAACTGTGGCGTTGTTAAAGGAACAGTAATCACCCCAAGGCCGCCATTCCCGAGGAGTTTCTTCAGGACCACGTGCAGGAGGGGTGCCCATGGCTGGACGAGGCTTGAATTAGGCCGAGCCATCACCTCCTTTCTAGAGGAGGCAATGGCCCAGCTCATCACGTGCTCGGACTCGTGGCGGACGATCTTAAGCCATTTGGAGCAAGGTGAAAGGGACGAGCGGGAGCGGGCGAGCCGGTGGCGAACATGTAATGTGTGACATCATGCTTCACTGGCAGCAGAAAGTTTGATGGGCAACACAGGAAAAGGTACTCCTAGCGGAGCCGTTCAAAAAGCTTCTAGGTTGTGCTGGCGATGCTGGGTGCGGTTACAAATGCTTCGTGTACCCACAGTCATTGCACTGCAACCTGCGTCGTGGGGTGCTCGTGGAGTTTCGAGCGCACATCTTCGGCCAGCAGTTTGAACGGTAGGCGAAAATCGACCTCCAGTGTCTGGTGGCTGACGTCAACCAGAAGAGGAATGTAACGAAATACACGGCGCGGTCTCAAATCGAGGGTGCGAGCATGCTCTCTGTACATCGCGATTGGGGTTTTGTTGGCGGATCGCAATATGGGTTCGGTGCGGCTAGATGCCCGAAACGCGATGCTGCAAGAGATGTGCGCGGTTATGCCTTAATGTGAACAAGGAAGGGAAGTCTTGAGACATTGTATTTGATGAAGAACAAGCGAAAGGGCCCCGCGCGGACACCACTCGTCGCTTCTAGGGTTGCTAGGGGTGATGGGGAATCGTTGTGCTCAATATGAGCTCAACAGCAAGTCGATATTGTTTGAGGGTAGGCAGCGGGAGTGCTGTGAGTTAGTCGGATAAAGTGAACAGTGCAGCCCGGAATTAGCAGTCAATAGTCGGCAGAGGTGATCGCGATGGTGAATAGGACAGCTCGGATATCGGCTCGCCCAAAGAACCCGTTGGAAAGATGTCCATGACAGAGTCACCTAGCTTGGCGACCTTCTCCAATGAGAACCACTGGACGTGAAGCAGCACCATGCAAAAGGAAAATCTTGCGGTGTAAGGCTTGGTCGAAAGTCGCATCCTTATCGCCCAGGAGCTCTCGAAGGCACCGCAGTAGTTGCGTTGCGTAAGGTTGCGGCTAATGAGCACTTCGGAAGAAATGTTTGCAGTTGGCAGTTATCTTGACAAGATGAGAGATTACATGTGAAGGAGGGTGGACTCTTAAGGCTCGAAGTTGAGGTTATAGACGACCACGACATCTCCGGGCTGAAGGACGCGGCGATGTGTCGAAACATCTGCGCCTGCGAGGGCATTGCAGCAATGGTAAATCAGCTTGTGGCTTGAGCGGAGCACAGTTGGGGATCCGCGAGCCAGAACGAAGGTCACATGGAAAGGGTAGACACTTCGTGATGTCCTTCACTATAGGCTTGCCAGTAGAGGTGTGGAAGGCGCTGTCCATGCCGTGAGCGGGCTCTCAGGTGAATCTCCAGTTTGTGGCGTTGATAATAGCATGCAAGCGTAAGGAAGGTGGCGGCGTTATTTAATCGATCATTGTGCGGGAGAACCGACTACTGCGTAACAATGGTGCGGGTCACGAGCTTAGCTCAGCTGGACCCCGTTGCCAGCAAAGTAAGTCTGGTGCTGCTGGTACACAGGCTTCAATCTGGTACGATAGCACGAGTTTCTAGGGAGTAGAAACATCTAACAGAGCAAATTTGATGCTTAGGGATCAAAAGACTCCTTTTCCTTTTTGTATATGCGCAGATTAGAACGCGAAGAGAACCAGAGAACCTAACCACTATAAAACTAACCTTCCAACCCTAAAGTCGACTATAGGCAGTCACACGTGAAACGTGGGCTCTTGTTTGCATTTGTCCACGTATTTCAGCGTCAGATGCTGTGCACAGGTTAGCCCTCCATCATATGAGCTGGATGACGAGAAGCGGCGCAGTTAGGTGCAGCTATAAAATGGGCCGCCCCGACCGCATCCTTGTAACAGATCACGGTGCGCGCAGTTTAAACAGCAAGGGAGCTGTTCTTTATGGCGTAATAATTTTTTTCTGCCAGGCATCTGCGTCCACTATGGCGCAAGCAACAACAACCGGATGCCAGTGAACCGAGTGCGGGACTCGACACATTCGCTAAGAAAAGATAGCGGGTCAGGAACGCACAACAGCTGTATTTGTAGCTTTAGTTCCTCTACGCACATGCGGGCGTGTGTGCTCACTCGTGTGCGCTAAATGGAATACATGACTGTGGGTTTTGTTTCGTATGAGAAGGAGACGCAGTTTCGTGTACGTTGTAACTGTCTTGCTCAGTGCTTATTTTTAAGCCTTCCTCAAGTTGAGAATTAATAACTCATTGGACTCAAAGTAGGCTTCGCCACTGTCCCTTAACAATGCGGACAATCTCGATCAAGCCCTGCTTGGTAAGCTCACCGGCGCGAAATAATGAAAGGTACGCTTCAATTGTGAGCGCGATACAACGTGCTACCGCAAACTCAGTTCGAGCTCCATGCGAAACTCTTTACCAAGGATATGTTCTTCCAACTCAATCACGAGATCATAGGCGTTCTTAGCTGGACGCAGACACGTGACGTCTTCGCGCAAGACCTTAAGCGCGCCTGCAATAACATAACGCATGACGCCATTCTCGACGGCCTGGTGGCTACAAGCAGCGGGGAGTGAGTATGAACTTTGCGCTGTCTTTCCTGCGCGACCGAATCGGAACGATTCAGCCTGGCGACGGCCGCACCGACATGATCCAGCTACGTGAGCGCAGCATGGTACAGTGAGTTTTGCTCCCGTCCCATCTGAAACCTCTAATGGTTACGAGCATGGTACGGCGCTTGTACAACTGACGCCGTAGACAGGGAGAGACAGACATCCTCCGACTGCCGCAAGCTTCACTCTATTTGCGTCTCTCCTTCTACCGGCTGTACAGCAACCTCGCCACGGAAGAGAACAGCAAAATGTAGGCACCTGCTCGCGAGACAGCGGCGACAACGCCATAGAAATACCGGTTGGCACCGGCATGATAACCCACTCATCCCTCTCGTCACACGCAATCAGTCTCGAAGGACTGCTATAGTCGGGTACAACTTAACTCCCCCTCAAGGGGCCCCCTTCCAGCCAATGGCGTTGACCAATTCTCATGACACGGCTAGTGTGACAATGAAAAGAGTCGTAGATGAAATGGGATAATCCCTTCTCTCTATGGTCGGGGATATGCCTCTGGCTTCATTGTGGCGCCGCTCCCTGCAATGTCACCCTAGCAGGGTCATGAGAATCGGCCGTCGCCATTGGATGGAAGGGGGCCCTTTGATGGGGTGAAAGCTGCTGCGTTCTTGAGTTGTATCCGACCAAATTTCAGAAAAATGCAACGCCTACGTGAAACCTCGGAGTTAGGCGATCTCCTTGCGCGCCTCAGTTAAGCGGTGCTCGATGATACCCTTAAGGACACAGTCCAACTCACCTGTCACTGACGCCAGCACCAGGATCCGCGTCTCACCTGTACTGCTCAGTACGCACCCAGACAGCCATCAAAACCGAAAGCAATTCCGTAGACACTGGAATCAGAAGCTATACAGCCGATGAGACGGGACCAAGTAGGTGTTATGCACACACGCCCTGCCGCTTCCAGGACTCAGGGGAAGAACCACTAGGGTGGTTAAGACCACCGGCTCTAGGTGCTCGTTGTTGCTGAACTTCAAGCCAGTAGGCGCGCCCCGGACATCGAGAAGTTTGCCATAACTGGAGCTATAGGCCATTCCATACACTGCACAAGGAAAATAAACACTAATAACCCAGTTACCATTCTTACAGGCTCGCACAAAGCGCGTACACGCTTCCTAAATACCGGCTCAATCACACGGCAGCAAGAGTAACGGCTGGCGCACTTGCCGCTTCCTCCTCCCTTTGCAGCATCGTCTCTGTGTCGGTGCATTCGGGTGTCCCTGGGATGAGCGCGCACATGTGCTCGATTGAGAACAGCAAAACTATGTTGCCACGTGTGCAGTTAGGGATTCATCCTGGATTGGGAGCAGGTTTTGAGCGTGCATTCCTCACACATGGAGTACTTAACGCGGTCGCGTGAGGACGTCCTTATTGTTTCCCAGCCTGATCCCCTCTCAAGGGGAAGCTGTTCTATAGGCTGTATCCACGAACTGCGGCGATGCTCTCACGCTATGCACTCTGGGCAATCCGACATTTTGAAGCAATAGCCAGGAGACAAAGTTCACGAAGAAAGCTTAGCCGATCTATCGAAGCTATGTAGTCATTTGCTTGCGCGACTGCTTGTCGGGAACTTACCATTTTTTTTTTGCAGTAAACTGACGCATGATCGAGGGGTAAGGGTCGGGTGCGCTAGGACCAGAAAGTGTAGCGGTTTTAGCCTGCATGTGTTTAGCCTGGTTGACTAATGGTTTTTTGTTGCTGTGTCATTGGCCCTTCTGGTGACGATATTAGTTCGATAGTAGTATAGATAGATGAAGACGAAGATGTGCAATGCACAGCGCGAGAGTGTGTTGCTGTTTCACACGAGGCGTTATAGGCTGCGGCGATATCGTAGCGCTCTCGTACAGTGGCCAGCGATGCTATGTTCGCGTCACAGCGGGCTCGAATCACAGTCGTGGTAGTGTTTATTTAAGTTATTTATAGTTTTGCCATGGTAACCCAAATGATCAATCTTCATACAAGCTCGATGAGCCAGTTAGACCTCGTGAAATAGTCCTTTCGCGCTAAGCCTCGTCCTTGTGGTGTCGACCCGCCTCAGCTGCGTGATAGCCACTGCTTTATAGACGTGAACCTGAGGCTGCGAATCGACGCAGCAGACATCAACGTGTCCGTTGTCTTGAGGACAAGGTTGAAGACCATGTGGTCTCGGCATTATGTCTAGGTTGCTCCGATGAGGCATAGTCTGGATTACAGTCGCCAAATAGACTTGAAGGGTAGACTGAAGCATACAGGTTATAAAGCGTACCTTTCATCGCTTGCTCCGCTCGTTAAATCAAATTGTGGTCCAGCGAAATTGGCTACTCATCGTAGATCAATGGTCTGCGACTGCGTTGAAGCCTTTAACGAAAAGAAGGCCTGCATACGAGATGCCCAAACAACACTTTTAGCCTGTCGGGAACCGGCAACGTTATAAAAAAGGTCACATAGGTGCGTAACTTGCACACCTATTAAAAATTGTTTTTAATACACTTAGTACTTGTCCGGACTTTCGCCGCCGCCGTTCCGACACCTGCTTGGGTCTGCAGCATTCATGAACGCGCACCTTCGGAATATTGAAGAATGAAAAGCCGCTGAGGTTGTTATTCTTCTTCCTTGCCTTTTCCTTCTCGACCTTTATTGCACGTGCGGCTTTTATAGCCCACAGCTGCGCAGTAAACCAGACAGTCCCGGCCAGTCATACGCGCTTCTTAGCTTGTTGGCTTGTTATTGGTTCTAAATTCCGCTTTACCCAGAGTGCATAGCGACGCTTACCTGCCTGTCGTTGCCAACGCCGGTGTTTCGTACAACGGCAGCTACAGAAAAGCACCTGCCTCTCACTCCAAAACTGACATGTCGGTTATACCGCCGAGACACCCTCATCCATACATGCAGCTATGACATGTGCCCGGCCTTCTACCACATTGCCTTCGAGCGCCCAAAATCGTCCATCTTCCACCCCACACATACCAGGAAAATTTGGACAAGCGCATTTCTTTAACTGGAAGTAGTCTATGAACGTAATATTTGCGTACATCGTAAGATTGCATCATAACAACAAATATATCCTCAGATCCGTCCCAGGGAGTCCCAGGGACTTTTGTAGTCTATCGCTATTTGTTGTGATAAAGTCACCGCACTCGTTTAATATGGCAGTCTTTACTACTTGGCTGCAAGGCAGCACAGATATTCAAAGCAAGAAACAAGGAGAAAGAAGACCGACACCAACGACGGCGGCGGCGCAAAATTGAGGGGAGAGCTAGGAAGAGCTAACGCTAAAGAAAAATGTACGAGAGTTATGTAAAGAGCAAAAGTGCTTGAACGGCTGGGCAGAACGCCTTAGAGAAAGATAACTGAGACATTTTGTATTGAAAAAGTGGGAAACAACCGCGGCGTCTTCGTTTTTATGGAGGAAAAACGCTAAGGCGCCCGTGTGCTGTGCGATGTCAGTGCACGTTAAAGATCCCCAGGTGGTCGAAATTATTCCGGAGCCCTCCACTACGGCACCTCTCTCTTCCTTTCTTCTTTCACTCCCTCCTTTATCCCTTCCCTTACAGCGCGGTTCAGGTGTCCAACGATATATGAGACAAATACTGCGCCATTTCCTTTCCCCAAAAACCAATTATTATTATTAAGTGCGCGAGCACCCTGTCAGTAGCCCTCACGAGGAAGGAGTTCGTATATCTAAAAAACGCGTCAATCAACATTTAGCGATTGCCCCCTGCGCTCGATCACGGGTAGCCGAAAACAGAGAAAAACATCACGAAAAGATTAAATCAAGATGAAAGGCATTGCATTTGCTCATGCGCCGGGAGGAATTGGGATATTTTGCCTCGATGTGTGCAATAAAGTTTCCTTGATGTATAGCACTGTGTCCCGTGTGCTGCCTTTTTCCTACCCTCGTGTTGCTTAAAGCTAGTAACCTAATCCCGCCTACCAAGAGGTGACCTCACAGCCGAGATGGTCAAGATGAAATGCCTCCGCTATCCTGCGCCAAGTTTCCTAACGTGGTTGGCAGAATTCTAGGCAATGACAATCCTCAGACTACACTGGGGAAACCGGAAACTTCCAGCGATGCATAAGCGAGCATCGAAACGACGATGAAACAGTCGCATGTAAAAAAAAAATGTGATTGCAGATGAAGCGAACGCCGGTTGTGATGCGGCAGTCATCGTAGCAACCTAAAGAGCCGCTCTGCCAACACGTCTAAAGTCCTTGATTGGCCAGAAAAATATTAAATAGGCACATTAAACATGACTGAAGGCTTTATGCATCATATCTCTGGGAAAAGATCGCGAGAGATGCTGAAGACTACACAGGGGGTTTCACCTGAGACATTACACAAGTTTTAAATGTAGACTTTTTGAGTTAGTGGCGCGCTTTTTTCGCCATAGCAATGTCAGCGGTGTCAGAATACAGACGTGCTAACTAGCAGGTTGGTTAACTAATAATGAGAGTTAAAACATTTGCTGTTAGGACCCTTATTTATTAATAGGCGTGTAGCCCATCGTAAGTAATATCAATATCAATCTTTAAAATTTCCAAAACGCGATTACCCTCGGCTCTGTGGCCCAACAAATTATGGCTATTTCGAAGAATTACGTGCATTGGACGGGATGTTTAGCCTGCAAGCTTCTCGAAAGCACATGCATTTTGGCGCAATGTAACCAAAATTTGTTGATCCACATCGCCGACAGTAACCACGTTTCTAATATTTTAAAAACTAATATAGATGTTATTTACCGTGGGCTACACGCCTCTCAATAACTAAAGACATAAATAATAATATTTGAAAAGTTTACCATTCAATATTAGTTTTTTTTATTCTAGAAGTATGCCATGAGGCATAAGTTGAAAAAGTAAAGGGGAGGGGGGAGGAATGCACGGGATTGAAAGTGAAAAGAAGGAGTGAAGAACCGTTGCGCTGAGGTAGTCGCACAGGTCGCTAATGAAACGGTTGTCCATAGTCCACTTCACGTAGTCACTTTCGAGGTTACACCGCACGCCCACCTCCCTGAGGATATTAGTTAACCAGCCTGGTAGTTAGCACGCCTTAGCTGTATTCAGATGTACTACACCACTGGCAATGCAATGCCGCAGAAATCGCTCGTCTCACTCAAAAAGCCTGTTTTTAAAAAATTGTGCAAAGTCTTAGGTGAAACACCCAGTATAAGCCGTTTTTACAGCAGCAGACTTATTCTGAAGAAGGGTTCTGTACGGAACCAACTCTAAACGTGGATGTTTTTAGTGCAAAAGCGCTACATCACTAGCAATCCTGGAAATGCCGATGTCTGCCTGAAGCCTCTGAGATACCTGCAGAAATATTGCCGCTACTGGGTTTCGAACCCGCGGTGGCGCGAACATATCAGCTTCGCTGTCCACAGCACGACAGCACTAAGCTACCGCAGCATTGTTTCCATCACGGCATCTATTTCACGAGTATTTACGGTATTCAATACTATGTACAGTGTGACATTCCTTGTGTGCTGCGAGGTTCCGCGTTCCACGGCGCGGCGTAGACGGAGACCCAGATGACAGCGGCATCATCAATTACCCAGCCATGCACTTTGAGTGACGACCAGAACGAAGGGACCCGCCGCCGTCACAGCGGCATCATCAATTACCCAGCCATGCTCTTTGAGTGACGACCAGAACAACCGGACCCGCCGCCGCCGCCGCGGGGAAACAGGCTTTATCCTCCCCAATTTGCGTGGCCGTTCCAGGTGCGGCCCTCCCGGGCACATTCCAGGACAAGGGAGCTGTCAGCGGGCCAGAGCGCGCCGTACCACAGCCGACGCTATGCGCTACCGCGAAGACAACATTCTTTCCCTCCTTCCCCTTTCGACGTGGGCTATCGCCGGGAAGGCACCCACAGCTTCCCGCCGTGCCTCGTGAACAAAAGCGCATTCCCAGAAGCGCCGTGACGGACACCTGTCATGGCGGACAGGCAGTACTCGCCAAGAATGTGGAAAGACAGGCGCTAGTGAATTAGCTCCGAAGAGAGAGCCTGTGTATACTCTCACTTGAGAGAGAGTGGTGGCGTTTTTGTTGTTTATTTAGTTTGTATTGTTAACAGACTCTGGGTTCGAGGCTAAGCCCAACCCAAGGGGTTGTCCCCATCTCGCATGTTATTTTGGATTGGAGAATTGATGCTTTGGGCGGGCCACTGGAAATGACCGCCCTTAGTCCTTTGTTAATCAAGTGCTTAAAAGCACATGTAAACGGATGCAGTGCAGTCTGAGCTGGGGCTCCATGCTTAGCATGCAATGCGATGCTACTTAGGCACTAACCTGCCCGGTCGATGAGTAAAGTAGTGCAAAGTCTGTTCTTTTGTAAATTCAGTTCTGCTTTTTCCAGTTTAACTCTCTGTATATGTATGTTGTAAAATTATGCTCTGCTGTCATCATCTACAAGCTCGCCTCCTGTTCATCTTCCAAGCCGAACGACACTAGAGGAAGGGTTTGTGAACCATCCTCGAAGAAACGGACGACTACTGAAATTCTACTGCATACACGCTCAGGACGACATCGTTCGCCAAGAGGGCCTTCAGCGCCGAAGCCCGACGGCGTGCAGCTTCTGCCAGCAACCGCTCGAGCCCAACTCCGGAGCCACTCCATCGCCCCCATGAAGTCGTCGGCACGTAAGCTCGGACGCCCCAGCCTCTGATGTATAACCTTAATCATGTGTAATTATTGAATATACCTGTTTGTTTAAACTGAGCCATACGGTGTCTCTTTGCCTCTCCGTCCCGTGTGGACCTGCGCATTATGGGGGTCATCACACTGGTGTCAGAAGTGGGGTCTCAAAAGCAAATGTCCTCTGAATGCTGTGACATTCATGACTTCAAAATTGTAATCAAAAGGGAATCACGGGACTGATTGTGGGACTTTTACCCCCATTTGAGAGGCTTGAGGCACTGGAGGGCTTGAGAAAAAAAAATGACTGTATCTGAAGGAGCTCCCACTCCACAGCCGTCGCTCGGAGCAAGCATGCTGGCATTAGGAAGCGTCATTCCGACGTTTACGGGAGATAAGACAGGGGTTCCAATCTGCGATTTCTTTTCCATGCTAGAAGAGATTGGGAAAATGGGGGGATGGTCCGATGCTCAAATGCTGGGAATGGCGAGGTGTAAGATGGCAGGAGCTGCTCATGATTTTGCATGGCGAGACGAAAAAGTAAAATCCACAAAATCATTTGGGGAATTTAAGAAGCTCGCGTTTGAGCATTTCGACACTGAACCACGTCACGTGCGGGTACAGAGGTTCCGTGACGCCGGACAGATGGTAGGGGAGGACGTGCGAACATTTGCGTCGCGGCTTCAGCGCCTAGCACGCGATACGTTAAGCAGGGAGGAGGAAGGAGACCAGCTAAGGAAGAAATACGCGGAGGATCTACTTAAAGAGGAAATGACCGCTTTGTTCGTGGCTGGTCTGCAAGATCCCGTGCGCCGGTTCGTGCTCTCGCGCAAGCCGAGCAATTTCGACCAAGCCGTGGAGGCCGCATTGGATGAGGAACAAAATGAGGCGTTAACGACAGCCGCAGCGAGAGTACGCGTCATAGAGAGAGCGGTGCTCAACCCTGAGGTTGCTCTCTTGACAGAGCGGTTAGATCGCTTAGAACAGCTGCTATCTCAGCAGGTAGAACGCCAGGTTGAAGCGCGCGCTCAACAGCGCCCATTCGCTGGAAACCGGAGACCGCCACAAAGCTACAGGCGCGGTATGCGAGATTTTGAAGAAATCGTATGCTTCGCTTGCCAGGGTCGCGGACACATCGCCAGGTTCTGCCAAAACGGGCGCCGTGGGGAGCCACAAAGAGAAGCAGGCGAGACACGCCCTAAGCAAGCCTACAGCGGGGCTCCAGATACCGAGACAAAAAACTTGTTAGTCCTCCCCAGCCTGAGGAGCGTGGGGAGGGAGCAGTGGATGATGAGGTGGTGGTAGTTTGTGTGGCCGACGAGGCATGCCCTGTTGTGCGTTGCAAGTTAAATGGTTGTTGTATCGAATTGTTGATAGATACGGGGTCAAAGGTGACATTGCTTAAGGAGAGCAGTTTTAACACGCTTCGAAGGAAGGGGGACCGCGAGGTGTTGGAAGCGTCTGGTGGTATGGCAACCAAATTTGTAGGCATAACGGGGGATCCTCTTGGCATAAGTGGACTCTACCGGTTACACTTCTCTCTCGGCGGAATTGCATTTGAGCACCCCTGCTACGTATGCCCGGACACGGTGTCTCTGCCAAACGGAGTGTCAGGTATATTAGGGCAGGATTTTTTGAGAAAAGGGAAGGTAGTAGTCTCATTCTCTGAGGAAGAGGTTAATGCGGGCGGCTCAAAAGTTCCGTTTTTGAACAGGAGAGGGGCTGAGATTCGCATTACCGATATTGACACCCGTCAAACAGTGGGATCATTGGAGAAGGTATATTCGCGGGTTGCCGTCGGGCTGGTCGAGGAGGCGGTCGTCCTTCCTTGGTCGGAGCACATTTTGTACGCGTTTGTGCCTTCAGATGTAGAGAGCGGCGCCGTGGGAGTGCTTGAGCCGGTCGACTCTCTCAGCAATGGCCTGAAGGCAGCCGCGTGCCTCGTGACAGTTAATGACGCCCACAGAGTGCCCCTACGGGTGGTTAACTGTAGCCAGCAGCCACTGAGCCTTCCCAAGAACAAAACATTGGCTTTCTTCACCTCTGCGATAGAGCAACGTGAGCCCACCGATACGGTACTCGCAACTGTAGAGCATGCTAGTCCTTCGGCTGCTCCAAAGGTGTCGTTCGATCTTTCTCACGTAAAATCCAGGGAGAGGGAGGCTCTGGCTGGTTTGCTGAACGACTACTCGGAGGTATTCGCCGCGTCCAACCTGGATTTGGGCTGCTGTGGCGTTATAAAGCACAGGATAGAAACCGGCACTTCATCGCCCGTTTACCAGCGTGCGTACAGGATTCCTTACTCCCAACGTGAGGAGATGGAGCGGCAGGTGCAGGACCTGATTGATCGCGGCATTGTCGAACACTCAAAGTCACCCTGGGGAGCACCAGCACTATTGGTGGAAAAGCCAGATGGCTCGTATCGATTGGTAGTGGACTACCGCAAACTAAATGCCGTAACTCGCATCGATCCATACCCCATCCCCAATATACAGGAGACGCTTTCTCAGCTGGGCTCTGCCAGGTACTTCACGGTAGTGGACATGGCGGCGGGATTCTGGCAGATAGCAATGGATCCGGCAGATGCCGAGAAAACGGCATTCAACACGCCCTCAGGGCACTATGAATGGAAAAGAATGCCGATGGGTCTGGCCAACAGCCCTGCTGTCTGGCAGAGAACCGCTGATGTTATCCTGGCAGGTCTTCTGGGGAGGCTGTGCTTCGTGTATATGGATGACATTATCATATACAGTGACAGTTTTGAGAACCATTTGCGCGATATTGAGCAGGTTTTGGTGCGACTAAGAGGAGCGGGTCTCAAGCTGAAGCCCTCTAAGTGCCAATTCCACAAAAACGAGGTGAAATACCTCGGGCACGTTGTTTCAGCTGACGGCGTGCGACCGGACCCTGAGAAACTAAGGTGTGTCTCGGATTTTCCATCCCCGACTAGCGTCCGCCAGGTCCGGCAGTTTCTCGGCCTGATCGGTTACTACCGAAGGCACATAGAGGAGTTCGCCAAGCTCGCTAAGCCGCTCACCGCCTTAACAGCCAAAAATGTCGCCTTTCGCTGGGACGAAAACGCGGAGAATGCTTTTGGGGCCCTGAAAAGGAAGCTAATGAGTGCACCGCTGTTGCGCCACCCGGATTTTAATTTGCCCTTCGTTATGGCCACAGATGCGTCAAAGTTCGCAGTGGGTGCCGTGCTATTTCAGGTTATCGAGGGCAAAGAACATCCCGTTGCTTTTGCTAGCCGACAGCTGAGCCCCACAGAGCAAAAGTACGGAGCTACGGAAAGGGAGTGCCTCGCCGTTGTCTGGGCAGTAAAGCACTTCAGATGCTACCTTTACGGCCGCAAATTCAAGCTAGTCACAGACTGCCATCCTCTGAAATGGGTGATGAGTGTCAGGGACCCTAGCTCGCGACTCGCTAGATGGAATCTACACCTGCAGGAATACTGCTTTGAAGTTGAGCACAAGTCAGGAAAGACGCATCTGAATGCTGATGCACTCAGCCGCACAGCTGCCGTGGCAGCTATAGAAGAGTTTGTCCCCGTAGTCGACCCCGCCGAATTACGCACAGAGCAGTGCAAAGATCCTGACCTGAAGCGAATAATCGAAAGCTTAGAGGGCGCACCGTCTCACCCCGAACAGCTAGGTTATTTCATTGACAAAGACGGCACCCTGTGTCGGCGCACGAGGCCAACCAGGAAAGGGAGACCAGAGAAAACCGCTTGGGAGAGAGTCGTCATACCTCGGTCGTGGACAGAAAGGGTTCTTCGCGCGTTTCACGATGCGCCATGCGCCGGTCATTTTGGCGTAGCGAAGACACGCAGGCGTGTGGAGCGTTTGTACTTTTGGAGTGGCATGCGACAGGATGTTAGAGACTACTGTGCGAAGTGTCATTCCTGTCTCGAAAGAAAAACACCCAAGGGACGAAGACCAGCTCCAATTCAGCCGTTCTCTGAGGTTTCGGCTCCCTTCGAGCGGACAGGTATGGACATAATGGGCCCATTGCCCACGACCACTTCCGGAAACAAGTACATTTTAGTATTTGTCGATCACCTTTCAAAATACGCGGAAGCGGTAGCACTCCCAGATCAGAAGGCAGACACGGTTGCAAGAGCATTTGTCGAACAGATCGTGCTCCGACATGGACCCCCGAGGCAACTCTTGACAGATCGGGGAACGAACTTCGTGTCGCAGCTAATGAGGAGAGTTTGCGAGCTGCTTAAGATCGCTAAGAAGCAGACAACACCGTACCATCCGGCTTGCAACGGCGCGGTGGAGCGACTGAACCAAACCGTGGCCGGGTTCCTGTCGCATTTTGTTTCGCGCGACCAGCGGGACTGGGACTTGTGGCTCCCGTATGCAATGTTTGCCTACAATTCCGCAGCACACGAGAGCACAGGCGAATCGCCATTCTTTCTTCTCTACGGCCGAGACCCGGACCAGCCTAGTGAAGTGCCAGAGGGCCCCCGTCGTGTCCCATACGCTTCACTGGACGACTATAAGGTTGAGCTAGAATCGCGCTTGCAAGTGGCGAGGGACATCGCAAAGGAGTCCTTAAAGAAAGCGGCGAAGCGCAGGAAGGAGATGCACGATCGCAGTGCTAGAGACGCGCCGTTTGATGTGGGGGACAGCGTGTACATTGAAAACTGCCAAAGGCAGATTGGGCTAGCTCGTAAGTTCCAGACGAAGTGGAGAGGACCGTGCGAGGTTGTCGAGAAGCTTTCTCCGGTAAACTTCAGAGTCCGAGACGTGAACCGGCGTTTGATAAGGATACACGCAAATCGCCTCAAGTCGGCACCGGTTCAGTATTCACGAAATGAGGAAAGGGAAAGCGCGGATTTTGATGGGGACAGAAGTAAAGCGGAGCGCGCAGATAGTTCGCAAGAAACGCCCTCTCCTGCATTTGTTCGGCAGGCGCCCGAGGTGACGGCCGGAATGCCACCGGATTTACTTCATGCATTGCTAGAAGAAGAAGCGCGCGAGGTTGCCGCGCAGATAACGCCAGGAGAGGCTCCTGCCACGAGCCCTCGCGAGTCCCAAAGCAGACAAAGGGGCACAGACTTACTTAGTATGACTCATGAAGGCCGATATCCGCTGCGAAATCGGAAAGCTAAGTCGGACTAATGGCGTAAACAGAGCGGAGTTGTGAACTGGTTAGAATTGTGTAATGCCGCAGCTCATAACATTGCTATATGCGTATGTGTTAAGTTATCGGAGATAATAGTTAAACCTTTCTGTCAATTAAGTAACACCTTCACAGGAGAGCATGCGGAGCGCATGCAGAACCTGCCCTACTTCCTTTCGTTATCTATATTTTTGTCTGTGCCGTGATCGTGCTAGAAGTGGGAGCTCCTTTGTAACTGTGGTAAATTTATTTCGTCCAGTTTGGACTAGAAAGGAGAGGCTTGGGTGCTGAGTTTCATGTTTATCTGTAAAAGAAGATCAGTGCTGCCCCTGGAGACGCCAGTTATGACAGCGGAGGCATTGGTGTTGTGCAGTGGTGTTGAGTGCAGCGAAAAGTGTTTTGTCGGACGCACTGTGCGAGGCGATTCAGAAAGACAAGGGGAGCTGCAGGGACTCAAATGTTCGGAGAACATTCTTCTGGAGGGTGAGCGAGTGTGACATTCCTTGTGTGCTGCGAGGTTCCGCGTTCCACGGCGCGGCGTAGACGGAGACCCAGATGACAGCGGCATCATCAATTACCCAGCCATGCACTTTGAGTGACGACCAGAACGAAGGGACCCGCCGCCGTGACAGCGGCATCATCAATTACCCAGCCATGCTCTTTGAGTGACGACCAGAACAACCGGACCCGCCGCCGCCGCCGCGGGGAAACAGGCTTTATCCTCCCCAATTTGCGTGGCCGTTCCAGGTGCGGCCCTCCCGGGCACATTCCAGGACAAGGGAGCTGTCAGCGGGCCAGAGCGCGCCGTACCACAGCCGACGCTATGCGCTACCGCGAAGACAACATTCTTTCCCTCCTTCCCCTTTCGACGTGGGCTATCGCCGGGAAGGCACCCACAGCTTCCCGCCGTGCCTCGTGAACAAAAGCGCATTCCCAGAAGGGCCGTGACGGACACCTGTCATGGCGGACAGGCAGTACTCGCCAAGAATGTGGAAAGACAGGCGCTAGTGAATTAGCTCCGAAGAGAGAGCCTGTGTATACTCTCACTTGAGAGAGAGTGGTGGCGTTTTTGTTGTTTATTTAGTTTGTATTGTTAACAGACTCTGGGTTCGAGGCTAAGCCCAACCCAAGGGGTTGTCCCCATCTCGCATGTTATTTTGGATTGGAGAATTGATGCTTTGGGCGGGCCACTGGAAATGACCGCCCTTAGTCCTTTGTTAATCAAGTGCTTAAAAGCACATGTAAACGGATGCAGTGCAGTCTGAGCTGGGGCTCCATGCTTAGCATGTAATGTGATGCTACTTAGGCACTAACCTGCCCGGTCGATGAGTAAAGTAGTGCAAAGTTTGTTCTTTTGTAAATTCAGTTCTGCTTTTTCCAGTTTAACTCTCTGTATATGTATGTTGTAAAATTATGCTCTGCTGTCATCATCTACAAGCTCGCCTCCTGTTCATCTTCCAAGCCGAACGACACTAGAGGAAGGGTTTGTGAACCATCCTCGAAGAAACGGACGACTACTGAAATTCTACTGCATACACGCTCAGGACGACATCGTTCGCCAAGAGGGCCTTCAGCGCCGAAGCCCGACGGCGTGCAGCTTCTGCCAGCAACCGCTCGAGCCCAACTCCGGAGCCACTCCATCGCCCCCATGAAGTCGTCGGCACGTAAGCTCGGACGCCCCAGCCTCTGATGTATAACCTTAATCATGTGTAATTATTGAATATACCTGTTTGTTTAAACTGAGCGATACGGTGTCTCTTTGCCTCTCCGTCCCGTGTGGACCTGCGCATTATGGGGGTCATCACAACAGAAAGGTGATATATACAGATTATTTACAAAGCACGAAGCTAGTGACGCCACTGCACTAACTAGACAGAAACCACTCAACTAAAATGGCGGCAAACATGGACTACGCATAAACAGCGGAAAGCAATCCGGTAGAAAATCCTTGTCATCATAAACGTCCCTGAGTTGGAGCATCAGTCGACTGAAATGACTTCTGGCTTAAACAAGAGGTTCAGCGTTGCGGTCCCGCATGCGCGTTTTCGACAGGCTATGTAGTCCAATGAGAAAAAAAAAACATGTGATATGGTTCGTAATTAGGTTGAGTAGCCGCAAGGTAATGAACACTGCGGGAATTTAAATCAAAGTCTTTCCTTAGCGTCCTCTGCAACACATCCCCAAACAAAATCGCACCTTTGCAGTTGGTAAAGTAGTGTTTAATGGTTTCAGGCACATTGCACAGACGGCAGTCAACAGAGGGCTCTAAGATGTTTTCCCTTTGGAGCCACGTGTTAATAGGTAGTGCTTCGGTGTGTAATTTGTAGAAGAAAGTTTTGTGCAAGGGGTTGCGCACTATAGCCTTAGCCCATCATGACCGTTGAGGTCAAACTACACAGAAACGACACAATGCGGCGAAAAGAGCGGCGTTATCAAATCCCTGTACATACTCTTACGCGAAGCACAAAATAAGTACTATTTAGAAAATCGAACTGTCAAAATCTCCACAGAAGCACGGACTATCGCCTCAGCAGATCACGCCTCGTGTTAAAATGCAACACACTCTAGCGCTGTTCATTGCACATCGTCGTCTTCATACACTTCCATCCGTGTGCAGAAGTCACGAAAGGAAAGGAAACGCACATAACCGGCTCCTTTGGCCAGTGGCGGTACTGACACAAAGATAAACGCTGTTTGCGTTTGCGTTGACGTTTTAACAGAAGCGCTGCACTGGAGCAATGTGGTTCATTGGCTTCATTGCCGTTGACGCTGACAACGTTGAAGACTACGTTGATTTTGAGGAAAGATTCGCTGCTGAATTTCTAGCGATTCAGACGGCGTTACATAACTTCCCTTGAAAAGTTAGCGAGGTCGTTATACTCGCGGACGGCCTTTCTCTCCTGACTGCTCTTTAAGACTCGAGGGATGTACTTCTGGGCCGTTCCCTAACATTTTTCATTCCACCACACGTTAAAGAAGTGAGCTTTCACTGGATACCTGGACATTGCGGCTTTGATGCTAATATGATCGCTGACCTTTTAGCAAAGTCTGCCCTTTGCGGACCTGTGGTATCATTTACTCCAAGCACTGTGCAATTGACAACAGCCCGCTTCCATCGGTTATTGTAACTGGATTCCTTGAGTCACGAGCCTCTCCTTCATCACTAAAGAAAAGCCCAGTCTAGCATCCAGTGACGATCTGAAGCTCTTATCTGATTCAAGCATCATCAAACGGAGGCAGCTAGGTTGCTGAAGCCAAGCTTGAGCCGAATGCCTCAGACTGTTGATGGTGCCCAAGGTGCATACAGCGCAGAATGTTTTGAAATAATGCTGCCTCCAGTAACTACCTTCGTGGAATGTTGCGAAAGTAAGGACGCTGCTTACGGCAGGCAAAGCTTCGATAGTTCCACAGCCCGTAGTGAGTGTTTCTCTTAGTTTTGCCTTTCTGAAAAGTTATTACGCTTCCTCGCTCAGGCGTCACGGTGTTGCTTCTCTTACCTCGCGTACTTCGAACGACGAAATTGATCACAATTTCAGAACTGAAAATGAGTCGACCTCGCGTTTTTCAGGCCCAAAGTACTGCACTCAGTACTGTACCGGTTAAAGTACTCTACCGGTGGTGGGCCTATGCACTGCGCTAAAGGGTCAGTAAATATGTTTCAATCGCCAACAAACTGAGCATTTACTTGCTCAACGCCCTCTGCATGACGTTGAGCAGTAAGCATGACACTGAATCACGATGTTTAGTACCTCATGTTTGTTTTATGAAAGAAACAAGTGTATAACCCTCAGAAATATAATATTTTTTCTTTGAAATGTTATCAATTTACTGTCTGTGTGGATTGCACAAACGTAATACACAACATTGCAAAATAAGATCGTAGTCTGCAGCCTGCCGAGGTTCACTAAGTATGTTTGTTTACTGCTGTTACGAACACTTCTCTCTTTAGAATCGCGCCCGGCTGACTACGCCGCGGGAAAAAGTAAATACGTATTTTCACAGTGAAGTGTTCTAGAAATATAGAAAATGAGACAAAAATTTAACACCAGAACAAAGATTGTCAAGCGTTGGCTTGAGCAATTGTTCTCGCTAAAATTTTCTCTTTATCTCGAAACTTTATTCACGAACATATCAATGCGTGCTCGGGAACATTTCATATCCGTCATATGGCCCCCTCTTTTTCTTTATTTCACGGGCACCTGCTGATTCTGAACTGCTTACCTCGCCACATGCCCTCAAAACTCGCACTTTTCTCTGGCCAATTTCTGTCCAGCCTAGATACTTTTTTCTGCCTTCATATTTCTTCAAAAAGTACAAAAATACTCACTATGCTCCGACTGGTGTGAGCAGTCGACAGGAATACACTTTCGGAGTACTGACAACAACTTGACGTTCCACTTCCGCATTTATATGTACGCTCTTATTTACTTCATTCTTTCAGAACAAAAAAGAAATGGGTGAAAATATAGCGTGTCGGCTTTGTGTATAACCTTTATGAGCCTCACACGTGATCCACTCCAGAAAGGAAAAACGGCCTGCAATTTTAATTTATGTACATTGCAGCAAACAGCGTTTCCGCCGCATTTTAGACACCAGAAAAAAATGCTACCAAAAAACGTACGGACATATGCATACAAATCGCTTACACACCTACCTGGCTGCGGCTATTTTTCATTGCCGGACGTAAATTCCTAGGTATTTCCGCTACTGCTGTAATGGATACTTCACGTAGCGGAAAAGTAGCGCTCTTGTATACCTTCGTCGGCATAATTCTTCTAAGCAGAAATGCTAGAAACGAGGAAGAGGAAAGGGTACGTTCTGTGATTGAGGAATCATTTGGTTTTTCGGGTGTGGCAAATATTTATGCACCGTACTACTGAAGAACTAAACGAAAAAGTCACACTTGCTGCGATTTCCGTGATTGTTCATCCTCATCACAAACTATACATTCGTCACCTCTTCTGTAACCTGCGATACAGATATGCAGCGAGTCAAGTTTCATTCGAATTAGTGCGAGTTAGAATGTCCTACTCAAAAGCGCAGTTTCGTGATGAAGGCCATAGAAACGTGTAAGCAGCTAAAATTCATTCGGTCAACTACTTCAGGAAACTACCCGCCACTTTTCAGTTAGCTTTCTTCTGTTTGACATCTTCTACCTCTCTTCTATTTTGGAAAGGAGAAATCTTTTTTTCTGTATCTGTTCCTTTTTTTACATGTAATTTCTTTCCCTGGTAAAAATGCTCTATAGACTTCTTATAGAGTCTATTACCTTCATATAGGTATTTTCTTTTGCATACTCATTGTCCATTGACTGTCGTAGAAAAAAGTATACTGAAATTGTATGGCCATAAATCTATAGATTGTGTATAGACTGTCTACAGCGTTTGTATTGCCTATAGACTAGTCTTTAGCATTTGTCTATAGAAACTATGCAGACTTTATAGACAAAGGTATATCGACAGTCTATAGACATTCTAAAAATATTTTTGTTCGGGTCGTATTCTTTCTTGGATTACAGATATTCATGATGATAATGATTTTATTCTTTAACCTCAAATGACTAGCCTGGCTAAAGAGCTCGATTAGTATTGCTATCGGTCCGCGCGGGTTTGGGCCAAAAACCTGCTTTGTCTAATAATTTCACCGCAAGTGAACACACAGCCGGACCGCGGGAAACATAGTCACTGGAATACAGGTCGCCCGTTGGTATTCCAGTGAATATCGCCGGCGGAATACCGTCCATGGAGCGTGTGTTTCAGACAATCTGACCGCCTTGTTATTTATAAAGCTGTTTCAGAGTGTTTGGACAGTTATGTAGCTCGAGGCGTTCACTCAGAGGGCGTTTCCAATTTTGCAGTGTACACAATATACTCGGCGTCAACGAATACGTTCAAACAGTTCAGCACCATTCTATAACCGGCCATTTGTGGTTTATGCAGCTGGGAGGCGGTCGCAACGTCCCAAAAGGAGATATTATCGCAAAATTTTCTCTGAGTTGTATATCAAAATTTCTTGTCCTTCACGGTAACACGACTAGGAATTAGTTTTCTGCTTTGTATTCTTTCTTTACAGAGGCATATGGTGTGTATGTGCGAGGGCATCCCAACGAGAGGCATCGTGATGGGGAGCGGCTCAAGGCCCTCAACAAACATTGGACATCGATTTTGCAGGACATGCCGTTAATAGAGGAGGATGACCACGCAAGCATTGGAATCGTGCAAGCTTTACTTTATAGCAGCAGCCTCTTTACACACCAGTGGTGGAACAATCTTATGGTACGGACACACTGGCGGCAAAACACGCGCGGCACGCCGCCGGCGGCGTGCCGCGAAACATGCCTCGACGGCGGGTTGGCCTGTCGCGGAGAGGATGGGTCGAGGAGCCATTTTCGGCGGCTTGCCGCGTGCCGTGGAGCTGGGAGACCCAATGAGGGGCGCCCGACTTAGTCACGTGGGGAGCGTCTGTGTCGCCACCTCTTGGCTCCTACCGAAGTTACATTCCAGCGCCGGCAGGAGGGACCTCGACCGGTTTGGCGTGAAAAGAGCTTGCGCGGCGGCGCTTTCCGCGCATCCCTTGCCGCCGGTATGGCCGTACCTTTCGCGCCGCGAATTGTGCCGCGAGCGGCTTGCCGCGCGTTTTTCCGCTAGTGTGTTCGTACCTTTCCAATGCCGATTTGCAAAACACTACTGGTTCAAATACCAAAAGGATAAGGTTGATTCACAAGACCGACCATTACCCATGCATGCGACCAGCTAGACGTCGTGTGTCGTTCGACTTCCGCTCCGTTAGATTCGCACCTGACACCGTGATATTGGTGAACCTCGCACAGAAAAAGGCCCTGTGCATGCCTAATGCTCTTATCGTAACCTGCAAAGGGGAAGGTTGGACCAGGCAACGATAAGCAGATTATACCAATAGTGAGCAAACGGCCCTGCGCGGCAGGTGACTGTTGAATTAACGTCGCTCAGGAACAGCGATCTGGGAAGCACAAGGCCCACCGATGGGAGCACCTGCCATCGCAGGGCAGTGGCGCATCGCTTAAACGCTGCACCACTGCGCCAGGAGGTGTATGAGGTCTCCCAGGAATCTATAAATTTACAGTTGAGAATGACATTCTGCATATATGGGTATTAACCCATTACGCTCCACACCTAAGTAAGCATCGCTTTAGAAGACTGCAAGTTTTATTCGAGTCTGTGCTGTGAACAACTTCGATCCGGGCTTTGCGTAGTAATATGTAGTTGCAAGTTTTGTGAGCCGGACTGTTATCAGGCAAGTGTATGTAATCGAGAACGCACGCCAGTTCTGCAGGTTATGTGGTTTAGGCAACGTGGCAAGCGTCAGCGTTGTAGTAAAAGCTTTCATGGGGCTATGTTTGGGCGCATGCAGGTACCACTCTTCCTGCTTCGAGCACGACAAATGAAGGATTTCTTAGGTTCTAGCATGTCTGGAAGCCTTCAGCCACCGGAGCTCGTCCTGCTTTGGTAAGAAGTGGTCGTGCAACTCGATTAGAGGGCTGACGACAGCCAACTAACCGTGCTCTGTTTTCTGGAAGTCTTTACCAATTCCGGCTGCTAAATTTCCTCAGGCGACTCAGCGGTTACTATTCCTCCTCTTCCTCGTCCTCCGCGGCTATTGCGTTTTGTCGGCCCGTTACAAGGTTCTAAATTACGGTTTTCGAATTTTGTGAATGAAAACACGATTTCCGTGCATGCAGGCAAACACTTAAAAGTTATGGCTGCTGTGCACACCAGGATCGCATGTCCAGAGGTACTTGCAGTTGATTAGGAGGCTGTTCGACTGCTTTCACAAATACGTCTTTCACAAATACGTCCATGCCACTGATTCACCGCCAGCACTTATCACATAGATTACATAATAACTATAGCTATGCCCACGTTTATGGCAACACACATGCTTTTAACTTCTCATCACTCCCGCGTGCCATCCGGACTGCATCTTCCGGACTGCATTGCCCTGCAGGGTAATCATGACACCTTTCGCAAACATCTACTCAAGCACTTCATTTATAACCCTTAGCACGTCATTTATATACTCACAATGCATATAACTTCGTTTTCAGCGGCTGGAGACTATTGCCTCGTTGGTTCTGTTGATGCGCAACTTTCCTCATGTATGCCTGATATACTCTTTTGCCTTTGTATAACTTTTTGTGCATTTACCCTATTTTTATTACATGACGCCTAGTTGTTTTTTAATTTGATCACTTTTTTGTGAATTGCGATATCGTATCTGAACTCACTTGTTTTTTTGTCTTTTGCTGTACTTTACCGTTTTTTTATTTCTAACCTATTTTGCACAAACTTCTGTATTTACCCCCCTTACACAATTCCTCCCTGGAGGCCTGTAAGGTATCTGTAAATAAATAAATAAATAAAAATATTCCATTAGTCCTTCAAAGTTACGGGATTTTCATTAGGCGTTTCATAGCTCCTCGTATTAAAGAGGAATAATCTGTGAGGAACTCATTCCGATGCTTCGAAGATAACTTCGTGTCCATTGGGAAAAGGACACGACCATTCATGACTTAACAGCATATGACACTAAAAGCTATAATAAAGGAAGGTTGATAGTGTCGCTTTCACTCGAGTCCTGACATCAAAGTAACTGATGTGAGCTGCAAGCCAAGAGGTGAGTTCTTGATCGGCAGCCCCACTGGCCCTCACACGTGCACCTTTGTAGTGTAGTTCGCTTCTTTCTATAGTATCCTTAGTATTGTAATTGGTGTTCGTGTTGCCCCTTTTCTGACTCTGCCTACTGCCTTCCCGCTCGAATGGCTTCCATTTCATTTGTTAAATAAAACTCCATGAACTTGCAACTCTGAACGTTCTTCTCTATCAAAGATGCTGTGTATATGACTGCTGGAAAAATGCTGGAATGGGTGGAGGCGCGGCAAAAAGTAATTCTTACACCAGGACATAGCGGGCTGTCCGGTATATTTTTTTCTAAAAAAATATCTGAACCACTGGCACTTCCACTACCAAAAAGTAGAGAAATGAATGAGGGCTGCCGAACCTAATAGTTGTACAATAAAAAAAACATATCCCGAGACGGATGTAGAAGCAACTTCAATGTAACTATTATGCTTGTGCACATACAACAGTCTAATAGTTATCTAAAACTCGTCGACCCAAAAATCTGAAGGGACGTCTCGCAAGACTACCTAATTGCATCTGTTTTGGAGCCATGCAAATGTTAGATGATGGGAACATTTTTTTCTTGGAGACGAAAAGCGCATTTTATAGTATAAAACTTCTGAGCGGATAGAAATACGCTATGGTCACATATTTTATCTTGAGACACCACATCAACATGTTCTCGGCATTATTCATGCTGGTCGAAGACATTCAGAAAGCAAATATTTAACTATGCTTCATGTCCAATGGAATGAGAAGCGGTACACCTCAATACCTGCTATATAAATGCATTGGAACAGTGAACGAAGAGTTATAAAACAAGACTTAAAAATAGTGCACATTCAACCAATGACTTTAAGTGGAACACAAACATGTCCCCAAAAGCAGAATATTGGGCATCCTTCGCAGTAGCTAAGTTTGTAGACCACCGGACCCGATATTCGGAGGCCGTGGGTTCGGATCCCACCTGCTGCAAGTGGTTGTTTTTTCTTCTGTTTTCTAATCTTTTATCTTTAAAACTATTCACCTTATTAATCTCGTAGTGATGAACACCACAAATTAAAACAAAAACTTTCCCTATACTTCCTGGTTTCGGTGGCTGTTGGCTTCCGTCGCGTATTTCATAACAAGCCCCTCTTTTCACTTCCATTGTCTCCTAACTTTCTGTTGAGTCCACTTAGCCAGAAATTTTTCAAATGACCATATAAGGCTTGATTTTAAAGCGAAAGCTTTGCCAACCTCGTCTAGCCAAGGTCATCGGCGCAGTACATTTGACCTTCAAGTGGAGGAGCGGAGGTGTGTCAGCCACGTGATGTACCACGTGACCACCCGTTGGTTTGAAAGGGAGACGGCGCCGCTCTCGCGTGCATACACGCTGCCGCCTCGCAGTCTCTCGCCATGAATGAAGCGAGTCGGCCGTGACTGTCTACGCCCTCGGGATGGTCTCGTGGACGACGGGGGCACTCTGATCATCCGGCCGACCTTGCCAATTATGCTAAGTATTTAGCTAGAGGTAGGGAAGATAAACGTGCCAAGCTAGCGGCAGAGAACGACGAATAAAGGAGCGCCGACTAGCGGCCGAAAGGCGGCCGGGAAGAGCTTTGGAGGCAGCCGCTGCTGCTTCTGCCTCCGCCACGACTTCGGCTTCGGCGACGGACGAAGAGGTTGAGTGTAACCTGGCTTAGCAGCACACCATAACCACGCATAACAAAGCTTTCGCTTGCATAACCGGGCTTAGCTGAGCTAAGCCGCAGCCATTTTTTTTATTGATTTAACGCGCTACACTAGGAGTTAGACCTGACAAGCGCACACTGACAACTGGGTTTATTCAAAAAAGGGGGCACATTAATACAGCACATGCGCATGTTCAGCGCGCCCAGCGTACCCAGTTTCCAGTGCGCGCTTCTCTTGTGCAGCCCGTTTCGTCATGTCTGTTTCCTAGTGTAGCGCATTAACTTCATGAAAAATGTACGGCCATCTAGCCACCATGGCTGCCTTCCTTACGGCATGGCATTTATTACAAAAGCCATGTACAAGAATTCTGAAAGCTTTTAACACAGCAAAATGAGATCTCCAGGTTGAAAACAGACAAGCGGGCGTCTATTCATTTGTTAAGCATGACAGAATAAAACATTCAGGTAATAAAATAAAAGCACGAACAAAAAACCCACGACAAGGCGCCAGCAAAAGAAGTCAAGATGATACGAAATCGAGGTAATCACATAGAATATAAAACGTTTACATACTGCCGCGCATCTTTGTGTAGTTTGTTCACTCGCGCTCAAAGCCGACGGCAGGCGGCTTAATCGTTTTCTTTGTGACGCGAAATGCGACCAGAGTTATCTCGGTTGATCGCGCCCACGTCCAACTGCTTCCACATTTTTACAGATTGTTGCAGTTGCTTTGGTTCCTTATTTCGAAGGCTCCTTGCCAGCTTTAAATTGAGCGCGGCCAAGAGCTGCGGGTATTCCGTTCGACGACCGACCGCTGAGCACGCTAGTTGCTTTCACCGCCGCCGAGTCGTTCGGGATATTCAGGCACTGCGGTTTGCATATTTATTTTCGAGCCACGCTGGTGCATAAGCGTCGGAAATTAGATGCAGAGTGAAAACAAATCGCTTTCTGTCGCCTTTATTTTGACTCCGCTTTCCCCATGTTTGATTTACAAGCCGATCCGCCCTTTGCACACCCGCCGTTATCCGGGCAAGTTGCAGACTCACAGGTGCTTATTGGGGGACGTTGGCAGAGATATCACCTTTGTACTCTTTCAATTGCAGATGGGCAGGAAATGAAGGGAGTCGGACTGGAAAATAAATTGTAGGGCAGGCTTTGTGCGGTGCGGCAGTTCAAAGGAAAAGCAGCCCCCTGCACCTGACACGTGTTGCCAGGGGGTCGCAGGGCTCCACGTGCGGTTTCTACCCCGTGAGTTACAGTCTCCTGTATGACAGCTTGCGCCGCGACACGCCCCCCGGTACCGGATATGGGTAGCGCGGGCGGTCTGTTTACGCTGAACATGAGTTTATGAGGTAACCAATTTCCTAATTATTGCGCCACTGAGGCGGCAAAATTTATTCCCAATTTAAGACAGCATGTGTAGTCGCACATAAAATTTTAAGAGATGGAAGTCCTCCAAAAAAAAATTAATTTCTGCGTGGTCAGTCAAATGCAGGATAGTGCAAAAAATTGAAGAATAGGCATGCAAGATATGCATGGTCTGTCTTCGGGAATGAATAGCAGCCCATAGGCTAATCAGCCAATGCATCAATAATTTATTTTCTGCAGATCGGCACGCCATGTATTTTTTGTCTACGACAGTGCACAATTCTTACAAATTGAACTTGCAATTTTTTCCATAGGCTGTGCTCCGCTTACCAGGCATTTCATTGGTTCACTGAAATTTAGCATCCGTCATATCGCTAATAATGTTTTTGACGCCATCTAGCGAACACGGCAATTAATATTTCTCAGAAGAGTGAACATAACAGCATATCCTGTGAAGATTTATGCCCGCAGATTTCGCCAGCGGTAGTGAGGGGTTGAGTGGCAGGTGGTGGCTCCCTGGCTCTACGGCGCCGGGATCAAGGAGCTCTCACCCATATGGAGAGGGCTGCTTGTCACCGCGGGTGTCTGTTGCTAAACCGTCGTCGCGACGCTTGCGATGACGACCTGCCGCGGTGGCTCAGTGGTTAGGCGCTCGGCTACTGATCCGGACTTCCCGGGTTTGAACCCGACCGCGGCGGCTGCGTTTTTATGGAGGCAAAACGTTAAGGCCCCCGTGTGCTGTGCGATGTCAGTGCACGTTAAAGATCCCCAGGAGGTCGAAATTATTCCGGAGCCCTCCACTACGGCACCTCCTAAGGCAAAAGCTTTACTGGCCGCGAACTTGCGATTTCGCCCTGGCGGTGCTCCGAGGAGGCACATGACGTCACAACGCGCGCCTCGCCGCGGAGCGGAACCGGTCTGCCGGGTCGGCGGCGGCTGGAGCGCTCGACGCGAAATAGAGACATGCTCCATGTCTCCACAGGTGCGGCCAGAGTGCGCCGAAGCCGCCGAACACGTCGGCGGTCAAGCGCAGTTGGAGTATAGAAGGTCTCGCTTTGGCCGACGTGACGTCGCCGTACAGCCCGCGCGCGCGTATTACGCCGGAGTATAAACGCGCCTGAAGAGAGCCTGCGCTGAACAGCTAAAACCAACTTATTTTGTGGCGGCATCTATGGGAGCCACTGAACCCCCCCAACCGCCCCCCCCCCCCCCCCCGCACACTCACTGAATAAAAAAAAGTAAAACTTCTGCCGCGGCTCGGAACCGAACCAGGGCCTTTTGCGCTTGATGCGGGGACGCTAGCACTCCGCCACGACGACCCAAGGTTTAACCACCAATAAAGGCGCATCTAGGAAATGCACTCTTCCGATGCAGAGGTCGCCGCGCTTTCGCTACGTATATCCTGGCCTACCAAAGCTAGGCCACCAGCAATTTTTTTTTCTTCCTTTTCTTCTTTCACTCCCTCCTTTATCCCTTCCCTTACAGCACGGTTCAGGTGTCCAACGATATATGAGAGAGATATTGTGCCATTTCCTTTCCCCAAAAACCAATTATTATTATTATTATTATTATTATTATTATTATTATTATTATTACTGCGATGACGCGGTTGTTGCGACGCGCGTATTTTATTTCAATCTTTCCTCTCACATCTCTTTCAACTGTCCTAACGTCGGCACGTGGTGGTACCCGCCGCGGTGGCTCAGTGGTTAGGGCGCTCGACTACTGATCCGGAGTTCCCGGGTTCGAACCCGACCACGGCGGCTGCGTTTTTATGGAGGAAAAACGCAAAGGCGCCCGTGTGCTGTGCGATGTCAGTGCACGTTAAAGATCCCCAGGTGGTCGAAATTATTCCGGAGCCCTCCACTACGGCACCTCTTCTTCCTTTCATCTTTCGCTCCCTCCTTTATCCCTTCCCTTACGGCGCGGTTCAGGTGTTCAACGATATATGCGACAGATACTGCGCCATTTTCCTTCCCCAAAAGCCAATTATTATTATTATTATTATTATTATTGTCGGCACGTGGCAGCGATTGTGGCTCAGCTTGAGCCAGTGGGCAGGCCCGCGAACTTTTTATTTCGTTCTTCCTTCAGTCTCAACAACAACGGTAGTGACATCCATCTCTTTTCTCAAATTACAGCATCATGTTCGGAACAGCGCGTCATTCGGCAGTCTCTCGTGTGTTTATTTGGCAAATCGTAACACTCCGATGTAAAAAATGTTTTTAGGAAAGGAAACCACGCAGTAACTGTCTCACTTTTCTCGATAATAATAATAATTGGTTTTTTGGGGAAAGGAACTGGCGCAGTATCTGTTTTATGTATCGTTGGACACCTCAACCGCGCCGTAAGAAAAGGGATAAAGGAGGGAGTGAAAGAAGAAAGGAAGAGGTACCGTAGTGGAGGGCTCCGGAGTAATTTCGACCACCTGGGAATCTTTAACGTGCACTGACATCGCACAGCACATGGGCGCCTTTTGCCTTTCGGCTCTATCGAAACGCGGCCGCCAAAGTCGGGTTCGAACCCGGGCACTCTTGCTCAGTGAAAGGGATAAAGGATAGAGAGATAGAAGACAGCAAGAAAATGGATTCTTTACATTTTCTTTTTCCTTTCTTCCTTCACTCTTCTTTCTTTCACTGCATCCTTTATGCCTTCCCTTACGGCGCGTTTAGGGTGTCCAACGAGATATGATAGACAGTTACTGCGTCATTTGCTTTCCTGAAATCCAATTTTCATTTTCACCTGCCGCGGTGGCTCAGTGATTAGGGCACACGGCTACTGATCCGTAGTTCTCGGGTTCGAACCCGACCACGGCCGCTGCGTTTTTATGGAGGAAAAACGCTAAGGCGCCCGTGTGCTGTGCGATGTCAGTGCACGTTAAAGATCCCCAGGTGGTCGAAATTATTCCGGAGCCCTCCACTACGGCACCTCTTTCCTGCTTTCTTCTTTCACCCCCTCCTTTATCCCTTCCCTTGCGGCACGGTTCAGGTGTCTAACAATATATGAGACATATACTGCGCCATTTAATTTCCCCCCAAAACAATTAATAAGGTCGATGAGAATTCAAACACAAAGCGTCCATTAGAGTCCATAGTATGGCAACAGGCGCAAGACATGGACGCTTTCTGGGCGCGAACGGCTACGCTGAGCGGTTACAATTCCATCGCGGACGACCTCGTGGTGAAGTTCTCCGATTTGACGAAGAATCTTGTACGGGCCGAAGTAGCAGCACAAAAGTTTTTCACTGAGTACACAGTGGTGAATGTGTGTCCACACACACACATGCTCACCGGGTTTGTATTCCGTGTGGCGTCGGCGTAGATTGAAGCGATCGACATCAGCGACTTTTGCTTCATCCTCCTTGGAATGTCATTAGAACGGAGTGACGACGTATCTTTGGAAATCATTAAGCAGGAAGGCGTTTGCTCGTTAGCTCGCCATTGGTAAAATGGCGCCCCAGTCCTAGCTTCACCTCGGTTTTGGGTAGCATGTTCTTGGAGAAAAAAGTATGCTTCACCTTCAGCTCTCCTCTTGGATAAATGTCAGATTTAACCATATCACATCAGCAACAGGGGATTAGTACTGATACGGTTAAATCTCTCCTATGTGGGCAAACCATTTCTCAGTAAGCGATGCTGCAAGCGAAATACAAAGTGCAGTTCTTGTAATCAGAGGAACCGCTAAGGAAGAGAGAACCTAATACGCTTCTCTAAGCACGTGAAGTAGAATGAAACACAAATGTTCTATGAAGGAAACCTGCCTGCTAGCAGTGAGCAGTATAACTACTGTTAGGATAAGGAGCGTAGAGAAAGAATTGAGACAAGGATTAAAGCATGCAGAGCAAGCCTGCGGCTACAGAGTCTGTGATTTGAATGAAAGCGCGCCTACTGGCAAATACTAAGAAAAGAAGGAAAAAGAAACCAATGAAGGGAGCAGACAACAAACAGAGAAACAAGGAATGAAAGGAAGCAAAGAAGGAATGACGAGCGAGATAAGCAGAAGGTGACATTGAGAAACTACTTCACTGAAACAAAACTCGTATGCAATGATCGAAGTAGATGCTGGGTGAATGTTGTCTGCATTATGCGAGGAGTGCAATACACAGCCAGAGATCATTAATTTTAGCACCAGGAAAAATTTAATTCCAAGCCCCATTAAAATACGGCCATCTTAAAAAGTTTTTTGTAGAGCTATAAGTCGCAAACAATGCTTTTCCCGAGATCGGAGTCCCACAAGAATGACGATGGTCAGTCGCTTCCCGTGAGTTCTTTTTATCAGCAATGTAGCCACGAGGACGTTCTCAGGCTTGACGCTTTCGGATACTCCGCAATGGGCAGTCCAAAATGTGGTAGGCAGACGAGCGTCCCGGATGTTGTGGCATTCGAATGAGGAGTCTCTCCGGGTTGCTATTTTCACACAGAAAGAATTGTAGCAGGCTGGGCTGTATGAGCTACCGTTAAGTGACTGTGATGTGTATATGTGACGCCAGTGGCTGCTAAACAAGTACGAAAGGTGGGAGAGCGCGGGCCAAAAACCAAAAGCCAGAACAACACGGAGCAGGACTTCTCGGCAGGCCAGATCTATTTCTGCCTAGATTTACCATTGATACACATTTTCAGAAATACATAGACTAAAAAAGAATTAATTCTGATCGCATAGCGAGATATCCACATTACAACCATAATAAAATTCCTCCTCACCGCGCTAAGGGCGTCGGTAGTGAGAATAAGCGCCAGTGGGCATTTCGTCAGATTTCAATCCGCCACCCGTAAACCGTCACCCTCTTCCACTGCCTTTCTCCTGCTTCCCTTTACCACATCTTGGGGAGATGAGAGAGGACCTGGACGAAGAATGGCTGATCAAAATAAAAATTACTAAGAAGACAATGACTCCGACAACAGAAGGCCTACGTGCAAAGTATACAGGCCCGCGAAGAAATATACGTGCAAAAATGAGGCTTGCCGGAGCGATGCCTTCTGGCATTGCTCAGGAAAAGCAACCTGGGTCTCACAAGCCCATCAGGTGGCTGTGTTCGAAACAGCCATTACATCCAGTGCAGTGGCATGAGGACTTGACGCGATTTAAAAATGCCACACATTTTGCACACTTGTGTAGTCGAAACTGAAACAGAATCAGCGTTGGAGTAGACTCGGGAGTGAGGGACAATGGACTCACAATTGAAATAGAGTCATAATTGGAACAGAATCAGAACTGGAGCAGAATCGCGAGCCAAAAAAGTGTGCATCGCATTTCGTCAATTGATCACTCCTAAATTTGAACGCGACTGAGTTAAGACTCCCGCTGTGCAGAAAATCCGGTGTCCTTGTCAGCGCTGTGAGCGGTAAATAGGGTTGCGTGAGGTGGCCCAGGTGGCCACTCCCGGAGATGTTTATGTTTATGTTTATGGGGGTTTAGCATCCCAAAACGACTCAGGCTATGAGGGACTCCGTAGTGAAGGGCTCCGAAAATTTCGACCACCTGGGGTTCTTTAACGTGCAGTGACATCGCACAGTTCACGGGCCTCTAGAATTTCACCTCCATCGAAATTCGACCGATGCGGCCGGGAACCAACCTAGGTGGGCTAACTAGATCACGTGAGCTTGTGGCGTCATCACAACCTACCCATCGGGATGTGAGCAAACCATCCACCCTGGCTGGTGGCAGTTAAATTAATCGTTGATCGCGAGAGTTTGCTCGGGAATAACAACTTGTGTCGCGCAAGACCCACTGGTGGAAGCACCTGGCACCGCATGGCAGTGTTGTCTCGCTCAACCGCTGCACCATTGCGCAAGGAGTGGTATTAGGACTCTCAGGTACATATGAATGGAATGTGAAGTTGAGAATGACCAGTTCCGCATATAAGGGAATTAACTCATTTACGCTATCGCGTTGTGCCCTTAAACCGGAGCTTAAGCGTTCCCTCCAATTCTTTTTTTTAAACCAGCAAAACCATTATGGCATCAGTGTTTTTGTTCACGTGAATTATAGTTCTGTTTTCAGCCTGGAGCTAAATATACATACACGTGCCGAAGACTGTCAAGTGAAAAATGTAGTGTCAAAGGCAGCAAAGAAAAAGGATACACACACCTATAAATCATGTCCGTGCTCATGTCTGCCACTGCTTTTGTTATTTCTCCGGTTCTGAGGTTTCAGTTTATTTAGTGCTATTTTATTATACCTCAAACCTACCATGAACCATGAGGATCATCTGATTGTAATTTCTCATTAAAAATCTTTTCTAACCAAGCTTGGAACATACACGACAAATTAGCGGTAATGGCCCCTCATGAAATTTAATAATGCGACAGCATTAGTTTTCAGATCATGTGATTTTGCGTCCTGCGTCTATCACAAAAGTTGTTGATTGGTTGAGAAAGGTGAAGTGACATTGTGAGGTCACAACAACCTGTCCTCCGGTTGTGTGCGGCCTGCCTACAGGGCCAGGTAGCAATTGCGTTAATTCAAATCTGTTGTCCCTGCCCACCGTGGCAGTGCACACCAAGCCATTTAGCGCCCTAGGTTTGTCCCGAAAGCCGCTGGTCGCTAGGGCGACGAAGTTTCTAAGTCACGTGACCGCGGCGTGAAAAGTCAGAACTAAAAAACAAGGAGGAGCGAGCAGCCGGTAAAGGGCGCTACGAACAGGCTGGAACAGATTCTCGGCGGACTTATTCAGCGCATGATTGTGTGTGTGCAAATAAAGATACAGTGACAGTGACAACATTGTGTATGTCGTGAAGGAATGGCCACAGACACATAAATATAGTGCAGTAACGTTGTTTCTAGTGCTGTCAAATTCAACACTTCAGGTGATTTAAGCGTGCCCATAATTTTCTTCTTTTTTATTGCTCACTAAGTATAAAGGTACGAGCACTGAATGATTTATGGCTTGTGTACGCTTTTTTGTCACTGATTTCAATTTTTCAATATTTCTTTGTTTTCATTTGGCATGCATTATGAAATTAAGTTTTTTAGCTTTACCACTGTAAACATTTTTCTGTCCGTACTGCAATGAAACGTCTCCGGCCTTATCTCCTTTATGTCCACTAGCATAAACAGCAGGTTTCGTCTTTTTGGTACATGTCTCATAAACTTCCCTGTCTATCAAATAACATAGGCTCAATACGTTCATACATACGGACGTGCATAGATATTGAAGCCCTTTTTTCTCGTCTTACACAACTAGAACCTTTTGTAAGTTATAAAACCTCTACCACTTTTCAGACTGAAATCCAACGCAGCGAGCTTTGCCGCCACACGAAGAAATGGACGATTTCAGACGATGAGGTAGACAGCAGTTGATAATGAATATTGATACATGAAGACGAAATTCCAGTACACTGCTCGTAGTATGTATAGCATGCGTCACACTTTTGTATTTTTCTCGTGTGGTGCACTATACCTGCAGTAAGAGCGACGCCAGGACTTTACTCTTGGGGTGAGGATAAACGTGAAAGCTGAAAGTTCCATAGGGATAGGAACTGAATAAAAAAGGCTTATTTGATGGCAGACACCGAAGTAGACGGGTCGATGACTGTGGCAGTGCGTCCTGGTACAACACCGGACATTATCGGATAGGGTAAAAAACGAGCGTTTGTTTTTATGCCTCGCAATTATTTCCTATTGAAGTGGAAATAAAACAATGATTTCAACATCTTCACGCTATTCTTTGATAAAATATGTACGTAAGAGTACTTAGAAGAAAAGATTGCAGCACCACGGCTCAGAAAGAATCCTAGTGTGGTGATGATTACATTGTTTAGGTGAGGGTAACTAACGGGGCTAGCATAATTCATCCTATGGTGACCAGGATTTTGTGAACGGTCTGATTATTAAAAGTAGGTGCTAGTCCCAAACTGCAGCGCAGGAAGCTAGAATTTTGTCGACGGCAGTAGTGATGCAGTATGTCATTATTGAGTGAAATTTCCGGAAAGCAGGTCGCGCAGGGAATACGTAGCAGCCAACAAAGCACCTACAACAACTGATACGAGCCTCGTGCTAGGCTTTTCTGGTGTGAAATGATCGGGGAAAGGGTCTTGGACCAAAGCGTTCCACTGACGTGCCAGTGATTCGTTCCGCTGCCTCTTTCCATCAAAATATTCCATCCATCATTCCATTCTGTCCATAAAAATATGGTTGCAAGTGGGAGAACGAGAGGAAGGGGAAGAAGTTCTTATTTAAAAGAGGCAAGGCAAAATGTCTTCATTCTTTTCTGAGGGACTGAATAATTGGAAAGAATAAATTAGAGTGATCTCAAAGAGAAATTTCGAAAGACTCTTAGGGACAGGCACTTTTGCAGAATCGCGTACTTCAGAGTGGAACGACGTATGACATTCCGAAAAAGAAAACCCCAGAAAACACAGATTTTGCGATTGATCTCCTATCGCGTTTCTACGAGAATACACGCAGTGATTTCAGTGGTGATCCTTTTTCGTGTTTTGTTTCTTTCTCAAGGCGTTGCTTGGAACCAAATAAGCTGTGGTTAAGGATTTCATTCCGCCTATAATGGGGGATAAACCACAGCAGTACCGAAAGGATTCAGCGAAGAAAAACATCCGGTGCAACGAACGGCACATGGCTGCCAGTCCTGGCTGAAGTTGAGAGAGATGTTTTTCGTTTAATTTCACCTATGCTATTTTTTCTCTCAATTTCTGTACTTTATTTTCTGTTCAATAAAGGCACGTGCTTCTTGGACATGTGGGCAACTCGCAGGCAATGCACGCATGTTCCTATGCCTCGTGTTATCGTCTGGTTTTATGGAGTCTGAAAATGGCAGATCCGGATACACCAACGACCCATGTTTTTCTTTTATCGCATATGTGTTTCCACCTGACTACAGTGAATATCGGCCCTATGATTAATAAAAGCGACTGCTAAAATTGCTCGCCGTGCCCAGGGGCAGCGTGCCTGACCCGCCAAATATCTGGGATCATGGCAATTTTTTTTCGCATTCATTTGGCGTTCTTGAACACCGAAAGCATGAAAGCATCGCGACAAACAAATATTTGTGAGTATCAAATGCGTTCATTACTTAGAGTAAATTCACCTTACCTTGCATGCCGCGTCCACGTCTTCAAAAGTGAACACATAAAACAGCAGTCAGATAAGCCGAGAAGACAAATTTCAGCGCTGGCCTATGGTCGTTTGAGCACCCGCCTCGCATGCGGGATGTGCAGAGTTCGATCCTCAGTGCGGCCGGCCGGGTACCCGCCGGTGATGAAATGTGTAAAAGCTTTCCACTGGCCTGGTGGTCGGCTTATCTGCGGTTAAATGCTTGAAAAAGAAGCCTTCCACCCGGCTTGAGCAGACGAAAAAACCTTGTTCAATGGCGCTCTTTGACCCCAGATGCCCTCGCGCCATACATAATCTTCCTCCAATAACATACACATAAGTTTGAAAAATTGTTTATTGCCTCGAATGGCAGTTACCGCCGCCGCCTGTCTTTCACTGGAATCCTGCGTTGAGACACTTGCCTTCTCTACGTCAGTCTAGACGGGGCTGTGATTGGCTCATCGAAAACTGCAAGGAATTTCGTGGACGGTTGAGGATGGTGAGCGTCAAGCGGCAGACGGCGCTTTGTCACTGCCTTCCAGTCTACCCTCTATTCTCGTTGCCGGGCGAGCGAGTGCCGCCCCCCCCCCCCCCCAAGAAAAAAAAGCAGAAGCAGTAGAGTCAAAGGGGCATAGCGTGGTCTCAGCCACGGTATTCTTTTTGAACGCGACAGTGTTAAGCAGCTCGTGTGGCAGAAAATCCCCAGAGAAGAAGCCCAGGTGGCAGGTGGGCCGCCTAGGTCACGTGACCTTGTAGCGCCATCATAACCTGCTCACCAGACAGCAAGCAAGCAGACCACTATGACAGGTGGCAGTCAAATTAATGACTGGTCACGGGAGGTTGCTCTGAAAGAGCAACAAGGTCGCACAAGCCCCCCCGGTGGCAGCACCTGCCATCGCAAGGCATTGGCGCGTCCTTTAACCTCTGCAGCAGAGCGCCAGGAGCGGTATGAGGACTATCAGGGACCTATGAGCGTTAAGGAAGAAAATGTCTAATTTTGTCAAATGAGCATCCACTCATTGCCGCTACCATATCTCATCCTCAAGGCGGAGCTTAAGTGTCCAGCCGGTTTTTTTTTCTCGCTCCCTCCGGCATACAAGTTGAGAAAGAAAATGAACATTCTCGTTTTTAACTTCTAATATCTCAGGGGCTACATAAGCAGGGCTGAAAAGGTGTTGCGGCAAGACGGTGGGTGGTTCAATATGAGTCTTTCGCGTTTCTTAGCCTTTTTTAGGAAGCCTTTAAGAAGGCCAGTTACACTACAATGGAGACCAAACCAGGAAAGTATTTTGGGGACCTTTTTTATGTCGAGGACTCGCAGCGGGGCATAATGTGGGATGGTCAATGTACTGTACAAGGCCGTGGAGGCTATTTTCAGCCAGAAACCTGAGCAGGCTCCGGCCCTTAGTGTTTTCTGTCAGCAACAGGGCAAGATTTTCTCTCTGCTAGCCCTTAGACCAACTCCCCTTAGTAGTCTGGGTCATGAAACCCTTGTTCCCGGATACGTCCACAACAGGTGGCGAAGATCCACATCAGGGGCGGATGTGGAACATTTAAGACATGCTTCTTGAGAGCTCCATCGGCACGTCACCGAAGGCGTAAGGGCCACCTTAGCCCTAAGGCTTTGAAGAGGCGCCCCCTCCAATGTCGTTAAGTTCTGAAGGAGGGGGTAAATGCACGAGGGAATCAGGACACGCGCTCGCCTCAAAAGAGGGCGTCAAGATGAAGAGCGGAGAGGGGGACAAAAGGATGGCTAGTTAGGGAAGCATTCATGGTTGGTGCTGGGCGTTGGAGCGTCTGCTCTGCTTTGGTGAACGTTCCGCGCATTTTCTTGTGTCCAGTGTAGCTGGATGCATTTCGTTATTTTCTTAATCGCAGCATGAATCTCTTTGGTTATGTTTACAGCCTTTGAAACTATCTGGGTCGTCCAATAGCCGGTAAAAAGTTAGTGTAAATATGAGCTCCTCTTATACACACAAAGTTATTCATAGCCTCCATAGAATCAAACATAGCGTAAAGCTTCATCACAAGAGGGTCCGGGTGGTCCGAGGCATTTTCCAGAGGTGCCAATAACTCAGTGTGTGTCGGGCAAGTAGTAGCGGTTCTAGCACCCTTGGCTATGGCCGATACGTCCGTATAAGCGATGCACATTCCTGTACTTATCTCAAGTACATTTCGAAGTGTCGGCTTCTTTTTGCGACGTAGTTTAGCTGTATTGTTTGTAGATATTGTCGCGTATGTCCACAGAAGGGGATCTGTAATTTTCAGTGTTTTTGCTGTGAAGTCAACAAGAACGGCTCCGGCGGGCGGATTCTAGTTTCTTTTTATTTGTCGTATTGCCTCTTCCTGTACAAATTCAGTCTAGTAAGTCTTGTATATTCGTAGAATCTGGATAAATATGTGTTAGTTTTGGCAGGGCCGTGACGCTTCGCATTACGGTCTTATCAATGCAATAGCGTTAAGGAGCTCGTGTCTCAGAGAATCCGGTGTCGTCGTCGGCTCTTTGACCATGACCGAAAAATGACCCAAAAATCCCCAGATAAGCAAAATTGCAGGTAGGTAGGCCCCCTAGGTGACCTAAGCTTATGGCGTCATCACAACCTGCCAACTGGATTGCGAGCGAACTGCGTACCGTGGCAGGTGGCAGTTAAATTAATGACTGATCATTCTGGTAGAGCAACCTGGATCGCACAAGGCCCACCCCTGGAATCACCTGCCATCGCAGGGCAGTGGCGTATCGCTTAACTGCGCCATGAATGGTATGAGGACTCCACGGTATCTATGAAAGTTAAGCAGAGTATGACCAATTCTGCATACATGAGCATTAACCAATTCAATCTATCGCGTCATACCCTTAACGTATGACGCTTAATATAGAGGGGCTCAACCGTCCTCTCTATTCTTATCTATCGTTTCCAACGCCGCCCACTGTCGTCTGGTCAATCAATAAAACTGAGCCTGGTATACTATCTAGGGATGAGGTATTGAACACACAAGACATCTGGCCCGCTCAGTCAGGCCTCCTCCTCTCCTATATGACACGCGTTTGGTCAAGCGTTGGTTAGTCGATGCTGCCTTCTCTCTTCTGTGGAGCCATTGTGTTTCTTTGTCAGACTTATGAATGTCAACCCCAAGTAATCTCAGCTCGTCCAATTCTGGTAATGTCTGGTTTCCAATTTTGAGGGTGGCTGCTAACTGCTTATTTTCTCTTTCTGTTAGCCGCATGAACGTGGCTGGACAAAAACGAGTCTAATCCTGCTTCGCGGAGGTACTCTTGCAAGGTATTTAAGGCCTCTTGTAATTCAATATTTTGCGTCTCCAAGTGCTTATGAGTTGATCATATCGTGGCATCATGTGCGTAAATCATGAACAGTACATATGGCATTTCCGCTAATTTGCACACCAATGGTAAGAAAGATTTAATAATAGTAAATGGGGCGAAATCCGAACCTTGTGGTACTCCACTATTCAGGTATAATTATAAATTTGTTTTCCATTGAGGCGCATAGCGAATGATCGGTCCTTTAGCCGGTTGTGTCCAACTTTTTTAATATGTAAGAGAATGACCATGTCTTCCATTTCCTCCGGAATATTGGCGTGTGACACGTGTTCATATGCCTTCACCACATCCGTAACCACCACCGTTCGCACAAGGTTGCTATGAGGCGACACAATAATGACCTGTTCAGCCAGCCCAGTAAACCCAGTTTCTGTGCTTAGACTAGGCGGGTACCCAATATGTCGTAGATGAAATTTTTGCTGCCTCTCTAACCTCTATTACAAGCGCGTGGCAATCAACTTCTCATAAATTTTACAAATTGTGGATGTTAGCCAGGTAGGCCGTAATGACTGCATGCTGGTTGGACGTCTACCTGTCTTTGATACACGAACCAGCAGCGAATGCTTCCAGTCTAGTGGAATTTCTCCGTTTTGCCTAACCTCATTCATTTAAGCCAATTTGGCATTAATCGCTTCTCTTTCTAAATTCTTGAAGGCCTCATTTGGCCCGTTTACATGTCTTGTAGTTTTTCTTTCACTGGCTTCTTCAATAACAGCCACTAGCTCCAAAGTTGCATTGGAGCTACTGGCTAGATATTTAGGATCGTCTGAAGTGGCGGTGCTCGGCTTGCTGTGCGCGTCATACGGCCGCTTGGTGACGTCACTTCATTTTTCTTGCCATCGCTGGGATTTTCTGTACCATCGGCGAGGACACACACACGCCGCCGCCTTTTCTCGTAACAGGTCGAGTAATGCTTTCATATTAAAAAAAAACTAGAGGCCGTAACATACGTATCGTGGCCTCTTCTTTGGCTTTGTTAAGCTATTTTAACTTGAAATGCTGCGCATTGGTTAGCCATCCATAATTCGAGCTATATCACGCGAAGCGGCGCAGTTTTGAAGCAGGTGCAGGTATAAAATAGGTCGTCCCTACAGCATCGTTGTAATGGATCAGGTGAAAGCAGTTTAAGCAGACTGGGAACCGTTCTTTACAGCGAGATGCTTTTTTTTTCTGCAGCCACTTACAGCCACTGTGGCGCAGACAACAACTACCGGATGCGAGTGAACAGCGTGTGGGGCTTCATGCCTTCGCTAAGAAAAAGAGAGCGGGCGCGTGTGCGCTCGCGAGTACGCGAAAGGGAATCCATGAATGCGGGTTTTGCTTCGGGTGAGAAGGAGGCGCACGTTTGTGCGCACGTTTGTGCGCGTTGTAATTGTATTGCTCCGTGCTTACTGTCAAGGATTCCTCACGTAGAGGAATGGGAACTGACTGGACGTATGCAGGAGCAGAAAAATTGAAACAAGTACATATAAAAATACAAAAAAGCGGGCTAGTTGGGCGGGAGAGATGCAGCGGGCTTCACCGCCACCGGTAAGGAATACTATGTAAGTTTAAATAGAAGTAGCTTTTGTTTATAATTATTTTCCGCGTATTTTTTCTTCAGAAAAGCAGTACGTTCAATCTTGATCATTCTGTGCTCGTTTATTTCTTTGCTACGTTGCATCATGATGTACCGCTATGGATGCTTGAAAGTACCAATCCTGCCTCGGATGCGAAAACCCGGCTGGCAGCGTTGAATAAAGAACAAAAAGATATGAAAAGGCAGGCTGATTACACGCCATCAAGGAAGAAATTCACTTTCTAATCGAACAAACCCTAGCATTTCAGGATATTTTTAAACCGAGGAAACCAACTCAAACGAACAAAAATAATACCTGCTTCTTACTGACATTCTCCGGGGCTAATCGATGATTGCATGCCAAAAGGGTTGCGTTTCAAATTGTTTCTACGTGTTTCTACGTGTCATTGGGAGGCGGAAAATACAGAAGCCAAAGCCAAAGCCAAGAAAAATCTACAAGGGAATCGAATTTTATCAAGAAGTACTACAAAAGGATTCCTCACAGTGTCTTCTAGGAAAGGTATATGGCCCCTTCACTTGTCGTAGCTTTTACTACTCATCAAAAAATTGGAGGTGACACTTATGCTGCACTTTAATGGTATGACGAGATAGCTTCAGTGGGTCAATGCCTATATATGAAGAATTGGCCATTCTCGATTTTACCTTCAGAGATCCTCGGGTGTCCTCATACGCCTCCTGGCGCTGCGGTGCAGCGGTCAAGCGATGCGTCACTGCCCTGCGATGGCAGGTGCTGCCACCGGTGGGCCTTATGCGACCCAGGTTGCTCTTCGAGAGCAACCTCTCGCGACCAATCATTTATTTAACTGCCCCCTGCCGCGGTGCGCAGTCTGGTGGCAATCCGGTGGGCAAGTCGTGATGGCGTCACAAGGTTACGTGACTTGATGGAAACAACTGGACAGCGCTAACAGACAGGACGGAAGAAAAGAATACAAACACATGTGACTAAGACGTCTTCTTAAATTCATTGCGTGACTTAGGTTGCCCACCAGCCTTCTAGGTTGCTTCACTAAAAATTTCTTTTGGATTTTTCACTCACGGTCAACAAAACCGACGAGGATTACGCCGGATTTTCGGCGAGACGAGGTTCTTAACGCCATCACGTCAAAATGCCCCCTCTATACTGTTTCTTACACAACTAGGGGCACGTGTTTCGTATGCACATTTATCTTTATTTAATCAATCAATCAATCAATCAATCAATCATTTTATTCAGACATGAACTTGTATGCACAGTACATGCCCACGAGATGAGACAAAAGGAAGAAGCTGCTGGCATTCTTCCTGACGAGGCCTCACCCCGGACCTGATCCCTTTCTTGGATGTGGCAGTAGGTCAGCCCACGTTCGGTGATAGATCACACAGCTTTTCAACCAGGCGCGCTTTGCTCATGAATTGAATGAGAAAGGAGTCGAAGCACAGCACTCAAGCTACACTGTGAATAGGCCAACATCTCCCTCAGTCTCGAAGAGGGTACGCTACGGTCAGAGGAAAAATGGGGTTTGGGGTCAAGGGGTAGGGATGGGAACTGCTGGCAGGCCCACGCCTACCACATGGTGTGGGCCTGCCAGCAGAACCCATCCATGCCCCCTATCCCAAACCCCACCCGAGAGGACTGGGAGGCGACCCTGTCCGGCTGCTGCATCCTCGGGGCCCAAATGGCCTTAACGCAGCGCGCTTGGGCTGCGGCAACTACCAATGGCGTGCGTGACTAGGCATCCCACCCAGTGGTTGTAAGAGCGTTACCCTTCAGGTCATGGCCTCCCCCCACCTCTCTCTATAAATGATTACACAATAAATGTTTTCAACCGCACCATCGCCAATCCCCTACAAAGAGAAGGCAGTGGATGTCCGACGAGGGCAGGAGAGCTAACACCTCGATGTGCAAGCGACGAGGATTATGGCGATCGGCCCTCAGTGAATCTGAGCATTGAGTATCCAATCAAACAACAAAAACTAGACTTTATTTTTAACGCTTTATTTGCATAGTAACCCACTTCCCTCTAGGCAAGTGTCTTGACGCTCTGCCAAGTTTACTGAGCGCGCCATCGCCGCTGGAGCTCTTGGCGAAAGATGCAAGCGCCATGATGTTACTGGAGCATAGCATGTTGGTGCGCTGCCAAGTTTTGCACTGCGTACACCACCTCACCAACGAGCTAAAAGCTAACCCTTTAGAATAAGACGATGTTGCGTACGGGAAGAAGTGGTAGTTCGGCCGCCTCACGTGCGTATTTTTTATCGAAGCATGAAGATCTACACAACTCCAATTTTCTTCTGGCACTTAAAAGCCGGTGCTCGTTACAATCGAGGGCGTGTTAGAATCGAGTAAATGCAGTGTTAAAAATTTACGATAGGAAGGCAAGCTGCTTTTAAGCCGTCCTCACTGAAGCAAGGAACGTTCTAAAATTCGGCCCTTAGTGTTCAAGGACTTCCCTAGAGTAAACAGAGCATTGACTCTAGTGAGGCAGCCTGGGGACAATCTCAATCACGTCGTGCTCGGTGAGCTCATGGAACGCGTAAGAAACAAGGGTATGAATGTCATTGCTGCGCGAATACACCATGGTACCCCAAACTCAGTTCGAGTTTCGGCCGAAACTCTTTATCGAGGATGTTCTCCAGAAAATCAATCACGAGATGGTAGACCATCTTAGTTAGATGCAGACACATGCCATCTTCTCGCAAGACCTTATAAGGGTTCCTGCGATAACTTAACGTATGACGCCATTACCGACGACCTGGCGGCTACAAACGGCGGGGACCGAGTATAAAACTTCGGCTGCTCCGACATAATCCACCTAAGAGGCCGCAGCACGGTACCGTGAGTTTTGCTTCTGCGCCTTCTTACAGCTGGCGATGGCGGGTCTCTGCTGCACAAATACTATCCACCGCATAAGTCACGCCGTCTACGCGGACATTACCATGAATGGGTCCGAGGAAATTGTGTGCCAGGAGGCAACAGACGCCACTATTAGTTACGCACAGCTAGTGTGTTTGACGTGCTGTCGCGAGAAGTTGGAACTGCACCTGCTGCCTTCACGCCCGCGTGACCCGTCACGCTTGACGGTCATCCTTAGTGGATACCCTATCCGCCACAAGGACAGAATCTGTGCCCTCGGACTCGGCATAGAGGAGAAAGGCAGAGTGGACTTCACGATTCAGCTGCTCCAGCGCCAAATCCACACGGTTATGAGCATGGTACGGTGCGTGTCCATCTGAGCACGTCAACCGGGAGAGACAGGCATCCTCCGAGTGCCACATTCTTTAATCTATACGCATCTAACCTTGCGCCAGGGTAGAGTACGGCCAAATGGAAGCAGCTGTTCGCGAGATAGCGACTACTGCGCTAGGGATACGGGTTCGCACGGGGACGATAGCACTTCATTTTCTCTCGTCACGAACAGCACCCTCATCTCTGAAAACAATTCATCATCATCATCATCATCATCATCATCATCATCATCATCATCATCATCATCAGCCTTACTACACTCACTGCAGGGCAAAGGCCTCTCCCATGTCTCTCCAATTAACCCTATCCTTTGCCAGCTGCATCCACCCTTTGCCTGCAGACTTCTTAATCTCATCCGCCCACCTAACCTTCTGCCGCCTCCTGCTACGCATACTTTCTCTTGGAATCCACTCCGTTACCCTTAAGGACCAGCGGTTATCTTGCCTTCGCATTACATGCCCTGCCCAAGCCCATTTCTTTCTCTTGATTTCAACTAGGATGTCATTAACCCGTGTTTGTTCCCTCACCCACTCTGCCCGCTTCCGGTCTCTTAACGTTACACCTATCATTTTCCTTTCGATGGCTCGCTGCGTTGTCCTTAACTTAAGCTGAACTCTTTTCGTTAGCCTCCACGTTTCTGCCCCATAGGTGAGTACCGGTAAGATTAAGCTGTTGTACACTTTCCTCTTGAGGGAAATTGGTAAACTGCCACTCATGATCTGCGAGAATTTGCCATATGCGCTCCACCCCATTCTTATCCTTCTAGTTATCTCCCTCTCATGATCCGGATCAGCTGTCACTACCTGCTCTAAGTAGACGTATTCCGTCACAGCTTCTAGGCTGTCGCTGCAAATTGTGAACTGTTGTTCCCTTGCTAGGCTGTTGGACATTACCTCGGTTTTCTGCATGTTAAATTTTAGACCCATCGATCTGCTCTGCCTGTCTAACTCATTGATCATGATTTGCAGTTCACCTTCTGAGTGACTCAGCAAGGCAATGTCATCAGCAAATCGCAGATTATTTAGGTATTCTCCATTTATTCTTATTCCCAACTGTTCCCAATTCAGGCCTCGAAATACCTCCTGTAAACATGCGGTGAACAGCATTGGCGAGATCGTGTCTCCTTGCCTGAGTCCCTTCCTAATTGGAATTTTATTGCTGACATTATGGATGACTATAGTAGCTGTGTAGTTGCTATATATATCTTCCAGTATTGTGACATAAGGCTCTTCTACCCCCTGATTACGCAATGCCTGTATGACTGCTGAGGTTTCCACTGAGTCGAATGCTTTCTCGTAATCAATGAAAGCTATATATAGAGGTTGGTTATATTCTGCACATTTCTCTATCACCTGATTGATAGTGTGAATATGGTCTATTGTGGAATATCTTTTACGAAAGCCTGCCTGATTATTTGGTTGATTAAAGTCTAACGTTGCCCTGACTCTATTAGCGATTACCTTAGTAAATACTTTGTAGGCAACGGATAGTAAGCTGATCGGCCTGTAACTTTTCAAGTCCTTGGCGTCTCCCTTCTTATGAATTAAGATAATGTTTTCAATATTCCAAGCTTCTGGTACTGAAAACAATTAGACGCACATAATTCCAGCCAAATACAACCGCTACGTGAAAAAGCACAGTCTTACGATGTACTTGAGTGCCTTAGCTACGCAGCGCACGAGGATACCCTTACATACACAGTCAGTCCAAACTATGCTTTACGAGCGCGCCCTGATCCACGTCTCACCTGCACTGCTTAATATGCCCCCGGACAGACATCAATCCAGAAAGTAACGCCGTAGACACAGGACCCAGAATTTCAGGAACTGGCTGTGCACACACGCCTCGTCACTTCCAGGACTCGGGGGAAGAACCACAGTTGGGGTTGAGACCAGCGGCTCTAGGTGCTCGTTGCTACTGAACTTCAAGCGACTAGATGCGCCTTGGGCCTCATGAAACTCGCCATTGCTAAAGCAGTAGAGCATGTCGTACACGGCGCATGGACGAGTACTGCTATTGAACCAGTCATCATCCTTATAGACTCGCAAGAAGTGTGCATGCATACGCTTCCAATGGAGCTCAGCCACACCGTGGCACCAGTGACGGGTCGTTCACAGGCCGCTTCCTCCTTTTACAGCATCGTGTAAGTGTCAGTGCATTCACATGTTCCTGGAATCAGCGGGCACACGCGCTCTCCTGAGGAGCATGAAATTGGGTTCCCTCGTGGACAGTCCGGGATTCGTCCAGAAAGAAGGAACAGGTTTGAGCGTGGATTTCTCTTCATGCAGTAATTAACGCGGCCTCCGCGAGGACGTCGTATGCGCCATCCACCTGACCGCATAATCCCTCAAGAGGAAGCTGCGCTATAGGGCTTACAAAATTACACCATCCCAAATCCTCACAACTGCATTTTAGTCATACTAGAGACAGATCCCCAACGTGTGCCTTTTGCGCAGACCCACCGACCCTATACGACATTGCCCGGGAACCTGCAAGCACCCTTAAATCTCCCTTCCGCTACCCCACCTATTCCCGGAAATTCTGGATTGGTGCATTTCTTCATCTCGAAGTTGTTTTTGATCGTAATTTTTTCGTATATCATACCATTGCACCATAAAAAACAATGTATCCGCAGATCCGTCCTCGGGACGCTCGTAGTTAATTCACTATTTACTGACAAAACCGCAATGTATTAGTTTTATATGGCAGTCTTAACTACTCGGCTCGACCGCAGACAAACTTGCAAAGCAAGAAACCAGTAGACAGCGAAGCCGACAAAGATGACGTGAATCCGAGGAAAGAGCTAATAGGAGGTAATGCTGTAAAAAGAAAAAAATATGCATGAAAGTTTTGAACAGCACTCGAGTACTTATACGACTGGAAAGGCTGCTTTAGAGGAAGACGTTTCGGATATATTTCGCATTAAAAAAGAGGGAGACAAGTGTGTGAGCGCCCCGTCAGTAGCCTTCACAAAGAAGGAAAATGCATGCCTAGAAAAAAGCACGTGCATCAACATTTTGTGGTTGCCTGCTGCGCTGGACCAGAGGGAAATTAAAACGAAAAAAAGAAGAGGAAAATAAAAAAAATTCAAGATGAAAGGCAGCGCTTTCGCGCATACGTATCTGGAAACTGCTTTACTTTGCCTTCATGCGTGCAATAAGCTTAGGTCGATGTCCAGTCCTATGAACCATGCGCAATATTTTTGCTGCCCTTTGAGTTGCTTACCGCTAGTAACCAAATCCGAGCCATCAACAAGTGAGCTCAGAGCCTAGCTGCCTCTTATCATGCGCCAAGTTTCCTGCTGTGGCTAACCGAATTCCATGCAACGACAATCCTCCAACTGAAGAAACCGAAAACTTCTAGGACAGCATAAATGAACACCGAAAAAAGATTAAAACACGCTAAAGAAAACATGCGATTGTGGATGGTGTGAAAACCGGCTGGGATGAAGCGGTAATCGTAACAACAGAAAGAACCGCTTTGACAACACATCTAAAGTTCTTGAGTATCCAGACGCACATTGAACTGACACATTAAACAACTGAAGGCGTCATTCGTCATTTTAAAAATCCAGAGGAATGCTGAAGGTCAAATTGGGACGGAGTAGAAAACGACGAATTGTGCAGTGGCGCGGGCAGTCGGTTCCCCTCCTCCTCTCTTTCGGTGCGAGCGCCAGGAGTTCTGCATTGCATCAAGTTTTCGAATACCTCAACAATTATATAACAGCTACCGACAGATTCCCTTGCTAATTGTTTCCAAAATTTCCGCATTCAGAAGAGCATTTGGGTATTTTCATATATTTAATTATTTAATTCTCAGATATTCTCTCCCGAAATTTTTTTCTTCCTTTTCTTTTAAATTACTATGAAATTTCACCCAAGGCACAATCGTTTGCTTGACACCAGTTTACCCTATTCTATGGGGTCTCCCATTGAACCCTGGCCAATCCCCCGTCATGGGTATGTGCCATGTGACCAATGCAACAACAACAGGAGAGCTCGCGTCGTTCCAATCCCCCACCGTGGGTATGTGCCATCGTATTTGAGGCAACAACAGCAACAACAGCAAGCCGTTCGCCATTAAAATCATTCTGTAGCCATTTGTCATCTCATCTCATTCATCAGCCTGCCGTCACGTAACATATGGTGTGAGGTGCTGGGGTCCCTTCATCGCCATCCTGGTCCCGGAGCGTCGGCTTCCTGCGCCTGCCGTGGACGTCGGCCGTGTGTACTTGGTCCACCCCGCCCGGCTGTGCCCCAGCCCGCCAGACCTGAACCGACCTCGCCGCTCACCCCAACCCCGTCCCCCGTCCGGACCACAGGACACGACGAACTGACGACGTGGCCGCGACCAGAATTACCCGACCGACCCGAGACGCTGCCCACAAGTGAAGACGCTGCCCCCTTGCCCCTGCCGTTCGGTGTGTCCAAGGACCTCGGCCATTGGCCTTTGGCACCCTACGACCCGGATGCTTCGTGGACCTGGACTCAAACGCCGATGATGTCAACCGTGACGGCAAGCCCTTCACCTCCTTCTTCTGTATTCAACCATTTTTCAAGCCTATCGTCATCTACAGCATTTCGTCTTCAGTGCCAATCTGAATCTGAAGGCGTTCGCGTTGTCTTTGTTCTCTCTTCGTCCTTGTTTCATGCGTTGGTACCATGTTCCATAGTTATGCAAACCAACTAGCCCAGCTGTCTACCCTTAGTGCCAATCTTCTCGTTCGCGATCGGGACGATCCCCTGGCGGTCCCGGGTAGTGCGACGGATTAGAAGACGACGAATTGTGCAGTGGCGCGGGCAGGAATGCTCGCGCCAGGCCGTTCGTTATTGAAATCATTCTGTAGCCATCTCTCATCTCATCTCATTCGTCGGCTTGCCGTCACATAACACTATCAGCTGTTTTAGGCTGCAGCAGTTTCACTTTGAGCGAGGTTTTTTTTTATTGGAATGGACATAAAAGGAGACGTTGGTACTTGATTAGAGTTCTTTATTGAACCCTAAAAGCCAGGTTTGTTTGTTTTTGGCTTGATCATTGTTCTTCATCCTGGTCAGGCTTCCTTCTGTCGAGCTTTATGCCAACTATACTGTGACGTACCTGTATAAGCTCTCGTACATCCTGTCCAATCTGGATAGCATGAACAAAGGTGGCATAGTCTTTTAACTGCCCAGCATATCACAGCGTAACAACCGTGGAGCGGTTATAACGTTTATATTCACTCCAAGTTAAAATAATCTTATTCGCGCCCAATCAAATTTTCAATATTTCGCGCCTTTTTTCTCTGTCTCGAATAACCGAGCGACGATTTTATTATTATCTCGATTAGCGAACGTTGATGTGCCGACCAGCAGTCACAAAATGTTATGGAGTTCTCCTTGCATCTCAGACTTTTGCGATTACGGCCCAGCTCATGCGTATTATTTTTCTCAGAGTGTCTGGTGGCATATATCCATCCTGGAGAATCTGCCCAGAATCGGGAGACGCGGGGTGGCTGATTAGTGAGACACGATGTGCACAAAAAAATGAAAAGACGTTTAACACAAGTGTACAACCAGTGGCTAGCGTTATCTGCTTCCCAAAATGGCTAGCGGAATGTTGACGCCGCGGGTAACGGTACCTTATTATGCTCTTTTTTTCTGGGTGGACAAAATGAGTGCATTTTTGTCCCCGGAATATGTGGGCAGAGACTAGCGGATTTGATCGGGAACCGCGTTGGCGGCCGACGTCTCACACCCGTCCTCACCGCGAAGTCGGATGCTACGTCGGCTATGAACTGCTTCTGCCAATGACGTTGTCGCTGATGTCGTCAGCAAGGGAAATTGACTCAGTGCGATTGAAACCTGTAAAATCGAACGAAGAATTTTTGGCTCTGTCTCCGAGACGTGTTTCAAGGCGTTTGGCGGCGTCTTTTATAAGACTGCGCGTCCACTTATGAGAATGAAGGTCAGACGAGGCGCGAGGCATAGGATTCGTGAACGAGGTGGCCGCCCAACTAGCAGTCCCTCGATATAGAAGCACGCTGTTAGAAAGACAGCTTGAAAGAATCACTCTGCGATAGAGAAAACATAGCCATCAATCTCTCTTAGCAGGGAGCACAAGTTTAGCATCCGGTTCGCACACAGGTTTCCTGTGTACGTTCATAGCGTACAAGCCTGCGAACATCGCAAATTTCCTGTGACCTAAATCGTAACCTGCGTGTGTTTCTCCCAATGTAGGGACTCGATTTAACAACAATAAAACCGCATGAAGCTCGACTTTAATGCCCCAAAATGCAGTAGATTCGGGAGTTGTGAAGCTGGCGTACTGAAGTCCCTTGAAAATAAAATGTTGCGAGCAAATATTTTACACTAATATATGTTATGATAGTGATTACAAACTTCCCTTATGTCTTCCATGAAGCATCAGAACGCAAGGTGCTCTCAGTTTGAGAGAGACAGTTCTTAACTATCAACGTTCGATAGCATACTGAAGTCACGAATTAATTCTCCTGGTAAACTTGGCTGCAACCAGTTGAAGTCTGTAAATTAATATTTATGGTAACGATCATATTGTGGCTGACGACAAAAGTTATCATTGTACCAGCGTAACGTCGCTCTAAGTAGTGGCGCGTCAAGTGAGCGGTAAGTTCAGTAGAGTTAAGGTTGTTACAAGCTACAGGTGGAATTAGCCTTGTGGATTCTGCCGGCAATTGCTCCACCGTAGCGACACTAAAATGTTAATTCATTACAATAGCAAGGCGGGCGAGTTGGTGATACATATTTGAAAAATTACAGCGCGGAAAACGGGGACTTCAAGAGTAGAAAACACAGGACAAGTTAAGAGTCAGCGCTTGCCCTGTGTTTTTTACTCGAAGTCCCCGTTTTCCGCGCTGTAATTTTTCAAATAAAATGTTAAATAAGCCCCACAAATCAGGCACATACCTGAGACCTTGTTGATCTATATCGCTATGCACACAATCAACCATAATAGTCAATAGCTAAGTCCTGCTTTCATCTTCTGGAATCCAGATCCGAGTCCAGGAGAAACTTTAAAAGAAGGCGTGAAGACTCCTTTCTACATAACTGTTTTCCGCCAGGGTAGACAATGCCCTGCAGGGAACTGTGAGAGACTCCTGTATTCTTGAGGGAACCGAACAACACACACTTTTCTGCGTTGTACATTGGACAGCACACAAGATAATGTTCTATATCCCGCCACATACCACACCTGGAGCATAGCAGAGACGAAGGCTGGCCCGTCTTATACATCCACGAAGGGGTACGAGTTGAACACGTGCGAATGTCATGGAGTAAAATGGCTTGTTTTTTTTTGTCCCATGGTCACACATGTCTGGTTGGGGGAACTCCACAGGGTACTGAAATGGCTGAGTGCCGTTTCTCTGAAGAGTCTCTTGGCATCATGGGAGACTTTTTAATGAATTTCCTGAAAACGCTTTATGGGCGAGGCTGACCGGCACCTCGCTGCCTATGACATCCATGAGTGAGGGAAACCATTGGAAATTACATGCCAACAAACTGGGATGTGCATCTTTACAGAGAAAATCATTAAATGAACACCCCGAAAATTGGCGTGTTCATCCTCAGAGCCACGCGCCAGAACTCACGGAGTCATTTTAAAGAGACATTGAAGGCAGCTCCTTCCAATTATTTTTTATCAGTAAAATTACATTCCCAGCGGGCTTTTCATGACTCAGCTGAAATTAGTTCGGTAGAAAATTCGAATTTATTCCTGACAGATTTCAAGTTTAAAGCCGAATGTTTTCTTGCGCAATTGAGTTCCTCTTGACGTTCATGGTAACGTCAATGCTATTCAGAACTTTTAAGATTTCTGGGTGCAAATGGGTTGTTGCGGTACCTCTTTGCTCCAGAGATCTGCTCATAAATGAAGAAGTATTGACGTCATCACAGTTTACATGTGAAAACAGTTAATGGCGAAGAAACCTGCAGTCCTATATTTTATAGTTAGAAGTTATTACAAGGTGCTTTAACGGGACAGTATGCATCGATCCGTCTGTACATCCATGGGTGCGCACCGCCCAACCCCGACGACGAAGGCAACTCAAGAGTCGACGACAAAGCAGCAACCTTCTAAACACGTGCTAACGGATGGACAGCGGGCTGGCAAAGTCACACATCAGCGGGAACGCCTACATGTATAAAAAGCTTTTCGCTCAGTTCTTCGCGTCAAGCAGCACCTTACCGCGGCGCTTTTTTCAACAAAAAAATGAGGCTCTTCCTCTCATCGTCATCATGGCCAACTTCATCGACATCACCAAACAAAAGCACAGTCTCCCATACAGTGACAAAATAAAGTTTTACCTCATTCAAGCACCTTCAAATAGAGGCAGCGAGGGTTTGGGCCGAATGCCGGCGACTGTTGATGGGGATGGTTGATGGTGACGGTTGGTGGTTGATGGTACCCCCCCTTAACTGTTTTTTGACATGTAAAAACAACGGCGCTCTTTATTTACGGCTGGCAATGCTCCGGTAGTTCCTCAGCCCATCGCGCCTGCTTTTCATAGCTCTGCTTTCCTGGCAGGCCATTACCTCTACCTCACTCAGTCGTCAAAGTGTTACCTCTTTTACCCAGCGTACTTTGAACTGTGGTAGATCAAATTGCCCGCAATTTCATAGCTGTGAAGTGAACCGACCTCGCAATTTTCAGGCGCAAAGGACGCTACTGAGATCAGGCTACCGGTGGTGGGCCGATGCACTGTGCTAAGGAGCGAAGAAATGTGTCTTTCAATCGTGAAAAAACGGAGAAATTACTTTATCAATGGCCTCCGCAATGCATCCAGCAATACGCGAGGCATTGAATTCTGACGTTGAGCTGAAACGCTTCCTTGATAAAGAAATAAATGTATAGCTCTCAGAAATGTAATATTTTCTCTATTAATCGTAATACATTTTTGTCTAAGCGGGATTCACTCGTGTAATACACAACATTACAAAATATCTCAGTAGGGATCATGAAGAAGTTCGCTAAATATGTTTGTTTGGTCCTCTTATGAGCGTCTCAGTCTTTAGTATCGCGGTCAGCAAATTTCGCGACGGAAAAAGTGAACTACGCCGCTTCACAGCGAAACGTTGTAGAAATATGAAAAACGAAGGAACAATTTAACGCCAAAGCACAGAATGTCAAGCGTTTGCATAGGCTTTTGTTCGCGCTCGAATTTCCTATTTATTTTTGGAAATGTAGCCACCAGCATATAAATTTGTGCTGGGTGACACTTTATGTCCAACATAAGGCCTCTCCATTGGTTTTGATTTCACGACCATCTGGAGGTTCTAACTGCGCACCTTTCCACGTGCCCTGAAAACTCGCACCTCAGCGTCCCAAAAAGATAAAAACTACTCACTATTGGCCGGCTGGTTAAAGCAGTCGAGAGGAACAAACTTTCAGGGCACTGACCAAAACTTGAACTTCCACTGCTTCTATTATATACACCCTTATATGTACTTCCTTCTTTGAAAACAAAAAAAAAGAAATGGTTGAAAATGTACCTGGTCCGCTTTGTACAGAACATTTTATGAGACGCACACGTGATCCATTATGGAAATTGAAAGCGGCAGTCACTTTTTATTTTTGTGCAATGCAGCTAGCGGCATTTCCGCCACATTTTAGCCATGAGAGAAACAAGTTATAAATACGTACAAACTTAAGCATCAAAACTGCATCCACAGTGGCTGCCTATATTAGAGATCGCCAGGCTAAACTCTTCGGCATTTCCACTACTGCTGTAATGGCCACTTCTCGTTGGGGGTAAGTTGAAGTGTTTTTGCGGACCTTCGTTGCCATACTCCTCCTCAGCAGAACTACAATAGTCGCGTAAGAGCAGAAAAGAGTTCCGTGGTTTTGGAAGCACTGGTGTTTTCGTGTGTGGCAATAATTTATACATCTTGTTAATTAAGAACTAAACGAAAAAGTCATACTTTCAACAATTTGCGTGATTGTACATCCACATCAAAAACTAGACGCGTCACCTCAGCTGTAACCTGCAATACACATATGCTGCCAGTTAAGTTTCAGGCAACTAGCGCGAGTTACAACGTCCAACTCTAAGCGCAGTTTCGTGATGAATACCTTAGAAACGTGTAAGCAGCTGAAATTCATTCGATTTCGGAATTCAGTGACCTGTCCTCCACTGTTCATTAAGCTTTCTTGGATTTTTCATGTTCTCCCTATCTCCTACTTTGGAAAGCGTAAATCTTTTGCCATGTATTCTTTCTTGAATATATATTCATGATGATAATGATTTCGTTTCTGAACGATGAAAGGCCAGCTTGATTAAAGAGCTGGATAAGTATAGAGCCAATCGGCGTGAGGTTGAGCCAAAGACCCGCCTTCACCAATAATTCCAGCCCAAGTAAAGACAGAAGCGCACTGTGAGAAACATAATCAGTGGAAAACCGCCCGGCGGCCAAACCTCACGCAAAAGCATTGGGGCCGAATTGACCAGAAATAAACACCAGTAGTCTAAGTTAATTAGGTTATGCACTATCTAGCAAAAGAGCTCTTCAACATCGCCAGTGTAATAAACTTTCTTCACCTTTACGTCTTTCGCCTAGCTCAGCGTTACAAAGAAGAAATCAAACAGAACATTTCCCGTTATCTTAGTGGAGGAACTTGTGACCGTTGTACCAACGTACTCACTGCGTCGAACTAATCTGTACTTTATACTCACCCCACGCACTAACTACGACGCTCGGATGCCATGTTATCTGCTCCCGTCACTATTGAATGGGGCAGCTGAAAGCGGCTTCTAAATCGTCTCCTTTGCTAAACCAGATTTACTGAATTTCCTCAAAGGGTAACTATTCTTTCGTTTTTATGTTCTTAGGGCCTTGTTACATGACTTGATCCCTTCTGTGAAATGATTTTGTTGTTCAACGTAGGTCTTTCGTAAACTGTGCATACGCGTTACTTGTAGAGCTTCAACATTACACTGTAATACCTACACTGCGGAATTTTGTCTGCTGTTTGACGAAGTCTTTTTTGAGCTCATGTTACCAGTTATTGTCTTCCATTCTTCTGAATTACCATCGATTTGTTGCGTTCATCTCCAAGATTTCTTTTCTCTGCCTCTCAGTTGATTGGTTTCACTCTTTGTATCATTTGACCAGCTGCAATTGTGTGCAGTTGTGTGCCTCTTTTACACTGGGCCTCGAAGGCATTGAAGCTTATCAGAGCTTTTCTTCTGTGTCGTCTGCCTTTTCTTCAGACGAAATAAAGACTGATTTATTCATAAAAGCAATCTGTCGAGCGACGCATGAAAAAAAACCCATATACTGATATACGATGTCATCGCGTTTTTTTGGTCATATATCTCCAAGCCGGTGGAAATTCATTTTTAGCGTCTGTTTTACCCAATCGCATAACTTTGTTATTGTGAGAGCTGTTTGAAGTGTTTAAGAGTTATGTAGCTCGCGTCCGCCACTCAGAGTGCGTTTCTGATTTTGCAATTAATGCAATAGTGCATTTCTATAAACTCAAGACATGAACATTTTTAACGACAGCTGTTCGTTTCAATATGAGTCAGTTTCAACATGAGCCAGAAAGAAAACTTTGGTTGGAATGGTCAGTATTAACTTCATATATTAAAAAGTTAACCGTAGTCACTCTGTTCACCTCTGCTAAATAGATGCATAGTGACTAACCCCATCTCACAGTACCAGGCCAACCCTTATGCATATATCCTTATTGTTGTTGGCCTCTGGTAGAGTGGCACATAACCACAGTCGCACATTGACTAGGATGCGTAGCAAATTCAAGCAGGAGAACATTGGCGTTTTGCATTTGTAGTCATCGGTGAAATTTGAAGTTACATGAATAATTTTAAAAAATCAACAGTGGATTAACTTGGCTAACCCTGGAATTCAGCGAAAAGCAAGCACACTTGCTAAGCATCTGAGGCTCGTTCATGGCAGCTCCGCTACACGCTCGCGACAGCCGTTCTTTATATACCCACAAGACCACGTGGCTATGACGTGGTATCATATGGTCTTATGACAACCCATCGATCTCATCACGTGGCTTCACATCACCCATCGGATGTTCTTAAGGTCAAAGTTCCACCTAAAGGTCACCCACTGTCAAAGGTCAGAGGTGAAAGGTCAGCTAAATATCATGGGTCGAGGTCAGGGGTCAAGGGTTCGACAACATAACTGTACCACATATGGCCATACACGGCTAACGTGGTTGGGCTGAAGGTTGTTCAAGGTCATTCTCCGGCCAACGCGACAACTGCTTTGCCTAGCGTAGTGAAGCTTTTCGCTTCAAAAGGGAAGCGCACGGGCCCGCCCACTAACACCACCTGCCAGGGTGGCAGGGTGGGCGCGTTGCCTATCCAGTGTGCGGAACGCACTCAACGTTACTGACGCCAAGCCACGTCTGCTTGCCCGATACAATACAGCTTTCGCGTTCTAGGCTCCGATGATTTTGAGGAAAGGAAAGCGGCATAACTGACTCCCTGGGTCAGTGGACGCCTCAGTCGCGTTTTGAGGTACGTGAGGTGGTGAGAAAGAGATATGTGGGCTACGTTCATTAGCGCTGACAGCGTTGCGGCAGGCACGCGGCACCGCAGCAATGGGCCGCATCGTTTATTGGGTGACCAACCTATTGCGATCAACCATTAACTGCCATATGGCAGGATGGTCACGTTGCCTATCCAGTGTGCGGAATGCATTCAACGTTACAGACGCCAAACCGCGTCTGCTTGCCCGATTGAAGGTCGTTGAAGGTCATTCTCCCGCCTACCCGACGATTGCTTTACTTAGCGTTGTGAAGCCTTTCACTACAAATTTATCACTAACGCCAATTACCTCCCTCACGCAATGATGTAATCATGAAGTGAATTGCACACTACTTCTAGTACATATCCCCTGCCGCTTACTCAAAAGGAGGGGAGAATTGGAATAGAAAAACGTGGCCCCAGTGCAGCGATGGGGATCTCCATAAGCCCTTCGCAAACCGTCGGCAGGGGAGGAGAGAGTGATCAAGTGATTCAGTTTCACCACATGACTCACCAAGGTTCCAAAGAGAAAACCCCGGTCGGCACAAATAAAGATTAAATCGTGGTAATCTGCAGCGCAAGAGAGTCATGCACAGCTCGCATTGCCGTGAACTGCATGTGCGGACGCGACAAGGGAATGCCAAATGCTGAAAATACGCTGTAGCAAGGAGACGCTCACGGCTCAAGTAATGCAGATGCTCGTTACAATGAAATCCGGCTGTTGAGAATTGCACATTGTCGGAATAAATCGGACCTGAGGTCCAGAAAAGAGAGATTTTGCTAAAAAAATCAGCCAATACATTAGAAGCAATGCGGCAGTGTCCAGTTAGTAAGTGAAAACACACACTTTAAATTGATGTGGAATGAAATAACGAAGCGGAAGACGGACGGATGGACGGATGGATGGATGGATGGACGGATGGATGGATGGATGGATGGATGGATGGATGGATGGATGGATGGATGGATGGATGGATGGATGGATGGATGGATGGATGGATGGATGGATGGATGGATGGATGGATAAATGGATGGGTGGGTGGGTGGATGGATGGATGGATGGATGGATGGATGGATGGATGGATGGATGGATGGATGGATGGATGGATGGATGGATGGATAGATGGATGGATGGACGGACGAACGGATGGACGGACGGACGGATGAATGGATGGATGGATGGATGGACGGACGGATGAATGGACGGATGGATGGATGGACGGACGGACGGATGGTCGGACGGACGGACGGACGGACGGACGGACGGACGGACGGACGGACGGACGGACGGACGGACGGACGGACGTACAGCCTGCCTGCCTGCCAGCAGGCAGGCTTGCAAGCGTGCGGGCGGGCGGTGAGGAGGTACAGAACTGGAAAAACAGACAAATAGATAGATAAACAGGCGGGAGGGTCTACGACAGATATTCTCACGAGAATTTATAGCGTCGTCCTCACTAATAAAATCGAACGTCGGCAATAAAAGGCACAGCGCGAATCAAAATAGAGGAAAATAAACTCTCCAGGCCCAATGGCTTGGGCCAGCTGGCTGCTATCCATGGTGTAGAAAAAATTCGCAGTACAAATGAAACTCACACTGCAGGAAAAAGCCAGAACACTCTATATGTTGTTCGTTCCTGCACTTGTATGTGCGTTTCATTTGTGCTGCGATTTATTTCTTCAAGCTCGCTCATGCTCATTCTTTCGATTCTAAGATAGACGCATTCGTATGCTTGTGAAATAAAACGTGTTTCTTAACAGACAGCTGCTAAATATACACAACAGACTATTGCGGGCTTAACGTCAGTCATGCGTTCATCCCTTCATGCCCAAGCTTCTCCTCGCGCCGTCGTTTTAAAGTGCACTTATGATTCCAAACTCTTTGAAAAGTCTAACCGTTTTTCAAGAAGTGCGAACACAAGATGTGCGTTAGATCTCGTTAAATGCGTTAAACGCTGGGCAGTCGTTAAACGACCGCCCAGTGACAGAACAACGACCTCTTCGCTTCGCGACTGTGTACCGTAACGATATTAACTTTCAATCCCGATTTTCGCTTCTTTACAATAGGGAGTACTGTGACGTACGTGGTAAACAGTCTGAAGTGATTTGATGTTTTTTTTCCATCATTTAGGCCGGTCATGACCCAATAATTTTTCTTGGCGTCATGGCCACTTAGGGTCGCATAAAAATTACAAGGCAGAATAGAGATCGTAACTGCTCTGTAAAGTCACGTATTTCTCTCAGCCTTATTTAATGAATAAACTGCGCTCGCACCATTTATTCGGATTACCTGACTTGAAAGGGATCACTTTCAACTGCCGGAGTCTACACACGAACAGAGTTGCCGCACTGCGGAGCAACTTTCATCAATGCTGGTTTAACTTTTGAAATTCCGCTGTTGATCACCTTTGACTATGCCAACCTGAGCTTAACCTCGAAGAGCATTTAAAGAAGGCAGTTAGAAACGGTGGGACTTTGGAGCGCTCTTCTCACGCTTCTCAAGAGTCGTTCAAAGAGCCGCTCTTTAATTCGTCAAACTCCACACTTTATGCTGCACAACGTGTGTTTCTTCAGCACTTGCATCACTGTATATCTTTCTCCGAGGGAGGCCACGTTGAAACCGCCTTCTGTGGCATATTTAAAAACTGAGTTCAGTTTAACTTTAGTTTCAACATTTCACAACGATTACGGACTCCGTGACAAAAAAGCTTCGGGGACAGCTCCTCTGCAGCCTTTGCACAAGCATAAATGAAGAAAATATATATTAGAAATAAATTTTATGCAGATATAACACCAAAATTCTGTGAGAGTAGTCATAAAATCTTTATAATATGCTCAAAAAATTTCATCTAAATACAAGAAATAAAAAATGGCTGAAAGCTATTTTACCCCATAAGTATGTTTTCTAACGCCTACGTACTTACTAAGCATGCACCTTAAGACGTTGTTACATGTCTCTAAAGGATTGGAGACCAGCAGCTCAGAGAACGTACAAAACTTCATAGCGTAAGGACTACTGAAACTAAAGCTACAAAATACCTTATTCCTTAGGTGTAGCACCAAGATTTGAGAAATATTGCTTGATAAAAGCTCAAAAGCAGCAATTTTACTTTGGTTCGACCTGCCCCTTTGTCCCGTAGAATTACAGAAGTTAAGAAATTTTCTTCCTGATTAAGGTGAGCTCGTTGTATAATAATAACAAAATTAACCCATTACGCGGTAGCGTAATGGGTTAGTTACAATATATACAGAAGTTCATTCTTTACATTACATTCATAGATCCCTAGGATCCCTCATACCCCTCCTGGTGCAGTGGTGCCGCGGTTAAGCGATGCGCCACTGCCCTGCGATGGCAGGTGCTGTCATAGGTGGAGCTTGTGTGACCCAGGTTGCTCTTCCTGAGTGACCAATCATTAACTGTCACAAGCCAAGGTGGGCAGTTTGCTCACTATCCGGTGGGCAGGTTGTGGTGACGCCGCAAGGTCACATGACCTAGGTGGCCCACCTAGCTGCCTCCTAGGTTACTCTCTGGGGATCACCTGCCAGAACCATACTCGTGATTTTAAGGTATGAAAGTTTAGTATTTGAAGATTTGTTTGTTGATAGGCAGAAATGCTTAGCTTTCAGATGTTTCATTTAAATTACAATCGATTTTTTGTTCCTGAGGGATGCGGAGCGGGCGGGTTGTTGACACGTGGCGAAGAGCTGCAGCTCAACACAGAAGTAACGACACTCAGAGCAGAGTTGACATACAAGCGCTCGTGTGTCAACCTGCCTGTGTGTGTTGTTTTGAATTTATAGTCTACAATTTATAATTGACAGATATTACAGTTTAGAGCCTTCTGAGATTCAATTCGTAAGTTTGCTTCATTATATTCTGGATGACGCAGCATAAATTATGTGCGCGTCACTCTCTACAAAATCGGAGAGCAGATTTAGAAGCGGGAACCGTATTTTAATAATTTAACAGTGACGCGCTGTAGATAGATATAAAAAAGTTGAAAAAGCTGCAGGTAAAAAAGAACTTCCACACGCGAGCTTAAGCGGTTTTGGGACGATTAAAATCCCATCGTTCTTCACGGAAACTTACTCACCAGCTTATCAATTCGCACCACGCGACTCTTTGTTTTACATCGCCACGTTTTTGTTTTGCTTTCATGGACACCTACTGAACGTAAACGATGTACCTTGCCACGTGCCCTGAAAAGTGACACCTTACTCTGTGACCTTCCTATCCAGCCTGTACACCTTTTCTAGCTATCATATTCCTCTAAAGAATAAATAAAAACGAACCACTTTTCCTGGGCTGCTCACAGTGGTCGCCAAGAATACACTTTCGAGGCAATGAACTCCACTTGTAGCTTCACTGCTTCCGGTTTCAAGCAGCTCCATTTCCCCTCATGTTTCAATAAAAGAGAAGAAATGAGATAAAACGGAGCTCGCCGAGCTGTACAGAGCATTTGATGACCTGCCCGTGTGTTGCAGTATGCAGGGTCATAGCGGCGAGCCGTTTTCAAGTGACTCAGCTAGCAGCAGTTCCGCCACATTTTAGCCACCGGAAGAAACAAGTGCTAAAATCACCGTAGGGACCTTAACATAAAAACTCTCACTCCAGCTATGCGGCTGCCTATGTTAGGTGTCTGCCTGAAGCCGACGCCCAGGCAAGTACAGTGCTGCTGTGATGGAATCTTCTCGCTGGAGGTAAGCTTAAGGTTTCATGCGCACTTTTGTTGCGATAACTCTCCTAAGCCAAATGACAGCCTGAGTCGAGTAACAGAAAAAACTGGATTTATGATTGATAAACTTTTGTTTTGGAAGGAGGGGTCACATAATCCTTTTACCAAAATATTATAAAGAAATAAGAAAACATCGCACGAAATGATGACACTTCATACGATATAGCGTGTCAAATGATGCACTCGTAGGGAAAAGCTAAACTTATAACTTTTTCCCTAGCGCAAAAACTAGTGAAATAAAAATGCTACCCACTAACGACTGTGGACTCTGGGGGCGTTTCACGCAAATAGCGCAAGTTAAAAGGCAACCATGAGCGTCATTTTCTTGCTCCAAAATTTTTTAATAGGTGCTGTTCTGCTTAAGTATAGCGAACAAAATATATTTTGCATTTTTTTAATTGCTCCAGTGATCTATAGTTCCATCTTTTCTTATCTCGTATCGTCTACCTGTCTTACACTGTGGACAAGGGAAATTCGACTTCTCTTTTCTATTCGTTGTTTTGTTGTATTTTCTACTTGCCTTCTACCATGGACCTCAACGTTGATTCCGGTTTAATTGTTAACGGTGAAACGGCAGCTTGGCGAATGAATGACATGACTAATTGGAGGGCGGAGGTGATATAATCCTTAATGAAAAATTTATAAAGAAACTAAAAACCCAGGAAAAAACAAGAGTTAGAGACACCGTAGAGACATTAACATAAAAATTCTCACTCCCGCTAGGCGGCTGCCTATATTAGGCGTGTGCCTGAAGCCGATTCCCAGGCGAATCCAGTACTGCTGTAATTAACGCCTCTCGCTGGAGGTAAGCTTTGGGGTACATGCGCACTTTTGTTTCGATAACTCTTCTAAGCAGAAGTAATCTAAGCAGAACTAAGCAGAACCCTTCTAAGTAGAAGGACATTAGTTCTAAGCAGAATTAATGTGTTCGGTGTGTGTTACTTGCGGTGAGATATCTACTTCCCAAGCATTATACCCAAAAAGAGCCGAGCAGCGGTCTAGGAGAAAAAGATTTTAACCATTGGAGTATTCGTGGCCACATTTCACCAATGTATAACAGTGATATTGTAAAGACATTAAGAACCACATTAATAAGACCTCGTGAGCATTATTCAATGTTAATTTTGTAAGTCACTCGCTCCATCGCCTTACGTAGTGGCTAAGCGCAGACGCACCAGTCGCAGCTCCTCCAATTCTATTTGACCCGGAGGGTACTCCATTTGGTTCAATAATCTACCGGCTTTACACTTTCGAGAGCAAAGCTGATAGTTGTGAAAAATTACTTACAGTGCAGGGTACCAGATTAAGTTTGACCTCAAGCATTTATTTCACATTTCTTCAAACCTTACTACATGAACGCTTTTGCCTTTCCCTATAACTAAAATCTCCGTTTGGTCTAGGCTACTTGTGATACCGAGCTTCTACACAGAAGACTAAAGAACTAGTTATTATAAACTTTGATAAGTTTTTGAATAGCGTGTTAATAGGGAGACAGAGATTTTGCTTTCCAGTTCGGGTAGCCTACAACTGAAAATAAAGGCTTATACAGTCAATGTCGTTGGCGTCCTTTAGGCTAATTGAATAGTGCCTCGTGTCTAAAAGTATAACTAGAGACAGAAATGTCGGAGGGTTCATATGTGTACATAAAAAGGTTTCCTATGATAAAGTAGTCTAACCACCAACACATTGAGAAAAAAATATTCTTCCACTGACAGATGTGTAATTAGCAGTAAACTCCGCAATTTCCATTTTAATATTTCTATTTATCTCCAAAGCAGCGCAAACTGCTTTTAAGCACCAGTTGTACTCAATTTGGTTAGCCGGTTCGAAAAATTAAGCGGCTCGAGTACTTCACTCAAGCTACTTTCCTGTCTTTGCAGGTACCTTAATAGGTACCTCTAAAAGTCGAAAGAAAAGAAAGACCTCAAGAGTGCATTACCCACGAAAGAAGTCTTTCACAAATACTGATCAAAGAAAAAACCACATTCGCAGCTGATCACGCATTTCTCTTCCAGAGCTTGGTTTCGTGAATTCTTTTTGTTCTGACCATCGCTCAGGATGACAGGCCAGGGAGTGAGGTTATAAATGACAGAGGCTCCTGCTGTGCACACCTGAGTTCCACAGTCAGCGCATCGGCGTGCAATTTACAAAGTCAACGAAGTTTAGTTTTTTAGCAGAGGCTAACGCTCGTTTTGTTCACTGTGCAGACTCTGTTGGTTCCTTTCCTTGTTCCCCAACGGTTGTCATTGCCGCAGACCACAGCCGTTGGTGGTCGTGTTGCGACCGAGAAGGCAACTACTGCCGATAACAAGGAAAAAGAGCTACGTTACAAAGCAAAACAAAAATCATTCAACTAGGCTAGGATTTGCATGTGGATTTGGGTTGAGATTCTCGTTTTGTGGATGCAAATGCTGCGTTGTCCTTCAGGCTATTTCGTGCATATTCGGGTTTGCTTCACTTTTCTATGGTAGTGCCACTTGCGCTCACCATTAGCGCTCACCACTGCGAATGCGTTCCGCTCTGCTTTGCAATATTTTTCCTGTTTTTTGTGGCTCGCCACGCGAATTTTGTTACTGTAGCACGTGCAGCAGCCCAGAAGTGGGCACTGTTTATATGTGACGACCAGACAAGAACATAAGCTAGTGGGCGGACTGATAAGACAGGCAGACATGCATGCGGACGACCAAACAGATAAACGAGAAAAAGGTAAACGAGATAAATAGACAAATATTAGCTTGGACAGAAAAATAAATAAAAAAGAAGTGCCCTGCTCGTGCCGCCAGAATACACAGTGGGCCAGACGGACGGACGGCCGGGCGGGCGGGCGGACAGGCAGGCAGCCACGCAGGAAAAGGCCTAAGATGGTACACCGATCCAATGGGGCTTTTCTGACGGTTGTTATAATTACCTCGATACGACCTGATGATGCCGAAGGCCAGGGCAGGTGTTGAGCTCTTCAAGCGCCGCAAGGGGCAGTTGTAGGGAAAAGGTATCAACCACCTGTCGTCGCAGTCCCCAACTGTTACCCTTGGTTGCAGGTTTCTAATGGGCAAGATTTGTAAGCTACGTTTACACTGTGAACATCACTTTCACGAACGTGTTTGCACACCGCCGGATTTCCGTAGGGTTTGAGACTAAGACAAATTGTTTTTTAGGGAAAGTAAATGGCGCAGTACCTTCCTCACATATCGGCGGACACCTGAACCGCGCCGTAAGGGAAGGGATAAAGGAGGGAGTGAAAGAAGAAAGGAAGGAAGAGGTACTGTATTGGAGGTCTCCGGAATAATTTCGACCACCTGGGGATCTTTAAGGTGCGCTGACATCGCACAGCAAACGGGCACCTTTGCCTTTCGCCTCCATCGAAACGCGGCCGCTGCGGACGGTTTTGAACCCGGGAACTCCGGCTCAGTAGCCGGACGCCCTAGTGCTATGGCAGGGTTTCCTGCGCCACGGCCCTTGACTAGAGCCTTTCATCATGCGTGCAGTGTGCACTGCTGACCAGCCCGTGTATTGAGGTGTGGCTTCAGAAAAGCTCCCCCTGCACCCTGCAGTTGAGGCCGTGTGCACTCGGCCACTTTACTAATTGCAAGGAATCATCTTTATTAAACCAAAAACGTGCACTTCAGGACAAAGGTGTGCCACGTGTCTGAAATTTATTCTGTCCAGCGCCACCTGCCTCCACTTTATCCCTGAAAACTTCAAAATGTGATTCGTCCACATGACTCTCTGTCGCCTTGCTACGTTTCGGCTCCCTTGAAATCTACTGCGCTGCTCTAAGGCACAATTGGTCTTCTACTCTCTGATTTAGATGCCCTCCACACGCCCGTCTCTTTGTGATCTCAGCTAGGATATGATTAAATCCTCTGTAAATATGTCTTCAAAAGTATATTACAGCAAAGAAAGACGCACCGCCCGTACTGCGAGAAACTGAAGCATCGACTTCTAAAAAATAGCAGAGGCACACTAGGGTGCGGGAGCCGGGCTCATAACTACGTCGCGTACGGTTGACATTAGAAGGCGAGAATTGTTCCGGAATTTCGCTTTCAGAAAGCCAAGGATGATGGCGCTAAGCACGCTATGTGGTGAGCAGATTGGATGGCGATATTTGAGGAATTTTTCTGGTATGTCATGCTGAGGCTTCGTGACGGTTCTAGCAGTAGCTGTATTCTTTACGTTTCCGTTAGAAACGTTGGCACGAAGTTTCCCCCAGAACGCAGCTGTAGTACTGCTATCATTTATCTCCTTCGTGTTCACTGTGGTGTGCGGTGTTTTGAGTTGACGTTGTTCATCCCTGTCAACTCGGAAGTAGCGTCAAGAATTAAATCGCGCTATATGAGGCAGTCACGCCTAACCGAATAGTCCCATCCTATCGGTCACCCGCTTCAAGTTCCGCGCCCGTGAGTACAGATGCGGCCAAAAGTAAACGGAGCATGCTATTGCCTTCTAACACTTTTCACTCGCTTCCTAATTGAGACTGGCAACTGTGGTGTGTGCAGGCTAATAGTAGACAATAGTTCGCTTGCTCATGAACAAATAATGCTTCCTCATGTCCTATAGGAAAGGCGAGATTGCAATTAGAACGAAATGGAGTGCTCTGTTTACTTATGTCCGCGCCGGTAGTGCTACTCTCTTTTACCAAATAATTATTTTTTCCTGCAACCAGTAACGTTGACGTCCTTTCCTACCGTATCGCTCCCAAAACATGCCCAAAGAAGTTCGTGACTTATGTGACATTTTGCACCTTGTTGAACACCCCAAAGGGGTGTTCCATTATGAGCTGAGATGTTAGTTAATGAGCCCGCTGAGGCAAAAAACTGAAGCCATTAAATGTGCTGTTTTTTTTTACCAGGGAAGTTTCGTTCCCTACGGCCAGTAATTGCAACGGCATTCCCCATCGTACAGCGCCCAAAACATTCCCACAAATGTTTATGACTTCTGTCACATTCTGCATCTTGTTAACCCTAGTGCTATCTAACACCCGAACAGATGTTCTATTATGATCGGTTACTTAATGAGCACGCTGAAGAGAAAACCTGGAGCTCTTAACTGATTCAGTTTATATAGCCCACAGGCATTTTCAAGCTATTTTTGTAACTTCTGGCCTCTGGCTTATTCTGAACATGTACCCACATTTGGACAAAAAGTGGTCTGGTCTTCTTGAGTCTATAGTACTCACACGAGACTGGAGTGTTACCGCCATGCGTTCCCAGGGAGCCGAGTCCTCTACGTTAAAACAAACCGGTAGTGACTTAGCGCTCGTAAAGCCCAGAACAATCAATCTACTGAAGTGTAAACGTTGCCATCAATCTCTCTTAGCACAGAGCGCGCGTTCAGCATCCGGTTCCCGCACAGATTTCCTGCGTGCGTTCACAGCGTACCAACGTGCGTGCATCGCAAATTACTGGTGATGTGAACTGTAACCGACGTGTTTTTTTTTCACAACATGAAAAAAAAAATGTCGGACCGAGACAATCACCGGAAGCTCGATATTAGTGCGGAAGAATAGGGTACACTCTAAGCGTTTTCTCGTACTTTCGGACAAAACTTTCGTACTTTCGGAGATTAACTACGCTGCCGCCCACACTAGGCTTTCTCGAGAATAAATGTAGATAGGTGAACTGTTAGTCTGCTACGAATCATCCCTTATGGTGCAACTGTTCGTCTAAAGCGAGCAACGTACCAGTGCAGCCGTTCATTTGACATACAGCTTTCTCGGTGAAAAATTTTGCAAATTGGAAAATTATAAGGCACTATTCTGAAAATATTGAAGGTAATGCTTCATTGCTCTGAGTTGTTGCAAGATCTTTCTTTTAAAGAGTTTCCAGTAATCGCATCGAACAGTCAAGACTGCCACAGAAAAACACTGGGGAATTCTTTGGAGAATAGCAAACGCGTGAATAGAAAAAAAAGCTAACAGGACGGTTACGACTATGTAACGCGAGATTCAACGATAGCTGTTTAGGCTTTTAGTCACGTGAACACTGGTTAATGACATCCACAGGATGCTTGCCAGTAACGCACCCACCGGTTACGTGTGTAACAGCTATCGCTGTAAAAATACAAGACTGCCGTCGGGTGATTCGCGGATATATTTATTGTTATAGTGTAATCTTGCATTATATGAAAAAAAATTGCATTCATAAACGGTTTCCCTCTCAAAATGCTTTACCAGAATTGCTGGGTATGAAAGAGAGCAACAGCCTGTCGGGCAACAACCCTAGGTGGGAATTGAACTGCTATTTCGTTGGTTCGGAACCGGACGCGCTATCCACTACATCACCGTGACAACAATTTCAGCCTTCCGAATATGTTTGTTATGTACGTACATATGTAGCATGGAGCAGATAAGTGTAGCCCAGTCGCGATTTATAGCACGCATTGCTCTTGTTCGTGGAATGTGCGGTTGTTTTATTGTCATACGTTTCCGTAGCAGGCTTTGATACGGTTTGAAACATACACGACGCGCTTGTAAACGGCGGGCTTCGCGCCAAAAATGTGATCGAGCCGTGTGTGCATTGGGGCATGGTGCTTCGTTACCGGTGCGGCTGTAATGGTGGCGACGTTCTAAAATTCAGCCCCTCACGCCACCTTGTTGGCGTGGTTCTCTTTCCTCGCCACTTCAGATCATCGCTGCACTGCCATGGGGTATCAACATCATCATCAGCCTTACTAAGCCCACTGCAAGGCATAGGCCTCTCTCGTGTCTCCCCAATTAGCCCTGCCCTTTAGCAGCTGCGGCCACCGTATCCCCGCAAACTTCCTAATCCCATCCGCCCACCTAACCTTCTGCCGCCCCCTGCTACGCTTACTTTCTCTTGGAATCCACTTCGTTACCCTTAAGGACCAGCGGTTATCTTGCCTTCGCATTACATGCCCTGCCCAAGCCCGTTTCTTCATCTATATTTCTTCATATTCAAAGCGGTTTGGACGCCAAGGACTAAGTCGGCCTGGCGTTTTCTAGTGGAAAAAACTGGAATAAGAACAGGTTACAGTGATCCTGCCGATTCGCAATTGAAAGAGCGATTGTACGTACATGAGTTCTCAGTCGGAAGAAGCAGCACAATTTTGTGGTCATCGTCCTGTGTACAGCTTACAGCAGTACACACGATATAGAGCTATTTAAGTTTAGTATATCAAGCTATTTCAGCGCGCTGTCACTAGATGGGCCGCTAGCAAAAAGCCGCTATGCCCTGGTGAAACTCGGAGTTACTCGGGTAAGCTCGAAGAAGCGTCGCGCCAGCTGCCGTCAACGAGAAGAAGCTTCGGAAGGCTAGAAGGAACGTCGCGCCAGCTGCAGCCAGGAGGGCATCGCGCCAGCTGCAGCCGAGTGGAGATAGAGAGGAAGTGAAGACGAAGAGCAACGCGGTTGCATGCAAATGCAGATGCCAGAAAGAAGTCGCCAGAGGAACGAGCAAACGTGCAATGCAGCAAGTGGTATGTCAACAAGGCAAACAACAACAGCAACAACAAATAATAGATGAAGCCGGTCCTTGGACCAAATCCAAAGTCGGACCAAATCCAAAGTCGAATGACGTGTGCGGCGAGCTGAACAGCGACACAAAAGAAGAGAGCATTAACGTGAGTCAACCGATCCAGTGGATACAGCGAGGCGGCAAGGTGAGGCATAGTGGCGAAGACAGTAATACCTTGCAAAACGGGATGCGGAAACCGAATAAGAGCCAGAAACTTGAACAAGAGCCAGAAAGAAGAGGCGAATGATGAAGTCGCCGGAGGAATGTGCGGTAGACAGGCGTGTACGAGTGGCTTCAGGGACTGCCGAACATTAGGAACGATGATCTCGAATCGCAACGAGCACCGTGGGCGGCTTTACGCAAGAGCTGAGCCGACCAATGCTTGCAAGAGCATTTGGGTACAACTTAAATTTTCAAGCTGCTAAAAAGCTAAACAAAGGTATATGTACCTAAACAAAGGCAAACATGCTTATACACCTAAGTAATGCAGCTGTTGGCGTAGCTCAGTTGATAGAGTACACGATGCGAAATTCGGAGGTCATGGGATCGGATCCCACCGGCGGCGGCATATACTTGTTTTTTCTTGAGCTTTTATTATCTACCATTCATGAAAAACTTCAAATTGAAGAAAAAACAATCCGCTTTGTTCCTTGGTTTCGGTGACTGTTGGCTTCTATGATGTATGTGATAACGAGCACCCCTTTCCATTCCCTTGCCTGCTGAATAGTCTAACGAGGGTCTCGAATCGGGCAGTCTTGATGCCACGGGCAGCATAAGAAGTTTCTCCCACAGCTTAAGCCTTCACCGTTCGACCCCGTTCCTTCGTGGCGCTCGTGGTAATACAGGACGTATTACGTCCACCGATATGGACGAGGGTGGTGCTGGTGAACACTCTCAAGGTTCGGTTACAATACCATAAATACCATCGAGAGTAGAAGATCGGACTGCCATTGCCGTAGTTCAGTTGGTAGAGCACCGGGCGCGAAATTAAGGTGTGGACTCGAATGCCACCGGCGGCGTGTGATTGTTTTTTCTTCTGTTTTTTCTTATTAATCTCCCATTGATGAAAACCTAAAATTAAAGAACAAGGCGCACCAAGGTTTCGGTGAATGTTGGCTTCCGTCCTGTAAGTCACATTTTACAAAACAAGGTTAATTGGGCGCCATCTTTTTCGATTAAAGCAATGATTATGCGGTTGATTAGTTTAGAGGGTTTAACGTGCCAATGCGACTTCGATGAAAGAATCCGTATTGAAAAGCTTCGAATTAATTTCCACCATCTGGGATTCTCTGACGTGCACCGACATCGTACAGTACCCGCAGTGCCCAGGCGCCTTGCGTTTCGCCTCTACAGAATTGCGGCCGCTTCGGTCGAGATTGAACTCACTTCCTAAGGCTCGACAACTGAGCGCCCTATCCGCTGAGCCATCGCGGCGAGGCGGAATGTGTAACTCTCAGATAGACGTGTAATTGCCAGTTACCTCAGGGCTCATTGTCCCTATAATCAATTTCTGATTTGTGCGCAGTGCGCTTTCATACGTAATGTTTTGAAATAAGGGAGGAGAGTTTAAATCTTGTGAAAGTTATCCTAGTTATAATATATTGTTTAATTTTTATGCGCAGTGCAACACTTACTGTATCAGTTTAACGAATCTGACAGAGCCGAATTCATAGCAGCAAATAGTAACTCGTTAGTTTCGTAGTGAATTGTTCGACAAATATACAAATTTAAAGAAAAATGTAACAATCAACTGCATATTTTCAGCCACCTATTTAAATATTTGTTGGGTCCAACAATGCCATTCATTCTTGAAAATGCAATCACTAGCTATATGAATTCGTATTCCGTGTATCTGCGAAACGTTACTCCCAGTGTATGACAAAAGTTTGGTTTTTGTTTTCATGGAAACGTGCTCATTATAAGCTGTACACCTTGCTACGTGGTTTCTTAACTGGCCCACCAGTTTGTCGACTTTATAGCCGTCGTATAGTCTTTTCCTGCGCATTTCATTCCTTTGGAAAGTTTGTTACTGCTAGAGGAGGGGAAGGAAATACTTTTTAGGCACTGATCACAACTTGATGCTTCTCAGCATTCTTTTTGTACCCTTAAATTTGCTTTTATCTTTCAAAGCAAACGAAAAAGAATTGAATTAAAATCTAGAACATTCTATAAACCTATCACGTGACTTGATCTGCAAAGTGAAAACGACAAGAAATTTTTATTTTTCTGCGATTCGGCCAGCCACATTTCCGCCACGTTTTAGCCAGCTCAGAAGATAACGAATAAAAATAAAACTGCGCATCTCAGTACAAAAATCGCAACCGCAGCAGGCAGCTCCCTATAATAGACATCGACTGACGCCAACTATGAGGCATTTCCGCCACTGCTGCAATGGACTCGTTTCGTTGCTGGTAAGTTTTAGTAATTTTGCAGAGCTTTGATACGATATTTCCTCTCAGCAGAAATATATTATGCGAGTAGGAGAAAATATTTGTCTCCTTATTGAAGAGCATTGCGTGTTTCCAAAGATGGCTATAATTTGCTCTCCAGTTTGTAAAAAAACTACAGGAAAAATTACGTCACGTAAAGCTACGCTTCCACGTCAAAGACTATTGTCTTTAACTCTGCTCTAATCTGAAATACAGTTACACCAAACATTCACGACTCTGGAAATTCCCTGCGTTTCATGCAACTTATGCAAGCTGCTGCATCGAGTTTGGAGCGCAATTTCTTGATAGGAATTCCGCAGAAATCTGCTGCTTATGCTGCATATAAGTATACCATATTACGGACGACCCTCTGAGTCCATTAAGGTCATTTGGAGTCGCGTTAAAGGCGTCTTTGCGTTTCGTCGCCAATGAAAGTCTGTGTTTGAAGCTGCCTCTCATACCGCGCTTCCAGATATTGAATGAAGACCTAATCATTTTAATCTCGAGCACTGTTTTGCATTTAACCCAGGTATTAAGGCAGGGGAATTATACATTGCTGAGTCTGGGTCAGAGCTCAGTACAAATGATGTTGTCACCGAAGCCGTAGACCCGGCCTGTCGCAACGACGTTTTTTGATCTTTGAACGGCGTTTCGGCATTTGGAATATAAACAGAGATCGAGAGATTTCGCAGAGATTTTCCGTCGGCATGAAACACGATTTTCGTAATAAATTCGTTTCGCAAGTTACAACGGGGGAAGAAATGTGCTTCGAGTACTTTTGCAAACAGATAGTTTGGTTTGGTTTACGGGTGTTAAGTGCCCCAAGGCTACTCAGGCTATGAAGGGCACCGTAGTGGAGCTTTCGGAAATTATGACCACCTGGAGTTCTTTAACGTGCACTGACATAGGACAGTACACGGGCCCATAGAATTTTCCTTCCATCGAAATTCGACTGCCGCGGCCGGGATCGAACCCGCGTCTTTCGGGTCAGGCGAATAAATAGTGGCCGATGGTGTCCTTTCCAGTTTATTAAGCGATCTTAGCAGCTTAATGCGCGAGCTTTGCAAATTTATTCGAAAAAGTACGCAGCTCGTTTTTGTCTCTGCGCTGCTTTCTCTTGTGATGCACGCAACAGAATATTTCTAAAAGTCCTAAGCCACAACAGCTTTAAGAACAACTGTCTGTTAGCCTTCTGACCAAGTTTAAATCTGAGGTGCAAAAATTAACTTTGCTTCAACTTTTAAATCAGTTTTGAGTCATTTAGGAATAAACACCGTCAAATGACCGCTCTTAACAGCTATTCAATATTTTTTGGTCCATTTTTGTTTTAAATAACCATATCTTTGTTGCAAGATCCCGTTGTTGAAAGATCTTCTAACAACAGATCTTGCGATCTGTTGTGACATTTTACTTATCCAGCTAGGGCCGACAGCGGGCCCTGGCTGAACGCCCTGTTTCTGTCAATAACCGGGGACAGCTTGAGATCGGCATTCTTTTGCTTGCAATATTCACCACTGTTCATCTCTCCAAAGATATCAATATCCACCAGCATGGCTGTAATATTACTTGCGGAAACTAGCCACAGCCAGCCTTATAAGAATTTACTGCAACGAACATTCATAAATGTTCCAAGTGAAGCAGATTAAAGCAAGGCTGGTTTTCGCTGTCAGACTGCAATGATGCGAGCAGCAGCATACGAGGCTACGACTAATCGGAACAGTAGCCACAAAACGTCACAGTGAAGTCTGAGTGACAGCGTCCTAATAAACAGCCTTTTAAGGAAGTCGCTTATGCAGAAATAGCCTTTAAAAATCACTAGAAACAGTTCCACCGTTCACATGTACAATTTAAGAATACTGCTGAACTGTATACAATCCAAACGTTTTCAGAACGGTTTTGCGTTATTTTTTTTTCCAGGAGCTTAGCAAGTGGTCTCTGTCTGGCAAATTGTTTATTCGGATGAATTACAAGTGAAACACTAAGGTTTTAAAAGGGATGAAAGCAATGGAGGAGATTTTTGTGCACAGTGATTATTGCGAACTACTCAGAGCTCTTGGCAAGTCTAAGGGCACTTGCAGGCAAAAAGGAACTGTCCAGACTAATACGTACTTAACAAGAAAGGCCCGATCCAAGGGTGTTCACGCGTGTTTTCCTTGTAGGCACTGGTTTTGTAAACTTTACGTTTTCCAACCTAGCGGACCTGAATGCCACCGTCATGAGATTGCAACATAGTTTGAAAGGTTGACGAAGCTCAGCTGTGCAACAGGTGCAGACTCTGGTGTTTCCCATCGCCGTACCTGCGACGTTGTCACACAAGGCAGCGTGCTGTGTGCTGTGATTGAAATTTTTGTGGCGATATCGGCTAATAAGAAAAAAATACTGCACTCAAGAGCAATGCGACAAACCATAAGAAATCGATCTAAGTAGATTCGAATGTTTATCATAGTTAATATTCTTGTCTAGAGGACGGTATGGAGGTGCTATTCTTCTCGCTGTTTTTAACTCAATTTGGGTTGATTTAGTTTTCTGACGCAAGCTTGCTAAAAATCTGCGCAAAATTTCATCTTCGTCGTCAGATCTTGACAGGCTACTGTCTGATATTGACGGGCAATGTTAATATAATACAAGCAAGGACACATTGCACAGACAGACAGAGAAGCAGGCCAGTGCACTGTGAAATGTCAGTGCACGTTAAAACCTCCGGCGATCTAAATTGTTCCTGAGCCCTCCGCTACGCCATCCCTCGAAGCCTGCATTCTCTTTGAGGCGTTAAATCGCCCATGCCATACCATACCATACCATACCATACCATACCATACCATACCATACCATGCCATGCCATGCCATACCATGCCAGATGCAGACAGACAGACAGAGACATGCGGAGAGACAGACATTAGATTGGGCCGAAAAAATAAAGAAAAATAGAGTGTCCCGCACCGCCAGAATGCGTACACAGACACATATATTAGTGTGGGCAGAGAAAAAAGAAAGAAAAATAATGTTGCCCAGCCCGCACCGTCAGCGTACACAGAAACACACGGACAGATTAGTAGAGAAATTTCTCTGTTTTTGTGATCGCTGCTTTGTTGCGGCTTGTTGATGCCGCAGGCAAGAACTGCATGCACTGGAAGCGGCAGCTGCCGATAGACGCTAGATCACCTTTCGCCACAGTCCCGAGCTGTTTTTATACGCGAGTACACTGTACCAATTGGGGGGGGGGGGGGGAACAACTTTCGTTAGCCGTGTTTCCAGCAGGAGCTTCGCTCGGCAACATGTCTGCGTACCGTCGGCCTTCGCTTTGAGATTAGCCAGACACAGAGTGCAGTGATAGGGTCTCCTGAATATAAGCGACACTGCACGTTGAGTCCCGTGTACTATTTTCCGGCAGCTTCGCCTCCTCAGACTGCACAAAATTCTGAACACGCAAGCATTTTCACGTTCGGCGTTAGGGCAATGCATCGGAAATGTATGCAGCAGCATTGGTAAATGCACCTGCGATACACGCTTAGTAGCAGAATCTCATAGTCAGGGAGACATGGAGGAATGTTCACTCCAATTATTCGAGTGAAGCGCCCTCTGCAAAGGTAATTTTTCGGAACGAATATTTGAGTTTCTGCAGTGTGAAATTTGCTGTAGAGCAGGCACACAAGTGGAAAGAATGGTCATGCGAATGGTCATGCGAGACTACTCTAGGCACACTTTCTCCCTAATTGCAACTAGTATATTATATAGCTGAGCATACACCTATGGCAACGATGCCCCTGGTAGTGATAACCCATGGTGACCCATCGGTACATATTTTCTTGTTTTGAAACAAAAACGTTTTCGCAGAATTTGGCTGCGCATGCAGTTATTACGTGTTACACGCGCACTATTACGCATATGCAATACCTATACCCGCAATCGATTCCTGTCTAGGCATATATTATTCAAAACCAATACTTGCTCCTTTGGATGGTCTCTGATTTTCAGTGATGTCCCATAAAATCCAAATCTATAACGGCATACTCTGCTTGACTGAGGCAAGCAGCGATCGTGATGCCGTTTATTAATCAGTCGCCACGATCGTGATCAGGTCAATAACTTTGTCCTCAATCAGCTGCCAGCCTCCTGCATCGCCCCAACTTTCCCACTTTCGTCCAGCAACCTGATGACTCACTGCCGGTCTATTCCCACGTTTGCCTTTCCTTGGAATTCACTCCTTTACCCGAAGGAACCAACAAATACCCCCACCCCCCTCTATGTATTATATGCCTTGTGCATGCCCATTCGCTAGTAATCTCCGGGGGAATATTATCTCGCCTTTCTTTACTGACCCCTGCCTCTTCGTTCCTGTATCTTGACTTACGCCAACCATCTTCGCTTCCAGGGACCATCCCACTTTATGCTTAAGTCAATTCTATTAGAGCCCTAGTACCTGCCCTGCAGATGAGAGATCGCAAGATATTATTGTATGCATAATTCTTGAGGGATAATGGTAAGCTGCTATTCATGACCTCAGAGTGCTTCGAATGCACCATGTCCGTATTGTTCTAGCTATTTCTTTCCCATGATTCGTATCTCCTTTCACTACTTTCCTGGAATGCTTGCATTCCAGAGCACCTTCCAATATCTCGCCGACTCTCGTAAACTGATGGCCCCTTCTTGGGCTATTTAATATTTTTTTTGAGTTTCGTTCACATTAATTCCCGACTCCATCAATTTGGTTTTTGTGCTTAAGTCCTATATCGTGTACTGCAATGTGTTCTCTCCGTTACTCAGCCAGGCAACGGGGCAACCAAATAAGTGATTCCTCAGGTATTCCCCGTTGACTTTCATATCCTTATAATTACCGAACCCTATGAACACCTTATGAAAACACGTGATGAATAGGACTGTAGAGATTGTGTACCATAGTCTGACAGCACATATAGCGGGCTCCAAAATCTTCATCTTAGACTGGCTCAGCCAACACACACTGTTATATTTCGTAATAAGCAAAAACGGTTCTCATAAAATAATTCGTTGATACACTGCATAAGACCACATCCGGGATTACAGCCGCCCACTTGTGACTTGATAGGGAATGTGATTGTTCATTTTCGTCAGACATGCGTTTTTATATTCATCGGCATGTGTTTTGTAAAGAACGTATTGTGGTCTTATGCACTTACAGGATATTATTGATATCGCTCGCCGCCATTGTCACGGCTGTGACGTCCGGAGCATGGGGTCTGAGCGCCAGGGACGTGGACGCAGCCATGGAAAGGGCTGAAGAAACGCTTCGAGCTGAGAGAGCTGCCGCGCTGCACGCGGCACGGACACGCAGAGATGTTTCCGGTAAGCTCCGACCAGAGGTGAAATGCGCCGTGAGCTCTTGTCCGTCGTGGCACAGGCTCTAGCCGAGTGGTGTAGCTGACTGTGGGCCCTTCGATCTTAGTACATCGTCAACACTGTTGAACGATGCAAAGGAGCTCATACGGCAGTCCAGAAACTTCATAGCTGTTGAGAGAGAGAAAGAGCGCTCTTCTAATCTTTCGAAACTTTTAGACACAGGGGCATATTTTTACTCGCACAAAACAGACGAGAAGCATCGATGAAAGTCTGAGTACTTTTGGATAAAACTGCACGTAACACAAGAGTACAGAGCCTAGGTGGGGGGGGGGGGGGGGAGCAGTTGTGGCAGTTGGCACATCCCGTTACCTAATAATGGCTTAACTATCTCGATCAATTAGCGAATTATATGACAGGCCATGGCGCCTGTTCGTGATGGGGTTTCTAATGCTGTCGGATTAAGGGGAAATTAGGAGAGAAGTAACACAAAGGGAGAGATCAAGAGGCGAAGGTACATGACAACATGAAGCACGAGAACAGGAAACATTCGTGCCCCTGCCAAAAGCACTCAAGAAAATGAAAATGGAAACTGGTGACGACACACTCAGCAGTTATGACACGTGCCATGAAAGAAGAAAACCTGTTCTCAACTCTCTACAGATGAAACCTTTCGTAGATCCCCCAGCCGTCCATCCTGTGATCATTTGACTTAAAAGCAGGAATTTTATTGTTTTTTTTTCTGCAATGCACCCAAAATAGTCTAACAGAACATCCCCCGTAATGGGTATGGCCTGCAGAGGTAAACAACTACCAAAACAACCTTAACGCCTCCCAACAGTTCTTGTTTATTTCCTTCAATTCTTTATGTTCCTTCCAAGCCTCTAATCACGCCATTATGCCCCCTCCCCCTCAAAAAGTCACGTCTTCATCTCAGGTATAAGAATACTTGCTGATTACGTAGGTGATGAAGAATAGTATGAAACATATTAGTTCAAAAGACGGCAGAGAGGGGAAGAAGACAACAGCACGGGTGCCTTGGCACCTGTCCCGTAAAATCATCCTTGTCCCTGTCTCACTTTTCGCGCTAACATGTGTTAGCGAGCGTTATTTTCATTACGTCTCTGCTTACTTTCGTATGGACCGTTCCTCCTTAAATCAATCAATCAATCAATCAATCAATCAATCAATCAATCAATCAATCAATCCCTAACTCAATAATCATTAAATCAATCAATTAGTCAACAATCATTCAATCAATTTTATTACCCAGAAAGTCGGGAGGCGAGAGTTGTGGGTTGCCTGGTGGTCCCCGAAGCCATGTGCCCGATTTCCTCGGGGTGGCTGAAGCACGTACGCGGGAGGGTTTCTTCCCCGCCAAGCGTGTGCCCGTGTGCGTCTTTTGTCTTTGGGTTTGTCTCCTGCTTGTATTTGTGTGTTCCAAAGAGCGTGAGCGTCAACATAGACGCTAACCGGAACACCGTTCACGTGACCCAGAGCCGTACAGTGAAAAAGGGCGAGACCAGTGTTGTTCGCGTTCGTGCGCGAGCTGTACGTGGAGGGGAGCCCAGGATAGTGTACACTGCGTACATGTTAAGCTTTTTATCTGAACTCTACCTTGTAGTTGATCTCCACGTGCATATATGTTCTTTACTAGTTACCCAAAACATATCACATGTTTCGCAGCATCTCTAGTCAGTAATGCTGCAAATGGACCTGATTGGTCTTCCATGCTGTTTGTCCAAAACGTGGCACAAACAGGGTGTTGCCTGAATGGCAGATTAAGAGAACACGAAAGGGATTTGACTTACTCTAATGACCGCAACCTGGCGCTTCACTGCTTCGATTGCACAAAGGAAAATAAGAAAAATAAGAAAGTCTGCAAACCCATGTTTGATAACTGCTGAACCTCCGAAAGAAGCAAGGACCGAACCACGAGGGAAATAATTGAAGATCAAAGGATTTTAGCTCTGGGTGACCTTTGCGTTATAAACATTCTCTTGCCCTATCAGGAAAAGAACGGGCGTACTTGGAAAAACGCGCGAAACGCGATTAGCATTCAATCTTGCTTCTCTCTCTTTTGCGCACGGCATTTGTTTTCCACCTGTCCCGCATAAAGCCATCTGTATATAAACATGTAGTTTTCATGAATAAACTTAGTTGAGAGTCAGGAAAAAAAAACAGCGCTGTGTGTGTCTTCTGTGTTCCTTCTGCGTCCGCGTCTTTTGCGCTCTTTAAACCAAGTATTGGCAACGTTATTGCGCTACTCTGGACAAGAAAGAGGAAGGGACTCTTTGTGTGTGGTCATTCATCCATTGCTCTTTTGCAGTAACGAATCCAGACCTGTGGTCAGTCGTGCGTCTTGGATGCCATGGCCAACTCATATCCATCTATTTTAATGAAATTGAGCGTACACCCGATGTCGAAAATATACCGCCCAATGGATTTCCTTACAAGCCGTGAGGTGGAGCTCTCGTACCACTGGCAGCAATGAGTTACGGAAGGGCAAGTAGAAATGATGCTCTGATATTCGATATATCTAGAGCGCTGGCCAAACAAAACACGAGCCAGAAGCAAACCGACTGCCTCTATACTTTTCAGAAACGGGGCAGTACAATACGTGGCTATATATTTTTTTCTCTTATGCATTGGTCTCTCTCTCTCTCTCTCTCTTGTGCAATGTCTCTAATTGGATTTTATGATCCCCGAACAATCAATGGATGCGTTCAAATGTGAAATTGAATTCGCCCCCCGCCCCTGTCATGTGGTACTTGCAGAAGGAGGCCGTGCAGCTGGCTGCCCCTATGCGTCGATGCGCCACCAGCACAGTCGTCGGGCTACCAAACAGGCAGCCGAACACTCTGAGGTGGCCCGACTCTTCGAGGAGACCACCAAGGAGCTGCTGAGAAGGTACACCCACAATTAAGTTTGCGAGGGCTCACGGTGTCCTTCCATGGTGTCGCATCAAAGAAACCTAAGCGCACAGATGCCGCAATTGTCCCTGGAAGTAACTGTAATGTCTCATGCTCCCGTAAAGTAGCGGTCAGAAATATTTGTTTCAAACTGCCAATTATTTAGTCTCTGAAGCTGATTCCACTCTCTTGGTGACGACGTCTAGACTATGCCTAGACGATGGCCACGATGTCTATAGAAAGAAAAATTCTAGCTTGTCTTCTGATGCCCAATGTGCATCGTTGACGACGCTCGACCAACCACATGGGACAACATTGCGTGTTTATTTTTTTAAACTGTTCATGTTAATTCATTTCCTATGCTTTTGTAGCGATGGCTACATTACGGTAGCATTTCTAGCCTTCAGCGTGGCGGCACCGTGGTGGTGGTGGCACTGCCACCCTGTGGCTTCGCCGCCACGCTGTCACGTGGTTGGTCACATGGTGCGGAGCAGCTGCCGGCGGCGCGGCGCCGTGGCTGGTCACGTGGTTCGCCACCTGGTTGGTCACGTGACTAGCCACGTGGTGAGGAGAAGCTGCGGATGCCGGCGGCGTGGCGCGCCGCCGAAACCGAGCTGCCACAGCTGTGCGCATGCGCCGTGTCAGGTGGGACGAAGATGTAGAAGGAACGCCCAGCGAAACGGAGCGGCGAAAGACTGACTTTGCAGTTCAACTGACCAAGTTCCACTCGGCCAGCTGTAGCTATCGCATCACTCCAGGTTTAAACAGAGCTACTTTTCTGTGTTGGCGTGAACCTGCTGCTGTTGATATTCTTTTGTTATTTTTATTTTCTCATGCGGTCAAAAAGTAGCTAGTTTCGTAAAAAAACTATAAATACACAAGTAACACCCTGAACGCACTGATACAGTAGTTATTAAAGGTATTTTCCGGACGACGGTAATGCCATGTGATCATTAGCCTGGCAGTGCATACCATTGAATATTGCATAACTTCGGCAGCCAACGGCAGTGCACATAGATGTCCAGAACTTCGAGACCACCCAGCGACTTGCCAGAAATCTATCCCTGGTCGTCGACGACAATGCTGCACTGAAACGTTTTCAAGAATTTTAACAGGTGATGCGACGCCGATAATGCGACGCGTAGAAAAATGTATTGTTGCCTGTGTTTTTGGAGTAATTCCGCACCAGATGACTTCAACGCATTATTTCAGGTAGACTTGGTCACAAGATAAGCAATTTTCTTTGAATATGCTTGTGCTTCCCTATAAGTCGTTTGCGTGATCTCTTTAGAAAATGCTGTTCTCTCCTTACTAACAATGAGACACTAAAACTGCAGCCTCAGCGACTCGAACGAGGAATCCTGGAGGGAGGACGAGGTGGAAAGACTTGAAGCGGTGAACCTCGACTCGACTGCGCTGTCCGGCTTCTGTCCGCTGACCAGCGTCACGTGCAACGCGTCCAAGAAGTACCGCGAAGCCGACGGCACGTGCAACAACCTGCAGAACCCGGGATGGGGATCGGCCGCTTCCTGCATGAACCGCTTGCTCCCCGCGGCGTACCAAGACGGTAAGCTGGTGAACACTGTCTACTGTCTAAACGACTAGAGCAAACATTGCGAATAACACAGCATGCGCACACTTCAGGAGCAGCTGGTGCTTTGAAAAGGCTGGACATGTGTCATGCGAGTGTTTGTATCTGTCTGGGCAATCACAACTACAGACTAAGGTCCCCGCACGACTTGCAGTAGAGTTAGTGCTCAAATCGCTCTGCTTCCTATTTTGTTCTCGAGAAAGCACCCGAAAGTGCTCCCCACGCAGAGTAGCATGCCAGAGATTTTTAAATGTCGGCTTAATTCTCTACTTTTTCATTAAAGGATTTCTCTCTCACACACACAAGAAAGTGCAATCATTATTGTGCTTTATATTTTATGCACAAGTTTCATACTCAGTTAACAAATTTTAAAGTTATATGAATTACCCCTGTTAAAGTTTTCAACCCAGAAAGTAATTTCATCCTAACTTCAGACCCTACGCCGCTTTTTTTCACTGACACTTGTGCGCAGTTTCTACCGGCTGGGCGACAGTTTCGCGTAAACTCTTTCACGTGAACGAAATCTTGCGGATGCCAAGTTAAACGACGCAGCCTGTGGATTGACACATTTCTTTTAAATTTAGTTCACAATGTATTGATGAGTTTCATTTTACCTTTCCATCAGTGGTTTGATCTCAGCCTTTGAGGGCATAAAGCTTGTATTGAGTTCACTATAATTTATTCAAGAAGCAAATATGTAACAGGCTGCGCTGTTAGTTCTCGCTTTTGAGAGCGTGCGATATCTCTGCGACGTCACCCGTTGCCGACGCGTACGCCCGCTTATTGTCCCCCACAAGACCGTGCTACCCATAACACATCCAAGTCATCTCTTTTCTGTAAGTTTCGTGAAAATCGAGAACAAGACTTGCCTCGTGCATAAAAGAAACACATTAGCCAAGACAGCCTTTGGACGACTGCTTTTCCACCATTGAAACCATATCATCACAGAAAGCTTAATTTGAACCAGAGCGGCCCCGCCGCGGTGGCTCAGTGGTTAGGGCGCTCGACTACTGATCCGGAGTTCTCGGGTTCGAACCCGACCACGGCGGCTGCGTTTTTATGGAGGAAAAACGCTAAGGCGCCCGTGTGCTGTGCGATGTCAGTGCACGTTAAAGATCACCAGGTGGTCGAAATTATTCCGGTGCCCTCCACTACGGCACCTCATTCTTCCTTTCTTCTGTCACTCCCTCCTTTATCCCTTCCCTTACGGCGCGGTTCAGGTGTCCAACGATATATGAGACAGATACTGCGCCATTTCCGTTCCCCCCAAAAACCAATTATTAATTATTATTATGAACCAGAGCCGAAATTCTACTCCACGATTAGCTCGTCAGAACTTCTTTTCATTTCCAATGGTCATCATTCACACTGTATTTATACTTAGTTCAGGCTTCTTTGCGCAGTAAATGGCGATTTCGTCGAATTAACGCCAACTTCTGAGTTTTTCCCTGCTAGCGATATATTTTATAGAAATTTTTCCTCTTACCATACACACACACAAGGGTGCCTAAAGTAGGTGCATAAACGCAGCATGGGTAAAGCTTCTTCGAAATCATATTTTTATATCCCGGATATGTTTCCTGAAATGTTTCAAAAGTGCCTGACACGAAGCCTCACGTTTTTTGTTCCCCGTTCCACACGGTCACCTTTTACACCCCTTTTCTCACCACCATGCATAGGAGTGAGCTCGCCGCGAGTGGCAGCCAACGGCAGTGCGCTGCCTAACGCCCGCAAGATATCGTACACCGTACACCCCAACACGAGCCACCCGGCCACAAACATCACGCACTTGGTGATGCAGTTCGGGCAGTTCCTGGACCACGACTTTGCCCTTGCGCCGCTTATGCCTGACCCAGGGGAGATCATCAACCTCGGCAGTGAGTCGCATTCTTTGTATAGTGGTCAATTAGCATTAAATCCAGCGATGCGAACTAGGTAATGAGTCCGTCCTTTATTGATTTATAAGAAGATATTGATCCATATAAAGTGGTCAAAATCTACTTCAATCAATCAATCAATGAGCATTTATTTCACAAAAAAAGTGTGCAGGTGGTGAAAAAGGGCGGCGGAGAAAAATCTGCAAGTTTCGCAGCTTGACAAAAGCCCCGTCCGCCCCTCGAGCAGCGACAGGCTTTAGTACATGTAAAAAAAAACGCGCATGCACACACACTGATAACAAAAGAAAAAAAACATGTAATCGATGCTGATCAAGAGTTACAAAGGCAGAAATACAACTCAGATCTGTCATTTATGATAACACATGTTGTAACAGAAAACTGTGTCGAAATAGCACATGGTTGTCAAATATGTAAATCTTGGAAGACAGATGCATGCAGTATAGAAGAGACACAGAAAAACACGATTGCACTTGTATTTGAATATTTCATTCATTTTTTACTTGGTTTGGCACACCAAGGACTGCTGGTCTCTACTTGCGTCTACGTTACCCAAGCACTGTAACTGAAAAAAAAACGCATTAGAGACAAATGCACAAAATAACGCCGCCAAGCACAGTAACAAAGTAAAGTCTAGGGAGGTGTAAGAGAAGGGGTCATTAGGACTTGAGCGGCCTCCTATACAGCAACTGCACGATGCTGGAAATTTTGGAACACCTTTCACAGTCGCAGGTTTATCCGCATTCTTGTCGCATCACTGATGGAACGACACCAGGATAATGGCGACCATAGTGTCAGGAGGACAAGGCACTCGAGCAAACACAGATCAGCGAGTTATCTGCGTGTCTCCTCTGGCGTCTTTGTCCCTGCGTTTTTTCATCAATGTTAAACCAGCTGCTCAAGAGAGAACTCAGTTATGTGAAGCCTTAGTCTTAGCTCTCGGTTAACGTTGCTTGAAAAAATTGAGAGTGGAAACAGCCCGCCGATGCCAATAAAAGGGACTGTGAGTATCGGACATAACTTCGATCTCGATAACCGAAAATCATGGGCAAGCGCGCTACGTTGTTGTGCCATCTCTTGGGGAGCATTTCCCTTCATTGCGTAAAAAAAAAATCCGTGTGCTGCATCATGTTCCTTGCAAAGGCTACACACTGCACGCTGGTTTGCAATGTTTACTCGTTGTGCACATAGTCCACGGCGTCGGTTGAGCAAGTTCCTGTTGCCAAATCACGAAACTCCGGGAAGAGGTGGTCTGCACCACAAAATACTTAAGGCTGGAAAACGAAGCAGGTATCAAAGCACGTTATTTCTTTCGACGTTACTTGCCGCGAGAAGAAAGTGGCGTATGGAAGGCAGGGAGTTTAACCAGTAGACTTTTTCTCTTTTTTTTTTTACTATCACAAACCGCGGCAAAGGGGACGATACATGTAAACGCAAAAAAGTGAAAAGAACACGTGCGGATGAAAGAATGAGGGGTGAAGTAATGATCAACTAATAAGGGTCATGCAAGTCACGATCTATCACACAAATATGACACTTTGTGCAAATGAATCAGTGCCTGGCTTGCTTTTAGGGGTTGAAAAGTGCGCATACTGTTCCTAGAATTTTGCTTTCCACCCACGGGCCAGAGTCGAGGCTGTGCGATGCAGCGCGCAAAGTTTTTCTTGAAGCCCTAATTAGAGGTTATCTACAAAGAATATATTAATATTATGATGTATGTGGGTTCAAAGACTTTTTCTAAGGTGTTAAAATGCCTTAACAAGGGCAAGTACTTATCGTAAAACAGCACCCATTTCAAAACCTCGACAATTTAAGTTGACCTGCGTGGAGAATGACTTCAGGAGAACTGCTGTTTCAAAAACATTCTATTCTTAAAAAACGTAGAGCCGTGACCATGCTAAAGTGGCTTATCGCGGTGTGCTGCAGATCCCAACAACGTCATCGATTGCTGCTCGCCAGGGAAGCGCAACGCCTCGAACTGCTTCTCCATCGACCTCTTCCCGGACGATCCTTTTTTCGGACAGTTCGGCCAGACCTGCATGAACCTGCCCCGATCAGCAGCGTGCACTCGCTGCACACTAGGCAAGTACGCCGGGATTTTGTCCGTCGTGCTGCGGCGATTGATGATGCGCGAGGCGTTCCTTTATGCACTTAGTCGGCTCTAAGGTGAGTCATGCCAGAGTGGCATCGCTAGCTCGTTCACATCCCAATTTGGACTCATACTTTTACGCATTAGCAGTGAGGACTATAACTGAGTTTTAAATTTTGTTTATTTATTTATCCTTATACACCGCAACCCCGGCGAGGCTATTCTGGCAATAACTGTTATGGCACCAAGGTGTACAGAGCAAGACAGTTAACTTATCAACATTTTTTTATCCGTTGAAATGCGACTAACAATATTGCTTATTTTTATTTACTAATTTATGCAGCTACATCGCACAATGGGAAATTATTGTCGGTGGTTACAATAATAATCAGTCCCTAAAATCAACAATATACAAAATCTAAACAAAACGGCAATACTCAATGGTGACAGGCCTCAGGCAAGGCCGATAAAAGCAAAGTACAGTGTGGAGCCACGTTGATAATTATTACATCCCAGCTATTCCACTCTTGTATGGCGAATGCGAAGAAAGAGCGATGATAAACAAGCGTGCGCAGGCCAAGTTCGAAACTTCTTTAGTGCGGTCGGTTCCAAGAGAAATATACTACATTGCCCAGCCGAAAAGAAGCACGCGGGGAAACTGATAAGATAGGAAAGAGGCTGAATATCGACTTCTAATCTTCTCAATTTTCCTGTGTGAATCTTTTTGGCAGGCATATTTTCTTAATAAAAAACTGCGTTCCCGTCAAAGTTCCTGAAATTAATGCCGCTAGACTGTATGACATAAAATAGCATCTTCTAAAACAGATTGATGTTGCCAGATTAGTACCCCATACATTTGCCCTCATTAGGCTGCCAAAGGCTCAAGTATTCAGGCTGCCACCAAAGTTACATAGGATGTGGAGAAGGAGTCCAGTGGAGGGCGGCTCTTCCGTTCGTTCTCCAAGAAACGCCTTAACTCTATGCGCCTAATACTTGAAGCCAGTTTTTTTCTTTCGCAGCATCCAGAATATACATAATTTTGAAGCTAGAATTATTGTCTTTCAAAAACGTCTTTTTTTTTTCTTCAAGAGGCATTCTTCTCTGAGAAACTACAACGTCATGCCAGAAAGGCGTAATTAACAAGATATAAGTAAAATTGCACAAAAAAGCAATAGAACACACTTGTAACTTCTCGTTTCTGAACTTAGGCTTTCAACTCATGATTGGTTTAAATTACCGCGCGTGGAAATGTCGAAACGGTGTTATTATTTCAATTGCTAAACAAACAACGGTTTGAAAAATAGAGACGTTCTAATAGAATACCTTTTTTTGTACCCCCGATAAAATTGCGATTCTTTTCACTGCTTTGCAGGACAGCGACAACAGCAGGACATTCTCACTTCCTACATAGACACGTCTCAGATATATGGAAGCTCACAGGCGGATACTCTCAGACTCCGATCAATGTCCGGCGGTAAGTCTAGACACGTAGTTTTCAACAACGGGAGACATAGACAAATGCAGGGCTAACTGGAGGCACGTGGGAAAGGTCTTTGCCCTGCTATAGATGTAGGCATGATAGACAAATGATAGATGATATACAAATGAAGGAGCATAAATACACTTTGCTTAAAAGGTTCAGGGAAAGCGTGCAGAATGTGGTCGAGGAGTATGGATGACCATGCGCCAAAGACCCCCCCCCCCCCCCCCCCAGTTATCTGGAAGCGTGGCGGCTTTATCGAAAAGTGAGGCGCCCAGTATTGTGTTAATAGTAACAACGAATCAAATCCCCGTATCTTTTTGAATGAGGCGTATAGTGATGGCGGCGGGTCTAATATTATAAGCAATACAGTTCGCCCCTAAAAAAGTCATAGGCAATTTGCTCTTACTGTAGAATATCTTTAACACGAAAGGAACGCAGTTAGGTATGCATTTGAGTGTGGTTAAGATGGTTAAGGCAATACCGATTTCATGTGAACTGCGGGTCTAATTTTCTGGGTGGCTAATTAGGCGTATTACGAAAGGAATGTGGACGTATGTAGGGATGGTGACATATCACGGCGTTTTTCAGTAAATGAAAAGCCGGGTAATTCTTCAAATGAGAAAACCTTACATGTCATACTGATACCAAAAATTCTGGAGAAAAACATTTTTGAGCGGGAAACCGTTGATGAACGCTATCGTCAAAAACGTTTCTCATTGTTTTCCTACGGCAGCCTTAACTGTTCGATGCGATCGGTGGAAACACTTCAAACGAAGGCTTTTTCTACATACCAGAAGACTGGACCATTACCTTGAAAATTTCCGTAACAGTATCTTACAATTTTCTTATTTCAAAATTTTTTGTCCGAGAATGGTGGACATGCTACACTGTAGACGATCAGGCATTCTATTGCTCACATTTATTCAGACTACCCACAGCTTCGCACCGTCTACCGAAAATTCAGTGTATACGTTTTTTTCTTGCATTTAGGCTTAATTAAATATTTCGATATTCAGTCCTGATATTAAAAAAATGCTGGTGATTTAGCATTCCTAACTACGAAATACTGTCCGAAAGCAGGTTTTTCACGTGGACACCAACGCCACGTAAATGAAGGCGCGATTGAAAGCGTGTTTCCTTTCCTTTCGCGAGTTGCGCACAGGTGGAAGTTGATGAAGACGACCTGCAATGCAGAGCGCGAGAGTGTGTTGCAGCTTAACAAGAGGAGATATTGGCTGCGGCTAAAGCCCCTTGATAAATTATCAAGGGGCTTTAGCTGCGGCGATAGCATAGCGCCTTCGTACAGTGGCCAGCGAAGCTGATCTGTTCGCGTCGCCGCGGGTGCCGCGAGTTTGAAACCTCGAGTCGCGGCAATATTTATTCTACTTCTACAGGTTGGCCAAGGTCAGCATCATTCAAAGTTTCGTTAATTTTTTACATTTCCCTCATCACGTGACTAACTTCAGAGGCATCACCACACACCGGCATTTTTGCTGTTATAACATAGATAGATAAAGAGAGGGGAGAAAGGCAGGGACGTTAACCAGACAGGCTTCCGGTTGGCTACCCTGCACTGAGATCCCGGACTGCGCTTCTTGTGAAAGCTGCGCCTGCGAAGAGACAATCCGTCATCTCATGTGCGAGTGGCGTGCCCTGTCTTTGTGAACGAAAGGCTTAAGCTGCGCTCTGCTCTCGACCGCCTTGATCCTCGCCCTTTCACAGAGGACAAGATCCTCGGTCCGTGGCCACAACAGTCGACTGCCACCAAGGCTTACAAGGCACTGTTTTGTTTTTGTACGAACGACAGCCTTGATTGACAGATTGTGACTGTGTTTCCCGTTCCATCTCTCTTTGAGGTTACGAGGCCAATAGTGTTTTCGCACCAAAACTATATACACCGCTAACACATACTCTGTCTGAGCACTAGTCAGAGCTAAGTGGGAGTGTTAATGTTATGATGACGACGTCGATGAAGATACTACTTCCCATAATTTCTAAACGGCTCTCCCTACCTTCCGTATCTTAAGCTGCAGGCGCTTTAACGGTGACTTAACATAAAAAAAATGCAGTCTTGCAGTCTGAAAGCGCTGTTCCGGGTCTTTTAAAAAGCAGATGCAGCTACAGCTTGCAAAGCTTTCGTGAAGATGGCGCTAGCTATAATAATAATAATATTATTATTAATAATTGGTTTTTGGGGAAAGTAAATGGCGCAGTATCTGTCTCATGTATAGTTGGACACCTGAACCGCGCCGTAAGGGAAGGAATAAAGGAGGGAGTGAAAGTAGAGAGGAAGAAGAGGTGCCGTAGTGGAGGGCTCCGGAATAATTTCGACCACCTGGGGATCTTCGCTAGCTAGTGGTGATTTCGGTTTTACTCGCGCCTTCCGCTCAACGGCTCCGCACTGGCTCTGTTAAGGAGGAGGTGTGTAGAACTACTACTTAGATTCGCTATCTTTATTCCCGTACAACATATAAATGTTTAAGTCCTCTAGTTACGAATGCAATTTATACGCCAGTTCTGAGGTGCCGATCGGAGAATTCGACAATAAATTTTAAGAAGTGCAGCTTTTTTGCGACTTGGTGCATGGTTAACGGTAAAAGACAAGCAGAACAGGCAGCAATGCGCACCCTGATCTGTTTAACAAATTTTCAGCTAGTAAATACGGTTGCGTTCCAGCGTCCTCCGCGACACTCCAGTTCACACGAACGCGTCCTGTCCCGCCGGTTGTTTACCTTGAATAGACAAAAAATATTTCCTCTTTGAAAAGCTTGATATGGCGTTTTTTCAACAGCATTAACAATATTTGTTTGAGGTATTAGTTTCAACGTTTAAGTATCATTCCATGCATCGAATTTCGCGAATCGAAGACTGTCTGTGAGCTCTTCTTTCCTCAAGGGCAAACGCAATAAAAAAAAAGAGGGCTTAAATTTGTTTTTATAGCCTATGGAAGTGCTTCTGAGAATGACGTGCATATTTGCAGGTCGCCTGAAGAACCAGTACTACATTTTCGCTGGAGAGCTACTTCCTCGTAGTTTTCACGTCAACGAAGACCGCTGCAGCAACCCCTCCAACAGACAGTACTGCTTCAGGGCAGGTGGGTTGTGTTTTGCCGTTTTAAGACGCTCGTTGTGGTTCCCTTTGCACGTAATGTTTGACAAGCTTCCAACCTCACTCAAGACTCACGTTTCAATTTACTCTTGTATATGCTACGTAATGCCGACTACATATCTCAGTCACAAATTCAGAAAATTAACGTCAATGACCCTCACTGTCCACTGGAGGGGAAAAAAATAGCTGTGGTTTAAACTTTGGTTAACCCTCATGCGAAGCGACTTCCTTTGCATGGCTACGTTCACAAACGCCACACAAGCTGCCGATCGGATTGTCTTTAAAGCGTCGATGAAATGCCCGCTTCCAGATGGGGCAGTTGGGACCTGCCACGGTGGGCAGATTCTGATGACGTCAGTAGGTCACATGACCTGCCACGTGACACCTGTCCCATGACTGCACTGACGCTGCCCTTTTGAAAACCTAGCGTAGTGGAGCTTTCGCTTCAAAAGGTGAAAACGCGTCTGTTCCGTGCAGGTGATGAACGTGCGAACGAGCATCCAGGATTGACGGCCGTGCACACTACGTTTCTCCGCCACCACAACCGCATCGCCGGTCAGCTATTTCTGTCCAACATATTCCTCAGCGACGAGCAGCTCTTCCAGAGGACCAAGTGAGACACCATTGGCACTATGCCTAGAAGACATGAGGGTGATGTACACAGGGGACCAAAGAGGACCACTTGTGGAGTACTCATCACCATAAGATAACTAACAAAACCCGAATTGACCAATGGCGAAAAAAATGCTTCGTTGCTTCGTTCCACTCACGTACTATTTTCTGCCGGAAAACCAAGACTAACATGTCTGGCGTAAGCATGACATTATATTTGGCGCCCAATAATAATTGTACATTCGGAAAGCGGCGCCAGTAGAAAGGACAAAAATTAATTCGGAAGGCACCTCTTCAAAATGCAAGTACGGCGCAATCCGAAACATCAAGCAGAGCAACGATGGAAAGTGGACACAAGCTGGGTGATTTTCAGCTTTGCTGCTAGCACCACACCAATGTTTTCATTTTAATTTCTCAATCGTGATGTGTAATGTTCTTTTCCTTAACATGTGTAACGGCAGGGTACGGCGAGATATCGCAAAATTAAAATTCTATAAATAATCTGCAATCAGAAAACAGGCATACGAAAAGATAATTATTTGCTTGTTCTGCCGAAAAGATCGTCTTTTGAAGCATTCCAAAGCTGTGCTCTATTATCTTGCAAGCAGCCAATAGTTTCTAAAATAGTTGTTTTCACATACCATCGAGCAATGGGACTGTCCTGGATGCGCTGATGTCTTTATATTTAACGCTCAGTTAAAGCGCTCCTCTGGTAACCTTTGCTGCCTGGGCAGCGGCAGTGCCTTAGTCATTTGGAAATATACTAATTAATTAATTAATTCCTAACTAACATTCTAGTTAAGATTACAAAGGAATAATAAAAATCGGTCAGTTTTTGAAGAATGGAGTAGAAACACCATAGTAGCAGTTCCTTACAGGTAGCAGTAACATTACTTGTATTCAGGCTTGTTAAATTGAAAAGCTGAAATGAATCCGCAATAGAATTGCTGTATGGAAGCTCATATTTTTTCTGCGCAACGGCACACAGCCAAAGAAAGGAAGAAGGAAGAGGAGAAGGACGAACACAGCGCTGTGTTCCATCCTTCTTCTCTTACTTCTTTTCTCTGGTTGTGTGCCGTTGCGTAGAAAAGATATGGGCTTCAATCAAGAATACCAACTAGTCCAAGAACTAACTCTTCTGAGGAATTGCTGTAAATGTGCAGAAAGCTCAGTAGAGAAAGCCCAGCACAGAAAGCGTAAGACGCAAAAAAGTATCAATTGTAAAATTTCGTAATTCCGGCATCACAGCAAAACCGCTTTCTGTACTCTGAGGAAACGGCGGGAACTTAATATGCAATGTCCCCCGCAGTAGCACCTGGGCTGGACTTAATAGGTCTGCTGAAGCCCCCGCACGGACCGTTTGAGTCTAACGCAAGCTTCGGACAGCACCTATTTGAGTCACATGCAAGGGCCGAGATTGTCTTGCGTTCATTTGGAGCTTCACTTGCTCTTTGTACAGCGTAGAACAAGCCCACAGAAAAAAAAATATACATTCGCCTGTTCGGAGCATTTCGACCATTCAACATTTAGGTGCAGTTTTCTGATTGCACACAGAAAAAATACACATTCGCATGATCGCAGCAGTTCGACCATTCAACATTTACATGTAGTACAAAAAAAATATACATTCGCATGCCCACAGCAGTTAGACCATTAAATATTTAGGTGCAGTTGTCTAATTACAACTTTTTGGGTGTTTTCAGCGGTTTACGAGTTCACTGACCTTGCCTTACCAATTTTAGTAGTATGAATTACACTCACTCACTGAACTTTAGGAGACAGCCAGCACACCTGTTTCACTGTTATGTCCTCGCCATGCAGTAGACTTTGGTAACCGTGTAATCGTGTTACGTTCATGTAAGCCGCCGTGTGCTTATTGCCGGCAGCGAGGGTACAGTAAAGTTTCTTCGTTTATGCTGACTGCCTGTCTTGGCATGCTACTCGGCTTCACTTTTTCTAATGACTTGTTTCGTTATCACGCATCGACTCCGTGGCCAATGCAGTGCATCACTATCACTCGTTTGGCAAGGAACGCTGGTTAGCCATTAGATAATAATAATTGGTTTTTGGGGAAAGAAAATGGCGCAGTATCTGTCTCATATATCTTTGGACACCTGAACCGCGCCGTAAGGGAAGGGATAAAGGAGGGAGTGAAAGAAGAAAGGAAGAAAGGGGTGCCGTAGTGGAGGGCTCCGGAATAATTTCTACCACTTGGGGATCTTTAACGTGCACTGACATCGCACAGCACACGGCCGCCTTAGCGTTTTGCCCCCATAAAAACGCAGCCGCCGCGGTCGGGTTCGAACCCGGGAACTCCGGATCAGTAGCCGCGCGCCCTAACCACTGAGCCACAGCGGCGGGTATTAGCCATTAGTTTCTGCAACTTTTATGAATAATGGCCCATACAGTTTATTCTATCCTATGTTCGACATCCAGGCGCATCGTGGAATGCCAGTTCCAGCACATCGTCTTCTCTGAGTGGTTGCCTATTATTCTGGGACCGGCCGCCATGAGCCGTTTCGGCCTGACGCCCCTGAGCAGCGGCTTCACCACGTACAACGCGAGCATAGACGCGACCATGCTGAACGAGTTCGCCGCCGCCGCCTTTCGTCTTGGACACACTCTCATCGACGGAACTTTCCACGCGTAAGACGTGTCTTGTGTCTCAATTTATCCCTGTCAGTATTAGGGTGCTTCAAACAACTATTAAAGTATAATTCTTGTATGAAGCTGCTGAAGGCCTGTTTTTTAGTTTTTGATTTAAACGAAGACATACGAATAGGAATGTGTACTTGAGCTTTGAGAGTGCTTTCTATACACTGAAGCAGCCAGTTAAAATATTAGTTTAGAATCAGTGGATCTTACAGCTACGTGTCGCGAGAGTAAGAAGTTTTTCACCTCCCACGTTTTCGACACCACATGCTCTGAAGGCATCAGGGTACAAATAAACAGATCGAACTCGTGCTGTCAGGCATCTACGCACTACAAGATACTTAATGCACACGTTCGCAGGCTGTTCTGTCCTGCATCGCCTGTCTTTGTATTCTTCCGGTCAGTCTTACAGCGGCAGTAGCATTCAAATACGTTTTACGGAGTCAACAATGTCGGCGTTGGCATCACAGATCGGCATCAACTCCCACGCTAACCTTACGCAAAAACCGAGTGCTGCTTATTGGCAGCAGGCACGGGAGCAGGCATTTATTGACAATTTAGAAAAAAAACCTAATCGGCTGAGTCAGTGATTAACACGGATTTAAGCTCGATATCCGCCCTTGGTAATCAGGCTTTATTTAAGTCTCCGTTCACTATGTTTGCTTAGTTATTGTAAGCAGTCTGAAACGCCTGAAAGAATTGCGGATTTCGGGCATCTTGCAGCTACACACGCAACTCGCAAGCGAAACACATTATTGCAGCCTAAAAGGCACTAGCGCTATTGTATTCGATAAGTACTCACTGTAGTGCGGCAGAAGCATATTTTGAGGTCTGCCGTTGTGGCGACCCTTTCTCCTCAGCGGCCTGGAAAAACAAAAAGATAAAAAAGGGTCCCAGCATTGGAGTGAAGTGTGCGATAACGATGAGGAGTCTATTTTTCTTGTAAGGTCGTTTCGTGTTTAAATGTGACTCCTCACTGACTACGCAAGGATGTACTCTAGCGGCTGAGGTATCCCCGCGTATTTTCAAGAAATACGTGACGAACTCAGTGCGCTCCAGTCTGTAAGCATTTTCAGCGGACACACTTCACACATTCATACCGCAAGTGCAATATTGGGGAATATATTAAGTAGTGTCATCTAGGCTCACCTCGGAGCATGAAGCGTACATCTCTTCAACGTGAGCGTTCTGCCATCATTGGTGGTCATTGGTGGCAATTCGTCATTGGCTCATCCCCGTAATCAGACGGGTTCCGGTGTGATGTCCGTTTTTCCGAAAGCTTTCAATTTTAGTAGGCTTTAGAATTTTGCGAAGTATTCTCATGGCTCAATTTTCTTTGCTCAATTCCTGGAAAGCTTGTGATTGCTCGAACTATCTCTAAATGTGCCTTCACAAACTTGAACTGTGCGGAAGCCTGTTTTAGCGGTCCAGTTTCACTGTGACTTCTGGAATAAAGTGAACCATTCCCTTTTACAGTAGACACTTTTCTTCAAAGCCGAGATGCGCGTGTAATTTCAATTTTGCAAATTACATGCGGTGCCAATATGATGTACATCCTGGTTCAGGTCTGCCGGACTGTACCTTGAATAATGGGCTTTGTGGAACTGGAGGCATATTTCACTTCATATGCTGCTGTTATTTCGCAACCCCATTTTTATAACATAAAACAGGTACGTTTATAACGCATAGTCCTTAATCTGGATCGAAGAACCCGATATAGAACTACGAAATAATTCTTGTCATTGATATCATAAAATTGCATGATTTTTATGCCAGTAAGTGCAAAGAATTTGATATCGTTAGTAACAGACACCGCGCGTATTTGCCTTGCCATTTCAGCGATAGACTTTTGTCAAGCACTACCTTCGAGCTGCAGAACAACTACTTCTTTCCGTTCGAGTTCTACAACGGCTTCCTAGAGCCCGTTCTCCGGGGTCTCATGCAACAGCGTGCCCAGACATTCGACAGGTAAAGTATAAGCTAGTCAACCAAACAATATCACTATATTCAGCTAACGGAGCATCGGCAAAGATCAAAGCTAAGGCATCCATCTGATGCAATTGTCCCTTGTGTGTTCATTCCTCTAACGCCAGAGCAAGAACAGCTGTCATGTAAGCGTACTTTATTTGGCATTACTAAGCGCATCTGAATACTTGCTATTTTAGAGTTGAGCTGTGCTCTGACTTATAACGTTAACGCCGACGTGATGATGAAAATAACTCATCACAAGAATGTGATAATGCGCGGAGTTCGCGGCGTTCACCTCATAGTAGTAATAGAAGTATAATAATACTAATTCCAGTAACTATTGCAATCAGCACATCTGCCTTCAGTGCAAGGCAAATTACGCTCCCACCGATCTCCACTTAACCTTTTTCTGTGCCGGCTGCAGATCCTTATCCACTTAAACTCCCTGATCTAGTCTGCCCAGCCAATTTCTGCCATCCCGTGCAACGTTTATGTTCTCTTTTCGCCCATTAGATTACCCTAAGGGATCACAGATTGCCTGTTCGCCGCATTACATGGCTCGCTAGTTTCCATTATTTGTTCTTGATTTCAACTGGGATAGCATAAACTCGGGATTTTTGCATGACCGCCTCCACTGTTTTCGTGTCTTTTAATGTTACCGCTACAGTTTTCTTTCGTATGGCTCGCGGCGCCCTAATCTATTTAATTTCGAGCCAATTATCTAACTTCAAAATTTCTGCCATTAAAAGAGCACTGCTTGTGGCGTGTGCGTAGCAGTGAATGATTTCGCTCTGCGCCCCACCAAGCTTCCACAGTAACTGCTGCACGACAAGTTGGGCTCGTAAGTTTCCGTATTTCGTAATTTTGTCTATTATGGCCGTATGACATGCCACACTCTGAAGCCGTCCTTGATCAAAGAGTACACATCGGTTTACACCCCAACCCAGTGTAATTAGTATTGTTATTAAATAAATCACGGCACTCTTATACTGATGTCACGACTTCGACAGAGATGTGACTGATGGCGTAACCAATCACCTGTACCGGCTCCGAAACGAGAGCTTCGGCTTGGACCTCATCGCGTTGAACCTGCAGCGGGCGCGTGAACACGGCGTCCGACCCTACGTGGACTACTTCTACTTCTGCACGGGCGTCAACCTGACGTCGTTCGACGCGCTGAAGCAGTACGTCGACAACGACGTGGTCGAACTGTACAAGGTCCTGTACAAGTAAGCACAAATTATTGCCGGCAATAACTGTATCACTAATAAGTAGTCTCTAATTACTCCTGCGCTGTGTGTTAAATGCCGACAAACATTAAGGAGGAGGCAGCGATAAGGAATGTATACCTATTCGCTGTGTACAGCCCAGACCGCATTTAGCGGGAACACTTTGGAGCGTGGTTTTGCGCCTCACGCCGATCCATCTGGTGGCGCTTAACCCAAGTCAGCATGGCCATACACTGCGATAAGGCCCAGGCTCTTTTTAAATGCGCCATCTGAGCGATTTCTCCGCAGCCACCTTCAACAATTCTGGGGAAAAGCATTTTCCAAAGTGAAAAAGTTTATGAACGCAATATTTTTATATATTGTAAGATTTCACTTTAACATCAATATATACACAGATTCCCGTCAGTTGGCTACCTTTTTTTTTTGCTGTTAACGTTTTTGCTGTCCTGTAAAATTAGACTTCTCTCCATCTCAACAGCGTCACCCCGACCACAAATGAGCGTTTGTCACCTGACCGAAGCCAATAGACGTTAGCCATATCGTAGGCTCCTGGTGCCACGTGACGCAGCAAATGCATATCGGCTGGACAGACATATTGTCTTTGGTCACAAGGTAGCCAAAGATTGCTATAATGCCACCGAGGGGGCGTTGGTTAGCTACAAGAAACCCACTGCTGTGGACAGGTATATGTTCACTTGGCTTTATGACGGAGCAGATTGTCCAGTTATTCGTGCCAGCGATGACGCGAAAACAAAACGACTTCATTGCGAAGCAGACTCTCTCAAAAAAAACAAACGATGTTTACTGTCGGAGAGCAGTTATGCTTAAAAGCAATGAATGGAAGAGGCGGGGCCTCCACCACCGATATGGAAAAGAATTGAGGGTTGATTTCTGTACTTCGGCCAAATGCGGAACAGGTGCGCTGACACTTCGGTTTTCACTTAATTTACGTAGTCTGGATCCACTCTTCACGGCATAGATATTGTTTGAATAGAGATAATAGGTTAAAATAGGTTAATGCCCATATATGCGGTATTGGTCATTCTCTATGCGTTCATAGATCTCTGATAGTTCTCGTACCACTCCCGGCGTAGTGTGGCACTGGTTAAGCGATTCCACACTGTCCTGCGATGGCAGGTGCTGGCAGAATAATGAACGTGCCAAGTAGTCTTCTTTTTTTTTTTTGCTCGATAGCACTACTAGGCTCATTTTCCGGATTGTGGCATACGTACGTAGGTACGTACAGTCGCGATCAGAAGGACCTGCAACGCTCTGGCTACCGCCTTATCCTGGTTTGCGTTTGATAGAAAATTAATACTCTGCTCTGCAGAGTACCAGGCACGCGGGCACGCTGCTCGGCAGCTTTCTACATAACTTTGCAGCAGAATCCGACTCGCATTGATTCGTGACATCAGCTCGTGCCACCTGACGCGTGTTGCGAGTCATACTGGGCACGATAGTACGTAGTACGTAGTTTTTGTCAATAGTATGCAGCCCAAGGGCTCTGCTTCTAAGCCCTCCAGCGCGGCTCCTCTTGCATACTCAGGGACTCTGATCTTCAGAAAGGCAGGAGGAACTTAAGTCCTCAACCCTCTCAAGCTTAGGACTATACAATCTGCTTAAGAGCCACGCTACATGGCTTGGAAGCAAACTCCTCGGTCTGTATATTTTTGACATAGACTGTACGACCCTGAAGCCTGCTTTGTGGAAGGCGGCCCATGTGCCCACCGGGTTCTTGGCAAGCTGGTAGATGTATACACCTGGCAGGCGTTCTCCTGGGTGAACGCCCTCAAGGTAAATGCCTTCAGGTTAAAGGCCTTCAGTCCAAACGCCTTTGTGGAAAAGGCATTTAGGTCAAATGCATTTAGGGTAAAGGCCTTTCTGGTAAAGGCCTTTTGGATGAAGGCCTTCACGCTAAATGCTTTCCTGGTGAAGGCCTTTAGGTAGAAGTCCTTTATGATCAAGGGCTTTAGGCCAATTGCCTTTAGCACGTAGGGACCTTAAGTGCCCGCCGTAACTAGTGCTACACCGCACGATATTCCGCGCTTAGCCATGCTAAACCGTCTGCTGTTTTTTTCTCGGTCTTTCCAACAGCAACGTCCGCGACATCGACCTGTTCACCGCCAGCATTTCTGAGTTCTCCGTGGCCGGCGGTATTGTGGGCCCCACGTTTGCCTGCATCCTGGGACATATGTTCCAGCGACTAAAATACGGCGATCGTTTCTTCTACGAACACCAGGGCCAGGCTGGATCACTCACGGCAGGTTTGTATGGCGCTCGTCAGAGCTGATAAATGAACAAAACGTCCCGCTATTAAAAAAAGCACGTGGGAATTCACCTCGACATCTAGAAACTAAGGAATCAATGCCCCAAAAAATATTCCGCACCGAGTTTCTCGCACTTCCTCTACACGCACGCACACAATGCAGAACTTGTCAGCGGAAAGGCATAGCAGGTAAATAAGATAGATAGATAAAGAGAAGGGGGGGGAGGCAGAGAGGTTAACCAGAAAGGTTTCAGGTTGGCTACTCAGCACTGGGGAAGGGAATGAGGGGACTAAAAAGGGAAGAGAGAGGGAAAGGGAAACACAGTCACAATCTGTCAATCAAGGCAGTCGTCCGTAAAAAACAAAGCAGTGCCTTTGCAGGTAAATAAGAGCAGAAAGAACACAAGTAGCTTCGTGAGGCTAAAGGCCATATGCGTACGTGTAGGGTACAAAGGAGAATGATAAAATGAGATAGATTCAAAAAGGAGAGGAAACACAACGCGGTGCTAAAGTTCACTAGCTGGCGCGCGGTGACTGCAGAGGTAGAGACACTGTTGTTATCATTTACTGCTTTGTAATATTTAACTGCACAGTATTTATTTACCCTGTATTAAATGTTCCTAGCGAATGCAGGCAGCAGCAGCAATACCTAGGAAAGAAAGATAAAGACGTGAGAAATGCAATGGACACCGTAAAGAACCGTCCTTTTCAAAAGCCAGGCTGCATAGTTTGTTTCTTATTCGTACAGTGGAGCCTTTATGGCTTCGCTAAAGATCAAAAGTGCTTGAAAAATAAGGGCAACAGTTCAACTTAGAGTTTTAGAGCTTCAAGGGTGGCTTAAGCATGGAACCTGTCTACTTTTGTCAAAGAATGCACCTGCGTGTACAAAGAATGCGCGATATTATCGCCGCCCTTGCTTTTAAGAACACAAGGTAGAAGGCCCACAGCAGAATTTAGTCATAAAAGAAGGAATAACATAAGACTTTACTGCGAGACTGGTAAGGCTGGTGACATAACTGCGGGGTAGTTCGATCCAATCATCTACAAAAGCCCTCTCTTGTGCTTTTGCTAGCATAGTCGCTAACGTACGCCCTATTAACACTTCAAAGAGTGTCTTTAATTGGTTGTGCTGCGTATCAGTTTCTAATTAACCAAGACCACGAGATGAAGCGTTCGTGTGAAGGAGGCAATTTTGCTGTACTTAAAGGAAACCTCAACAGCAGCTTATACTTCCTGCAATTTCATTTCTCAAGACGTTAGCTCAGGTTGCTATTTGTGTTACCCCAGCAACGCGCTCGGTGTGGCTTAAGTACATTGCTCTTTGCGGAGAAATGGCACAGAGACAGGAAGCAGGAAGTTGAAATGCTTGATGTTTAACAGGCTTTTTACTCTAGACATCATGGAGTATGGTGGTGTCGCGATGTACTGCGGCATTATTGTGCTTGCCGCAGTAGTTCATAGAATAAGGCGCTCCTCTGCACGGGTTGACTGTTTTCATCTTGACAGAACTTGGAATAGAAATAAATGCATAAAACGTTCTTTTGTGAAAGTTCGGTGTGCGCTGAGAACTCTAGATGGTCTCAGCAAGCCCTACATCACAGCGCCGTCATAGTGAGCAGCTTGTTTCTTGTGCTTATTAAGGAACTTTAACAGTGCTTTTTGTAACCTCGCACCAGCAATGACACTTTTCGAGACAAACATTCAGCCCTTGGCTAACCAACAGTTACACTGCCATATGACCGCCACGAGAAATGTTCTACCAATTACAGCACGTATGTGCAGGCTTTTTCACCCGTGTTCTATCCAACTTTCTCGCAGAGTTCCGACTAATATGCAAATTTTGTTTGCATGGTAATATTGAATACATTGGCCCGCACCAACCGGCGGCCGGGCGATTCGCTTTCATTTTAATGGGACAAAGGTACTTATTCAGAGAGCGCCATAACTATGTTGCATTGATATGCACCAGGCTGGGTTGAAGGTTCACTTTCCCAAAGGACGAATTTTTCATCAACTGCGATGTTGCTGTGAAAGCTGTATTGCTTTCCTGTAGTGCTTTATTGTTGCGCATGGGTGGATGCTAATGAGGAATTACTTCCTTATTCCATATTTATTATCCTTGCACCCTAGAGAATCCCAACTAGCCCAGACAAAGCCTCGATATGTGCCACCAGCGGCGGTGGTGATCAAAGCCCTGGCCCCTCCGCATACGAGACAGATGCTCATACCACTTCGCCACCGCTCAGGTTTAGCTGCCTTAACATTAACGCCATCGTGCTGTTAGCGCTTAACCATACACTGAATGATTAAACTGTAAGTAACACTTGATTGCCACCACAGGGAAAAATTTGTTCTTGCAAATGTGCACTGTAACTGTTCTTTTTTTTTAACACTCACAGCACAGCTTGCTCAAATCCGACGCATTACATTGGCCAAGATCATCTGCGAGAACACGGGTGTTGATCTGGTTTCTCCAAACGTGTTTCGACCAAATGGACCAGGGTATGCATCCACTGCTTTCTTTCATGTTCAACATTCTCCGACGAAAATTTTGAATATTGAAAAATTGTAAGATATTTTTGTGCAAACATTCAAGGTAATGCTCCTCTGTTCTGATGTGTAACAAAATATTTCCTTTAACGTGTTTCCATCGATCACATCGAACAGTTAAGACTGCCACAAAAAAACCAATGAGGAATGGTATTGACGATAGCAAAAACGCTCATAGCAAAAAAAAAACAACTTCAAGACTGCCGTCGGGTGGTCGGCGGATATATATATATATATATATATATATATATATATATATATATATATATATATATATATATATATATATATATATATATATATATTGATGTTATACTGAAACCTCAGTGACCATTGGCAGAGGACCAAATGGAAACGAAATGCACAGCGGAAAATGGGCAGGTTAGAGAATACGGCCCAGGTAAATAAAATTAAACACACATAGCTATGCATACGCTTTGCTTGTTGCACTTCAAGTAGATCATTACATACACAACAGGCTGTGGCACTAGGAGGCCACTGTCACCATCGATGAAACACTGAAAAAACAAAAAACGTTTCTTGAGCGGACGCAAGAAAGGGTTGAGTTCAATAACCGTTCTTGCGTTCTTGGCCGGGACCCAGAGTTCTTATACACTGCTCATTGTTTTGTTTTTCTTGCAGAAATCAGCAAACATTCTGTTTTTTGTTGCCCGACACGAACTCGGGGCCCTGGGCGTGAAGAGGACACCTGGTTCAAGGTTTATGGACCTGATTACAGAAATAAATTGTATCCCACCACGTCTGAGAGATGCGTCAAGCTCTTACTCTGCTGCCTTCTTGCTCTGTTGTCTGGTAGAACCGCGGGTAAGGTAGTGCAGCAGTGCCTCAACTGCAAGGTTACACTGTGCGTTATTTAACGCAGGCTTCATGCCTATTCTTTTAGTGGACTACCACCAATTTTTTCCGGACTGCGTATTTAACAGCTTTGATCTGGAATCTTGCGTAGTAAACTGCAGCTAGAAGTTTTCTCAGTGGACTGTCACCCAGGTGAACCGGGAAGTGAATATCGTCGATTTGGAACCCCAGCTGAGCATGTCATATGGTCTAGGTTGCATGGCAAGCGTCAGTCTTGCAGTGAAAGCTTCGCATGAGGGAAGTACACTTCCGAAACATACGAACACACATCCTCATATCCGTTCAAGTTGCATGCCATAGACCCGGCTCCTTTGATCAGGATGACCGCTTCTGCAGCGAGCTCTCCAACCTATATCATATGGTCTGGGCATGTCAGGCCAGTCACAAATTAGCGCGAATTTGTGAGTCAGTGACCGAGTGGGAGGCGGCTCTTACCAGCTCACAAATCGAATACCAAGTCTGGCTCCCCCCAAACCATAAAGCGCAAAGGGGGAGGAAGATTGCAAGGGTGCCAAGGCGCGCGGCCCAGAACTGGCGAGGAGAAATAGGAGATACGAAAGGAAGGAGACAAAAAATTAGCAGAGGTTTTAGCCCTTGTTAAACCTAGTCATGCGAGCGAAAGCTCTGTTCAGCATGGTTACGCATGGTTTGGTTTAGTAAATTTTTATTCCAAATTCATTTGCGTGTCTTGGTCTTTGCTGGTAATGCCTAAGTGCTTCTTCTGGGCGAGCTATATCGACAGGGTGATCAGCCACAGCCTGGCGCTTGCGGCAAAGATTTGACGCGCTCGGACCGGCGCGCACTTTATCCATGGCGAGACTGAACGACCACCGATCAGCAGATGTAAAACCCTCGCCTAGTCACGTGGTACCGCAGCGGCGAGCCTCCAAGCGAGCGCAGCTGCGGCGCCTCTCCACAGCGGGTCACGTGCTATGACGTCACTAGCCACACCCCTGCTCCGGCGGCTCAAGGTCAAACGCGCTCCAAACATGACCTTGGGAGTCGTAGAGCGAAGAATAGAGCTTTCGCTCTAATAAGAGGACAATGCTCCCACCGCGCTTGGAAAGTGCGTCGGGCGTGGAGGGAAACAGAGAAAAGCATAGCTGTGATGTAATATTGTGTAAAACGGAAGCAACGCGTGAATGAGCCTGCACTTGTGCCGTGCTCTAAGCACATTGTATCATGGTCTGCTCGGTTGCGCAGTGAGCTGTTAGACCATCCGCAGTGCGATAGAAGCGATTTCATCGTGGAGGGGGGGACGGGTCGACGGACGCGTGGTGCCAACTACGTGTTGGCTGCCGTTCCCTCAAGGAGCAGAGCAAGACTTAGTGAAGAAATGACTTCAGAGAAAACGGACAGCTGCGTCCGGCAAAGAAAGTAAACAGAAGAAGAAAGCAGCCACAGAAACGCCTTGACGTGCAACAAAATCTGACAAAGAGAAAGCAAAGTCTCTGTGTGAATTGCGTAGTGAAATCTAAAAGCCGTAACTTCAGCAGTTGAGTGTCGCCAATCATGAAAACGATTCATGCTCTCGAATTTCATCAAATCGACCATCGATCGCCACGTAATTTTTTTTTGTTCAATGCATTACTGAAAAAATTGGAAAATACGTCCGCAGCCTCTTTCCCCATTTAGAGCCCTTGAAAATGGCTGTGCTTTTGCGTCCTTTTTGCGAAGCCATCCCTAAGCCGAATCAGACGAAGCGGCGCCTGTCCCAGCCAGTCAGAGGAAAGGAAAAAAAGTAAATCTGTTCTTTCGAGAGGACATGTGGGCTTTCGTTGCGACATTTCCGGCACATGGTGTGGAAAACAGTAATCAATCTAGTTGCTTTTTATTGTTGATCTTCATGGCGGCTTCACCTCTCACAAAAGGGCTCGAAAGGCTCTTGAGCAAGTGCTTGCCCTGACCTTCTGAGGTAGCACCGCACGAGGGCTGCATGAAGACCGAATGGGCTGCATGTGAAGTCACACACGTACTCTCCGTTCTCGTGCCTCAACAGCATTGGCAACAGTACTTTTTTATTAAGGCAAAATCCTTGGCTCATCAGTCAAAATCCATCGTTGGTCGACAGTCCACAAGAAACGGACCGAAAATTCACGTCACCTCATGACATCATCCGTAGTGGCTACATCATCGGGGGAAAATGAAAAAAAATAGGCATAGACACTCAAGGCTGTTTACGTGTGGGACTGTGAAAGAATTACTGTCCCTGGCTTCATTGACACCCACCTATGCACACACCACCAACACACAAGCATGCTCGTGTAGCAGCACCCGGAACTCTGTACGACGGCCGATTGCGTCATAATTTTGATGCGAAAATTGTTTTTGATAAAAGAAAATGGCGCAGCGACTGTCTCTCATCTCGGTGGACACCTCAATCGCCCCTTATGAGAAGGGTAAACAGTCTGGAAGGGCAGTCAATTTAAGGTACATACGTCTCCGGTTTGAATCTCTGTCGGAAGCTAGCCTCCAACTTGAGTAGCACATTTAAGCTATATGTGACGAGAAATCGTATGATACCACCCGAAACGTTGTACAGCAAACGGCTGCGTCACAAGTTAAATCGTACAATACCACCCGAAACGTTGTACAACAAACAGCTGCGTCACAAACTAAATCGTATGATACCACCCGAAACGTTGTATAACAAACGGCTGCGTCACATATTAAATCGTATGATACCATCGGAAACGTTGTACAACTAACGGTTGCTTCACAAATTAAATCGTGTGACACAACACGAAACGTTGTACAACAAACGCTTGCGTCACATATTTTGTCTGTTTCGGTCAGGGCACCGTAGGTGTACTTTATTTAGGCGGGCGAATGCTACAGGCTGCGTTATGGTTACTTTTAAAGTTTGTGCTTTGTCTTCGCCACCAGCATGAGGTCTCATTTTCATTTTTCTCTTCACGCTGTGTGACCTATGTATTTCTTGTACATTCATTTATTTATTTGTTACGCTAAATGTGCCGCACGGCGTAAAACGGGACGCCATTAACGAACGTTATAATACGTTACAAAAAGGCTTGAAGTCCGGTTATGTATAAAAAGTAACATAATCTTCGGGAGTAAATGTTTTTCGTTAGCCACAAGTGGAAATTGGAGTCATTGTTTGAAGACAGGCCGGCCTCTTGAAGAACGCGAGCGCGCACCAGAGAAGTTAGTGGCCATGTCCTCAATAGGCGCTGTCGCGATCACAGTATTGCGGAACGTCTGAAAGCGTGGCAGAACTGCGTTCTGCGCCATCTAACGGCGCACTCCCGCTCGTTCTTTCTTCTCAGGCATGTCTGTAGCTTCCCTCCTACCCTAAGCGCGGCGCATCAAGAACGGAATGAGCGCCTGGTGCCGCTTCGATATCCGGGTCTGCGCAAACCGCTGCGATGGGTGAAGCAGATAGTTGCCGCTTTCGCGGAGGATCGACTCTGGGTAAAGGGGAGGGGACTTGCAATGACGAGTCGTTTCTTTTAGTGCGCAAATTTGCCGAGTCATAACGTAAGATGGCCCCCGCATTTTTTTTTATTCGTGTGCATGGTCTTAACAGGCATAGCGCTCTATTTCCAGCACCACACGCTTAAGTGGGAACAAAGCTCCGAATGCTAGGACAAACAACAGCTCCCGGACGTGAAGAACGGTGGAATGCCGAGGCCTACGCGAAAAATGCAGCAACAGTAAAGAAAAAAGCAAGGAAATGGGTGATTAATTTTTGCGACAAGGGAGTAAAAACACCTTCCTTGAAAGGGAATTAACACTCGGCAACAATTCTCTCAGATGTGTACGCGAGTCTAGCACCAAGTGACACTAATGCGGAGTTTACGTCGACGGCATTCATTGATTTCGCGTAATACTGCGTCAACCGGAGTGCGCTAGACACATCGAAGCCGAGTCTATACGGAAAAGAGGCGGTTCAGACACGGAAACAGAAAAGGGCCAACGGCGCAAGTGGAGCGCCATGTAAACGGCATGTAAAGTGCATGTAAACGGCGCTTTCAGCGGAACAAAAAATGCACAAGTAGACATGCAGCCTTCTAAAGCCGATGGCCAGGGGGGGAGGGGGGGGGGGGTGTTCTACTAGCCCAGTCCGACTTTGCTAATGCCCAGTGAAATTCCCATCCACTGCCATTATTACTTGAAGGCGTCCTGGCATAGAACGACACGGAGCTATCACGAAGACGGTATCAGCAGCGACACATGAGATTTTGTGCCGACATTTCTTTCCAGCCTTTGGCACAATGACCTCAGCAGTTGGTCTAAACCTGGGGTCTTGTTATTGGCCAAGGATTTCTAGTGGAAGGTATATAAGCGGGTCGCTCTGATGCGTTTCTGCGTCTACAAAAATGCCGCCGAGAGTTCCTTCCGAAGAAAGAAGATTTATTACGCGTCTTTTTCTCGAAGGAGTGCCTCAGCGGGAAATATGCCGCAGCACGGGCAGATCGAAATCCGCGCTCACTCGCGCTATTCGTGCCTTCCGGGAAGACAACGGAAGAATAACGGACGCCGAGCGCTCCGGTCGTCGAAGAGCCACACAGGAGGAAGAAGACCGGCTGATCGGTGCTGCAGCAGTCGCGGATGCCTTCATCGCTACTCGAGAACTGCAACAGGAGCTGCGGATTCAGGTTTCTTTGTGCACTATAAGGCGAACCCTGACGGAAGCCCGACTTCATAACTGGGTGGCGGCTCAGAAGCCTCATCTGTCTGACAAGCAGCGACTACAGAGGCTGAAGTCTGCACGGGCCCTGGAGCAGTGTACCGTGGACGACTGGTCTCATGTGGTCTTCACCGACGAGTCCACTTTCAGTACGAGGTGGTACCAAGAGCGGCGCGTCTGGTGGCCAGTCAGTTGCTGGTAGGCAAGGCTGCCACATATTCTCTGGTATACACTTTTAAACTCGCCCGTTATATTAATCAAAAAGGCACCAAGTATTGAGTTTTTTTTTTGGAGTGTGCTGATGCAGCGAACCACATTTGCAATGTTGGTTTCTTCCGTCAAGTTCAAAGTTGTTGCCTGACTTTTCTTGCAACACGTATTAGACCATAAGAGCTTAACAGTGGTTTACTGCTGAAATGTTTCCATGCGTACAGCTGACGTTTAACTAGCTGTGAAATGTCCTTTCTAGCTGATTCCCCGTGATAAATTTCACGTACAGCAGCTGCTCTGCCAGTACGTTCTCCACTTATAAAACAACTGAACTACGAGCGAGCTGGCTCAACAACATTCTCCCCTGCTTTTACTTTCCCCCTTCCCTCCAACCAGGTATCTACCGAGTTACACGCAAAGTGGGCTGTCAAATGGCCGGTGCACTGTCTCAGTATGGGGCGCCGTCTTGAAGGATGGACTTGGGCCCCTCGTGCGCATTGACGGGCGCTTCAACGCGGCACCATACAGGGACATCAAAGGGTTCACGTTGTTGCCTTATATCTTGAACGGCCCATTTGCAGAAGGGCTCTACGGGCTGCAGCATGACACACAGCTCGCATTGTAGAGTCCCTCTTAGACTATCGGGGAGTGAACCGGTTGCCGTGGCCGCTAAACGGCGAGGACTTAAACATCATAGAAAACATTTGGGGACTTCTGAGGAAGCGTCTCGCTTCAACGGGGTTCGGCGCCACAACTGCCAACGCGCTATGGTCCCGCCTCAGCCACGAGTGGGAGTGCATGCGCCCTGATGCTGAGTTGGTGCCAGCTCTTTACCACTCTGTGCCAGGGCGCCTACAAGAAGTAATCGCCGTGGATGGCAGTTTAACGGGGCATTAGGAATGTTGTAGTGGATCAGCCAGACATTCGCAGCTTGTTCATGAGCTTTAGAAACCAGCATGTTTGCCTTTCTTTCTTTGCTTCATCAAAATGCTGTTTGACATACGTATATCAACCCACGCTCTGCTTGCACCATTGACTCTTTTCTGGCCTCATGTCGGGCACATTCCTTTCCTGTACGAGCTCGATGTGTCACACCGGTTGACGCCAGATCAACTGCAATCTGTGAATGCCGTCGTCGTCAAGCCAACGGTGCGTGATCTTCTCAGAGCTCTGTACACGAGGAACACATATGAGAGAATTGTTACCGAGTATTATGGTTTTATCTTTCATGCGCAAAATATATCTGACTTTTCCTTTTCACCTATATGTTTGCGTAACCGCATTTGCAGGGGAGTGCTTGTTATGCAAAATTTCTTCCTGAAAAGAAGCTGGTCATCCCGGCATTCAGCCTTGAGGCCTGTTCGTTCAGCGCGCGCACACTGGAAATTAATATCCTCGCCTGCCCTACAAAAACACAAAAAAATAATTGCACGCTCCATCTCATTTATCAAGAGTCGCTGCTCCGCGATAGCGACACGCTATATGCTTTATTCATCAGCGGCTGAGCTAGATGCTGGCTAGATTCCGAAGCGGCACCTCGCGCTAGCGGCGACCTACGTACTCCGCGCGTGCTACGAGTGACAGTACAAAGATGCCTGAAAGGGGGAGAAGGAGCGAGGGTGCGCCGTTAGATGGCGCTGAACGCAGTTCTGCCACGCTTTCCGACGTCCCGCAATATTGTGATCGTGACAGTCCATCTTCTTGGACGCTGCTTGAGCGTTCGCTAATATTCGCTATCGCGAGAGACAAAAATTTGGAGGACTCTTAAGCTTCGTCTTTAAGAGTGAGACGCGGCAACTTGTTGTAGCGCTGCCAAGGAGTCCACGGAAGGCCAACGCACGTACGGCGCGACGCGTGGCCCGTTGGAAAATTTAAGGAAAGGACGTCTATCTCACATATCTCGGTGGACACCCGAGCCGGGCCATAAAGGAAGGAAAATGAAATGAAAATTGGTTTTAAGCAAAGGAAATGACGCCTGTCTCACAATGCTCGCTGGACACCCTTACCGCGCCTTAAGAGAAGGAAAATCCCTTCCCTTCCAGCGCGGTTCTGGTGACGACCGAGATGAGAGAGAGAGAGAGAGAAAAATTTATTGAAATCTCAATGAGGTTAGCGGTGGGCCGTCGTCTTCATCGTTGACGTCTAGCCTCTTCGCAAGGTCGGGCCCCTATTCCAGGGCTCCGCTGAGTCTTGCTGCTTCGCATGCGTGCTGCACAAGGGCCCTTTGGGCTGTGAGCTCGCTGCTGGTGAGCAGACCCTCCCATTGCTCCGCACTCGGGGTTTTGAGTTTGTGGAATGCATCATTGCGTTTGCACTCCCATGTAATGTGGTATAGCGTGGGGGTTGCCCCGCACCATGGTCATGTGTCCCTGAATTGTGTAGGGTACATTTTGTGTAGGATGTATAGGTTGAAGAATGCTACTGTTTGCAGTCTCCGCCAGTTCACTGCTTCTTGTTGTGTTAATGAGTTGTGTGGCGGAGGGTACTTGAGCCTCTGTCCTCTGCAGCAATTTACCAGCTCCGTAAATACTGCCTTCACTATGGTAGGGCTCTCTAGGGTCTCCAACAGCTCAGCTCGGAACGTGATCTCCTACGTTGAACGTGAGTCACCTACTCGCTCCCGTACCGAGATGAGTCATTTTTCGCTCCCGGCCAAAGACGCCGACGACACCGGATTTTCTGCGCCACGAGCTTCTTAACGCTGTCGCGTTAAAATCCTTCTAGTTTCGCCGAGCGCCACTCGTTCATTATGTTCAGAGTGATGTTTCAATCGAGAAAGGCCAACGAGGTCTAGGTTTGTGATCTCGACGACTGCCGACAGAACTTGTTTATCTCGCTTTGGAGTTGTGTCTTTTTATTTTGTAAACAAAAGGTCGGCCGTTGAAGAACTCGTTTCATTTTTGCGCCACACTTTCAATCTTTTCTTTTCCTGCGTGGGCGTCGGTACCCGTTGTCAAATACAAAAAAAAAATACTCGCTTCTGCAGCCCTTTGACGCACCACTTCTCCGTGTTGTTTCGGAACAACAAAGGGCCGTGGAAACCAGTACTTTCATCTAGCGGTTGATGATGGGCTGGGACGCCCACGCAGAAAGCAGATTACAAGGCTGGCGCTAAACTGAAAGGAATACCTCAACGGACGACTTTCTTCACACAAAATAATAGCAAACAACTCCACAAAGACCGAAACAAGTACTGTCACTGCTCGTCGAAATCACGAGTCTATTGGCCTTTCTCGATTTAAACTTTGCTCAGAGCTTTCTGAATGAGAGCCGCTCGTCATTCAGAAGGGTGCCAAAGGTCGAATTCTCAGGCAATGGGAATGGGAAATCTTAGCGAACATTCCGGTGCTGTGTGAAGAAGAAAATAGGGATGAGGAGTCCCCCTGGGGGCGAGAAAAAACACCAATTTCGAACAGAAATAATAACAGAGTTCGTTCGCTCCCGCCTAAGGAAAGTACAGGCGCGATGCTTCGAACGAAACAGATAATAAAGGTCGAATCAACGCTAGTGGCACGTTGCGACGAGTATCTTTCACTGAATATAATATGGCTGTACGCGGACGATTGCAGTAAGTGACACGGGTTTAATTATAACTCAGTATTCTTCCTTCTCTCACTGATTACTCGACGCTGTCTTATTAGCGCTCTGGAGATTTCAATGCTTTGTACAATCGCTTTGAGAACCTTTGCCAGTTTTTAAGCGAGGCTCGTTTGCACTCCTTGTTCTAACTCTCTCTCTTTCCCTTTCACATTACGCCTAATGGCAAACATCGCGAATAAAAAAAAGAATTCTGGCCGGAAATGTGTAGGCAGGAAATGTGCGTAAAGTTGTAACAAACAAAACAATTGAGAAACATGTATGGCAGCATCTCCAAGAAGCGCTTTCAGCACCGATGCTCGTAAATCTCCGCCGAAAGATTCATTCCACAACGCGTAGGAGTTGCCGAAACCAGCTTCGAAGTTTCCGACAATTGTGCGATCGAGATCGATTCAAAACCACCGCGGCTAGGAACGACTAGCAGACCCGGCGACTCCGACATTTTATCTGCAAAGCGTCATCGTCACTGCAGCAGTTCGTCGTTAGGCAAGAACTGCTTTTTTTCACCTCTCGGTTATTGGGAAGGCTACCGAGTTTGGCGCAGGCTGTGAGGGCCACATGTTTCGACGACCTATATGGGCTTACTGAGAATGCGATTTCTTCCACCGCGTGGTTATGATTTTGTCACATACAATAAGGAGTCTAAAATAAAATTATGAAGGAAAGAGGTCTGAAGACGACGTGGATTAACCGAAGAATAAAGAAGATGAAGAAGAAGCATTCGGTGAGGTGGAGAGAGATGATTGGTGGAGAAGAAGGAGAAGAAGACGACAAGGCTTACGTGGACGAACGCCAAGGCTATAAAAGGGCGAGGAAGAGTGAGGCTCGGAGGGGAGGAACAGAGAAGCGGAGGCTCCGGCGGGTCAGGGACGCATCGGCTGGAAGAGAGCGACGCCGGCTATTGCTCCGGTGAGCTCGCCTTCTACGGCTTCGCATCGTGGACTGCCTGCCGTGCCTGAGCCCGTTCCGGGGAGTCAACGGAGAACGCTGCCACCTGCTACGGCCAGGGGTGTCTCCAGCGCTGTTGCCACCCATCCGGGTGGTGCCCCCAGCGCCAACAACACCGGCATCACCTCCACGGGCGCTTGGACCGGGAGCTTACACGACGCATCCAGCGACGCCAGCCCAAGTACGTCGAACGGCGCCTCGACGCCGGCTACTGGATCCATACAACGCCGCAGCCGCGTCGAACCAACCGTGGGCACGAACGCCGGCTACTAATAGTAGAACGCTAGTAGTAGACGCTGGTAGCAGTGTGCCCGGGTCGTGTGCATTTATAGTCTTTGTGTCTTGTGTTAGCTTTGATAGTTTTGTGTGCTAGTGTGTGTGTCACGTAGGGTGTATTAAAGTGCGTCTGTGTGGGTACACCTGCCGCCTAGTCCAATCTTTCGGTCCGAGTATTCTCCGGGGAGATCCATGACAAAAGTAAGTGGCGAGCCTGTGCCAGGATTCATTGCCTTGTTTCTTTTTGCTTTGTCTCAGATTTTTCCGATCTCTCGATGGCAGAAAGTATGAATTTGGCAAGAACGTTAGAACTGGCGCTCAGGCTAGGGTTAAGCAAGGAAGAGGTGACGCGTCTCTGTGAAGAGGAGGCAAAGGGGCAGAAAGAGGAGAGAGATAGGCAGAGAGAGGAAAGGGCGCAAGCACGCGAAGACGCTCGCGCCGACGCTCGCGAGGCAGAAGAGTGAGAAGCTAAAAGAGCTCGCAAGGCAGAGCAGGAGAAAAGGATATAACTGGAGAAGGAGTTTCTTTTGTGGAAACAGGCGCATGTCGCGGCAGGATATGAGGAGATCACGGACAGTGATCAGCGTTCTTTAGCGGGAAGAAAATCTCCTAGACCAACCAGAATTTGTCCAAGGAAGCCGATGGCTCCCTTCGATGACAAAAGAGGTGATCTGGACGCATATCTGCAACGATTCGAGCGGATAGCATTGAGGCAATGCTGGGAGCGCAGTGGATGGGCGACGGCATTCAGCATGTGTTTAGTCGGAGAGGCGCTGAATGTGTTTGGAAGGATGCCGGCTGCTGACTCCATGGACTAAGAGAAAGTAAAAAAGGCGCTCCTCCAAAGATTCAGGCTTACGGCAGAGGGTTTTCTGGAGAGATTTCGCACCGCGAAGCCTGAGGATTTGGAAACCGCTAAGCAGTTTTTCTGCAGGTTGACTAACTATTTTTATAGGTGGCTTGATATGTCAAACACAGAAAAGAGTTTTGAAGGGGTGCGCGACAAGCTGGTCACAGAGCAATTTTTAGCGTGTTCCAGCTCAAAGGTGGCGCTGTTCCTTAAAGAAAGTTGTGTTCATTGGAAGAGTTCGCCGACACTGCAGACCACTTCCTCGAGGCTCAAGGGATAAGAAATTTGAGCAAGGCCAAGGAGGAAACCCAAAAGATCCTAGAGACAGAAGCGGCAAAGCCAAGAGCATATGGCGGTGCATCTAAGGCACCAGTAAGGCGATTTCTCTGCGGCAAGGTGGGACACCGTGCAGTTGACTATCGGACTAGTAGCGCTGCCCAAAAAACACAGGCTTTGTGTCAAGGTTGTAAGAGGAGGGGTCATACTCTGGATGAGTGCCGATACAGAACGCAGGACCGAGCTGCATGCGTTGTCGACTCCAGGGTAGAACTTGTCACGCCACCTGAAGTTCCACAGCTGAAAGGAGAGCAAACGCCGCTGGAAAATGAGGCGGTGAGTGGTACACCCAAGTCGAAAGCAGCGATGCCAGTGGTGGTTGGGCAAATAGGGGACCGTCCTATATTGGTGCTTAGAGACAGCGGAGCTAACACAGTCTTGGTTCGTAGAAGCCTGGTGAAGGACGAGGATCTTACAGGGGAAGCGTCGGCCGTCACTCTTGTAGATAGCACCGTGAGGTACCTTCCTGAAGCAAGGATTCTAGTGTCCACGCCATATTATACTGGACAGGTAGTGGCAAAGTGCATAGACCAACCCATCTACGATCTCATCTTGGGAAACATTACAGGTGCAAGAAGTGTCGAAGACCCCGATCCCGAGTGGAGTATGCTCGACGTTGAAGAACATCCAAAGGAGGAAAGGCCTGCGACAGCTCAGACAGGTGCAGTCAGTTTCTCGTTGGCAGTGGAGACAAGAGCTCAAGCGACAGCCCGAGCAACGCAGCCTCCGCTCTCTACTCCTGTTACGATGTGCCTGAGCGTAACATCGGGCAAAATTGCAACTAGGCAGAAAGAAGACCCGAGCCTGAAGACCTGCTTCGAAAGAGTTGGGGAAAAAGTGAAAAGAAAGAAGAGTCGCACGTCCTTCGAATATCAATTGGTAAATGGTATTCTGCACAGGGAGTGCATATTTAGTTCTGGAAGGCGGGTCCAGCAGCTGAAGTTACCGACAGGTATTCGAGAGACCGTGCTACGCTTAGGACATGACGCCATTATGGCCGGACACCAGGGTGTTCAAAAAATGGTGTCTTGGATCACCGAGGAGTTTGGCCGGGTGTTCAGAGTGACGTTAAGCGCTTTGTTCGCTCATGTGACGTGTGCCAGCGCACAGTTCCGAAGGGAAGAGTTGGTCCCGTACCTGTGGGCAAGATGCCAGCCATCGACCTACCGTTTCAGCGAGTGGCTATTGACATTGTGGAGCCAATATCTCCAGTATCCGCCAAAGGCAACAGATATGTTCTTACTCTGGTTGACGTGGCCACTCGTTATCCTGACGCTATTCCACCGAGAACTATTGACAGTATCCAAGTGGCGGAGGGTCTTGTGGAAATGTTTTCGCGTTATGGGTTACCGAGGGAAGTTTTGAGTGACCGGGGCTCGAACTTCGCATCGGAACTAATGAAGGAAGTGAACCGCCTTTTGTCAGTAAGGCAGTTACTGACGACGCCTTACCATCCCATTTGTAATGGGCTTGTGGCGCGGTTCAACGGCATCCTCAAAAATATGATCAAGAAAATGCGCCAGGGGAGACATACTGATTGGGATAGATATCTCCCAGCTCTTTTGTTCGCTTACCGCGAAGTACCGCAAACGAGTCTTGGTTTCTCGCCCTTCGAGATGTTGTATGGGAGAACCGTTAGAGGTCCACTAACAACACTCAAGGAGCTGTGGGCTAATAAGGAGATTGCATCTGACCTCAAGACAACATACACATACGTTCTTGAGTTGCGGGACAAGTTGGAAGAAACGTGCAGGCTTGCACATCATGGTGGAAACGGCGCGCGAACGCTATAAGAGCTACTATGACAAGAAAGCCACTCAGAGGAATCTGAATCCGGGCGACAAGGTTCTTATTCTGCTACCCACGGATCATAATAAGTTACTGATGCAGTGGAAGGGCCCTTACCTTGTGACGCAGAAGAAGAATGACAGGGATTATGAGTTATTGATAAATAACACCTAGAAGGTTTTCCATGCAAACATGTTGAAAAAGTACGAAGAAAGAGTTCCCGTACAGTGCGCCCCCAAGGTAGCATGCCCGGTAGTAGCCGAGGCGACAGATGATGTTGTCGAGGTGCCCACGTGCAGTGGGAAGAAAACTACAATGGGATAAGGGGCGAATAAACCCAAATTTGAATGAAGACCAAAGATCACAGATAAAGGCCCTACTCCAAAGCAAAGGGGATATGTTTTCGGATGTGCCGGGCAAAACGGATGTCATATGTTGCAGATTAGATCTCTCTACAGATAGACCAATCAGCGTGAAGCAATACCCACTACCTTTAGAAATTCAAGAATCAATTGAAAATGAGGTGCGGGATATGTTGGAGCTTGGTGTGATTGAGAGGTCATGGTCAGCATACAATGCGCCTCTCGTGGTTGTCAAAATTCCCGATGGTACTAACCGATTGTGTGTAGATTTTAGTCGGCTAAATGACATCGTAGTACTCGATGCAGAACCCATACCAAGAGCGGACGTGGTGTTCGCTAAGGTGGCTCACAAAAGGCTTTCTTCTGATCTTGACTTAGCTAAAGGGTATTGGAAAATACGAATAGAAGATTCGTCTAAAGAGAAGACTGCCTTTTTTGTGCTCGGCGGGTTTATTACAGCTTAAATTCATGCATTTTGGTTTGAAGACAGCGTCTGCAATATTCACGAAGCTGATGAGGAAGGTATTGAATGGGCTTCAAAATGTAGAACACTATATTGATGACATCCTTGTAGCAACAGATACGTGGGAAGAGCATGTAATTACGCTGGAAAAACTATTTGATAGAATTCAACAAGCCAGGTTGACCATAAAACCGGAAAAACGTGAGGTGGCCTTTGAAGTCATTTCTTTTCTCGGACACAAGCTTGGGATGGGCCGCATCGCAATGAAAGACGACATCTTGGACAAAATACAGCAGGACCAGACACCGACGACCAAGAAAGAGGTACAACCGTTCCTGGGATTAACGGGATACTACAGGGACTTTATTCCCGATTATGCCCACATAGCCGATCCGCTTGTCGAACTCACTAAGAAGGGGGCAAGCAATAAGCTGAATTGGACTGCTGAACATGATAAAGCATTCGCGATGTTAAAAGGGCATATGGCAAAACCACCCGTTCTGCTTGCTCCGAATTAGGATAAAGAGTTTTTGCTTCGCACTGATGCATCAGACCGAGCTTTAGGAGCCGTACTCTTGCAAGAAGAGAATCGCGTGCTACATCCGGTATTTTTTGCAAGCAAGAAATTATCGGCTAGTGAATGCAACTCCTCCACTGTTGAAAAGGATTGTTTGGCGGTGGTGTGGGCGGTAAAGAAATTCCACATTTATCTTTATGGGAGACATTGCATTGTTAAAACAGATCATCATCCGCTTGAATACTTAACCAAGGCCAAAATGAACAATAGAAAAGTCATGAGATGGAGTTTGGCCTTGCAAGAATACTCATTTCAGGTGGAATATATAAAAGTCAGAGATAACCTTAAAGCGGACTTCATGAGTAAAGGCAACTGAACAGCTCTAGGTATCTCTGGGATGTATCTTGTTGTTGCTATGCTAATGCATCTCTGGGATTTATCTTGTTGTTGATGATGATGTTGTTGTTGTTGTTGTTATGTGATTATACACGGCAGCGTGTTGTGGACATCAACATGTTTATTAAGGGCTCTGTACGGACAACGGCAGCGGTGTAATAATGTTCCGAAAATGCAGTTTGGTGTGCTGTGTTAGTGGTGTGCTTTTGGTGTGTGCTGGACATCTGCAGTGTGTTGTGTGCAGGATCCGGAATCGCCACAGAAGATAGTCGGTTGGCTGGATGGCTTGAAGATGAGTATGACGTGAGCAGTTTTTCATGGAAAAACTCTTGAGAGAGGGGCCCTTGTCACATATAATAAGGAGTCAAATAAAATTATGAAGGAAAGAGGTGTGAAGAAGACGACGTGGATTAACCGAAGAATAAAGAAGATGAAGAAGAAGCATTCGGTGAGCTGGAGAGAGATGATTGGTGGAGAAGAAGGAGAAGAAGACGACGACAAGGCTTACGTAGATTAACGCCAAGGCTATATAAGGGCGAGGAAGAGCGAGGCTCGGAGGGGAGGAACAGAGAAGCGGAGGCTCCGGCCGGTCAGGGACGCATCGGCTGGAAGAGAGTGACGCCGGCTATTGCTCCGGTGAGCTCGCGTTCTACGGCTTCGCATCGTGGACTTCCTGCCGTGCCTGAGCCCGTTCCGGGGAGTCAACGGAGAACGCTACCACCTGCTACAGCCAGGGGTGCCTCCAGCGCTGTTGCCACCCATCCGGGTGGTGCCCCCAACGCCAACAACACCGGCATCACCTCCACGGGTGCTTGGACCGGGAGCTTACACGATGCAGCCAGCGACGCCAGCCCAAGAACGTCGAACGCCGCCTCGACGCCGGCTACTGGATCCATACAACTCCGCAGCCGCGTCGAACCAACCGTGAGCACGAACGCCGGCCGCTAACAGTAGGATGCTAGTAGTAGACCCAGGTAGCAGTGTTCCCGGGTCGTGTGTATTTATAGTGTTTGTGTTTTGTGTTAGCTTTGTTAGTTTTGTGTGCTATTGTGTGTGTCACGTAGGGTGTATTAAAGTGCGTCTGCGTGGGTACACCTGTCGCCTAGTCCATTCTTTCGGTCCGAGTGTTCTCCGGGGAGATCCGTGACAGATTTGAATTTATGAGAGGTGGGCACTTAGTATGTGCGGTAGCAGAAGTATCATTCTCACTGCTTCATCCCGAAATAATGCGAAGAGTTGTTTTTTTTTCTATCTCAACGGAAGGAAGAAGCACTTGACTTTAGCGCTGCTTTCTTTTTGTTCATCGGAATAATAAAAATTATTAGCTGCCTCTTCTATCACTAACTTCCGAGCACGACATTGGAAATGCCTGGCAATTCGCTTTTTAGCACCTCTACGCGCACTGCAGAGCAAAGACTTGACGGGACACGTAAGCCCCGCCTTAAAGGTATGACGCCATAACGTTCGCAAGTACTTTCAACGGCCTGTGCTTTCTTTCACCATTAACCACATCCCCATTTCTTTCACCTTAACTTACTCTTAAGAGGAGAATGTGACAGCATTAGAGATCCCTCCTGCGCAAGTACTCTTTTTTTGTCACCGTGGTTCTGCCTATAGGCATGCCCGTATATGTGGAGTTCTCTATTTTGCATTCCTAGTTAGCGTAGAGTCCTCATACCACTGCCGGAACAGTGGCACAGCGGTCTAGCGATGTTGCTCTTCCTGGGGAACCTCTGTCAACCAATCACTGATTCAACTGCCCCTTGGCACTGTGGAAGTGGAACAGTGTTCCCACTTCGAGTTATTGATCAATTCGCTCTCACCCTACCGTAAGCACGTTGTTCCGGTTAGCTCAGTTGGTAGAGCGACTGCCTCGGTGAAGCGGTGGTCCTAGGTTCAAACCATGGGCCAGGAAGAATTATTCTTTAACTATGTAGCTTCTGAGAAAGCTGTATAGCTTTTCTTTGTAGCCGCTTGGGTGCGCTGTGGTGGAAGCCAATGAGTAATTACTCCCTTATCTCAAATCTACTCCACCCTGGGGGATTCCCGGAAATATTTGACCCTCACTTGTTGGTATCGTTCGCGTGCTGCTGTATTGCGTTCAATGATGGACGCTCATCCCAATTTTTTTTCTTTCAGTGACTAAATTTTTGCGGTATGTATTGCTTGAAGCACCGCCTTGTACTTTCTTGTGGCGGGGATAATGCTACGAGCTCAGTTATGCTTAGCCTTTGAACTGCGTGCTTTGACTTCGACGCCGGAGTGAGATCTTTTCTATTGTTTGTTCTTCGCGCTGGGTGAGCTAATTATTCCTGTCGATCTTTTTATACTCTGATAGAGCGTTCGCTAAGATTCGCTATCGGCTGAGACGAATTCCTCTTTTTTTGACACTTTTCTGAGAGATGAGCACCTCTCATATGTCATGTTCTGAGTGATGTTTAAATTTTGAAAGGTTGACAAACGCGGTGCTTGTGACGCTGAAAACCGCCAAAAGACATTTGCTGATGTCGCTATAGCATTTTTTTTATTACATTGTGCAAAATACTCGACCGGCGAAGAATTCGCTTCACTCTTGCGCCAGACGTCCTGTCTGTTTTCTGCGTGAGTGTCCCTTCCTATCTTCAACATTCAGACGAAAACACTCGCTCCTGCCCTATGAAATCCGAAGAACACAGAGCAAATGCTTACGTCAGCACGAAGTGCTCTATTTTTGATTGATTACGCTGCGTTTTCGTGCTAACGTCTGGATAATACAAGATCCTTCACGATGGCCGCTAAGCGTCTAGAGTATGACTGAAAAAATAAAATAAATGAGCTTAAAACGAAACTATGAAGCCGTGACAGGATACGTGTAGGAACACTGTGGATACAGGACGAAAAAAATACTTCCAAGTCAAGCGTTAGAGTGACTACAAATTTCTTTTTTTTTTCACTAAAGGAGAAATAATTGTAACACCGATTCTCGTTGTAAATCTTTCTTGACGACCTCTCCCAAGAAAGCATAGGCGGCGAAGAAGCCATTTTCGAAATTCCCGTCAGTTGTATTTATACTTGGGAAGAAATCTTTCTGAGCACTATACCAACCCGCATTTCAACGCGCACCGCTTCAGATCGAGCAGCGGGCCTGACGACTGGCAAAACTTTAGCTACCACATTTAAAACGGAGTCATCGCCGCTGCAGTAGTAAGTTCTCGGCAGTATCGTCGTCTTTTACCTGCTTGTTAATGAAAATGTTACTGAAGTGTGGACGGGCCGTGTGGGCCAAACGGGCCATTCGCTGAATGGCCTATCGTTCTTCATGTGGTTTAGGTGGTATTTAGAACGGTTGCGCGCGCGCTTATTGGGTTTGTTGAGAGACATCTTTCAATCCTCATCCCGGGGAAAGGTGGAATGTCCGAGACTTTTTTTTTATGGTGCCAAGAGCAGAAAGAACTACTTCGATCAAGAACTGTTAACCTAACCCGACCTCATCTGACCTAAGAATCAGCGGCCTGTGTCATAACTAAGACTCTTAGTTCGGCTTTGGCAATGCCCTTGTAATGCCTGTTTAACACATCGATGCTCGTCGCAGAGGAAAACAGAGCAAAGGAACAACTGCAAAGGGCGACTCAGCCATCATATATCACTATCGAACGTTAGTGGGAAGCAACCAATGCATGCCGTGTACAACGCAAAAAAAATGAAAAAAAGGACAAGAAAGGTACTCAATCAAAAAGACTACATAAGAGCAGATAAGTGGCGATACAACACTAGAAGCACAAACGAAAATATATAAAAACATATAAACGTAGACATGTAGGAAGGAAGGTAACAGACCAAAATTTCAAGCTCAAATGCTGTGTATAGTAAAAACATAAAAGTAGTTACCGGAAAGGTACGTGCATTTACGCAGCAAGATTTAAATCTCGTACCATTAACAAGAATGTTTGACACTCCTCAAGAGTTACAGTAAACGCTGTCTGCCGCTGCTTACTAGAACACATTTCATTGCTGAAAAACTTGTCACTGGTTGCAAACACTTTGATTAGAAGGCAGTAATACGCATTCGATACCTCAGCAAGATATGAAAATTTCTGTTCACGTATTCGGCCTAAGCTTGAATAGACTGTTACAACAAACGGAGGTTGTCCAGTATCGATAGGGTCCTCCGTTTTATTCAGAAGGGCCGCTCTCATCCAGAAAGGAGCTTTTATAAACTAGAAAAGGCAAAAGAAAAAAGAAATACAGGTATCGCTACCTCTGGCCGATTTCGTGAGCGGATACGCTACACCGCCAAGCACTTCACAGCTACCGGTTCGTTTCGGTAAGACCGTCACTAGATTGAATCGACTGGGGGAACTTTTGAAGCGGTAGCTTCACTACTAGAGTTCTCGGGTGAGATCGCCGTGCGTTGCCGATGGCCTTCAAGGCTAAGCCAAGGTAAAACTTTCAGTTTATAAGTTTGGGTGGGTGGTCAGTGGTCACACCAATGGTCAAGCAAATAAACAGGTCCGGGGTCAAGGTCAAGGGTCAGGGCCATTTCAAGGTCAAGTCAAGATCAAGCTGAGGTCGTCAAGGTAAAGGTCACGTGCTCGAATTTGGGGTTCGCCGAGGAGCCTAAACGTGGTGTTTACGTGATAGGCCGTAAAGCCACGCCATCTTTAACCGAGTACAGACGGAAGGAGCGCCGGCGCGCCTGGGAAAAAATTAACGGTGCTATAGCTTTGGTTAAACCGAGAGAGAAGCGGTAGCTTCACGGTGGTTTAGCCTGCCAAAACCTTGTTATGGGCTTCGTTGACCGTTTCTTTGGTATTTTTATTTGGTTTCTTTGGTTTAGTCTGGAAAATACCAGAGAAACGGTCCACGAACAGCATAAGAAGATTTTGCCACGCTAAACCATCGTGAAGCTACTGCTTCTCACACGGTTTAACCAAAGCTAAGACAACGTTAATTTTTTTAAATTTATCCTTGCCGCCAGTAAATGCGCTTTTTCCTGCCTGACAACTGTCGACATAGGCGAAAAGAGTCATGAAAATTATTTTTTACTTATGACAACGTTTGGATGGATATGTCCGCATCGTCTCTTCCTGCCTAAATGAATGTCATTGACATCATTTCTGTCCTGCTCAGTTGACAAGAAGTTTCTCTAATGATTTTCCCGTGATCTCAGCCCTGTATCCAATGGCTTCTGTTGGCCTTTTTTAAAATATCATTATGCGGTTAACGACCTTAAAATTATTGTCTCGTCTGTCCTGGAGTATGCCAGGGGCGCTCTAATGAAATGGATTAATTTTATTAAGCTGCCCTTTTTTCTATTCCGCTCGACAAGCAAATTGCCAATTATAGGCATAATGAGCCAGCTGCGCAGTTGTTTGGAGACTCTACAGACCTTTTAAATTCATAGCTTCTTTATATTAAAAATCACATGATTTCTCACCCTGGTGACTCCTATTATACCAGTCGTAGACTCGGCGTCCGAAGTTGAAGTTCAAACATATCCAAAGTTGATATGTTTGACTGGAAGCACACTCCCTGCAAGCAATATATATCGCAAGGCAGAATGGTGGGCCTGTTGGTATGGCATCTTAAAGAAGAAAATGCCAGCCAAAAAAAAAAAAGACGAACGCACCAGGAGAGTACAACACAGGACAACGGCTGGTCTTTTAATATATATCGCATAATATAATATATATCGCATATATCGATTCCTCCTCAAGAGAGATTAAAGTTGAGCACTTCCGCTGCGTCAATTTGTTTTTACTTTGACTTGGTCAGTGACTGTAATCTTTTGCTTCTACTAAAGGAAAGGATCCATTTTGGTACCAAATGAAGATTTCCAACCATAATCGTGTTTAAGACGGACATTTATCAAAGCGTAACCAGGGCCGTTTATCTGACTGCAAGAAAAATAAATTCACACTCTTTCTTCTTTGATCACAGTACGTTCGTGAAACCTAAAATTATCGCCTGCACATCAACATTTCCAGATCTCGTCAGACTGTCAATCTACCTGGCCTACAAAGTAGCAACGCTCTTAGAAATAAATGAATTGCAGAAGACAATACAGGGATCAAAAGCATGGATTAACTAAGGAGTGACACGCACTGCGCTGAACTTCACGTCTCGGGCGCTGTATTTTCTTCAGAAATGAATGCGGACCACCTGGAACATCACACTAGTTATCTTTCTCCGAAATGAAAATGATATGAATAATTTATCAGCCGTGTATTATATCTATGTTTTCACTACATTGCTAACAATATTGTAATAAGGGAGTAATTACTCACTGACATCCACCCAAGCGTAGCCTTACGGCTAAAACAGAACGCGCCCCTTATTACTCTCTTATTAGCCGTGACTTTTATCGCCAAAAAAAAAACTAGCTTCCTTTTGCTGTACAGTTGACTCCCAACAAGAGAAAGAAAACTGAATGCAAAAAGAAGCATGCAGTTCCGTTTGTTAAATGTGCTGCGGGCGTTGTGTATCAGATACCTGTGCGGGAAAGTGTGCAATGGCCAAACTGGCCGCTGGATTAATGATCGCTTAGCAGACTATAAGCGCGATTTAAGAAATGTCTCGGGTTCTCATCTGCATCATGAATGTAAAGCCTTCGATAAAAAGGCAACAACAGTGGACGTTCTACATAAACTCACTTTACTAAACTCCCCGGTCTGTCGCTCGGTTTCAAAGCATCGGTAGCATAATAACCAAATAATTGGAGTTTACATTACTACAATATCGCGCGCATTCTTCCTAACAATGAATATTTTGTCGGTAAGAAGGCAACACAAAGAACAAAGGTACACACTTTTTATTCCTAAGTGAAAGGAACTTCAGATATGGTACGTTCGAATCAATGGTCAGTATCAGCAATGCTCTCGACTCTTTCAGCCGCTATTAAACCAGTTGTGGCGGTGTGGCGGGTACTGAATACCATAAACGATTCTATGAGCATCTGCAGAAAACTTACTATGGTGCTCCGCAGATTATTTGCTGTTGAATGTTCGAGGATCTGGCAGCATCCGTGCTTCATACTCAGTGGACACCCAAACCTCACCGTAAGGGAAGGGATAAAGGAGGGAGTGAAAGAAGAAAGGAAGAAAGAGCTACTCGGCTTCACTTTTTCTAATGACTTGTTTCGTGATCATGCATCGACTCCGTGGCCAATGCAGTGCATCACTATCACTCGTTTGGCAAGGAACGCTGGTTAGCCATTAGATAATAATAATTGGTTTTTGGGGAAAGGAAATGGCGCAGTATCTGTCTCATATATCGTTGGACACCTGAACCGCGCCGTAAGGGAAGGGATAAAGGAGGGAGTGAAAGAAGAAAGGAAGAAAGGGGTGCCGTAGTGGAGGGCTCCGGGAAAATTTCGGCCACCTGGGGATCTTTAACGAACACTGAAATCGACAGCACACGGGCGCCTTTTGCGTTTCGCCTCCAACGAAACGCGGCCGCTGCGGTCGGGTTCGAACCCGGGTACTCCGGCTCAGTAGCCGAGCGCCTTAACCACTGAGCCACCGCGGCGGGTACTTCTTACATGCAGTTCCTAATTCACGTTCGACAAGGAGGGCAGGAGCCCTTCGCTATAGATTCCGCAAGCGTCACGAATAGCCGTAGTTAAGCAAAACAAAGTGATGGAGTACGCGGGCCGCACAAATGTGCTTAGTCGTACTCCTGAACCAGCTATAACCGCTTTCACAGACAAATGAAGCTTAACGTTGCAAGCCAGACTTTGCCCAGAAGCATTACGCTCTCAAGCTCAAAACTTCAACTGTTACCGAACAAAGCATTTCGAGTGCAAAGCAATGCCGGCTCACACACGGGGCTTTCAGCACAATTAGGGGGACGTGGTGGGAGGAAACTGGAAAAGGCAGCGAAGTCCTCTGACCGGCTGCCATAGATTTGACGGTCCGGACACGGCCAGTTTCTCTGTCTGCTGTCGCTTGCCACGTTCACGGCCAAATGCGGTTTTTATCTGATCGTGATGCTAGGCCTAATCCCGGTGATGGACACATTCCGCAGAGCGCACGCCAGTGCCTTACTATATACTGCGACGCAAGTGTTGACTCAAGGGAGCACCCCGTACGCCACTCCGTGGGCGCCATATGTGTCCAATCCCAGCCATTTTCTCTCGCACTTCACCCGCCGCGGTGGCTCAGTGGTTAGGGCGCTCGGCTACTGATCCGGAGTTCCCGGGTTCGAACCCGACCGCGGCGGCAGCGTTTTTATGGAGGAAAAACGCTAAGGCGCCCGTGTGCTGGTCGATATCAGTGCACGTTAAAGATCCCCAGGTGGTCGAAATTTTTCTGGAGCCCTCCACTACGGCACCTCTCTTTTCCTTTCCTCTTTCACTCCCTCCTTTATCCCTTCCCTTACGGCGTGGTTCAGGTGTCCAACGATACATGAGACAGATACTGCGCCATTTCCTTTCCCCAAAAACCAATTAATATTATTATTATTATTATTATTATTATTATTATTATTATTATTATTATTATTATTATTATTATTATTATTATTATTATTATTATTATTATTATTATTATTATTATTATTGCGCGCTTCATCTTTCCTCCCCTACCCTTTTCCCTCTTCCTCCGATTTTCTGCTCATCCACTTGGAGGCTTCAACGCTGTACATGGAACGGCGGCTGATTCAAACAGCAGTCGGATTCATGCAGTTGACGCCGCATTTATGTTGATATCCCCGTCGACGCTGTTTTGCAGTATTTGCCATTTGTATATGGCGCTCCTCGTTTAATATTTTAAAAAGCTGTCGTCTATGTGCAAGTACTCTCACGTACGAAAGGCTCAATCCACTCTGGCTGCCGCCGTGATTTTTGTCTCAGTTGGGCACGGTCAAACCGCAGTTGCGTCGAAAAGGGCATTTAAGCACGCCACTGCCTTCTCTGTCCTGCTCACAGCTCCTTCCTCTTCAGAAACGGCTGGCGCTGTTCACTTCTGCGGGCTACTGACTACTGACGCCCACTTCTCTAACCACTTCTTGCTGTAAAAAGCTGGAAGCTGTGTCAGTCGCAGCTAACTACCACTGAAAACAAACGTAGAAGAACGCCTAGCAACAAGAACATGCCGACGTGACCCCAGCAGCCCAATCACCATCCTTAACTCGCCTTTACATAACGAATGCAGAACGATCCTTGGCCTGTTAGTTTAAAAGTTTACTTTATCCAAGAACGTTACTCTTTTTTTTTCTCATTTCTAAGAAGCCGTTCGACCTTTACTGCACCTAGCGGGAGAAAAAAATTCCTCAACGTCTGCTAGCACCCTACGTCATTAGAGTAAACGAAACCATAAAAAGTACATCGAAGGAGTGTTATCTGCAGAACTGTCAAGGTTACACAAACAAACTTAGAGTCTGGACGCAAGGAACTCGAGCGTTGACAACAACACATTGTGTCCCTCATATTTGGTAATCAAAAGTCGACGCTCGATTGCTAGCAACAACACCCAAAAAATAAACAAGGGAGAGCGATTGCATACTAAACTGCCCGCACAAGTACCAGCAGGAATTGATGGCCAGTGTTTGCTGTCAGAAGTCGTAATGGATTTGAAGTTATAAAGTTCACCTTCACATTTAAAATGAATGTCGGTTAAAATATGACATGCGATGCAACGAAATATCAATATATTTTCTCAAAGAGACAGTTGCTATACGAAATGCAAGGAAGATTTAGAGTCACTACGAAAATATGGAAAACAAAATGCCCTTCACGTCAAGCATTGCCTGCTAGAAATACCAACCTCGTGCCTCTGGAGCTTTGGAACTTAAGGAAAGGTCACAAGCATGTGGAACGAGAATTGCGTTCTCGTCAGTACTAGCAGAGCACCTTACGATGCTATGCTGAGTCTTGATCTTAGCGGCAGTAAGAGAAACATTCCCCAGTGCGTTCAGACCTCATTATTTTTTCGCTTATGCAAGAAAATAGTGCGCGTTGGCCACATACCTACATCTCGTCCGCAACTTCAATAGAGGTTTAGCCACGTATACATAAGCGCTTTGTTTTCTAAATCAGGCACTGGATAACTCACAATTGTTGGACGGAAGTTCGACGGAAGAACAGAGTGGTATGTAAGTATGGTCATAAGGGCGGATGAGAAGATGATATGAGTTGTATACACGTAGAGCCACAGGACTTCTTCAGGCATCACAGAAACTACTCCATTCCTGTATGATCCCAAGCAGGGGTTACTTCTGGCCAGGGATTAGCAGATGCGGCAAGAGGCAAAATATAACGGTACAAGCATGCACAAGACGTTTTCTCATCGAATAGTCCGACCTTAAAGTTTGCCCATTGTGCGGCGGGGCTGCAATTAAAGTAGCGTTGCAATATAAAGAGCGATAAGGCCGCGAATAAGGCGAGTAGCGCGCCATTCGCCTCTCCGCCCCGTCTGTGTTTCGTCTTATTTCCGTTCAGTAACCTAATGCCATACACGTGAACTCCAAAGCCGCAGTGATGTTCAATACGGATAATTTTCTTTCCTCCAAAGAATTTTCCTCTAAAAATGGCGTTCAAAGGAAATTTTCACGAGTATTTCAAGTAGTAGTGGGGAAATTAGGAGAATTGTTGGGGCCCTAGCCCAACGTCACAGGAGGAGACCAGGAGTAAATCCAGCTATATACGCAGAAAACAGAGGGAGAGAACCGCTCATTGGATGCCAGTGTGGAAAGCGTTTCGTTACGGCCTCCTGCAACCATGCTCATAGTTCAACAGTGGCTACCACTGCTACTGCACAGTTGTTTAATAAACACCGACTGTTTGCGAGAAACCGAGAGAAGGGTTTTGAAATGAGGCGGATACGCAAGCAGCAGTTAGACCCTCGCGGTAAGTGCTCTGGCACTCAAGTTCCATCCTTAAATTCCCCCTGTTAATATACACCCTTCCATTTCTTTTACTATCATGCGAGCACCGAATGTTCCTTTGATTTGCACCCTATGACGATGCGAATCGGGAAACTGTTCTCCGCAACAAATTTTTTATGGCAGTGTAGCGGATGCTATGGAGCCCAAACATGACCGATCTACGTACGTATAGTGATATAAAAGGTGTTTCAGGGAACACTTTCAGTTTATATGAAAAATAGGCAAAAATGTGGCTTTTGTGGCATAGTAATATTGGTGTTCGTGGAAATCAGAAAACCGGTGAATCGTTTAAAGTAGTAAGCAGGTTAACTCACCAGTAATAATTAACTTTTTATCTATTAGATAGAGGCGCCTAGTTCCAAGCACAGATTTGTAGCCGGCAGTTAGTAATAGCCATATAAACTTTTATAATTCGGAGAACGCGATTTCCCTTGGCGCTGTGGCTCGACAAAATTTGGCTTTTTTCACTAGTTACGTGCACTGGAAAGGTTTCTTTGCCTGGGTGCTTTTCGAAAGCGTATGTATTTTGGCACGATGCAGCCAAATTTTGTCGCCACAACGCCGAGGATAATCGCGTTTTCGTAATTCTAAAAACTATTATGGCTATTACTAAGGTCCGGCTGCAATTCTCTGATTGCAACTAGGAGGCTAACTCTAATAGTTAAAAAGTGCATTATTAAAAATTGGTTAGCTAACTTACTACTCAAAACGGTTCACCGCTTTTCTGTTCTTCGCCAACACTGGTAATAATAAGGCGGAAAAGTCATATTTATGCCCAAAAAGCCTATTTTTGAAAAAAAAACAGAATTTTCCCTGAAACACCTGGTATAGTCCCTGGTAGCAGTAACTAGTGAAATTCGTTATATTATGTCCCACATATATTTGCTAAAAAAATTTCTTTTGTTGTAATGCTTGCACAACCCCCTCATTTTGGCGCTTCAATTCCGTTACAAATAACTCATGTCGCTTGCATTTTTGTTCCAGACCGCACTGCATGCAGCCTTGACTTCGCAACCCATGTCAAGTGACCTCGCATGCATTGCCAAAGCGAAAGATCACAGGAGGCTGTTCCGCCCAATTTGAAAACTCTTTCTTCGCGTTTTAATCTCTCGGTTTTCGAAAATGTGCTCCAAAACGGTTCCCGTAAAGGCCTGAAAACAAAATGGCAACGAGCGAAATACTGATTGCGAGATTCGATCGAGGCGCCAAGTATGCTGCTAGCAGTTACTGTCACGTGACTTACCCTTACAATGCCACGCAATACGATTAGCGAACGAAAGGAATGAGGACTGCGCCCTGCTCTAAGAAAAACTTAAGGCAATACGACTGCCTGTGCCTCATGCATATGCGGAAACTCTCGCTAAGTTTGCCATTTCCCTCCGTCATATGGCGATAAGGCGTTGACTAAGCGAACGGTTCACGCTGTCGACATATTACTAAATCTTTGGAAGGTTTCATGATATTCGTGACATTGCGGATTTGAACGTCATTTTCTGATGATTGACAGAAGGAAATAAAGGGGGTTGTTTTTTGCGTTTCTCTGCTCACATATTTTCGCGCGGTTTAAAAACGCGTTGTCTTGGGAAGTGGGCTTCTCTGGGGCCGCTCCACCAAAGGACGGATTAAACGTGGTGCCGAAGGCGATTCCCAAATGCGCTCTAGAGCGACTGCAGCAAACCTGGGTACAAGGGGACAAAACAGTCAAATGATATAATTTTTGAACTTTAAACATTTTGGTTCAAGAGTCAGCCCTCCACTTAAAGCGATATAGTACGCAAACATATCTTGAAGTTGGAAATAAAGCAATTGAAAGTTCATCCCTTGACCTTTGCCGTTGGCCTTATCGTCTTGTAAATATCACAGCAGCCGCTCCAAACATAAACAAATGTTCGTGCTGAAACCAACCACCAGAAAAGTCAGTAGTCAGAGTAGTCTGGCGAAAATATAGAAATCTGAGAACGTGATTCCCTTCCAAATCTAATCCGTGTCCAGTTCACTGTGAGTGGGACAGCGGATTAGTTCTCTTCTTTCTCCACCAGGTGGCTCGCGACCACAAACTAACGCCAGTATGTTTTCTGGAAAAGCAAAGCACGCGATAATTGTGTGTTTGTAACTCGAATGATCGAGCTTCAGGTGCCTTGCGATCGCGAATAAATCGATACATAAGGCAGTTGGTATATTATAGCGGATGTACTAGTTGCTGGGGTACCGCGGCTGTAGCCAGGTGATAAAAAAATCCGCTTTGCATTCGGGGCGTGCTTGGAGGGGCGGGAGGCACTGTGCACGTGATAGATGGATAGATAAAGAGGAGGAGGGAAAGGCAGGGATGTTAACCAGAAAGGGGTCCCGGTTGGCTACCCTGAACTGGGGAAGAGGGATTAGGGGACTAAAAGGAGGGAGAGAAAAATGCATCTGTACAAGTGGGTTCCATAAGGTGCAGTTTCTCAGGCGGGTACACCGCGGTGGCCTTGCGGAGGCCGACGCCAACGTTGCTAGTCCGAGGAAATATCTAGAAGGCTAACTAGTTGTTAACGTATTCGCCTCGAGGTGCAGAGTGAAGGCGTCTGGGGTCGTAGGCGGCATATTCATTCTTACCTGTAAGCAATGATGAAGATGCCGCCAACGTCATATTTTTGTGTGGAACGAGCTTGGACCAGTTAAAGGCTGTGAGAAGAATACACGGCATACGCGAAATTCAGATTTTAAACCCTCTTTATCTCGTGAATGAGATAAAGTTGGGTGAGCTGGTGGCTACTTGACATGGCTACATCAGCAAAAAAAACTGAGGATAGTGAAGGAAGGCCAAGACAACACAGTGCTATCAACTCACTGATTTAGTGAGAAATCAAGCACATATAGGATACTTAAGCAGAACAATAAGAGACAGAGCAAAAATTTAAACGCAAAAGGACATGTGCAATGGCCGGCTATGCGAAGGTGAAACCGATACCAGTGTTTATCTGTGGGGTGTAGCGTCAGACCACTAGGGAAGGGCGTGATGTCTACTTGCGTGTCGACGCATTGGTCTATAGTCCTAGAGCGTATGGTGCAACCGTGTTTTGAAAATCTCGATTTTGGGAAATTTTCGTGTTTTTTCGACATATAAAGAGTTAAACAATGGAAAGGCCCTGGCCTAGCTCTTCTGGTTAAGAGTCCTCGAAAAGAGCGACAGGATTGAGTAAACAGCAACATTCGCAGTCACATACGCTCGGGCTTGTCGCAGAGCAGTGCCCGGATAGTATCAACTATCGATAAGAGCTCCCCACAGCAAAACATAGAAATAAAAGAAACCAGCTCTGTCCTGCTCCAACTGCCATCACCTTCTCCCAGAAAACATGCGAACCTGACCTCTCCATCTGAGCTCCAGCCTTTTCGACTTCTTTGTAGTCCCTTATAATGTACACTGCTGTCCAAACATGCTACTGGTTATTGGGTATTATACGTAAGCTATTTTATATTTTTCAACCATGGTCGCTGGCTCACTGAAGGTCACATGCCATATATCGCTAAGACCTAGACAGAAGGTTTAGATTCGAGGCCTGAGAAAGAAAACCACTCCAGTACCACACTTGTACCACCAATGAGGGAAAGATCCGATGGCGAATTTAATAAACTGGCATAGTAGCAAAAATGATTTTATTTCGAGGACAATTTTTTATAGTGAAAGAGGCAGGGCGGAGAGGATGAACGTCGGAATAGATTACAAATTCGATAAAGCCGAGAGGGAAAATCTAATGTACCGGCCCAAGTTGCGGGCTGGCCTTTTGAGTTTCTTTTTAACGGCTATCGAAATTTCTCCGAGCTCTTCACCAGTAGTTTAAAATCAGGAAGGGAGCACACAATTATAACACTATGAAACGCCCATCGAGATTTTGACAGTAAAAAATGTTCGATAATAATCGTCTACAACACCACTTTGCCTACAACACCATTGCCTAGGAATGAGGCATTAAATGCCTCATTCCAAGGCAATGAAAACGCCAGAATGGAGTTATGAATCTACAGAATCATTTCGTTACGGGTACAAAAATCGGAAAATTGAAACATTTTTGGCAATTACTGAGGGAATTACTATGATAACGTCTGCCTAACTGCAGTCAACAAGCTTCAGTAATTTTTAAACGTATGACAAAACAGCGTACACATAATAGGGCGAAAACATTTATTCAGTAGAAAAATTTAAAAAAAACATTCACCTCCCGGCAATGTACGTGCAACTGCCGCCGTTGGAATTCTAGGCGCTTATAACAGTGGGGTTAGTAGGAGGAGGAGAGAGATTTTAATGAAACGGGAGAAGTCTGCCTGGTTGTTGACCTGGCATGCTACGGTGGAGTTAGCCTTCACAATCCGTATTGGTCAACCAGGGTTCAAGCCTCCCTGTTCTCTACTTCGCGCTGACTTTCCATTAAAAAGTTTTGAAAAATACATTGTGTGCAAATATGTTAGGAATTTGTATGCATTTGTGAGGAGAAAATGTTTTTAATATTTATTTTCATTCTATAGTGTGCGTGATAAGCTGGACATTATAGTGCGAAGAGACCTTCTCCCTTCCTGGGGGAACTTGCAAATTAATATAATTCTGAAAACTGAACAAGGCGTAATGAAGGAAAACATATCATTAATCATAAATTGATAACTAAATATGACCCGAACTACTTTTCACCGAAACCATGAAAGAAATGACATGCATTCAGTGAGCCAGTAGTTCACCAGTTACTGTTTGATATTTGTAGAACGTACGAAGACTACTCAAATACACAGAGATGTGCGCATGCGCGCCCGAGTTTGTTGGAGAGTTTTTGTGCAGAACATTCAAATCAGTTGAGTTTTTGCATGAACCTTGCGCGGTCCTTCTCCTGCAGGCGTTCTTTCTTGTTGTTGTTATTTCTCGCTCTCAGGCAATGTGCCCCAACTGGCCTGGCAAGTCACGCTTATTTAATTCGTTTGGTTTGGTTTGGTTTATGAAGGTTTAACGTCCCAAAGCAACTCAGGCTGTGAGGGACGCCGTAGTGAAGGCCTCCGGAAATTTCGACCACCTGGGGTTCTTTAGCGTGCACTGACATCGCACAGCACACGGGCCTCTGAAATTTCGCCTCCATCAAAATTCGACCGCCGCAGCCGGGATCGAACCCGCGTCTTTCGGGCCAGCAGCCGAGCGCCATAACCACTGAGCCACCGCGGCGGCCTCTACCTTGAAGACTAAATGGCGAACATTGACATTTGCAACCGGCGTTTTTCCTGAAATTCGGTATTCCTTCGGGTGCTTGACCGAAAGGGCTTTTTCGCTGCTTGTTAAATGCCAAAAAAGCATACACACTTATCCGATGATAGTGTCTCTTAAGGTACTGCGGGTGCAGTGTACTGGTATTCTCTGTGCGAAGAAAAGGTGACAACACAGTGAGCCGTTAACGGTAATGGCTCGCCGAAGTGGCTAAGTGGTTCCTATTCATAGTGTTGAAATAATCGCAGCACAAATAAAAGGCACCCACAAGAGCAGGAACAAACAATATAGGATGATGGTGCACATCCAAATGATTTTATCTGCAGAGAATAGACGCTTAAATACGCGGAGTTCTCGTGACGTAGAATGCAATCGCAGTTCTCCGAAGAAGTCATTCCATATTCAAGCAGCGATAGCGCAGGTGCGCTGACGCCACCGTTAGCAGCTTTCTTGATGAAAAAAACTTCGATGATTTCGCACTCATGCTTTTCCTTAGCGTAACCAAGAAACAACGTCTTAATGAAGATGGTTTGACACTTGCATTTACGTCAATGGACCGCAAGCAGGCCACTAAACCATCCTTTACCATACTGAAGTGTTCTACAGCTCTGTCATTAGAACATAGGAGTGTTTGGCCAATTTACACTTTTTAAAAGTAAGGAGAGTACCGTAGAAGACCATTGTTACGCATTCGTGAACCTCGTGGCGTCCTGAATAATGCACGGCGCCTTCTTTTTTCTCGTTACTATTGGAAACTTCTTGGCACATTGCGTGCTGCAGAAAAAACTTAAACGCTGTAACGGCTGGTTATTTTCTTAAAGAACTATTGTCCCCTATTTTTATTGCGCGTTTTCTTCTGTCAAACGACGTGTTAGACATTAGAATACATAGATTAGCGGCTGGTATTTGCCTACAACGGCTAAATCTTTTCTAAATAAATTTCTTCTCACATGCTGTTTCGGTTACGGTTTCATCGGTCGAACGACAACTGTGACTTCAAGTTGATGTTTTGATCACGCCATCCACTAGAAAAACTGTAACATAATATATGACATGTAGTGTTATTTCACTACGACATTTAATCCAGCCCCTTCCAAGACACGGCATGAAAAAAAATGACCTGTGAGCGATTATACTACTGTTTTTCTAGTGGATCACTTGACCAAAGCATAAACTTGACGTCACAGCCATCATTCGGTCGATGAAACCGAAACAGCGTCAAGGATAAACTCAATTGTAAACTATTTAGCGGACGTACACGAATACCACGGGGTGCTTCATGTATACGAATGTCTAACGCATCGTTTGAAAGAAGAAAACACGCAAGCAAAAATTTGCTTTCTATAGTCCTTTGAGGTTGCGGAATATCTTACTCAGATACGGAATGGCTTAAGTGTTATTCTGATTATTTTCTTTATGTTTAGCTTTTTTACGTGTCCTCTTCCGAGTAGACTCTAGCAAACAGCTGAAATACTATAAGCAAGAAAGCCCGACACGCGTAGCCATGAAGCTGTCAGTCAACTGACGTGACAAGTTCTTCTGAAGGCGGGGTTAACGCAGTTCATAGCAATTCCACGTTTTATTATTTTAGAATGAGCGTTCTTAGAAGGGACAACGCTCTTGTGTGGCCCCTGTTTCTGTAGATCCAAGAGATGTGGCTTTCTAAGAAGAAAATTCTCAGGTATAAAAATGGCATGCTATTTTCGCAGAGAAGTTCGTGCGTCAACAATAAGCCTGCTGCAGCGGCTTTAAAAGCCGCGATAATGACAACAAAAAATGCGCCGTCATCTCTTGATGACGTAGTTGCCGGGATTATTACGGCTATATATATATATATATATATATATAGCGCAGAAAAGAAAGCAAGAAATCAAGAAGTAGAAAAGAACGGTGCTATTACAGATGTAACAGGCGATGTTACACCTTCTAGCCCGCATCAGCACCCTCGAGAACAACTTGGTGCCGCTAATTACTGATTAATGACTGGTGGATTGTTTACGAGTGAAAGCCAAGAAAACATTTATCAGCCAAGCTCTCATAGAGAGCTCTAATCGTTTCGACCACCTAGGGCCCTTTAACGCATATCGAAATTTCAGTAAAATGGTGGTCCCGCTTTTCGCAACCACAGAAATGCATCCAAAGAAATATATATGCTCCCTCCTTTAACAATGCACCTTGCCCGGAAATGAAAGGAAACACTAATCGCTTCAACCTTCATGCTGCCGTGCACTCCGGATTCTGTCTTTATTTTTCTTTCTGTCGAAATAGCGATGCTCTAAAGGCGCATTTTTAGCAAAAGGTGGAATTCCTGAAGCTTTGTGAAATGTGCTCATGAAACTCAGCATTTGACACATCGAAATGAATAATAAATCCCCTTCCGCAGCTGGCACATGAGCGGCACCGAATGCTAATCAGAATCGCGACTACTTTAGAAAAAGCAGGGGAGACCCGACGCTTAAAGGAAAAGTTCACATGTTTGCCGACAGGTTTGAAATAGCGAGTTACAGCGAACAACTCAACTCGAAGATTAGCGGCAACAAGGTAAGTCGCAGAGATACTGAAGCGAAAGATGAAGCTGAGGACATATTATTCGCAAAGCAGTAAAAAGGATGATTAACCCTATCAGCATTTTGAAAAGATCGCGGCCGGTTGTCTTGCACGGCTTATTTGAGAGCGCTAAGTACTTTTAAAGTTTTTTTTGCATTTCTGTCCGTGCGGTGTTAGCGATTGTTGTCTGTTTCACAGAGTACTAAGTTCACATAGCTGCGACTTTTTCACAGAGGTGAATGGCGTTGTGCGTCGTAAAAAAATTATTTCACTTTCCCCACCAACGAAATAAAACGCCGCTGAGCTAGACCCGAACCATAGGGCATGGCATTTGTCAAATCTTTCGATTCAAAGGGATTCTTTCCGTCAAGTTTTGAGAATCTCAGCAACCCTCGAGATACAAAGCACAGGATGAGTGGATACGAGGCTTCCACTAGCCGAGGTTTGGGACGTTGATGACGGAAATTGAGTCTCACACCGTGGTTCATAAGCAAATACTGCAGGCAGCACATTGTTTTTTTATACAGACTCTACTTTACAGCATAGAGTAGAACATCAGAAAGAAAGCAGGAATTTTTGGTCATATTGCCACCGCGCGGCTTCCGTGCTTGGCCGGAACGATGACGAAGCGGCTGTGACGAAGCGGCTGCGGCGATGATGAAGCGGAGGAGCGCTTGGGCTAGACCTGGCTCTGGGATTAAAATTTAAGGCCGACCTCGTTCTTGGGTTCACTCTTACGCCTACCTGCACAGCTCCTTGGGTCATGACAATAGGACTAAGAGGGGACACACAGGCTAAAAATATGGTGTGTGTGTGTGTGTGTGTGTAGGGGGGGGGGACGCCAATAATGTAGCACAGCTGTATATGTAGATCCCAATCGACGGGGCAAAGAAGTTTCCGAGAAAAAAATTGTAGCTGTTCTAAACACATTGCAGTAAAAATGTGCATGTGGAACGGCCCACAGGGTGGGGTAGCCGCATACTGGTATAGGCCAGGGCCTTTCGCTGTTAGACGCGTCTCTGTCTTCGCACACTTGCTATCTAGATACGCAGTGCGCATTATATTCCTAGCTAATCTAGCGGCTAAAGGAACCTCCACCGTCTGCCGCTTTTCTTAGTTGAGCTTTAGGTTCGGCTTTCTTCACCAATGTTGGCACTTTTATGGAATCGTATTATGCAACCAAGTCTCCGGTAGTACGTCTGGGCTAGGCTTAAATCCCGATGTTGGAGCAAAAATGTGTACAGTAACGGATAAGAGCACACGAGTTTTTACTGGCCTTCTGCAGTGGGAGTTGCCGGTAAGATGCTATCGACAGTGAATGCGAGTTTAAATTTTTGTTGATGTTATATATAGAGCGAAATGAACTTGACATATTGAGCAGTGGTAACAGCTATTAAGCTGTGATATTATTTATTTATTTATATTTTATTTATGTACTTATTTTTTTATTCGAAATACCCCCTAAAGGCTCTCACGGCTGTGGGTATTACATGGGGGGGGGGGGGGTACAGGCAATCGATCAAAAACAGAAAATAAAGCACAAATAAACGAGGAAAACAAAAACGCATTATAAGACATTGGAATGAAATACACAGTAGAATCATCAGTCAGGCGAAAATCAAAAATAAAATAAACAAAAAAGAGAAAGGAACCGAAGAGCAGACAGTGAAAAATTATTTCCTGCAGTGCAACTTATACAACTTCATTGAAATATCACAGCATTAAAATGAAGCAATGTGATTCATCATTAATAAAAATTCAAGGCAAATCTACCCACTGCATTCATATGAAACAACGAACGCAAGATGTTAAGCGGCAGAAATAGCAGACATTACTTCGTCAAATGTATATGGATCAGTGGCAGTCGCGACAGCTGAAGGCAGGGCGTTGCAATCTGTTATAGTTCGTGGTATGAATAAATGGGCGCGGGTAGATGTGTGACATGACACGCGCGTAACTTTAGAAGGATGGTCTCGTCGGTCAAAATCGAAGAAGGCAAACAAAAGAAGTCGTTATGAAGGACTGAGTGTCGATACAGTTAATGAATAATTGATAAACGTGCAACTTTACTGAGGAGACATAATTCCTGAACAAATGCGCGTTTCTTCGAAGCTATGATACTGGTATGACGTGAATAATCTTTGTAAATGAAGCGGACTGCGCGGTTCTGCAATCATTCGATGATGAGGGTCCCATATAGCCGAATTATATATATAATTATAATTGGTTTTCGGGGGAAAGGAAATGGCGCAGTATCTGTCTCATATATCGTTGGACACCTGAACCGCGCCGTAAGGGAAGGGATAAAGGAGGGAGTGAAAGAAGAAAGGAAGAAAGAGGTGCCGTAGTGCAGGGCTCCGGAATAATTTCGACCACCTGGGGATCTTTAACGTGCACTGACATCGCACAGCACACGGGCGCCTTAGCGTTTTTCCTCCATAAAAACGCAGCCGCTGCGGTCGGGTTCGAACCCGGGAACTCCGGATCAGTAGTCGAGCGCCCTAACCACTGAGCCACCGCGGCGGGGCCATATAGCCGAAGCATATTCAATTTTAGGCATAATTAGTGTGGTACAAGCATGTGTTCGAAGGTGGGAAGGAGCATGCTTTAAGTTGGGTTTTAAGAGACCTAATGACCGGTTAGCGGATGCAAGAAAAAGGTTCATATGGTTGTTCCAGGTTAGGTCTGAACGAAGGGGAAGACCGAGGTACTCGTACGTCATTGCCAACACGACTGGAATATTATTTAAGGAATACGCTGTTTGAATTCGAGACATTCGGTTAGTGAAAGACAAATTTTCTTTTCAATAAACTATTGTTCGGAAGGAATATTGTTTTTCATACTAAAAAAACGAGTGCTACAAAAAACAAGCTTTCGTGCTCAACCTTTTACCTTGAAACTTACATATAAACGGAAACCTACAACCTAAGCAGCAAAACTCTAAAAATTTTCTACCTGTGCGAGGCTTTCATAATCCACCACTTTATGGCGAGAGAAGCAATGGGGAAAGTGATAGGAGGACAAAGGTGGTCTGGCCAACGTGAAGTGACAACGAACTAAACCCTCCCCCCCCCCACCCCACCCCACCCCCCGCGGTAGAAAATTTGCGCAGCTTTGGTACGCGTAGTAAACCGCACGTATATTTTGCGAGATTTATTTAAATGCAACGGCAACACATTGGAGGTGACTTCATGCATGCTAATCAGCAATAACAAATGGAAGCCATTTTTTAAAGGAAGCAAATCCGAAAGTGATAAACAAATTTCGTTCCCTGAACTTACGAACCATCTCATTCAACAAAAAAAAAGAAAATATTATTGCTTTTGCCTTCCCCTCTAATGTATTCCCGACCGTTTTCTTTTTATTTTTCTTTAAATTACAATGTTCCGCACCTAGGCTTTTCCTGCAGCTGGAAAATGTGAAGTTCAGGGCATGCCTCCTCCTCACTATTTTCAAGATAGAAGCAAACTAAGGACCAAGAACCCTTTTCTACAGCTGGTTTGACGTCAGTGGCTGTGAATCTTAATAAGTATCGTCAATTCTTAGAAAAAGCACTAGGCACCAAATTAATCAAGGGGAAGGTCACATACTAGTCAACACTTCTGGACTAGCGAAGTACAGAAAACCGAAGACTAGCGGCAACACTGTAATTGGTAGAGATAATGTATTCGAGGAGCGAAGCTCCAAAGATTTTGCTCGAAAAGCTGTAGCCAGTGATGATTGACGCAGCTGTGTTCTCATAAGGTCATCGCAGACTTCCACGCACGATAAATTTCCAGTTAAAAAGTGCACATATTGTTTTAAGTGAATGTTCTTAAGCATGGCGTGAGCAATGAGAGTATTTTTCCTGCAACTATAACTACTTACTGCCAGGTGTAGGGCCCGTGCTGTCTCGACTTTTTGTGTGTGTGTATTTATTTATTCTATTTATTTGAAATACCCTCAGGGCCATACGGCACTATAGAGGGGAGTGGTCTTACAATGTAACTAAACATAGAAATATGAGCACAATATTACAGAAGGTTGCTAGTTATAGTATTGTCTTGCGTTTGACGTGGCGTTTCAAACTGTGGGTCTATGGGGACGCTTAAGCTAACAAGAGAGCCAGTAAAGCGGGACTGTGCGAGAAAAACCTGCAAAGATGTTCTTTCGAGAACAGATAATTCTTGTTAGTACCCCCCTCCCCCGCCTCGTATCCCGGGCAGTATGAGAGCGTCACTTGTTGGCCCCGCCGCGGTGGCTCAGTGGTTAGGGCGCTCGGCTACTGATCCGGAGTTCCCGGGTTCGAACCCGACCGCGGCGGCTGCGTTTTTATTGAGGAAAAACGCCAAGGCGCCCGTGTGCTGTGCGATGTCAGTGCACGTTAAAGATCCCCAGGCGGTCGAAATTATTCCGGAGCCCTCCACTACGGCACCTATTCTTCCTTTCTTCTTTCACTCCCTCCTTTACCCCTTCTCTTACGGCGCGGTTCAGGTGTCCAACGATATATGAGACAGATACTGCGGCGTTTCCTTTCCCCAAAAACCAATTATTATTATCACTTGTGGCCAGCATTGTTTACACTGGCGGCGCACCATGGCAAAGTTCCCATTAACTTAAGTAAAGTTACCCACACATGAGCACTCTAAAAAAATTTATCACCAAACTACCTTCAAATAGAAAGGCAAAATTACTGAACAATTATAGAGGCATCGTTATTCATTAACGCAGGCTACGATGAGATCCATCGCGTGTTCCGAACATAACAAATGTTAGTCCCGCGCCAGATCGAAGAATAAAAATTCTACGAAGAAAACCCAGCAGACCTGTCATATTTCACGTTCTTCTTGGCCGTGACCTTTCATTACAACAGACAGATCAAACATTCACCACATCGTTAAGAGAAAAAAAGTTATCTCCACTAAGGGAGCCTACCTCAGTGATAATGAGCGCTTACTTGAAGCAGAAGACATAGTGCACCCGCGTTCACTGCATACATGAAAAAAAAAAACTAATAGAGCATGAGGAGGAACGAAGCCTGCAAGTCCTATTGTCTCAACAGAAAAAAGTCTCAGTATTGAGTAGAGACCAAGCAACAAACATGCAAAATCTCTCTGCACTTACCAACGTCCAGAGAAGTATAGGAAAAGATCTGGTTGCGTTGGGCACACACTGCAGCGCTACCGGTAAATTGTATCGGACAAATATTCCGTGGCTTTGAGGATTGTCCATGATTTAGGCAGTGCAAGAAAAAAAAACTGCGGCACTGGCTTTGTCCAGAGAATGCGATCTAATTACGAAACGCAAAATAATTTAAAAAGTAATGTTACCAAGACACGCGGTCTCAAATAAGCTACGAGTAAGTGCAGTTAATGTCTAGATACCATGATTCCATTCTGCTTTTCTGCGCTGCACAGATGTTTCGAAATGTTTCATAAAGTTTTTGTTTTATGCTGCTTACTCTTTTTGAAATACGTGGTCAGAAAAATTGACACAAAGTTAGAGACAAGAAGGGCGATGAAGACACTTTTATTAGCCGTCTTAATCTGGGCGCCTAAAATATCGATGCAAAGCAGGACCACTGCTTCCTCGAGCGTAGGGTACCAGATCGCCTAGGTAGGGGGACTGGGATAGAGTCACTGTGAAACCTTCCAGTGACTCTAACAGGGATAGAGTCACTGGAGAACTTCCAGTGACTATATCCCAGTCACTGGAAAGCTTCCAGTAACTCTATACTAGAACAGTGCGAGGATCTGAAAGCGACAGGATAAGAGAAGAGACAGTGTTCTATACCGCCGAAAGACGAAGGGCAATTAGGGAAATGTAGCTGCTGCACAGGTTTGTACAGAATTTGAACCATTTCAATTGAATTCTACTTCGCACAGTCGTGTGGCCGAACGGAATGGTTGTGCCCAAAGTGCATTCTAAGAACCCGCTGCGGTGGCTCAGTGGTTAGGGCGCTCGACTACTGATACGGAGTTCCCGGGTTCGAACCCGACCGCGGCGGCTGCGCTTCGGTGGAGGCGAAACGCTAAGGCGCCCGTGTGCTGTGCGATTTCAGTGCATGTTTAAGTCCCCAGGTGGTCGAAATTATTCCGAAGCCCTCCAATACGGCACCTCTTTCTTCCTTTCTTCTTTCACTCCCTCCTTTATTCCTTCCCTTGCGGCGCGGTTCAAGTGTCCGCCGATATGTGAGACAGATAGTGCGTCATTTCTTTTAATAATTACTTTTTGGGGAAAGGAAATGGCGCAGTATCTGTCTCATATATCGGCGGACACCTTAACCGCGCCGTAAAGGAAGGAATAAAGGAGGGAGGGAAAGAAGAAACCAAGAAAGAGGTACCGTAGTGGAGAGCTCCGGAAGAATTTTGACGACCTGGGGATCTTTGTCGCGCACTGACATCTCACAGCACACGGGCGCCTTAGCGTTTTGTCTCCATGAAAACGCTGCCGCCGCGGTCGGGTTCGAACCCGGGAACTCGGGATCAGTAACCGAGTGCTCTAACCACTGAGCCACCGCGGCGGGTCAACATTTCTTTTCCCTAAAGACCAATTTTCTATTTTCAAGAAAACGGCACTTATGCAATGCGCAAGCATTCATTTCGCACACCATGTCCAATAAATCCCTATTTTTAACCTACTCAGAGTGTGACAATTACTGCACGCTACTCTGCTAAATGATATGACTCTTTCTTTGCGCTCCTCAGAAATAGCTTATGTTGGAGTTTTATCACCTTGTCAGTGGCTTTAATTAAATTAAAGAACAATTTTTAATTGCTTCCGTGGGATATTTTCAGCCCAATTGCAGTTTCCTAACCGATATACTCAATAGATGTCTTCAATAGTTCGCTTTTTCTTGAACCAACAGTATTTTATTTTACGGCCTTTGTTTAGACCCTGAAGTACCATTATAGAGTGCAGTCAAGTCAGGTGAGCCTCATACTCAGCTAAGTCTGAGTGATGGATGCAGGAAGAAGTGAAAATAGACAATAAAATAACAACGTGCCGCAGGCGCGCATTATCGGAAAAACAGTAAACGAGGTAGAATTGTGAATACTATACTGTCCTTCTTCGCGCCACATGTGTCGTGCGATTCTGGATATGCAGGAACAGATATGGTTTTTGAACTTAGGACTGCTATCGAAATTTGGTGACGATGCATGGTAAAGCTGACGGCGTCGGTACATGGATCCCCAAACCACAGCAACAAATGTTTTTAAAAATGCTAGTAGCTTAGATCGTTTACCTAAGCGACGGCTTCATACACAAGATTCCAGCGCGCATCGCTCCCTGGTGTCTACACTGCCTCACGCAGCTCTTATATTCGGGCAGTGCCCACACTAGTCTTTGGTTGGTTGGTTTTTGGGGAAAGAAAATGGCGCAGTATCTGTCTCATATATCGTTGGACAACTGAACTGCGCCGTAAGGGAAGGTATAAAGGAGAGAGTGAAAGAAGAAAGGGAGAAAGAGGTGCCGTAGTGGAGGGCTCCGGCCCCACACTAGTCTTTCAAGCCAACAACGCTGAGCTCATGCAACCTACACCAGTCCGTGTGCACATGCCTAAATCAACTCGTTACCTCCTCCTCTTTAAATGTGTGACGTTGGTCTGGCGTAAGTACCTGAGTGCATACTTATTTTGTCATGAAGAGCGCTAGCTCGTACATTGTTCACATCGCCACTACACCGCAATCTTCACTTTCAAATCGCGGATCACTACAAGCGCTTTCCACCCAAGATTCCCCGCTGCTCCTACTAATGCTAATTTTGCTTGACTCCTACGGCTTTCGAGCTATCCTTTAATGAGCAAATGGAGAAACTCTGACTAGTGTATAATACCGTTTTTGAGCGTCAGTACAATTAAAGCCGATCGCATCCTTGCACTACAACGGACCTAACAAGATAAGACACGACACAGTGGAGTAGGAGCAAAATTAAACTTTGTGCACACTTCAGTCGTTTCTAAAAACCATCTTCATGTACTAGCTCAATTTTCTGCACAATGCGCCAGTCTCGCGAACATTTATTGCAACCTCGGCGAACACTTCGTACAACCATCGATAAATTCAGCAGGTGCTGTTTTCTAGTGACGCGTTTGACGAGGTCGTCCTGGTGCCCGTGCAGTGCCTTCAATAAACAGCTTACGGTCTAAACTACTAACTGCTCTACAAGCATAACAACGACTTGAATGATGCCATTCAAGGAGTGCAAGTATGGAGAGTGGTTGTTTCAATATGTCTCACATTGACGAGTTACGTGCGCTGGGTGAGTTGCTTTGCCTGCAGGGTTCTCGAAAACACATGTATTTTAGCGCGATGTAGCCAAAATCTGTTGGACCACAGCACAGAGGAGGTAGGCGCCACCGTCGCTTGTCATCGCGAAAAACTTCATGCTTCACCAGCTGGCCAAAGAAAATCTCATCCAGGTGAAGAAACACTGGTGCTCTATGGAATTGAACTCGCTGTGCTTTCCTTGGCTTCAGTGACTGTTGTACTCCATCACATAAAAAACAAGTTTATTTGTCAGTGCACGTACCAACCAGAAAGTGTGAGCCAAGCGACAGTGGGTCTAATCATTTTAGGTGCAAAGAAATGATATATTATGAAATCAAAGCGTGTGAAACGCAGCATTTGATGGGGTACTATGCCCGTGCAGCCTCACTGATGTGAGGCTAATGAGCCTGCACCCTATTGCCATCAATACCCCCCCCCCCTCCCCATGTTCCCGCCAGATTATACACGGATACAGTTATTGCGACCGATATTCTAGCGTTATATCAAGGCAGATTTTTCCTAGTGTTGCATATCGTTGTGTAAATGGTCATATTTGTTCATTTCTAGAAATAGGAAATTCTGAAACTACGCTGTATTTCTTGTGAGCGCACTGAAAAGGTATAGAAGTACCAACAGCCTACGCATGGAGCAGCCTGCAGCATCACGGCCGCGTAATTAGTACCGACAGAATAAGACTACACTTGAGCACCAAAACTTAGTATCTAACATACCAGCACCTGTACTAAGTTTTCTCGCGGTGTCTAATCAACATAGCTCACTTGATTTGCGCTAATTTAAACGCATGCTTTGTTTTCAACCCGTGGTAAAGAAATGAAGACAGCTGGAAACATAAGAAAATAATGCAGCAATTTCGGCTCAATTGTTCGTTGTGAAGAAACGAAATAGATCCACGAATAGATGCTGGCTCGCATTCAAGAACAACTATTTCAAAGGTGGAAGCTGTATCGAAACTATAGGCGTTGATATCGCCTTTAGATACATCTTAAAGAAACGCAGGTGCATTTTGGGAAACCGCAGCTATCTGTGAGGAAGAGTTCAATGAAGAGTTTTCTGCTGTGAGCCAGCGTCATATTCTACACTGAAGCCAGCCGATATCGAATGCCATCTGAGTCGTCATGTAACATTGCGTTGTATATTACCTACTACCACACGTTTTTCGCGCGTCTCTATTTCCCCCGTTATTCTCCCTATGATTAAACTTTCCATAAAAGTGGTCACTGACATTTTTGGAGAGCACATTCATGAATTGCCTGGAAATGCTCTATAGTGAAAGACTTTAAAAAATTTTGTTCTGGCTGCAAGCTTTTGTTGTGGCATCGAAATAGCGTAACCGCCTTAACTTCTTTTACGCAGGAAGAAGAACGTAGTGGAAAGAAACCCTAAATCCGTGACAGCATGTTTTGCAGGTAAGCTAACCTTCTTTTGGGCGTTGTGTACTGAACAGGATAAAGAAAGTTTCGTTTGAAGAAAAACATTTGCAGCTAATACTGGTCAGCATATTATCCTCATATTTATCACTCGGGCTACTCGTCACACCGTTAGACTCTAATAGCTTTAGCGGACAACTGGTATCTTGCTTCGCTTTCATTTATGACAATTCGGTGATAACGAAATTCACTGATTTATAGAAGTAACGTCACCTTTGCCTAGCGCTGTTAATCAGCAGTTTACCTTGCTTTTAGCCCAGAAGCGCGAATTGCTAGTCGATTTGGTTCATGTTCTAGAAAAAAAATACCGAAAACAACGACACGCAGGAGCAGAAAAAAAGGACACGCAGACACAATGCCGCCGGTATGTCTTCTTCTGGACTTGCATCTCATTTTTTCGTTCTTTTTAATAATACTTTGTCTAAAAGTCTAATACACGATGTCGTTGCATATGTTTTTCTACAGCTGGAAGAAACGGGAGTATCAATACTTCTTAATCGTAATCACTCGACTTGCGAAAATGGATGCAAATAGAAAAGCGGGAAGGCAGTTGAATTAAAAAATCCTAAGGATATAGAGCGAATATTGAACATTAATGTTTTGCCAAACGTGGTAGCTAAAAATAAAAAATAAGTTGTTCTTAACTACTAGGCTATAACAAATCCTTGGCTGTTCCAATTAGGACAGGTTTCTGTGCCCTCTGTGTATTTATACAGTGCTCGTACCTTCCTCACGCATAAATAGGCTGTTGATTGCCTGCTGTCTCTGGGTGGTAGTCTCGGAGTCGTACGGAATGAACTCGGCCCGAAAATATGCGCCGCCACTTTCGGTGGAAGCCAGGATGGCCATAGAAGAGAAAATGAGGTACATCATGCCGCGAAGCGATGGAAAGACCGACGGTAAGCGCACAACACTAGCATGAAGCCGGAGTCGCGTATGCCTTAAATGTGGGGACTAGTGCTCTACCTTGTTTTCTTTTAAGTTACACTATTATTATCCCAACGTAATCAGCACCAGTCATGAATTATTGATGCCCAACTAATAACAGCTTTAGGTGCTTAGAACCAAACCAAGAAATTCTGGACAAGCAAATTTTTCTGGGGAAAACTGTTTACGAATGCAGTTTTTCACATATCTTAAAATCCCACTATAACAATAAACACATTCGCGGACATCCCTTCGGCAGAATTTCAACGCTTTGCTATTAAAGTTTTCGTTGTCGTCAAAGTACTACTTGTTTGGTTTTCTATGGCAAGCTTAACTACTCAATGCGAGCGAAGGACGAACTTAAAAAAAAAGATTTTGCGAGGGATCGGAAGATTGGAATATTACCCGCAATATTTCATAACAGTATCTTACAATATTTATCAACTGCCCCATGATCAAAATTGATATCCAAGAATCCTGCACTTGACTTTTCTCGTCTTCGCGTAGTCTCCAAATGAAGCTTATACTTAGCGCACGTCAAATTCTTAAGCATTCACTGCATGATCATTACTGGCGTTTTTCCACCAATTCATCTTTCATTATTGTCGATCTATTTCTCAGTCATCAAGCAGCTACTTAGCATGGCGATGGGCAGATAGAGAGAGAGAGAGAGTATAGGGATGGGAAGGCGGATGCTTGGAAGACAGTTCTGGCGTTTTGTCTAGACTGTGAGAGGAAAGTTCCTGACAAGGAAAGATGAATGTCTGCCTTTATAAAACCTGGACGCGTAGATGTAAACAGTACCTTATAAACAGCTCGCCCCGTGAGGTTACCGTTGTTTTCGTTTAATTACTACAGAATCTGAACGTAAATTAACTTCTTAATTTTGTCCTATATTACTTACAGCGATCTGGTACACGATCATGATAAGGAAGAAACTTTATTAACCGCATGCCCGCACTATTGGGCACGATGTACTGAGCGGCTGAGCTCCGAAGCAAGGCTCACTAGGACGCGTGTGGTGGCATCGGTGCTGACTAATCACCCCGATATGCTTTCTTTTTTTTTTGCTCTATGGGAAAGCAAGAGCGAGACAAGAATACTTTTAGCTCAAGCAAGACGACACACAATTAGTACCATGCAACTAAACACCCTGTCATGTCAGTATATTCTAACTAACCCAGCAAAAAGTTCTATACGAAGCAGTCTGCCATTTCTCCATATATATATATATATATATATATATATATATATATATATATATATATATATATATATATATATATATATATATATATATTGATGGGAGAAAGTTGGGTGGGGAGAGAGATGCGGAAGGATGGAAGGTACAAACAGTGTCAGAGAAAATTAATAGTAGGGAACCCACTGTAATACGTGAAAGACCGATAGACTGGCGGGCGCTCAATACAGTGGTAACGTGGGTTGCAAGGAGAGTGTGCATTTGAGCAGCGTTTGTGACTGTTATATATGGCAACGACTAAAAGGCATATGTCAGCAGTAAACTCAGTGATCTAAAAGTATCAGTGGAGACAAGCGAGATGAAGCAACCGCTTGCGGCACTAGTAATGGTCGTGCTGTGATGGGCGGTTGTGCCGACGGCAGACTTGGTCATCGAGCGACGCTCCCGAAGGCGGTCGAGGGAAAACGGAGGATCAAATATAAGTTTTGAGGGGCACGAAAATCTAAATAGCCTTTTGCGCATTACGGAAGATTTCTTCCGGAATAACATCGCAATTCAGCAATGTGAGAAGCGCTTCCAGTGATCTACAACAAGGTGGTCCAGAAGACATTTAATGTGATCAGAAAAATCATGGCGCAGTATTCACTTGATCACGGTTACCTCCTTTTTTTCCTTTTGGCAGGGTTTGTCAACACTCAAAAATTGCAGAAATAAGCACAACAAGGTACGCGAAGGGAAATGAGCAAATTATGATCGTTTTTTCGAGAGCGTTGGACTGAAAAGTGCGCCTTAGACACGACAACACTGTTAAGCTGGTGTTAACCTTTTCACGGTAGAGATTACAGCCATCGTTTTGTTTAGCCCACTGAAACCCGCGCGGATAGGCACGGCTGGAAAATAGTGCAAACACATTTGTTTACTAGTCAATGGCAAGCGGTGATTGCGCGAGACTAACGTGAGATTGCTAGGTTAGATACCTGCGCAAATACTGGTGGCGTACAGGAAAATACTGTCAAAGTTAATCCGCAGGATGGCCGCTCCATTCAGCAGGAAATCTTTGGTTTGGTTTGGTTTATGGAAGTTTTAAAGTCCCAAAGTGACCCAGGCTATGAGGGAGGCTGTAGTGAAGGGCTCCGGAAATTTCGACCACCTGGGTTCTTTAACGTGCACTGACATTATAGGCCGATAAGCTTACTTTCCGTTGCCTACAAAGTATTTACTAAGGTAATCGCTAATAGAGTCAGGGCAACCTTAGACTTTAATCAACCAAATGATCAGACAGGCTTTCGTAAAGGATATTCCACAATAGATCATATTCACACTGTCAGTCAGGGGATAGAGAAATGCGCAGAATATAACCAACCTCTGTATATAGCTTTCATTGATTACGAGAAAGCATTCGACTCAGTGGAAACCTCAGCAGTCATACAGGCATTGCGTAATCAGGGGGTAGAAGAGCCTTATGTCATAATATTGGAAGATATATACAGCAACTGCACAGCTACTATAGTCCTCCATAAAGTCAGCAATAAAATTCCAATAAGGAAGGGCGTCAGGCAAGGAGATACGATCTAGCCAATGCTATTCACCGCCTGTTTACAGGGGGTATTCAAAGGCCTGAATTGGGAACAGTTGGGAATAAGAATAAATGGAGAATACCTAAATAATCTGCGATTCGCTGATGGCATTGCCTTGCTGAGTCAGGAGGTGAACTGCAAATCATGATCAATGAGTTAGAGAGGCAGAGCAGAACGATGGGTCTAAAAATTAACATACAGAAAACCAAGGTAATGTCCAGCAGTCTAGCAAGGGAACAACAGTTCACAGTTGGCAGCGAGAGCCCGGAAGTTTTGACGGAATACGTCTACTTAGGACAGGTAGTGACAGCTGATCCGGATCAGGAGAGGGAGATAACTAGAAGGATAAGAATGGGGTGGAGCGCATATGGCAAGTTTTCGCAGATCATGAGTGGCAGTTTACCAATTTCTTTCAAGAGGAAAGTTCACAACAGCTTTATTTTACCGGTACTCACCTACGGGGCAGAAACGTGGAGGCTAACGAAAAGAGTTCAGCTTAAGTTAAGGACAACGCAGCGAGCCATGGAAAAGAAAATGATAGGTGTAACGTTAAGAGACCGGAAGCGGGCACAGTGGGTGAGGGAACAAACACGGGTTAATGACATCCTAGTCGAAATCAAGAGAAAGAAATGGGCTTGGGCAGGGCATGTAATGCGAAGGCAAGATAACCGCTTGTCCTTAAGGGTAACGGAGTGGATTCCAAGTGAAAGTAAGCGGAGCAGGGGGCGGCAGTAGGTTAGGTGGGCGGATGAGATAAAGAAGTTTGCAGGCAAAGGGTGGATGCAGCTGGCAAAGGATAGGGTTAATTGGAGATACATGGGAGAGGCCTTTGCCCTGCAGTGGGTGTAGTAAGGCTGATGATGATGATGATGATGATGATGACATCGCACAGTACACGGGCCTCTAGAATTTCGCCTCCATCGAAATTCGACCGCCGCGGCAGGGATCGAACCCGCTTCTTTCAGGTCAGCAAGCACGGAAGGATTTTACATCACTAGGCATGCATATTTGCGTGCGAATTTATTATTACGCTTCTGTGATGAACCTACAAGCCTTAACCTTGAATAGGATGCTTGATAGTGTCAACATTCTATGACAATTTCACTTTTACGGGTATATTTCTTCTCCTATCCGTGCACGAATGGACAGCGCTGCAAAGTGCCAAGCTTCATACGGAGTCCAACTGCGCCCTACCTCTTAACAACGTCTTAAAATGCCACCTTTGACTCAATGCAACAAGGCAGAGGCCGCAGTACATGCTTAACACGTTCACTACGTCGAGGGCCACCGGCGGGTCACGTGGTGCATACCTCCGGTGAGGCACGAGTACTCAGTGGCGCTATGAGACAGTGGTGCAGCTCAGACTTTTCGAAGAGTCGGCAAAAAACACACACGTCAGGTTGCTATTGCCATCTGTTGTCGGTTCCAGTAAGTCTACTTCGCCGGATCCAAGAAAACTTAAAGGCTGCCCACCGGTAGCCAAGGACGCACGGGAAAGAGGTCTCCGAAAATCACTGCCGCAGTCAAACTGCTATGCACCATAGCTTTCTTAGAGGAACGAGCTGGCTAACAACAGCTGGTGCTGACCTTTCCGTTCCAAAATTTAAAGGTACACTGAGGAAAACCTGAAGTTGGTCGATACGAAGACTACTGCGTTTTAATTATAGTGTCTACTTTCAGTAAAATCTATGCTTTCATAAGATAGGAAATATAAAGACAAATAAGTATTGCAACTTCCCATCGTTTCGGCAAGCACACTGCGGTGACTTGAAAGCAGATTTCACTCCAGCTCCCTCGAGGTTAGCCCTAGGCCACCATTAACTTCCAGATTGTGGTAACAGAGTCCTTTCCAGAGTTCACAGGGCGAGTTTGAATCAAGGAGCCGATAAAAAAATGCCATTTTTCCAGTTTTCCTACACTAATTGCGACTTTTTCTGCAGAAAAAAACGCCAATATCAGCAAAAAAAGCCATAGATTTCATTTCGGCTCAGATGAAACTTGGATGGAGTAGTGGTCAGTGCCGTTTACGCGTTTTAATTTGCAGAATGTAAAAAAAAATGAAGCTCTCGAAAATGATATGCTGCAAGCCTTAATCTTCATTTTGCTAACGAATTGGTCGATGCCTCTTTTCTAAGTAATACTATGAAAGAGTTCATTCTACACATGTTAAACTGCCCTGTTCGCGCAGGAAGAAAACACAAAATATTTTCTTATGTTCTGTGCAGTGCAGCGAGGCCAGATTTTAATTTCAGTTCACACTTTCACTGCCAAATTTGCAGAACCAAGCTGTCCTTTCCTTGCAAGGGAAAAGAAGCTGCTCGAAGAAGAAGAGGAGAAACGGAAGGAAGCCATTAACAGCGCCTTCAAGGAAATCAAAGAGCTAATTGGAAGGTGATGGTCCACCTAGACAATTTTTTTATTCCGTGCATGGTAAAGCCATGATGTAGTAAACCCAAAGTAGCACACGCCAGTGCACAAGACTTGGCACTATTCCTTAATGGAACCCGTGAGAATTACTTTGCTGCATTGCAGAAATCATGTTTGAGTCACATAGACTGAGATCTCCCGCAGCTCGCTAAGACGCACTGAGAGCTCCATATCGTTTTTTACAACCTTTCACATTATTTTAAGGAGCAGTACGCAGACGCTTGGCCGCAGTCGCATGGTTACTTCCGATTGAAAGACTGCAAACGGTGTCGAGCTTGGTATCATTCTCTGCATATTCGCTGGTACATGATGCCGCTTTCTTCGCTTTTGCAGCAGTTGAGGAAGTTGAACAAAATTCTTCAGTGGTGCTTGAAGTCCCGCCAGGTCATTCAGTTATGTTAAGAAAATTTGGAAAAAAGAACAACACGAAAGGTTGTTCCACGAACACGAAAGGCCACGAATGCCACTAAAGGCGACAGGGTTCAGGTACTTTCTTTTAATAGCAGTGAATTTGAAAGCCATCTTTGTAAGTTACAAATCCCAGCGGGCTGATTTTAATGAAGAAATGCATGCTCAGTTTTATGTGTGATATCTCTGTGGCAACATTTTTGTGCTCACCGTTTACAGCTCCTCAGAAATACGATAAAACGGGTAGTGTATATATTCTCCTGGGACCCGCAGTAACTTGCGTCTGCGATTATGTATAAGTGCTTAGGACATGATTGAAATACCTATTGCTGTGTTTCGACGTTTCCGCTTCGCGCTGGTAAATATCTTGTGCGGATGAAATCATGAAACTGCCGAAGCACAGATAAAAGTGCATTTCTTCCTTCATTTCAATGTTTGCTTCTCGGTGTTACTTTAACTCTTATGAGTGTTAATAATACCTTAAAAGTGATCCCCCGCATGTTGAATGTCAAGTGAATCTGCTTGAGTTTTTTTTTTTTTTACCATGACATTAAAACGTGTTTCCACAGACCACCAGCTTTTCCAGAGCTCCTGAAGAAGAAGAAAAATACACACCTCTAATCACACTGGCTTGATGCGAACGCAAGTCCTAAAAGAGGCAGACAAAAACTTTATATGGCACAAAACCACCTTCCATGGTGGACGGGGTCCGTTTCCCTGTATAGCGGGAATATTTTCCACTTACGTGTCTCTGAAGGGGATTTATCAATGTCATCCACATGAGCTAGAAGTTATAGAAAGACGAGGATAAGGAAGGTTATAATCTATGCAGAATACATGAATCTCTAAGGGAGTTTCAAGAAGTAGTACAAAGAAAGGTATTTTGTAATTCTTCACCAATCGGAAAAGTATTCATTGGGAATTCATTTCTTCCCCAATGACAGCCAGTGTTTAGCGGGTGGGTGTGAAAATTATTTTTACCTCACTGTCTGTATGAATGAAGGATTAATAATACATGCTTCACATTCTCTTCAGCTATCAAGAGGATTGCGAGAATGCCACACAAGTGAGAGATGAAGTTTTGTCAAAGCTCAATGCCTCGCTAAGCTGCGGTCCGAAACCTGAGTGCAACGAGTCCTACCCGTACAGAGAACCTGACGGCAGCTGCAACAACGTGATGCATCCTGACTGGGGAAGGAGAAACTCTTGTCTGAGGAGGGTGCTCAGACCGGCTTACGCTGATGGTACGGAGTGAACCTTTGACCGTATCGGTTACGTGCATCACGAACGGAGTGCCTTTCAGCCTCTTTAAATATTTTCTGTGGGAAAGCGCGAGCATGCTTCTCGACAATTGAGCTTCAATTTCTCTGTTCTTAATCTAAGAATCAGAGAATACTGAATTTAAAAGCGCCTTACTTGGGCCACTCCTTCACTACGACGCAAGTTAGCATTCACACGATGATCCATGCAACTAGTACATTTGTGTCGTGTGAGCCGGGTTTTCTTGATAAAATATCATAATAACCAAATAGAAGGTACCGCAGTTTGGATAGATCGCGACAGCACTTTTGGCGCAACACGAACTTTGCTATTGTTGAATTTATTCGAATGCTGTTCACGCGTTCGATTTGCGCGCGTATCGTTCAGTTTCAGAATGATGTAACTATGTGAGCAGAGGAGCTGAAGGGAAAGCTTTCGTAGAAGAGCATCCAGCTAATATCGGATCAATATATAAAATTAACACAGCGGGCCGCGCTGTGACACAGTAGCTAAGGGTAAAAGGTGAAATGGGACAGGCTTGCGAGGACCGTGGGTCATATCTGTGGAGAAAATAATTAATAAAAATAATGTATTCTTTTCACGGTCGCCAACCTTTTGTCTAGTTACATTTCTGCCCTGCGGATGTTACTGCATTCGTTTCACACAACCCACTGTCTCAGGCGAAACAACCAGTAAGGCTCTTTCTACATTTGTGGCGTAGCGAAAAACGCTAAGCTCTTCTTTAGTGTCCAGCATTCTGTTGTTGTGGCAAGTATTGCTACAAATAACAAATACCATTTTCCTCCCGCAGGTATATCGCAGCCGAGGCTTTCTTGCAACGGCAGCGAGTTGCCCAGCCCTAGGCTGATCTCTAGTATGATTCACTACGAGAACAACATCACGAACGACAACATCACACACCTGGCCATGATCTTCGGACAGTTTCTGACCCATGACATAACTTTTGTGGCATTTGGTCCTCCTTTGTCAGAGATCGAATTTGAACTCGGTGCGTGAAACTGAGTATCAAGTAATCATTCTTAATTAGTTATTAGTTGATAAACAATATATATCGGTATGCAATAGTTATTTAAATAAAAGGTAGTGTGTTGAAAATTGATAGAGGTTCAGCGGATGAATGTTGCAGATGTTGCAGTTTTTATTACGGAGCAGTTCAAAGATTAAATAATATGACCAACTAGACGATACCGCGGTCCTCCTTTCTCCTGTGGAGAGCAGAAAGTAGGGCTAGTTGTTCGATATGCATTCTGAACAAGTTGGCGCAGAAGAACGCGGACAAGCGTTATTGTTAAGACGCCCATTGTTTTGTTCTCGTTCGTTTTCCTATTTATTCGAGCATATGTCTGGAATAAACCTTCAGTTGCGAGTAGTGCTTGTCTTCGTGTACACTTGTCCTCGATTTTCCGCGCCAACTTGTTCAGTAAGTTTTCTCATGTGATCGTCTTTTTTGCGCTACTTTTTATTCAAGTCAAACAACCTTCCGTGATATCATTCATAATCTCCGGAAGCAAATCGCAAAACATCTTCCTCTTTGACATGTAACCCGAACATCAAAAGCTGTTGCTTCCTTGCTTGTGCATTTCCACTATGGCGGGGAAGCTCGGTTGCTTCCCGTCAGTAGGCATTACACTTGTTGACACGATAGGTGACCTCCGGTATTTTCCGTGCACATCAGCGCTGCAAACAGCCCAGAATACAAGTAAAAACTCTGAAGGAAAGTAAAAACATTAACTCAACTCTAGCAGAGACATCACTGCGCCCTTGTGGTGGCTGCGGGTCTTGCAGCTTAAGCATCCGCCTGCTGTAAGCAGCTGATGAGCACTGGCACATTGCCAACAACACAGAAGTCTCAAAATATCATGATATTTGAATTCTTATTCATAATACGTTTCTCGTGACCAACGTCAAGGTGAAGGCATGAGCCTCAAATTGGGCTACCTCACGCTACCACGGTTCACGCGCACTCTGTGAGGCGTGCCAAAGGTATCATAGCTCTATCATAAGTAGTAACGATGAGGTACTGAAACGAGTAGAAACGTTTACAGAGACTCATGTGATATGAGCGTCGTTTTTCCGATAAGATTTTTTGCCCTGCCGTTGGGTAGTTCGTCTACGAACACGTAAAAAGCAATCGTAGATCGTGATCAGATCTTAGGGCGAGCAAAGGAGAGGAGTTGGAGGTGGTGCTTATCATCACATCCCCGCTTGGCTTTGATGTGCAGCCGGGACGGACGCACTGACCCTCCGAAGAGCGCGGCCACATACTCGCTTGTTCACTTCTCGAGTGAGTCACCCTGTGCATATTGCAGCCCAAGTCTGACTAACGGTTACGAATAACAACGCAAACTGGTGTTAAGTAGATGGGAACAGGTAATAAAAAAATGAACTTCATAACTAACACTTTGTGGTTCTCATGAGCTTTATCGAATGTACTATTTCAAGGTCCAGTACCATTCGACTTATGCTCGGAAGGGGAGCCAGAGTGCGTGCTTATCAAAGTCCCTGACAACGATACCTTTTACGCCAACTACTCGATCAAAGAATTGCCAATACTTCGTTCCGTATACTGCGATAAATGCGAGCATGGTAAGTCGCACATCGTAAAGCAAGCTGCTTTCTAGGTTCTGTTGTGTCTCTAGGAAGCAATTTAACGGATTCTGTAAAATTTTCAGAATAAACAAAGCTCATTGATTTTTGAAAGCTTTCTATTATTAAGAAACACGAGATTTTGGCAAATTTTTTTCCATGCAATCTGGAAACGATCCCTTAAGAGTTTCATTTTTGGAGAAAAATATTTTTTGCTCAAAGACAACAGCTACGAGGTCAAAAGCAGACCCAGTAAAGATAACCGAGGTGCGATTTCGGAACCCTGCTGGTCAACGTGTTGTCAACTTAACTGCTAACAAAAATTATAATAATCATAATATTGGTTTTTGGGAAAGGAAATGGCGCAGTATCCTTCTCATATATCGTTGGACACCTGAACCGCGCCGTAAGGGAAGGGATAAGGGAGGGAGTGAAAGAAGAAAGGAAGAATGAGGTGCCGTAGTGGAGGGCTCCGGAATAATTTCGACCACCTGGGGATCTTTAACTTGCACTGACATCGCACAGCACATGGGCGCCTTAGCGTTTTTCCTCCATAAAAACGCAGCCGCCGCGGTCGGGTTCGAACCCGGGAACTCCGGATCAGTAGTCGAGCGCCCTAACCACTGAGCCACCGCGGCGGGTAAAAAAAAACTAACAAAAATTATCCCTTATTATTTTGCGTACGCAGATGTTCTTGGTAGACGCTTTGTCAATCCACCGCAGGACTTCGTCTTGCCTTGCTAATTTCTTCAATTTATGCCTGTCTGCTTTTTCTCTAAATGTGAAACGTTTCCAGCTAAAAAGTGATAGTTTAGAGTCCTTATCAAAGATTTATTGCCTGCAAGTCTGTTTTGTACGTTCATAGACTGAGCAACTGTTCACTGTTGCCGCAGAATACAGAGACCAGGTGAACTCACGGACTTCATATCTGGACCTGTCACAAGTTTACGGAATGAATGGGGAAAAATTGGTGTCGCTCCGAAAATTTCGAAAAGGTAGGCACATTTTTTTTCTTTGCGTGCGCACTGAGCAGCAAAGTTCTTCAAGACGTGCTCGCTTTCTTTTAAGAAATGGCATAACACATTTTTCCTTATTTTTTACGTACAGGTCTTCTAATTAGCCAGGAGGTGGAAGGCACAGAGTATCCCCCCGATAGTCTTTTTCCCTACGCCGACAACTGCAGCCTACCGGAAGAAAATATAAAATGTGCCTGGACAGGTTAGTGAATAGTGCTAATATATGAACGAATTAAAGAGAGGAATCATATTTTTACAACCGTCTCGCACGAACAAAGTCTTTTATACTGCCGTAAGACAACTGCGCTGCTCAGAATTTTAGACAAATACTGAGTAACTTCCCGAGCAATTCACGTGATCCTGTTCGGATTGGTTCGGCGTGTGAAAGCATGCGGCCAAGTTCGCCAGAATGCTATATAAGCATACAGACAATATACAGTAAACCACATGCAGTCAGTTAAATACGGTCTTATATTCCACTGAAGCAAGCATTAAAACTTTGTAAACAAATTTCTCTCCTCATTTCTTTTCAAAGCCCTCTTGCCCGCCCGAAGGGGCGAATGGTGGACCCAAAGTAGAAAGGAAAATTAATGCTAGCAATGCAGCACTTACAATACGTTAACAGTAAGTTTCAAAGTGTTTGAACAAAAAATAGTTATGCCACATCTAGGGCACTAATTCTAAACGTTGTAAAGGTTAACCAACGGCAAGAAAATGTCGAATTCAAATAAATGCACCTCCTGCTTATCTGTATGAATGTAGGCCGTAGGGGTGACCTATAGAAGAAGTCGGCAAAGGCGATTAAGACTGCTTATGTATGAGAAGGCGTAAACCCACCCGCTCACTTTGCGAACGCCGTCGCCGAGCGTAGGGGCGTGGCGTAACCGGACGTCACGCAGTTGCTAATTCTACTTCTGCATGGCTCTACGTAGCCGCCTACATTAATTTAATCATGAATTTAAACGCCGCCTACCACACTGCTAATGAGGACGCCATCTTTCATGGGTGCCATCGAGTGTTATCACACGCACGCACACCTAGGGTTCACGTTCAGTGGGGCAAGTAAGGCTTACGCCTTAATGAAATCGTTTCAGGAACCAGGCTAATGTAAGGCACGTTATGCGCTAGCAAAACCCTCTCTCGCTGGCCTACCCGTGAGCGAGTGTAGTGTGACATTCCGTGTGTGCTACGAGGATCCACGTTCGACGGCGCGGCGTAGACGGAGACCCGTGACAGCGGCATCATCAATTACCCAGCCATGCTCTTTGAGTGACGACCAGAAAAACCGGACCCGCCGCCGCCCCGGGGAAACAGGCTTTATCCTCCCCAATTTCCGGTTACATTCCAGGACAATGGAGCTGTCAGCGGGCCAGAGCGCGCCGTACCACAGCCGACGCTATGCGATACCGCGAAGACGACATTCTTTCCCTCCCCCCCCCCCCCTTTGTCGTGGGCTGTCGCCGGGAAGGCACCCACAGCTTCCCAGAAGGGCCGCGACGGACACCTGTCATGGCGGACAGGCAGTACTCGCCAAGAATGTGGAAAGACAGGCGCTAGTGAATTGGCTCCGAAGAGAGAGCCTGTGTATACTCTCACTTGAGAGAGAGTGGTGGCGTTTTTGTTGTTTATTTAGTTTGTATTGTTAACAGACTCTGGGTTCGAGGCTAAGCCCTACCCAAAGGGGTGGTCCCCATCTCGCATGTTATTTTGGATTGGAGAATTGATGCTTTGGGCGGGCCACTGGAAATGACCGCCCTTAGTCCTTTGTTAATCAAGTGCTTAAAAGCACATGTAAACGGATGCAGTCCAGTCTGAGCTGGGGCTCCATGCTTAGCATGTAATGTGATGCTACTTAGGCACTAACCTGCCCGGTCGATGAGTAAAGTAGTGCAGAGTTTGTTCTGTTGTAAAATTATGCTCTGCTGTCATCATCTACAAGCTCGCCTCCTGTTCATCTTCCAAGCCGAACGACACTAGAGGAAGGGTTTGTGAACCATCCTCGAAGAAACGGACGACTATTGAAATTCTACTGCAAGCACGCTCAGGACGACATCGTTCGCCAAGAGGGCCTTCAGCGCCGAAGCCCGTCGGCGTGCAGCTTCTGCCAGCAACCGCTCGAGCCCAACTCCGGAGCCACTCCATCGCCCCCATGAAGCCGTCGGCACGTAAGCTCGGACGCCCCAGCCTCTGATGTATAACCTTAATCATGTGTAATTATTGAATATACCTGTTTGTTTAAACTGAGCCATACGGTGTCTCTTTGCCTCTCCGTCCCGTGTGGACCTGCGCATTATGGGGGTCATCACACTGGTGTCAGAAGTGGGGTCTCAAAAGCAAATGTCCTCTGAATGCTGTGACATTCATGACTTCAAAATTGTAATCAAAAGGGAATCACGGGACTGATTGTGGGACTTTTACCCCCATTTGAGAGGCTTGAGGCACTGGAGGGCTTAAAAAAAAATGACTGTATCTGAGGGAGCTCCCACTCCACAGCCGTCGCTCGGAGCAAGCATGCTGGCATTAGGAAGCGTCATTCCGACGTTTACGGGAGATAAGACAGGGGTTCCAATCTGCGATTTCTTTTCCATGCTAGAAGAGATTGGGAAAATGGGGGGATGGTCCGATGCTCAAATGCTGGGAATGGCGAGGTGTAAGATGGCAGGAGCTGCTCATGATTTTGCATGGCGAGACGAAAAAGTAAAATCCACAAAATCATTTGCGGAATTTAAGAAGCTCGCGTTTGAGCATTTTGACACTGAACCACGTCACGTGCGAGTACAGAGGTTCCGTGACGCCGGACAGATGGTAGGGGAGGACGTGCGAACGTTTGCGTCGCGGCTTCAGCGCTTAGCGCGCGATACGTTAAGCAGGGAGGAGGAAGGAGACCAGATTAAGAAGAAATACGCGGAGGATATACTTAAAGAGGAAATGACCGCTTTGTTCGTGGCTGGTCTGCAAGACCCCGTGCGCCGGTTCGTGCTCTCGCGCAAGCCGAGCAATTTCGACCAAGCCGTGGAGGCCGCATTGGATGAGGAACGAAATGAGGCGTTAACGACAGCCGCAGCGAGAGTACGCGTCATAGAGAGAGCGGTGCTCAACCCTGAGGTTGCTCTCTTGACAGAGCGGTTAGATCGCTTGGAACAGCTGCTAACTCAGCAGGTAGAACGCCAGGTTGAAGCGCGCGCTCAACAGCACCCATTCGCTGGAAACCGGAGACCGCCACAAAGCTACAGGCGCGGTATGCGAGATTTTGAAGAAATCGTATGCTTCGCTTGCCAGGGTCGCGGACACATCGCCAGGTTCTGCCAAAACGTGCGCCGTGGGGAGCCACAAAGAGAAGCAGGCGAGACACGCCCTAAGCAAGCCTACAGCGGGGCTCCAGATACCGAGTCAAAAAACTAGTTAGTCCTCCCCAGCCTGAGGAGCATGGGGAGGGAGCAGTAGATGATGAGGTGGTGGTAGTTTGTGTGGCCGACGAGGCATGCCCTGTTGTGCGTTGCAAGTTAAATGGTTGTTGCATGGAATTGTTGATAGATACGGGGTCAAAGGTGACATTGCTTAAGGAGAGCAGTTTTAACACGCTTCGAAGGAAGGGGGACCGCGAGGTGTTGGAAGCGTCTGGTGGCATGGCAACCAAATTTGTAGGCATAACGGGGGATCCTCTTGGCACAAGTGGACTCTACCGGTTACACTTCTCTCTCGGCGGAATCGCATTGGAGCACCCCTGCTACGTATGCCCGGACACGGTGTCTCTGCCAAACGGAGTGTCAGGTATATTAGGGCAGGATTTTTTGAGAAAAGGGAAGGTAGTAGTCTCATTCTCTGAGGAAGAGGTTAATGCGGGCGGATCAAAAGTTCCGTTTTTGAACAGGAGAGGGGCTGAGATTCTCATTACCGATATTGACACCCGTCAAACAGTGGGATCATTGGAGAAGGTATATTCGCGGGTTGCCGTCCGGCTGGTCGAGGAGGCGGTCGTCCTTCCTTGGTCGGAGCACATTTTGTACGCGTTTGTGCCTTCAGATGTAGAGAGCGGCGCCGTGGGAGTGCTTGAGCCGGTCGACTCTCTCAGCAATGGCCTGAAGGCAGCCGCGTGCCTCGTGACAGTTAATGACGCCCACAGAGTGCCCCTACGGGTGGTTAACTGTAGCCAGCAGCCACTGAGCCTTCCCAAGAACAAAACATTGGCTTTCTTCACATCTGCGATAGAGCAACGTGAGCCCACCGATACGGTACTCGCAACTGTAGAGCATGCTAGTCCTTCGGCTGCTCCAAAGGTGTCGTTCGATCTTTCTCACGTAAAATCCAGGGAGAGGGAGGCTCTGGCTGGTTTGCTGAACGACTACTCGGAGGTATTCGCCGCGTCCAACCTGGATTTGGGCTGCTGTGGCGTTATAAAGCACAGGATAGAAACCGGCACTTCATCGCCCGTTTACCAGCGTGCGTACAGGATTCCTTACTCCCAACGTGAGGAGATGGAGCGGCAGGTGCAGGACCTGATTGATCGCGGCATTGTCGAACACTCAAAGTCACCCTGGGGAGCACCAGCACTATTGGTGGAAAAGCCAGATGGCTCGTATCGATTGGTAGTGGACTACCGCAAACTAAATGCCGTAACTCGCATCGATCCATACCCCATCCCCAATATACAGGAGACGCTTTCTCAGCTGGGCTCTGCCAGGTACTTCACGGTAGTGGACATGGCGGCGGGATTCTGGCAGATAGCAATGGATCCGGCAGATGCCGAGAAAACGGCATTCAACACGCCCTCAGGGCACTATGAATGGAAAAGAATGCCGATGGGTCTGGCCAACAGCCCTGCTGTCTGGCAGAGAACCGCTGATGTTATCCTGGCAGGTCTTCTGGGGAGGCTGTGCTTCGTGTATATGGATGACATTATCATATACAGTGACAGTTTTGATAACCATTTGCGCGATATTGAGCAGGTTTTGGTGCGACTAAGAGCAGCGGGTCTCAAGCTGAAGCCCTCTAAGTGCCAATTCCTCAAAAACGAGGTGAAATACCTCGGGCACGTGGTTTCAGCTGACGGCGTGCGACCGGACCCTGAGAAACTAAGGTGTGTCTCGGATTTTCCATCCCCGACTAGCGTCCGCCAGGTCCGGCAGTTTCTCGGCCTGATCGGTTACTACCGAAGGCACATAGAGGAGTTCGCCAAGCTCGCTAAGCCGCTCACCGCCTTAACAGCCAAAAATGTCGCCTTTCGCTGGGACGAAAACGCGGAGAATGCTTTTGGGGCCCTGAAAAGGAAGCTAATGAGTGCACCGCTGTTGCGCCACCCGGATTTTAGTTTGCCCTTCGTTATGGCCACAGATGCGTCAAAGTTCGCAGTTGGTGCCGTGCTATCTCAGGTTATCGAGGGCAAAGAACATCCCGTTGCTTTTGCTAGCTGACAGCTGAGCCCCACAGAGCAAAAGTACGGAGGTACGGAAAGGGAGTGCCTCGCCGTTGTCTGGGCAGTAAAGCACTTCAGATGCTACCTTTACGGCCGCAAATTCAAGCTAGTCACAGACTGCCATCCTCTGAAATGGGTGATGAGTGTCAGGGACCCTAGCTCGCGACTCGCTAGATGGAATCTACACCTGCAGGAATACTGCTTTGAAGTTGAGCACAAGTCAGGAAAGACACATCTGAATGCTGATGCACTCAGCCGCACAGCTGCCGTGGCAGCTATAGATGAGTTTGTCCCCGTAGTCGACCCCGCCGAATTACGCACAGAGCAGTGCAAAGATCCTGACCTGAAGCGAATAATCGAAAGCTTAGAGGGCGCACCGTCTCATCCCGAACAGCTAGGTTATTTCATTGACAAAGACGGCACCCTGTGTCGGCGCACGAGGCCAACCAGGAAAGGGAGACCAGAGAAAACCGCTTGGGAGAGAGTCGTCATACCTCGGTCGTGGACAGAAAGGGTTCTTCGCGCGTTTCACGATGCGCCATGCGCCGGTCATTTTGGCGTAGCGAAGACACGCAGGCGTGTGGAGCGTTTGTACTTTTGGAGTGGCATGCGACAGGATGTTAGAGACTACTGTGCGAAGTGTCATTCCTGTCTCGAAAGAAAAACACCCAAGGGACGAAGACCAGCTCCAATTCAGCCGTTCCCTGAGGTTTCGGCTCCCTTCGAGCGGACAGGTATGGACATAATGGGCCCATTGCCCACGACCACTTCCGGAAACAAGTACATTTTAGTATTTGTCGACCACCTTTCAAAATACGCGGAAGCGGTAGCACTCCCAGATCAGAAGGCAGACACGGTTGCAAGAGCATTTGTCGAACAGATCGTGCTCCGACATGGACCCCCGAGGCAACTCTTGACAGATCGGGGAACGAACTTCGTGTCGCAGCTAATGAGGAGAGTTTGCGAGCTGCTTAAGATCGCTAAGAAGCAGACAACACCGTACCATCCGGCTTGCAACGGCGCGGTGGAGCGACTGAACCAAACCGTGGCCGGGTTCCTGTCGCATTTTGTTTCGCGCGACCAGCCGGACTGGGACTTGTGGCTCCCGTATGCAATGTTTGCCTACAATTCCGCAGCACACGAGAGCACGGGCGAATCGCCATTCTTTCTTCTCTACGGCCGAGACCCGGACCAGCCTAGTGAAGTGTCAGAGGGCCCCCGTCGTGTCCCATACGCTTCACTGGACGACTATAAGGTTGAGCTAGAATCGCGCTTGCAAGTGGCGAGGGACATCGCAAAGGAGTCCTTAAAGAAAGCGGCGAAGCGCAGGAAGGAGGTGCACGATCGCAGTGCTAGAGACGCGCCGTTTGATGTGGGGGACAGCGTGTACATTGAAAACTGCCAAAGGCAGATTGGGCTAGCTCGTAAGTTCCAGACGAAGTGGAGAGGACCGTGCGAGGTTGTCGAGAAGCTTTCTCCGGTAAACTTCAGAGTCCGAGACGTGAACCGGCGTTTGATAAGGATACACGCAAATCGCCTCAAGTCGACACCGGTTCAGTATTCACGAAATGAGGAAAGGGAAAGCGCGGATTTTGATGGGGACAGAAGTGAAGCGGAGCGCGCAGATAGTTCGCAAGAAACGCCCTCTCCTGCATTTGTTCGGCAGGCGCCCGAGGTGACGGCCGGAATGCCACCGGATTTACTTCATGCATTGCTAGAAGAAGAAGCGCGCGAGGTTGCCGCGCAGATAACGCCAGGAGAGGCTCCTGCCACGAGCCCTCGCGAGTCCCAAAGCAGACAAAGGGGCACAGACTTACTTAGTATGACTCATGAAGGCCGATATCCGCTGCGAAATCGGAAAGCTAAGTCAGACTAATGGCGTAAACAGAGCGGAGTTGTGAACTGGTTAGAATTGTGTAATGCCGCAGCTCATAACATTGCTATGTGCTTATGTGTTAAGTTATCGGAGTTGGTAGTTAAACCTTTTTGTCATTAAGTAACACCTTCACAGGAGAGCATGCGGAGCGCATGCAGAACCTGCCCTACTTCCTTTCGTTATCTATATTTTTGTCTGTGCCGTGATCGTGCTAGAAGTGGGAGCTCCTTTGTAACTGTGGTAAATTTATTTCGTCCAGTTTGGACTAGAAAGGAGAGGCTTGGGTGCTGAGTTTCATGTTTATCTGTAAAAGAAGATCAGTGCTGCCCCTGGAGACGCCAGTATTGACAGCGGAGGCATATGGTGTGGTGCAGTGGTGTTGAGTGCAGCGAAAAGTGTTTTGTCGGACGCACTGTGCGAGGCGATTCAGAAAGACAAGGGGAGCTGCGTGGACTCAAATGTTCGGAGAACATTCTTCTGGAGGGTGAGCGAGTGTGACATTCCGTGTGTGCTACGAGGATCCACGTTCGACGGCGCGGCGTAGACGGAGACCCGTGACAGCGGCATCATCAATTACCCAGCCATGCTCTTTGAGTGACGACCAGAAAAACCGGACCCGCCGCCGCCCCGGGGAAACAGGCTTTATCCTCCCCAATTTCCGGTTACATTCCAGGACAATGGAGCTGTCAGCGGGCCAGAGCGCGCCGTACCACAGCCGACGCTATGCGATACCGCGAAGACGACATTCTTTCCCTCCCCCCCCCCCCCCTTTGTCGTGGGCTGTCGCCGGGAAGGCACCCACAGCTTCCCAGAAGGGCCGCGACGGACACCTGTCATGGCGGACAGGCAGTACTCGCCAAGAATGTGGAAAGACAGGCGCTAGTGAATTGGCTCCGAAGAGAGAGCCTGTGTATACTCTCACTTGAGAGAGAGTGGTGGCGTTTTTGTTGTTTATTTAGTTTGTATTGTTAACAGACTCTGGGTTCGAGGCTAAGCCCTACCCAAAGGGGTGGTCCCCATCTCGCATGTTATTTTGGATTGGAGAATTGATGCTTTGGGCGGGCCACTGGAAATGACCGCCCTTAGTCCTTTGTTAATCAAGTGCTTAAAAGCACATGTAAACGGATGCAGTCCAGTCTGAGCTGGGGCTCCATGCTTAGCATGTAATGTGATGCTACTTAGGCACTAACCTGCCCGGTCGATGAGTAAAGTAGTGCAGAGTTTGTTCTGTTGTAAAATTATGCTCTGCTGTCATCATCTACAAGCTCGCCTCCTGTTCATCTTCCAAGCCGAACGACACTAGAGGAAGGGTTTGTGAACCATCCTCGAAGAAACGGACGACTATTGAAATTCTACTGCAAGCACGCTCAGGACGACATCGTTCGCCAAGAGGGCCTTCAGCGCCGAAGCCCGTCAGCGTGCAGCTTCTGCCAGCAACCGCTCGAGCCCAACTCCGGAGCCACTCCATCGCCCCCATGAAGTCGTCGGCACGTAAGCTCGGACGCCCCAGCCTCTGATGTATAACCTTAATCATGTGTAATTATTGAATATACCTGTTTGTTTAAACTGAGCCATACGGTGTCTCTTTGCCTCTCCGTCCCGTGTGGACCTGCGCATTATGGGGGTCATCACAGTAGTAATCAGTTCAGCTCCTCCGCAGGAAATGCGGCTTAAGGCGTTCAATAGTATCATAATCTGTCAATGAAAGATAATCTTGACAGTCACTGGCAGATAGAGCCAGGAAATATTTTTATTACTTCGATATATAAGGAACAGTTGTTGCTTGTTAGAGGCCCCAGTTACAGCTTGTCAAATAACGGGCCATAATGTTCAAAGAAAAAAAGTCGGCTAGCCAAAAAGTGCTCTTCTCCTAGCGTTCGCTATGGGAATCAGACACGTCCCATTAACCTTTGTTTAGTCTAATTTTTGTTGATTAGGAGGAATAAAAGCGAGTTACTACATGATCTCCTAACTGCCCGTGAATGACATAGTAGACGAGAGGCATTTTTCTTCGGAAACGTTTTTTCTAACTACCAAGGAAAAAATACATGTCTCTAACTCTGCGTTCCCGTTTGTGCAATTTAAGTGCTGCCTTTTGAGCTCTTCGCAACTTGGCAGCCGCAGGTGGAAATGCCGCGCACAGTTTGTCTGCTAGTCCAATTTATTTCGAGGCCAGGCCCAAATATGCAGCATAATGCAGTTAAGAGACCAATTCAGAATTAGCATCTACCAAATACTGCAGTACCGCTACAAAAGAAATCTACACGGTTGTTTTATATTAGTCACAGCTGTAGACAAATTCGTGCTGTGGTCTGTGCCTCGAACCACAAACCACAGGACGGTTAACAGATGAGAAATACAAAATACAGGTTTATCTTTTGTTACAGGAAACGACGGGCGAGTAGTAGTAGTAGTAGCAGTGTTTATTCAAAAATAAATATAAATATAAAAATCAAAAGGAAGGAAAAGATTTCTGCTGGACCCGGCATCTGCCATCACTACGGAGGCACCTGAGCTGGGTCAGCGGAAATAAAGGACAGCAGGCAGAATGGAGAAATGAAATGAAAGAGGTGAGGGGAGAGTCAAGGAGCATAGGGGGACAGGTAACATACACAAATGCACTATTTACCCAATAATACATATATGTAGGCTGCACGCGTGTTGAATCCATAAAAGAAGAGAGAGAGAGAGAAAATTTATTGTTGGAGAGGAAGTCGGGGAACGCCCCTGGGTCTCCGCACGACCCCACTGCACTCAAGTGTTTATGTCCCTAAGGTCCATAACACTGGCAGCCCGGCCGGTGGCAATTGTCTGCACGGCCGGGTCCTCCGAGCGCAGCAAGGTCTCCCAGGTCTTGAGGTACTCTAGGCCGCGCGGGGGAGGGTCCGCCGGGCAGAGGGAGAGAATGTGGAGGGAAGAGGCGAATGGTTCTGGGCACAAGGTGCAGGCAGGAGTGGGGAAGGAGGGGTGATAGTGGGCTAGGGTCAGGGGTGAGGGGAGTGTGTGTGTCTGTAGTTTGCGCCAGAGTGTTGCGTGTTTGTTATCTAGGGAGGAGTGGGGCGGGGGGTAGAGCTGGCGCGAGGCTCTGTCGGCCTGCGTCATCTCGCTGAACGAGTGCATTCGCTCCCTCGCGAATCCCCGATCCGAGGCCACCTGAACCCGGTTTAAAGAACCTCGGGCTAAAAGGTTGGCGGCCTCGTTTCCGGGATTCTCGGAGTGCACAGGCACCCATATAAGCTGTATATGGCGGGGTGGGGGTGCATCGGGCGAGCCCAGTATGCCAAAAGCAGGGACGTGGACTCGGCCTCGCGCAAAATTTAGAATTGCAGTTTTAGAGTCTGGTAAAATGTACTGGGCTTCCGTGCGGGTGATGGCAATTGCGATGGCGGCTTCCTTTGCAGCCTCTGGGGTGGTGTCAGGGGGGAGAGGTAGTGTGAGGAGGGCGGATTAAGAGCAGTCCACCACGGCTGCGGTTGCTTCGTCACCCGTGCAGGCGGCGTCCGCCCATACGGTGTCCGGCTCGGAGCCGTACACTCGGTGGAGTGCCTTCGCACGGGCTCTGCGGCGCTGCTCATGGTGGGAGGGGTGCATATTTTTTGGCAGTGGCTTGATGATATAGGCATGAAGGAGCGCGACCTCTGTCGCCTCATTCATGCCTTTGTCCTCAGCCGTGTGCTCTACACTACCCCATACCTAGAACTATCCAAACACGACATAAATACTTTGGATGCCTTGATCCGCAAGGCAATCAAAGTCGTACTTCATCTTCCCCTCAACCCCCCCACAGACAGATTACTAGGCCTGGGCCTCCACAACACGATCGGGGAACTCGTGGAGACCCATCGACAGGCCCAATACATAAGGCTTCCACAAATCTCCACTGGCCGGTATATCCTGGACTCCCTCGGAATCAGAATACCGGCCATAAAAGAAGAGTAAGCACGTGTACAGCATTCGAATCTTAACTTGCTAGGAATGTGAGCCAAGCATGCAAAATCACGAAGCCAGAAAGAACAGAAAGCATTAAGGTATGCAAGACAAAATAATAAAGGCGAGTCACAGCAAAAAGGATGCATTTATTTAATCACATAAATCCTTCTCACGAGCTCGGCAGATGACTTAATCACCACAATAAATGAATATTTCTTAATCACTTTGCTCGCGTACCACTCAGCACTTTGTTTTCGGTGCCACCCAGCTCCACTATTTAGGCTGCTGCAGGCTTTCCGAGTTCCATACGTATCTTTCTTCCGACGCAGCTCCATGTCTTTTCTTCTAAAAAAAAAACATCTTACGACAGAAAGGAAAAACCTTACAATTTCTTCTAAAAAAATTCCTAGACTGTTACTAGAGTCCTGTTCAGCGACGAGCTTGGCAAACGAAATCATTCCGCAGGTGATCTTCGGGCCACGCAACACATCGCACTGCTGTCCATGCAAACACTCTGGCTGAGAGAGCACAACAGGATCGCCAAGAACCTTTCTCAGCTGAACCCACACTGGGACGATGAGAAGTTGTTCCAGACGACCAGGCAAGTCTCGTGCTTTTCGGTACCGCCTCGTATTTCGGAACACCGACCGCTCCCATGAGAAAGCTCACATGGATGGAAGCAGAGACCACGTCATGATATTAAAGTCTGCAGCTTCTTCCATGTGCTTTAACAAAATTTTGCTTTTCAAACGTGAACAACAGAAGCCTTTATCTATGGTCCATGAAGAGTGAAGCTGACGAACAAGACAAGAGATTTCGCATAGCCATTATGTGCAGGATTTTACAATATCATTTAAGTTCAGTTTTATATGCATTGTAGTTAAATAAGAGTTGTTTTTGACACAGTGAACCCGTACAACTATTATCTAAACCTCTGTGAAATAGTATTTTCGTAATACATCCCCTATTTTTCGTTAAAGTAGGTTATACGGAGCTCAACTCTTCGTTGATGATATACTGTACGTTTATAAAATTCAGTACCGAACACACAAGCAGTGTCAATGCAACGGATGTCAATGGGAGATGAACTCAATTTTGTGGCTTGTTCAATGTTTTTAATGAACGCAGGAGAATTGTCGAAGGTCGCTACCATCACATAGTCTTCAAAGAATGGCTTCCATGGATGCTGGGAAACGAATACATGGAAAAGTTCAACCTCACACCCAAGGCAGACGGTTACACAGTTTATGACCCGGACCTCGACGCCACGGTTACCAACGAATTCGCGGCCGCTGCGTTTCGCTTTGGCCACTCCCAAGCGGACAAAAACTTTTGGAGGTAATGACATTGTCATTCATTCAAAGAAAATAGCGGTGAACCAGAGCTTTCAAAAAAAATTTTTTTTTCGCTTGTATTTAAAGGATCAGCAGAAGGCTCGATGCAGACAACGCGTGCAATGTCTGCAGCGAAGTGGAAGCTACAACATGGTGGAACAGCTGTTAGGCCTGTGTTGTTTGTTTCGGAGGTTGTGAGAAAAGCACTGATGTCACAATTGTGGATTTCGTTGCCTCAAGCTCGTGGCTTCTCCTCAGCTGTAAGACAAGCTGCAGGATTATATTGTCCTCACCATACACTTGGAATCTAGTACGTCACTCTTTTCTTCAGTGTGTTATTCCTTGATGTGGTCCTCGCTCTTTCCGGATTTTGCGCAAGATCATGGTAGTGACAGCTGCAGCCTGGCGATTCAGGAGGCAATGAACAGACCGGAAAGAGTCGCTAATTCGCTGCTCCGAAAAGCCTGCGTTTCCTCTGCAGTGAATATAGATAGAGGCAGCGCATGTTTATATGGTACGCTTTCCATTAAGGGCAGAAATCACGGCTCGTTAAAGTAGCCGTGATTTTAAGAATGTTATGTTCTGTCATATTGAAATCATCGGTTGGATGGCATAGGGTCAGGTCCGCAAACATGGGAGATAATGGGTGTAACTGAGGACTCTCTGGCAACGTCAAGAAGCTACGTAATTTCTTCTTTTAAGACAAGTTTAGTGGCTGCTAAATTGAGCTTAAACCCATCCTTGTGGGATTGTGGCGAATAACCTTGGCGACAGAAAAACAAACGAATATCTCTGCTTTACAACGATGGCCCGCCTTGCTGGCTCAATGCCTGTGGCGTTCAGGTGCTGAACAAAAGGTCACGAGAACGAATCGCGGCAACGGTGGCCGCATTTCAAGCGACGATAAACGCTAATATGCCGAAGTGTTGTGCGGTGCCACAGCGCGCAAAGAATCCCGCATAGGTGACTTTAACATCCAGAGCCCTCGGATACGATGACCTCTTCTTCATTTGATGTCTTTTAAACCTTCTTTAAACCCGCCCTCGCAACGCGGTTCAGCTTTCCACCGTGGGCGGTACAACTGCACCTTTTTTTTTTAGTTCGCGAGCACTTAAAGCCCCCAATCGCAGATTTCGCCGATGATAGTTCGAAGCCTCTCTCCGTTACCTTGAGGTTGCTCAGTAAGAGGAACCTATGCCTTACAATCCTCGAGCGATTACAGTACCTGCCATCGCTGGGCTGTGGCGCATCGCTTAACCGCTGCACCACTGCGCCAGGAGCGGTGTGAGGACTCCCAGGGATCTATGAATGTAGAGAATGACCATTTATGCATGTGAGGGAATGCTGGCTCTGTGGCGCGGACATGAGTGCCCGCAAACAAAAGGGGGACTTTCGTTTACCTCTCTGCAGGCCTGCATGTTTCCACTGGATGGTATGCGCTAAGCGGTTCCGCTCGCGTGATAACGCAGGGCCTAATCGAGCAGTACCGCCTGTCGACTGATACGCCTTGTACGCGTTTACGTGCCTCCTTGGTGCCTAAGAGGGACCCGCCCACACAATAGAGATTTATAGCATAGCGCGCGATCCGCTATCGCTGCCCGCTTGCACGGGTCACCACTGCGCGTGCGCAGAACGCCTTGAGGGCGCCAGATGGCGCCACGTGCCCGTCACCTGCGTGCGCGCCTGTTGAGTCTAGACCAATGAACGCGTGCGCAGTGGTCACGTGTCACTGTGTCAGTGGTGCCCGTGGAAGCGGATCACGGTAGGGGATCGCGGACCACGCTATGCTATAACTCACTAGTGCTAGGCGGTCTCCACCCGTCGCATCGGCGATAATGACTTCGGTATGCGCCGCTATTTTTGTATGCCTGCGCGGATCATAAATGCGGAGAGCCTCGAGAAAGTCCTGCGAAGTCCGGAGGAGCACAGTGAACTCAATTAAATGCAATTAAAATGAAGGTAACGGGGCCATAAACGAGGATTGGCCTTACAGAGCTCTTGTGGAGCAAACGGATGAGGCCTGACATCACCCCCTCTTCAATTGCCGCTGAGTGTCGTCGCGAAGTTCGTGACTTTCTTCTATTTTCTTTTTTTGCAGGGAAGGCAAAGATGGCAACTGGATGGAGCCTGTGGAGCTCTCTACGGGCTATTTCGTGCCTTACAACCACACTGATGAACATCATGACAGCGTGCTGAGAGGTTCTCTTAAGCAACCAATTCAGAGGTTTGGCAGGCAAGTGCTACGTACTGACACTGCTCGGGCAAACATTTCCTTCTCTGAGCCAAACACATTTTGTTCTCAAATAAGGTGTTTTGAAACCTTTCCGCTCTCTTCAGCACAGCTCTCAAGCAAACCACGTTTTTTTTTTGTTACCGTGAACATTCAAATACAAAAACTAAAGAACCGCGCCAATTGGCTTCCCCGGTGCAAGTAACGGCAAAAGCACTTCCCACATCCTCTCCCAGCTTGAAGGGTCCCGCGAATCGGCGAGACCCTCTTTTGTTTTAGCGTTTCTATCATTTACGGACTGCTGCAGTACTTAAGTACATTAAGGTGTCAAGTCAGAGCTTCAAGAAGCGCTACACGCTAGCCCGCTATCGAAATACGGTTTGGTTTGTATGGGTTTAACGGCCCAAAGCGACTCAGGCTATGAGGGACGCCGTAGTGAATGGCTCCGGAAATTTCGACCCCCTGGGGTTCTTTATAAAGTGCACCGACATCGCACAGCACACGGGCCTCTAGGATTTCGCCTCCATCTAAATTCGACCACCGCGGCCGGGATCGAACCCGCGTCTTTCGGGCCGATAGCCGAACGCAATAACCACGCAGCCACCGCGGCGGCACTATCGAAATAAAAAGATGTTCTGGTGCGAACAGAATCTCTATCCACTACACGATGCCGTTTGGCGGTGGTGGAAACATTTATTGCCAATATTACAGAGGTTTGGGGAGGAGCCCCCTACATCGGAATGGCGAAACTTACTGCCCGGTATTCACATGAGGAACGCAGCATATACTATTGCACGCCTTCTTAAGTGAGAACATAAAAGATCTCATGTCGATGAGAGCGGAAAGCGTAGCGATGACGTGGTCTTTGTCGCGGCTACTGTGGCGACCAGTCAGACGGCCACGAAGACTTAAGAAGCGTGGTGCATTGTTAAGGATGACAGGAGCTTTAGGGGTAATCACTGCGCGTGCACGGGTGGTAATTGCTTCTTCCACAGCAATGCACCTCCTCATACGCTGCCTGTGCTGCATGCGGCCTTTATAGCTCTGATCATTTTCACACTTCGTGTGCAAAGTTATGGAAACTACGCGTGCAGTACACCTGCAAAAACGCCCCACTCCGCCGCGAATGACGCGTATTTCTCTAAGCCTTGCTGAAGGATTTTTCGGAAACACCGAGCGGTATAAACAGCATGCTCGGCATTGCAAATTATGGACAAGGCATTCAGGTGTTCAGTTACTGACCCCTCTGATTACAATTCACTGATGGTGAACTACTTTTGGGGCGCGGACGGAGACAGAGCGAATAGGCGCGTGAGCCGTGTATCACTCCGCCGCATATCACTCTTGGTTCGCTAGGTCTCGATGACGGGCAGGGCGAAAGCATGGCAAGAGGTAGGCTAAAACGAAGTGCAGGACGTTCCAAGTCCCGGTACTTGAGCTTTGTCACAACGAAAGAGGCTCGTCTGCATTTTCGGACGTTGACGAACTACACTTCAGGCGCGAGAGTAGACAATGCGAAGAAGTGCGCTAGCTTTGACAGTATTGCACCCTGTGAAACAGAATATAGTGAAGCCAATGTCGGTTCCTCCGAGTCTCGGAAACCATGTTGACGAACGATATCATCTGAGTGAGAATATTAAGCACGTGATGACATCCCAGTCGGCTTTGTGATGGAGTTGGTGAATTTAATATTGTCCGATAATTCTTTATGGCTAATTCACAATCCACGGTGGACAGCCATTACACCCAGCGCAAGGCTGACTCTTACGTTTCTTCTATCGGCGTCGGTGGGGAACCAAATATTCGTGCTTTCGGAATAAGCTTTGTTCCCGAATGAAGGCTACATCCTGGCACGACACAGCATGTACCTATTCTTGAACACTTCACATTTGTCGTGTACGTCACCGGGTGCATCTCCGAGGGAGGAACAGCGTACGAGCACAGAAGTGAAATCGCCGTAGAGGAGCAAACATAGACAAGACATTCGCTGATCCATCGTACCGCTGGGCACTGCAGAACTCAGTAGATATCACAAAATGTCTCTTATACCGAATAAACTGCATCCTTAGCTCATAACATGTACTGAGCGATCGCACGGATACGGTAACGCCAGAAAGCTAACGCGTCTCCGGAAATATTTTGAGAGTGCCGGATGAGAGAGCAGTGTTCACACGCGCAGTGAACGCTGGATGAAACTGTCCAAAGGACAGCTAATTTACGTCTTTTTTATCACTTTCGGTCTTTTTTTAGAGCGCCGATTCTAAATAACTAGCCACGGAAGCTACGAACCTCTCCTGAGATCACGAATTCTTCCGTCTCTTCTAAATGAGACAGAAGGAGCTTTGAACAGTATCTTTTTCACTCAAAAAACTTTGCAAAGTTGCGCAAGTCGACCAAAAATAGCAGTTTATATTCTTCGTTTTTGGCTCACTGCATACGTACTAACATTATTTGGTATTTACAACGCACGCCTTTCAAAGTACGTGCACTGCTATCTTCATTCAGCTAAAACTTTTTCTAGAGCGAGAACAAGGCCACAGCGATCACAAGTGTCAAAAAACGGGCTGTGGCCGCAGCCAGCGCGGATCCCGGCCTTAAGCATGAATGATGAGCAGCAAGACCATATCGCTACACTTGTACATAGCGCATATTTTTAACATGCCTCTATGAACTTAGGATGTCTTCGTTTTCACTGAGGCGATAATAATAATAATAATAATAATAATAATAATAATAATTAGTTTTGGGGGAAAGGAAATGGCGCAGTATCTGTCTAATATATCGTTGGACACCTGAAACCGCGCCGTAAGGGAAGGGATAAAGGAGGGAGTGAAAGAAGAAAGGAAGAGAGAGGTCCCGTAGTGGAGGGCTCCGGAATAATTTCGACCACCTGGGGATCTTTAACGTGCGCTGACATCGCACAGCACACGGGCGCCTTAGCGTTTTTCCTCCATAAAAACGCAGCCGCCGCGGTCGGGTTCGAACCCGGGAACAACGCTATTTCGCGTTCAGGGATTTAATTCCGCGTTGAAGGTACACGAGTTCCAGCATCTCTCAACGTTCTTACCTTAGTCCGCTTTAGCCAGAAAAGGCAGAGGTGCACAGAAAAGTTCAGATGAAGTAAAATGGCATATATGGGAAAATATGAAATTGGGCATGTATACGGTGGAGGAAAAACGCTGAGGCGCCCGTGTGCTGTGCGATGTCAGTGCATGTTAAAGATCCCCACGTGGTCGAAATTATTCCGGAGCTTCCCACTACGGCACCTCATCTTCCTTTCTTCTTTCACTCCCTCCTTTATCCCTTCCCTTACAGCGCGGTTCAGGTGTCCAAAGATATATGAGACAGATACTGCGCCATTTCCTTTCCCCAAAAACCAATTAAAAAAAGAAAATATACGGGTTCCCGAGTTCGAACCCGACCACGGTGGCTGCGTTTTGATGGATTCAAAACGCTAAGGCGCCTTTGTGCTGTGCGATGTCAGTGCACGTTAAAGATCCCCAGGTGATCGAAATTATTCCGGAGCCCTCCACTACGGCACCTCTCTCTTCCTTTCTTCTTTCACACCCTCCTTTATCCCTTCCCTTACGGCGCGGTTCAGGTGTCCAACGATATAGGAGACATGCTGCGCCATTTGTTTTCCGCGAAAACCAATTATTATTATTATTATTATTATTATTATTATTATTATTATTATTATTATTATTATTATTATTATTATTATTATTATTATTATTATTATTATATACGAGCATATGAATACATATCCATATATGCCAATTCCATATATCTCTATGTATGGAATTTTCGTAAATGCTTGTTTTGCACAGCGGAAGTAAACGTTTGCGAAGAACATGATTCGTGCTCGAAGGAAGTCACCAAAAGCAGGAAACGTTGTGTACTTCACAGTTTCTAAAAAAGACACCATCTCTTTACAATATTTTTTTTGTTTTTAGGCACGGGGACGAAGCCTTGAGGAACCACTTGTTCCGTCAGCCCTACCTAGAGTACGGTTCCGACCTCTTCGCTACAGACATCCAGCGTGGAAGAGACCACGGCCTTCCACCGTACACCGACTACATCAAGCATTGCCACAATAAAACTGTGAACAAGTTTGAAGATTTGAAAGAATTCCTGGTGGACAACGTCACAGAACTTCTTCGGAAGGTGTACGGGTATGTGGCAACGCAATTTTGTCTTGGCAGATGTAAAATATTTTTCATGGGAATATTTGTGCCTCCCGCGCACATTTAGATCTAAAGGTGAGCACACCCACGGTGCGTGCAAATAAATCAGTAAATCCTACAAAAAAAAAACAGCGCATTGAGACGACGCAAAGTTTGGCCCGCTGTTTTAAACAACGTTTACTACTCACCAGCTAGTCCACTTATAAACTGTCATAAAGATAAAGTAGCAAAATCCAAACTATAATATTGGTTACATCGTTACATTTTCTATGAAAGTGGAATGCAAGTCGAGAATAATTATATTCTGTACTGTTGTATATTCGCACCATGTTCCCTTTGTATTACACTTCAAGTTTCTGAAGCCTATCTCTGGATACAAAAACATGCATGCATAGTTACCCAGAACATACAACGTAAAGCACCGCAGTAAACTTGAAGCACACACAAAAACAATCTATATTTTTTCTGGCGTTTCATAAGGTTTAAGAATTACTTGCGCGATCAGTGATCAAAAAAAAATTAATGTGCAGGAAAAGTCTTAAACGCATGCTCCGAAGTTTAAAGGCACTATACTAGAGAACATAACTAGTACACAATGCTCCCTTCATTTATTCACAACACACTTCACGCAGAAACGTCAACGACATCGACTTGTACACGGGTGGCCTTTCTGAGAAGCCCATTGAAAACGCCGAGATGGGAAAGACCTTCGCCTGCCTCATCAGTGACGTTTTCCACAGACTGAAATTTGGGGACAGATTCTACTACGAACACGGAAACCAATCCGGCAGCTTTACTGAAGGTAATTTTTTCTGTAGAGCCGCAATGACCGAATAGAGCATAGAAGCAGACAGAAACACTTGGACGTAGCAGATGAATGCCAAGTGACTTCTGAAGAGGCGTGACCTTCTCATAACACCGAAAAGGTTGACTGTTCTTCACAGTAAGCATACGCTGTTTCTACGTTGCGCCTCATAACTTCTGCAAAAGGCCTCGTCAGCTGAAATCAATGCACAGTACTTTAGAGGGTAACGTGATCTCATTACCCTTATGTGTAGGAGCTGTAGGTGCAATTCAAATTGCCATGTTTTTGAGATGTGCAATATAGTAACAGTACAGTTCTTTAAAAATAGTGCTATTAACTAGGGATGTTTGGGATGCACTAGCAAGACTGATTTTAAGGAAATCTTGTACAAAATTTAGTTTTATATATGGGCGTGTCAGACAATAGGTGCGTCCACTTTGTGCACAAAAATGTCCAATGTCCGCTCGCTTTATTTTCGCAGCTGCACGAATTTCTCAACGAGGAAATGACATAAGTCGTATGTGCAAATGTAAATCTGACGGTAGAGACCAACGCATATATCTATTCTTTCCGTTCAGGTATTGCCACTGCTTGAGGTGTTTTTTTCCCCACAGCTTAACATCGCAGGGGAAGGCTTGACAATTTGGTGATTGCCAAATATGATGCCAACGTTACACACACTGCATCGCGCTCCCTACGCATCACTTCCGTATTTCTTTCTATATCTTAATGTTCTCAAAGCAACGCATCAAAAGGGCATTATTAATGGGTCTCTGCAAGTGCTTGGAACTGGGATGTGAGGATGTCCGTGTGAGCAGGTATTATCTTAGCAGAGAAGCTCCTGCCAGTGCAGTGCTGGTTCATAAGAAAAGTGTATAACAAGTTAGTAATGACAAAGATTATACATATTATCATGTGGGAGAATCACAGCACGGGAGTAGACGTGGACGGCAGACTGTGGCTGGCGTGCTACTCAGACTTCCGTCTGCAGAGACCGGCGCCCAGGCGCGCAGAGGTGGGAACAAGCAGAAGTGGGACTGTAGGCAAAATTCAAGATCTTTGAACGCTGCAAGTTGCGGAGCTTCCCTTCTGAATGGCACGTCAGACATCGTTGGCTGCGTCAAGGGATAGATGTGCTATAAGCTCTTCAACTCAACTCAGATTGCGGATAATACGCGCACAACCCTAGAAATCTGCGCACAGCGTTTACGTCAGCCGATCGCGAAAACTGTGTGATACCAGCTGTTCTCTGTGGGCATGTGTGTACTCCACCTTTACACACAATGTGGACTAGAAAAAGCAGCTTTTTGTAAGCGAAGTGCGGCTTCCCTGTCTTCGCTTCAAGGTGTGAAGCGAACACAACGACGTCATCTAAGTATACGAGACATATCTGCCACTATAAACCTCCCAGTACTGTATTCACGCTGGAATGTTGCTCGTACAGAACAAAGTCAAATTGGCATTACACTTAATCGCTTAAGGCTGTAGTATATTTGTGGTATAGAACAGATGTCTATCTTCGTTACGCAGTTAAGTCCTTGGTAATCGACGCACAATCGAAACGTACAGTCCTTCACCCTGACGAGGACAACCAGTGACTCCCAGAGGCCCTTGAAGGCCTAATAAGGTCATCACAAACCATTTCGTCCTTCACCCTGACGAGGACAACCAGTGACTCCCAGAGGCCCTTGAAGGCCTAATAAGGTCATCACAAACCATTTCGTCTTTCACCCTGACGAGGACAACCAGTGACTCCCAGAGGCCCTTGAAGGTCTAATAAGGTCATCACAAACCATTTCGTCCTTCACCCTGACGAGGACAACCAGTGACTCCCAGAGGCCCTTGAAGGCCTAATAAGGTCATCACAAACCATTTCGTCCTTCACTCAGACGAGGACAACCAGTGACTCCCAGAGGCCCTTGAAGACCTAATAAGGTCATCACAAACCATTTCGTCCTTCACCCTGACGAGGACAACCAGTGACTCCCAGAGGCCCTTGAAGGCCTAATAAGGTCATCACAAACCATTTCGTCCTTCACCCTGACGAGGACAGCCAGTGACTGCCAGAGGCCCTTGAGGGCCTAATAAGGTCATCACAAACCATTTCGTCCTGTTGTGTCCGGACGACTTCATCTTCTCACGCCGATATCCGAGGGGGCTTTGGCGAGTTGGTAAGGCATATTCGTCGGTGATGATTCAAATCCTCGAGAATGTTTTTTGTTGAACACTTGATGAAGATGAAAACCAGTCGTAACATTTAGGTAGGCTCTGTACTGGGTCTTCGCTTTTCTGCTGTGCTGAATTAATATCGAATGTTGGCTCCAGGGTTTTAGCCAAGGGAATCGTTCATTACGGGTCTGAGAGAGCGAATGCATTCCCTGCATCGGCAATTTCTTCCGGTTTTCATGTCTACAGTTGGTCACCAGCATTTGGTTTGTCCATTATGGAGATTGGAAACGCCTCTTGCTATGAAGATTTTTCACTCGAGTAGCACCTGAGTGTTCCCTCCGACAACGTTTTCAGTGGTTCCGGGCAACCTCCGGGCAACCCCAACTTCTATGGGGACCATGATGCTTGAACGCTTTAAGACATTCACTTGGTCTTCGAGGACACATAGGGCGACGGAGCGTGTGAGACTGGTCTTCAGGCGTATGGCTTCGTCCTTTGAAAGCGTGGCGAACTTACATCGGTCAGTGAGTACAACATGCTTAACCAAGACGTCCAAGTCCAAGATGACGCCGCGGAAACACTGCCTTTTGCAGAGCTACGAAGCTTGCCGCGTTACTATGTCCGTTGGATGCTGCACTTTCGGTGCACCATCCCGAGAACGTAATAAGGTGGGCCGGATTTGCAGACTGTTCTAAGTTGTCGCTTTCTGTGGATGAGTGGCTAAAGGTACACTAATGACAGAACAGTCAGCTGTCAGCTGTGCAGCTGTCAACGAGGACGGTTCATGTCAGGTTGTTCTAAGAGCCTGATCATGGCTTCATCGGGTGCTGTGATTGCGGCAGAGGCTTTTCGTCATTTCGCTGGGAGGCGTAGCCATCTATAAGTTTCGTTGTGTCGACGTTGAGCGCCATCATAGTACACTCGGCGTCTGTCCGCTCCTAAACTGTAGGCTGAATGAGTTCACTATACAGACCACACGTGGCGCTAATGTAACTGTGGCGGCATGCACGCAAAAGGCATTGCACACCATAACTTGAAGCGTTCAGAGTCCTTGAACTTTGCTTACAGTCCCACCTGTGCTGGTTCATTTCGACGAAAACGCCTAAGCTGCGATTAATCCCGACGCAAGCGGCATGGGCCTAGGCGCCTCACTAGCACAACGGTACGCTTCGACGCATGTTATTTTTTTTTGCTACCATTCTGGCAGAAAAGCTCGAAAATTCCCTTAAAAGCTCGGCAACATATCTGGCATCAGGTTCACTGCAACTTCCGGACGATGTTCGACACAGGTAATAATATTTCATCTTTAAACAAGCAGGAAACTTGTCACTTAGGACGGAGGCTGTACATATTAATGATCATAGAATGACAGGTGAAGCGTCTCACTTGCTTATCGACGCGACTTTGATTTTATTTTGATTTTATTTCTATTCCACGCTATAGAGCAACTAGCCTCGATTAGAAACAGCACACTGGCTTCTGTCTTCTGCAAGAATATTAAAGGACTGCAATGTATTCAAGAGAACGCTTTTCTCAGCCAACAGAACACGTAAGTAAAGAGATTCACTTCATGGCCGCTTTGAAAGCAGTTAGCCTTATTCCGAATGTGAACTTATACTCTATAAAACAGTAAAATATGCCTTCTTCATTTACAAATACAACTTTGGGGCTCCGAACAACCCAGAGAGAGAGAAAAACTTTATTGTTGGAGAGGAAGTCGGGGCACGCCCCTGGGTCTCGCACGACCCCACTGCACTCAAGTGTTTATGTCCCTAAGGTCCATAACACTGGCAGCCCGGCCGGAGGCGATTGTCTGCACGGCCGGGTCCTCCGAGCGCAGCAGGGTCTCCCAGTCCTCCCAGGTCTTGAGGTCCTCTAGGCCGCGCGGGGGAGGGTCCGCCGGGCAGAGGGAGAGGATGTGGAGGGAAGAGGCGAATGGTTCTGGGCACAAGGTGCAGGCAGGAGTGGGGGAGGAGGGGTGATAGTGGGCTAGGGTCAGGGGTGAGGGGAGTGTGTGTGTCTGTAGTTTGCGCCAGAGTGTTGCGTGTTTGTTATCTAGGGAGGGGTGGGGCGGGGGGTAGAGCTGGCGCGAGGCTCTGTAGGCCTACGTCATCTCGCTGAACGAGTATATTCGCTCCCTCGCGAATCCCCGATCCGAGGCCCCCTGAACCCGGTTTAAAGAACCTCGGGCTAAAAGGTTGGCGGTCTCGTTTCCGGGATTCCCGGAGTGCGCAGGCACCCATATAAGCTCTACATGGCGGGGTGGGAGTGCGTCGGGCGAGCCCAGTATGCCAAAAGCAGGGACGTGGACTCGGCCTCGCGCAAAATTTAGAATTGCAGCTTTAGAGTCTGCTAAAATGTACTGGGCTTCCGTGCGGGTGATGGCAATTGCGATGGCAGCTTCCTCTGCAGCCTCTGGGGTGGTGTCGGGGGGAGAGGTAGTGTGAGGAGGGCGGATGAAGAGCAGTCCACCACGGCTGCGGTTGCTTCGTCACCCGTGCAGGCGGCGTCCACCCATACGGCGTCCGGCTCGGAGCCGTACACTCGGTGGAGTGCCTTCGCATGGGCTCTGTGGCGCTGCTCATGGTGGGAGGGGTGCATATTTTTTGACAGTGGCTTGATGACCAGCTCTCGGTGAAGGGATCGAGGAATGGGGAGGAGGGTTGGGTCGTTGGCTGGTATTCTGATTCCGAGGGAGTCCAGGATATACCAGCCTGTGGAGGTTTGTGTAAGCCTTATGTATTGGGCCTGTCGATGGGACTCCACGAGTTCCCCGATCGTGTTGTGGAGGCCCAGGCCTAGTAATCTGTCTGTGGGGGTATTGAGGGGAAGATGAAGTGCGACTTTGAATGCCTTGCGGATCAAGGCATCCAAAGTATTTATGTCGTGTTTGGATAGTTCTAGGTATGGGGTAGTGTAGAGCACACGGCTGAGGACAAAGGCATGAATGAGGCGACAGAGGTCGCGCTCCTTCATGCCTCTATGATGGCCCGAAACTCTGCTGATGAGATGCGATATCGCGCCTGCAACCTGCTTGAGTTTCTTGAGGGTGGTGGTGTTTTTGCCATCGTTCTGGATATGCAGGCCCAATACGCGGAGGGTGTCAACCTCCGGTAACGGGTCCCCATTCAGTTCGATGGCAATGGGGGAGCGGGGGGGAGCGTTGGTTCTTTGGCCGGATGAGGAGCAGTTCGGACTTCTCTGGGGAACAAGACAGTCCGATGTTCTGTACATAAGTTTGGGTGAGGGTGGCTGCTTCCTGTAAGGTGTTCTCTATGTCGCCGTCACTGCCGTGGGTGGTCCACAGTGTGATGTCGTCGGCATAAAGAGTGTGCTTAAGGTGGGGGATAGTTGCCAACTTTCGGGCGAGGGGGATGAGGGTGATGTTAAAGAGGAAGGGGGAGAGGACGGACCCTTGAGGGGTTCCGATACTCTGAAGCGTGTATGGGGGGAAGAGAGAGGTCCAAAATGTATCTCAGCCGTGCGGTCAGTGAGGAATGCTTGAATGTAGGCGTACGTGCGCGCACCCACATTCAATGGAGATAGGGCAGTCATGATCACCTGATGTTCGATGCGATCAAAAGCTTTGGAGAGACCCAAAGCTAAGACTGCCTTTGTGTGACCAGGCAGAAGCGGGTCGAAAATGTCATGTGTGAGTTGCAGCATGGCGTCCTGTCCGAACGACCCAACGCCTCTATTTCAGAGTCAGCCAGTCAAGCTGGAATCGACAAATGGAGCCCTCCCTTCCTACCGTTCTCCATTTCCTATGCCTTAGTGCCTGTTATGTACGTGCAGTTGGAGGCAGTGAGAGCACAATATTTAGCAGTGGACCACATAAAATAGGCGAGCAAAAAATGTTTTTTTTTTACTTCGCGTGGCGAAGCTTTACAGAACCACTCTGCAGTCATTCCAGCTGTTCGCGCTCTGACCTAAGCCACCACACCCCGTTCGTGGCGCCACATAACTTCGAGTAAACCAACAGAGGCGTTTAAAGGTATCCGGTGGTGAAGGCAGTGGTGTTACTGGCATTGAAATGCAGGAGGCGTTGAGCAGTCTATCTTCCTTTCGATGTGCCTGTCTGCTGCTCGCCTACAGGTGGTCGACGGCAGGCTTTATCTGGGGCTTTGGCAGATATCCGCGCCTGGCAAGTGGCGATATGCACCGCTTCTCGATTGCGATCGACACTTTTCGCAGTATGAGCTAAGTATGTTCGTGGCAATAGGTTGGGCCTCTAGCTAGCCCTTCTATTGTTGGTTGAATGTCGCCAGTTCATATATATTCGCTCCTTAGCGCCACTGGCTTTCAGTAGTGCCTTGAGAGGCGGTACGTTTCTGAGGTTGCCTTGCCAGCAAGCAGCCCACACGCTCAACAGGTGTCGAGCGGCCCCCTGCCAACCATACAACGAGACACCCTGCTTTCTCAAAGCAAATGAGATAATGAGATTTCGGGACGAAGTGTTCCTGCTGCTCGTCCTAGAAAATGGTCGCCCAATTACGCCATTGTTTAATTCAGCTAATGACTGACAGGGCGCTCAAGTGGAGTGCGACAAGTGCCACCATTGAAAAACGTCACTGAGTTCGAAATTTTTCTTCATATCTAGGGATTTTCTCGTGGACATAGAAACCCTTTGGAAATTTTTGCGGCAGCCTCGGATTTTTTTTTTACACTCAAGCAAGTTTTGACGACAGTTTTCTTCAGCCAGCTTTTAACCTCAGACTCTCAACGCACACCTGCTGCGTTTATTTTTTATTTTTCAACGCTATGTTGTTTTGTGGCACGCTCAATCTTGGTTGCGAAAAAAGCATAATTAGGTCACTTCCAGACGATGCGTCCTCATGAACGTTGAATGGATTAGTGTCTGTTGGTTGATTGATTGGGTCCAAATACACGCAAGGAATATCGCAAGCAAACAATTCTTTTTGGGGCCAACGACGCTTGGAGAGGAAGGAAGAGCAGCTTGTTAATTCGTCAGAGACGAATTATAGCAACAAAATGCATGTTAATTCGTGTATTTTCACTGTTGTGTCTGCTTGCATTACTCACAGCTATCAAGAATATCAAAATAAAACAAAAGTGTTCGTACGTTCAGCTTTCTTAGTGAATGAACTGCATCAAATTCATCGGAGTCAAAGCAATTTCGAAACCTATTTAGCGCGAAAATTGCGCTGAATACAGTTCATATTGTTATTCCAAGCACATTGTCACGTATGAACTGTATTGTCTTAAAAGAGTTTTGTGCTTGCTTCTTCGCGCAAGTGTTTAACATTTTTAATTGAGATAGCACTTGGTTCAGTTGCCACAAATGTCCTAATCATCGAAGAATATAAACTCCCCACAAGTAACCCTTTCTTAGTTATCGCAATGTAGACGACAGCACGCCACTTCTCACATATGTAACGTGATTCCACGACTCCGTATTCAAGACACCTTCGTCATATCGTGTACCGTGTCAACGTTAGCCTTACCGGTATACCAGGAGCCCGCCCACCTCCAGTGCGCCTGCGCAGATCGCCTCGAGAACGCCAGATGGCGCCAGGTACCCGGCAGCTGCACACACACCTGCCGCATCGGGACCAATTAGCGCGTGCTCACTGGCAGCGGGCGGGATCCCGGTACTCCGGTAACGGCAACGGTAACACGGCATGCTAAAGGTGTCTAATATTGTTTATCTTAGCGTTACTGTGTGCCTTTGGTACCACCGCTACCATCGGGAGCTAGCAGAGCAGGCAGCATGCGCATGAGCCAGTGAACAATGTAAAAATCTGAATCGCCTTATACCATCTTCGTTATTCAAAAGAATGCACTGAAATCCACTAAATGTTCTAAGAAAATTTATGTAGCTGAGTAGCACGTTCTTATACTCAAGTGAATCTTATGAAACAGTTTGTTAATCATCTGTTAATTTGAATTATGTGAAGTCGCGATGCGTATCGTTTATCATCTAGTTAGTTTGTTGCTATTTCATTCAAAATGCTTGAAGCGAGTTCTGCATAATTGTACACAAAATAAATTTTGCTTACAGGAACACAAGAACGGTGGACTGCTCGACCATAGGAGACGTCAATTTGACGCTATGGAAGGAAAATAATGAAGCTCCGCCTACTGAAGCGTCGGCTTCCTAAATATGTACATATGCCTGAACCTTCTACTTAGATATAATAAAAATAAATGAGCGATGAACGCAAAAAAAGGATAAAAGTACACTACTGAGGTTACCAAATCTGGGATCAAACTTCCAGAAAAAAAAAATCGGGGGACAACGAAGTCCCGCTTTGAAGGGTACGACACGACAGCGTTAATGGGTCCTGTCAGCGGCTCCTCTTGCCCACGCAGGCACCGAAACTATTTGCTCTTTTCACAATCATTATGTGAAACGCTACACGACATACACATCAAGCCGCGCATAACCAGGTTGTACGAACATGCCTGCGTGCTCCGGCTTTCGACGGGAGCGGACGCGGAATGGCTCTCTCCGTGTGAGGTCCTTCCACCGGCGACCCCCCCTCCCCGAGGGGCACAGTTTCGTGCTACCGTAGCTGCCTTCCCACGAAGGCCTGGAGGAATGCGTGTTCCAGCACTTTGACGAGGATGGCAGGAAGATTTCCGAGCGCCCCTCGAAGGAATTGTAGTTTGGAGGGCTACGGCAGGGATCGGCCCATAGCCGATGGTACAGTGCTGTACCGATGGGACACTTGTGGCTGCTTAAGCTGCGCACTCCAGAGGACAAGGAAGCGCTGGTAGTAGTATAGTAGGATACAACTTAAAAAAAAACAGCAATTGTTAACACTGGGCCATGGTCCGCAGCCTCCTTTATTACTTCACTCGCCAATCACAACAGTAAACGAAATCAGCTTTTTAATATTTGACTTTATTAAACAATCCAGGTGTCATAATTCGAGAGGTTATAATTTTTTTCTTGTGATTAGCTTCTGGTTTGGGCAAGAAGAAAAGTTTTAACAACGGTCTGCTCTCTTGTCGTGGAGGAATTCTGTACGGCAGTCCTGAGTGTGGGCGGAGCTTCACTGCAGGCTTAAGTTGTATCCGACTATAGTAGTGGCGATTTATTGCTCAAATAATGATAAAAAGGAAGGAAAAGATTTTTGCTAGCCATAGCATCTGCCATCGCTACGGAAGCACATGAGCCGGGGCGGCGGAAAAAAAAGGATAGCAGGCAGTCTGGAGAAATGAAATTAAAGAGGTGAGGGTACCGGTAAAAAAGAGGGGGAGGTACTATATTTATACAAGTATTCTATTTGCACTATAATACGTCGTCGAACGCGTCTGATGTCCATAATAAAGAAAGAAAAGCAGATGCGCACAACACAATGTACACCACAGCTGGAATGGGGTGTCCAGCTCATAATCGTCAACGGAAGCACACGCGCAGCATTCGGAAGCGCTGGTGCAAACCGGTCGTTTGGAGGAGAAAGGACGGCACTGCGCTGATGCATCAGCGCGATGTTGATAACCACAAAGTGGCTTCCAACGCGATTGCCGAGCACGCGCACGAAAAAAACGCATGATATCGCCTGGGACAACGCCGCAATTCTTTCCAAAGAGCGGAACCTGACGGCACGGCTTTTGCTTGAGTCATCATTCATCCAGACGACACCTGATACTATGAACCGGAAGGAAGGGACGATGCCACCCGTGTGCATACAGTCACTACGTCATATTCTGGGTATTTAAGTTTCGACCACTGCCATTTTAGCCTCATTGTGAACAAGGAACCCGTACGGGTTCCGAAATGTCAATTTGTTTTTACTCTGACTTGGTCAGTGACTGTAATCTTTTGCTTCCCGGACACAGGTGTAGGGTTTCTAGAGTCAGCGTCAGGTGCATGGGACGGTGGGAAGTAATAAAGCGTTCCTTCGACATATTTGTCTATAGTGCAGGAAGTGTGGCCGGTGACAGACATCACCGTGTGGCCGGTTGTCAACGGTTTGTCAGAAGGCCACGGCCATTGCCTTTACCAGCAGACCCAAGAGCTTCGGTTGAACGGTCACAGACCCTTCAATGAAACTGCTGGCAGCAGTGGGTCCTAACAAAGAACCCCTTCCCTGCCCTTCCAAGGGGGAGACTGCATGACAGTACCTTTCCGGCTATTTGGAATGTCGTAAGCGTAGGAACCGCACGCGGGTTCATAACTGAGGTTGTTCTAGGAAGGCGTCGGATGGACACCTGCGGAAAGAGATCCCGCGGTCCGTCTAGTTTGTTTGTTTGCCTTTGTTTTTACCTTCAGAGATAGTTTGGCGTGCACTATCAAGGTTGTAGGGCTGGACGCGAGATTCGGAGAGAGAGAGAGAGTAACTTTATTGTTGCCGATCGTTTTTGTGGAGATCGCCCTGTGCATCGCATTTTGTAAATAATTTGATTACTTTTTTATTTTGTGTTTTGGGGAAGAGTTGTTAACATAGTCACAATTGAGGGGGGCAGCAGGCAGCAAGCCACCAATAGTGTTGAGGCTTGCTGCTATTCGATGCTTCCTAAGTGCGAGGGGGACTCCAGAGGGCTTAAAACCGAGCCTGGGAGCCCAATCCGTCGTTCTGGGCTAGGTTTAGATGGTATGCATCTTCGGCTATGCCGAGGAGGGAAGATTTCCCGGTTAGCCAGTTCCATCTTAATTGCAACTCTGTGTAAAAATGCTGTTTTTGTAAATATCATTTATTAAACTTAAGGCAATTTTCTCGTTAACTCCCGCCGTCGCAAGTCGTCATGTCCCCGTCACCGACGGAGCACCTGTGGTGCGACTAGCCTTCCCTTCACGAAACCGTCTCGGACGGCGCACCCCTGGTGGAAGGAAAAGGACCAAGCAAAGAAACTTTACTACAAGTTACAGAGAAGAGCTCCCACGGGGTATCCCGAAATTCCACCAAGTATATTTAAATAGGTCTTCTTGCTGTGCGCGCCCACTGATATCTTCCTCAGAATGTACACCTCTGAAATTCCACTTTATACTCAATTCCTACGTTCAATGGTAGCAGCAAGGCCCGAATTAACCACCTGAAGACACTTGGAATATCACAGAGGTGCTACATCGTAATATGGTTGCTTGAGGATGACCTTCTTCGAAGTTATTATACTTGGAGAGATGCCGGACAAATCACAAAACATTTCGTAGAAGCAAAGTGTCAAGAAAATGGCTGCCAAACAATGTTTCAATACTCGCTGTTTCCATTCAAAAATTGAAGTAAACGTGCGTTTTAAGCTATTGCTTAAGCATTTGTGCTTCAGCTGCTCCATATGCATCATTCTGATGCATTTTCATTTTGCTGCACCCGTCTGCTTCAAAAGCGGCAAATTTGTCAATATTGCGCCTTAGCTACAAAAAAAAAAAAGACGCTGTCACGGGAAAACAGCTATTTATGGAACCATTCAGGCTTTCAGTTAGCAACCTATTAAAACGTTTCCGCAGTTGGCAATCCAGGGGGGTGCTGGTGGGCTGGCTTGTGGTAGAATTTAGCAGCCAGTCCATTCACGTACATGGAGGAAGGAAAGATCTCACGAGAGGCAGTTAAGTCACATTTTTTGAAGCCGCGATGCTTTCAACTGTACGGTGCAGCCCTTTACAGAAACGTATCAAGTTTTCAGCCGTTTCCTTCTCTCCGCACGCAACGCACAAGGTATCTGTCTCCTGGTACCTGACTCTATACGTTTTATAGCGCAAAACTCCAGTCCTGGCCTCAAACAACAAAGAGCTTCCCCTACAATTATCATAGATATTTTCTTTGGCAATTTCATGCTTAAATGTCCGGTATGTTCCCAGTGCCGATTTCATAAGGATCCCTGTTTTCCACAGAGCTCTCACTGTTTCTTTAACCTTTTTCTTAACCGATAATTGCTGATTTGCCCCCTTACTGCTGTCCAGATATTTGCTTGTCAATTTTCTAGTTCGCCTTCTCCATTTCGTGTCAACATTCTTTATATACAGGTATCTGAAAACTTTCCTAGCCCACTGCTTTTCCCCCATTTTTCTCACTCGCTCCTCAAATGCTATCTTACTGCTAGCCTCTCTGCTCTCGAAAGACGCCCATCCCATATCACCCTGTACCCCCTGATTTGGTGTATTGTCATGTTCCCAAAGCTAACCTCCCTACGTCCCGTTGTTTAATTTCTAACCTTGCTTGAACATCTGGTCTCATGCACAGGACCGCACTACCGAAAGTCAGGCTAGGGACCATCACCCCTTTCCAGATCCCTCTTACCACTTCATACATATTGTAATTCCACAGTGCCCTATTTTTCATGACCGCTGCATTCCTACTAGCTTTATTCATTACATATCTTTCATACTCTGTCAGATACTCAGCACTGTTATTTATCCACACCCCAAGATACTTGTACTCATTCACTACTTCTAGCGTGAACTCCTGTATTCTACGCTCGCCGCCCTCTTCATTAAATATCATGACTGCAGATTTTTTCTTGCTATACTTGAAACCTAACCTATCACCCTCTGTACCACATACGTCTATCAACTTCTGCAGGTCTTCTTTGTTTTCAGCCATTAACACTATATCATCCGCGTATATTAGTCCCGGCAATGACTGTTTAATCCATTCCCCTTGCTTGAAAAAAGAAAGCTTGAAGCCTAGTCCGCTCCTCTCTAGCTTGGTCTCCAACCCTTGCAGCTACAACATGAACAACAAAGGGGACAGAGGACATCCTTGTCAAAGCCACCGCTGTATCTCTACAGGCCCTGATACATTTTTTTCCCATTTTATGAGCACTCTGTTACTTTTATATATATCTTTTAAAAGATTAATTACTCCTTTTTCTTACAACATTCCTTTCTTTAAATTTTTCTGTCATCCTTGTTCCTATGTGTTTTATTGCTTCATCCCCTTCTAGTTGAATACCCTGACGTGCTGACGTGTAGTGGCGCCGGCATGCGGCGGCCACAACTAAGACGCACCGCGCGTAGCCTCCGCGATCGGCTCCGGCGGCATCGCCGTCAATCCCGGCCTGTGTTTGCCGCGTATTCTTCTTATTCACCTCTCACTCTTCAGACTCACAATTACATGTTATAGATCAGCCTTTTACTCGTGTTCCCAATTACATCACGTAGTCTTGATGTACACTACTTCTACAAAGCTATCGCACCAAACCATTAAACCATGAGCCAATTTTCGTACATGCACCGCTTATTGCATTTAATACCCAATACATCAAATTACAATCACCCAAGCTTCAGTTAATTCAGTGCATTAAATGCGCATGTACGGGCGCGCGCGCGCGCGTGTGTGCGTGCGTGCGTGTGTTCGTTCCGCTGGTAGAGCACTTACTGAAAACCACGCCACATGCAGAACTCAGCGCGACGCGGATGTTTCACGGCCCACAATGACGAACAGCCGCCGTCTTCATTTCGGCCCTGCGCTGCGCGACTGCTCGCTTTTTATTGCGAAAACAATACTTCACGAGGCCGAACCGTGTCGGATGTGCCCAAGGAGTTTTTATATAACCTCCTTGGATGTGCCTGGCTTGACCTCGAGCAAGGGTGTGACATTCCCGTAGAGCCAATGGGGACGATTTTGAAATGCGACGGTGGCGGTGCCTGGGAGTTGGCGGCGCGGCCAGCGCGGCTGATTAGCAGCTGCTTAGGGCGCTCGCTCGAGTACCAAAAACGTAAATAGTTTTCTCCAAAGAACAGTTTATTAAAGGAAACATCAGTAGTGACAATCGATGTACAAAAGTGATTTTAGGCATCTTGGGCATTGCAATATCAGTGACAATCGTTCTAAAAATCAAAATTAATAAATTCCATTATGGAAACCTAGAACACATGAGCCGCCAGATACCAGGATCGCTGCAATCGTTCCGACCGTGGCGACACTTATGGCGCGGACGCGCAACTTGCAACATGCCACAGCACTGCCTCGAGTGCGATCCTCACGCAGGCTACCGGCAACTATTTGAAACTTGACGCGGCATGCTGTCAGGGGAAGGCTGCGTATTTAGTTTTCAGCGTAGCACGCGCTCAAGCAGACGGCGCCCAGAAATGCAATCACGTGACGCAGACGTCTGTCGACAGCAATTAGTGCGGACGCAGTGGCGTATTTAATTTTCAGCGTGCGTAGCACTGATCTCCACTAGGTGGCACGTAGGCGCGCTCGAGCAGACGATGCTCAGGAATGTTGTCACGTGGTGGAACGTCACTTCTGTTGACAACAAAAATGGTTGCTTTGTGTGCGGCGAGGCCTGGGTAGCGTGGGCCGCGGTAATGCTTGTAAACAAGTGGAAGTGCAAGTGGTTCAAAGGGTCTGTGCGTCGATTCCAAGTACGTATGCAAGCAGCGCCGTGGGATGATCGATATGCGTCTCCCGACACTCTTCAAGCCGCGACGTAAGATTTACACATAGTAGCAATGTGAATAAGCGTTTATTTCGAGCAGTTTGTGGTTGCTGCAAGGGTTCCTATTCCTAATTATTACAAGGATCATCACGGACAGCGGTGAGTACCGTCTGCTCAGAGTGATTTTCCTGTGCGTTTATGATCTGCATAGTCATCGACAAATGCAAATTGGAAGTAGATCAAGGTAGTTACGTCGGTTCGGTCTTCCTTGATTTTACTAAGGCATTTGACATGATCACGATGTCCTTATTGCTAAGCTAATGTCTTATGGTAATAGTGGGATTCCTTTAAAACTTTTTCGTAGTTTCTTAGCTAACCGTGAGAACCGGTGTGTACAGTTTTGTGCGTTTTTATCGCCGACACATTCAAAAATTTCCCCGCCTCAATCGCTGGCTCATTTGCGGTGAAACTGCACACAGAGCTTGCGTATTATGGTAACTTTTGTATCGTAGCAAGTTTGACAACGGTACTTACTTAGTTCAGGCTCACATGATGCGAAAACGTGAGCGTCTACGAGAGATCGGCGAGCCAAAACCCGCAGACGACGCTTTTTCGCTGAGAACCGGCAGTGGCGCCATCTGTTTTCGGCAGCGGAAAGCGTCTCGACTAGGCCGCCGAGGCGAGCGTTGCAAGGAGCGCGGGCTCTTTAAATATGCCGTTCCGGCCGTTTCGTCTGCTTCAACTGAAGCGCTTACAACATTTTCGGCTAACTGAGCGGGAAAGAATATCAGAACAGCTGATTTAACGAGGCTTTACCTTTCAAAGAACATTGTTTGCAACGCTCGTCTCGGCGGCCTTGTCGTGACGCTTTCCACAGCCGCCCTTTAGCGAAAAAGCGTCGTCTGCGGGTTTTGGCCCGCCGATCTCTCGTAGACGCTTCCGTTTTCGCATCATGTGCGCCTGAACTAAGTAAGTACCATTGTCAAACTTGCTACGATACAAAAGTTACCATAATACGCAAGCTCTGTGTGCAGTTTCACCGCAAACGAGCCAGCGGTTGAGGCGGGGAAATTTTTGAAAGTGTCAGCGATAAAAACGCACAATACTGTAGGTCAGGTTTCTTTTCTAACCAAAAAAATATTAACATGGGTGCCCCGCAAGGTTCCATTCTAGGTCCACTTCTGTTTCTAATCTATATAGATGATCTACCTAAGCGCCTCTGTCCTACCACCGATTGCATCCTTTATGCAGATGATACCACTCTTATCTCTTCACATAAATCTTTGGAGAACTTGACATCCAGGCTCAATTCTGATCTTTTTAACATTGCTTTTTGGTGCACTAAAAATGGACTTCTGATTAACCCTGCTAAATACAAGTTCATGGTGTTCAGCTCAAAGCTCACAACTGTCTCAAGTTTCCTTTCAGTCAACTCTTACCCCATATATCCCTCGGATCATTGTACATTTCTTTTTGTAGAACTGGATCATCACTTGAAATTTAACGCACACATTCAACAACTTTGAAACAAAATCTCATATGGGATCAGAATTCTTTAAAGGCACGACATTACTTTAGTTTAAATATTTTAATTCAACTCTACTATGCTTTCATTCATTGTCATCTTAATTATTGCATCACCATTCGGGGTCAGGCGTATCAATCTCATCTTTCCACTCTTCAGATTATGCAGAACCTAGTCGGTGTGTATAATTACTTGGTCATATAGGGATTCCTCCCATTACCCCATTATACTCTCAGCTCAACATCCTTCATATTTAAGAACTGATAAAATTTAACCTTTAGATATTTGCTTATCTTGCGTTAAATAACCGTAACCTCCTACAGTTCATACACATCCATGAACTGATGAACCGTAACCCTGAACCCTATTAGATTTGAGTCCCACTATAATTTTGCACTACCGAAAGTTCTAACTAATTTTGGAATTCAGACTCTCGGGCTTTCTTTAATAAATCTATGAAATTCATTGCCTCATAGTATTAAAACCGTGTCATCTATATTGTCATTTAAACGTAAACTCCGGTCGTTCATTTTTTATTGTTCATTATGAAGCTGTTTTATTCCACATTATATCTATCTGGTTTGCTCTGTGATCAAAACTTCACTTTTTAGTGCGTTTGTTGTTTGCGCTTCATAATGTTGTATTTTTTAAATGTCGCTAACAAGTTTGTAGTGCTATGCAATGCTGCTTAATGTTGCTATTTGTTCTTTTTTTCGTTTGTACATAGAGGCCCCACTAGAGTGGCAATCTTTGGGACCTTTTTTTGTAACCTTCTGTTATAAATATAGCATTTGTAATTCAGAATAATTTGCACCTGCACCGAAATGTCAAGACATGTTTTCTGAACGCTGAAATGAACTTGGCATTATGCATCTAGTCACATTCGTTGCGATGGTTGTAGTGATCGTGACAGAAGGGAACACATGACGTTTCTGCGATGTATCCATCACCGATTTAGATCGCAGTTCGGGTGGGTAATGTACTTGAAAACTGACGTGTGTGCGATATGACCTGATCTTGGCTGCACGGCCGTCGGACTGTTCTCTGCCACGACAAGAGCAGCGTCACGATCCTTCTACGGCTTGGTTCTCCGTACAGTACATTACATTTTATGATGATGGGTGCTCGGGATACAACTAGCCGGTGTCACTGCGCAACCGGTGAAAACTTCACTCTGCAGTGCAAATGTATTTTCGTGAGCATAATTTTTTTAATTTCTTGCCGGTCATGCAGACCTATGTCTCCAAAAAAAATAGGGAGTAGTTATCGGTTTAGGTTGTGACAACATCGTATCAGGTTATAAGCAAGAATCATTGCCGCATTTAAATCACCATTGCTTCATAGTGTGCGAATCCCTAATACATGCCAACTCATGCATTTCTTTTTCGTAAGCATGTCACTTAATATTATGCCAAAAAAAGTATGGCAACAGCTAATGCTTCTCAATGTGAGCAATTCGTATAGAATCATGTCATTTTAATATGCACACTTTGGTTCCCGATCAAAACTGTTCGCAGAGCCAGTTGTGCACAAGTGACGAAAAAGAATGTTGAGAAAATTGTTGTGATTCCTTTTCTTTTTTTTTGCATAGCGTTATTAGGTCAATATTAACCAAATGCTTCACAATATGAAGTTGAATTGGGACCTTGGTTTTCATTGTAATGAGAAAGTGCAGTGATCTTGAAGCGCCTCGTGGGCCATGACATGCTTTGTGCCGATCTAACTCTTGGTTATGAAATTGCACCAATTTAATGATCTCGTGTTTGTTGTTGATGATTTCGCTGACTGTCCCTTTTGAATCAGGATATCAACAGTACAAAACTAGATCAAATGTTCAAAATGCTATTGTTGCAGACCTGCTCACCACCTCGAATTAGTGTTCAACAGTTGTTCAGTAGTGCTCTCTGGGCCAGCTGCATCAATTTTTAAGGAGGTATTGTTGAAGCCTTGAGAATGCGATGTCATCGATGCACATGGGCATGTTCATCTACTACCTTGATTTGCCTGTGACTGCCTGCTACAAACATGATTACTTGACTGCTGAGTGACTGCGATGGTGGGCCGGCAATAACCTATATGTCAGCAGTATAGAACGCTTCCCAGAATTCCTTAATCTTCCTTCTGTTTTCAACGTGCCTAAATTTATTTGCTGACACATAGATGCATATTTGCACCTTTTTCAGTGATCACCTAGGTTTCTGGGGCACTTATTCATTCTCATCCACAATGGCATCATTTCTGCACAAATTCTCAAGCTACATTAGCTAGGCTTATTTTAATTTTTTGAGACGTGCTAAGCACTGTCGCATGGTGTTTGGCCGTGCAATGTCGTCATTTTCCTTTTCTGAATGTCCTGTAGTACCAATGGGAACAGTTGACCAGTTGAGGCAGCAACCACATTTAATTTGAACCATTTCTCTTACTGTTTGGATTGAATGAAATGATTGTTGCTCCTTGCATTCGTATATTCCCTGCTTTGCACTGGCACCAAGATCAGTTTCAGCCCACCTTGCATGCCTGAAACCAGAGCATGGCATTTTTCCTTTCTTCTGCTTTGTACAGTCTGCATCACCCTTGTATAGAGCGTTCAGGTGGTGCGTTGCTCTGCAAACAGGGCGAAACCTCACTGCATCTGCTAGGTTGTAAACACCACTCTTGGCAAAATGTTGAGCCACATAGATTGTCAGGTGCTGTGGGAAAGAGAACTTTGCTCCGGACCATCTGGCTATTGCATAATTCCAACTTTAGTTGCCGGCCGTACTCTGTTTAAAAGACGCTAATTAAGCATTGTGGGCTGTGGAAAGGCATCTGAGGTTATAGAGGTTATGATGTAAGCAAGAGGCTCTGTTCTTTTTAAGCAGCCTAATTCATTTTGCTTAATGAGCTATCTGTGCCAGGATGTGAGTCACCAAGCCCTGACTATGATTTTAACACAGAAGTGCTTTGGCAACCAGAAAGTGTGTAAGCTGGATGAGGCTGTGTGCCTGGCAGTTCACAGGTTAACTCAAAACTCTGTGCACACTTTGACAAGCAGTATGGTGGCAATTCCAGTGTGTAACAGGTATATGATTCAGGCAGTATTTGAATTATTTTTTTTTATTTTGTGACATTATAGCACTAATAACGGAAATCCAATTTCACAACTCTGCATGAGATGATAAGGTTTCTTAGAGGCAACCAGAAAATATGGTCATCATATCCTATTTCCCTATTATATGAAGTATTCTTTACCAGCTTAAGCTATGAGCCATCACGATGTGAACCTTCCAAATTGGTTCTTGCGTTTCCTCTGCCTGTAATCCCGTTTACTGGTGCCCAAATCTCATTATGCTCACATTAATGAAGACATGCATGTGTAGACTTTTATGCAATACTAGGCACTCAATTTATTTTGCATTCACAGGAACATTTGAGGATGCTTTGGAGTTGCACTGATTATGTCCCAGCTTGTTCTGTACATGTCAACAATGACTGACCTTCAGCAGAACTTCCCAAACGTGTTTCCATCTCTGCATTCTGGCTTGTGGAAGTACAATGTGAGCTCAGGAAAGACTGCTAAAGGACAACTGATTACCTGCTGTCACTGTGAAAAACAAAGTCGGGCACATCAGCCGTGTGATGCACGTCTCGGCCGCTTTGCAGCCACACAGTGCTATTTATATTTTGCTTTATAGCAAGACAAAAATAAATCAGTATTATTGCATTGTCACTGTTCTGTGGAATGCAGAACTGCTTTAGTTACCACTGATTCTGCATGTTCCAAATGGTTGGAAACGTCGAAATTTTCTAATGTGCATTTGCATTCGTATTTGACAGCAGTGTGCTGAAATGTGAATTTTTTATGCATGCACAATTTAGGCACATATGCACCTTATATACTTACGAATGGATAAACATATGTGGCAAGAACTGTCATCAGGGAGCCAGGGAGGAGGCTTGTTTACATATTACAGTGACAGCCACTTTGCATGGCTTGGGAAATGCTATAACTGCATTTATTTTGTTTCTCTCTCTCTCAGCAAGGTAAAACCACTGCAGTGTGCTATTGTGAATAACTAACTAATGATGTAAAGTATGCAATCTTAGCCACTTGAAAAATGTGATCACCCGGTTGTAATTACAGATGGTTGTTAGCCTGTGCTGCAGCCTGGCTTGTTCTAGCGAATGTGCTTGGCCCGATGTAGAATTCGCTGTAAGAATCGCGTCGTCGTTCTGAAATCGTTGTTGCACGTTTGGGGGCAGCGTAGCTTTCCGTCAGTATTCAAGTACATTACCCACACGAACCACGATCAAAATCGGTGGTGGATACGTAGCAGAAACAACGTTGTGTGCTTCCTTCGGTCGTGATAACAGCACCCATCGCGACGAATGCCAAGTTCATTTCAGCGTTCGGAAAAGACGGCGTGCATAGTGAGCAGCTGCACATTTCGCTGCCTTCACGGAAAAGCATTCCCTTCGACCGCAGTCACTTTCACTACACGGACACTTGTCACTGTGCTATGCAGATCATGCACGCGCAGGAAATTCACCCTGAGCAGACTGTACATGGCGCTGTCCGTGATGATCCTTGCAGTAATTAGGGATAGGAACGCTTGCAGCAAGCACGAACTGCTCGAAATAAACACTTCGTGACGTCGCCACCGTGCAAATGTTGCGTCGTGGCTTGGAGAGTGTTGGACGACGGATATCGATCATCCCACGGCGCTGCTTGCATGCACCCTTGGAATCGACGCAGTTTAAGCATTCTGAGGCAAGTATCCAGGATCCAACGAGGCGGCTTGCACAGACCCCTGGAACCACCTGCACTTGTTTGCAAGCATTACCGCCGATTACTGCGACTGCACAGAGAGCAGCCATTTCTTGCCGTCGACGGAAGGGACGTCAACTCACATGATCGCATTCCGTCGAATGCGATCACGTGCGAATGCGTTCACGAAGTGAGCGGGCGGGTTTGGCCTCCTTACATGTCGCTGTTATCGACACGCAGCATATTGCGGCGGCTGCGTTTTTATGGAGGCAAAACGCTAAGGCGCCCGCGTGCTGTGCGACGTCAGTGCACGTTAAAGATCCCCAGGTGGTCGAAATTATTCAGGAGCCCTCCACTACGGCACCTCTTTCTTCCTTTCTTCTTTCACTCCCTCCTTTATCCCTTCCCTTACGGCGGGGTTCTGGTGTAAAATGATATAAGAGACACTGCGCCATTTCCTTTCCCCCAAAAAACAATTAATATTATTATTATTATTATTATTATTATTATTATTATTATTATTATTATTATTATTCATCTTGGCTGGCTGCCAAGGTGTCTGCAGACAGCTTAAACGGCGGCGCGAAACTAAGCACGCTCGCTAGATGTTCGTCTATATAGCATAGTATACCCAGCAAGCCGAAGGTGAATCTTATGTTGTACAAATGCGTGACGGTTAAGCAGAAAGTTCAGTTGGGCGAGTTGCTACATATGCATCTTTTGTAAAACAGCGCGGACAACGTCGGACATGAACAAGAAGGACACGAGACGAGCGCGGGAGAAGGACAGCGCTCGTCCCGTGTCCTTCTTGTTCTTGTTTGACGTTGTCCGCGCTGTTTTACAAAAGATGCGTGACGGTGTTACCATTATTGCTGGTGGTATACACTGCGCCCAACACGTGCAATGATGGAGTACGTGTGGATGGCTCTGATTTAACCCTAGTGCAATACAGCTGATCATCCATGATTGTCGTCGGGGACTTCAAGAATGCACAGAAGGAACACCAATTCCTCCACCAAATGAAGGAACAGCTCAACCTAAACCCAAAGTCGTCACCAGACGTGCCTATCACCCAATGGAGCACATGCATATGGACTCGGTCTTTGAGCTGGTCAGGATCAGCTCTCATCGTGTAAAAGGAATGTGCACAATTGCTCACTATTATACAGACCACAAGACTGTCTTCACTTACATTGCACCTGGTGATAGTGAAAGTAATAAAGATTGATCTTTGCTTTAACACGCGGCATAATGTCTGTATACCCTAGAGCGTAACGAAAGTGCAACTTAGCAAAGCCAAAGGCAACCAACAGATGAACCAAGTCAAACCGTGGTTTAACAGGTCTAACTCGGTTTAACCTTCGCTGAAACCCTGCTATTTTTTTTTGTATGCTGCTTGTCCGGCAAGTAACTCGTTTATTCGCTAAATGAGTGCTTCGAGATAATAGTACATCATTTAGCAATCACTTTCGCGCGCAGTTCCCCCTGGAACGCGCCAATCACGACGACTGCAGCCCCGTTCAGAGGATGTTTTCACACCTGTATATAAGCAGTACTGCTCGTTTGCATGGCAGAAAACGCAGGGTGGGCTCTACGTATTAAGGCGATTTAATCCGCCCGATATAAAGGGTTCAGCCGTATCCATCCATCCATCCATCGCTTTCGTGGCGGTATTTGCCCCTCCACAGACGTGTTGTGCAAACCTGCGCTGTTGCAGTGTGCCGTGCAGATTCAACTTCGCGTCGATTGATTTGGATGGATTGGCGCACGAGTGACCCCACTTTTGGGTAGACTGAGTGCCTCTGCTCTTTATGCGCCTCCCTCGGACAGGCGCGCGCTTCGCACTGCGTCGTGCAAGTTGCGCTCGTGCCGACTGTAATTGTAGGGTGTTCGTCTATTATTGCCATTTTCACACGACTGCTCTTCGACCGGGCCGGAACAACGCAATGGAAGCGCGATTTTTTTTTTGTATTTTCCAGCCTGTCTCGTGCAACAAATGGGAACCCTTGCCAGCAAGCAGCCAAAATCAAATTCACATCCCGCCGCGGTGGCTCAGTGGTTAGGGCGCTCGACTACTGATCCGGAGTTCCCGGGTTCGAACCCGACCGCGGCGGCTGCGTTTTTATGGAGGAAAAACGCTAAGGCGCCCGTGTGCTGTGCGTTGTCAGTGCACGTTAAAGATCCCCAGGTGGTCGAAATTATTCCGGAGCCCTCCACTACGGCACCTCTCTCTTCCTTTCTTCTTTCACTCCCTCCTTTATCCCTTCCCTTACGGCGCGGTTCAGGTGTCCAACGATATATGAGACAGATACTGCGCCATCTCCTTTCCCCCCCAAAACCAATTATTATTATTATTATCCTTAGGCGCATCTGGTCGAATCTAGGAGCTGGAATTAAAAAAAATATATGCACATGAACTCTCCGAGTAGTGTCCAGAGCGGACGTCAGGTTTAGAAAGTTTTAAATTTCGAAGCGGCAATTAGACATTTTTCAGGCCACTATGAACTTCGTTTCTTTTTTTTTTACCTTGTTTAAGCGTGTGGCATTTAGCAGGACGCGTCGGCGATATCCCTAATTCATCGCTTTGTTTCTTAGGAAACCGAGTCTACGGGCAGAATAGACATGACTGGTGTTCAAACAATGATAACGCAAGGATATGGATGCCTAAGTATTTGCAGCGCAGCATTTACTAGAGGTTGGCGCCATCAAATGTGCACGTGGAACCTACGCGTTAAACTGCGAAAAAAAAGCGTGTTTCAAATTTTTTTTTTCATTTACTGACGGCCATGACCTACGAGTTAAACCGTGCACGTGTGAATTTGTGTGTGTGTGTGCGGGGGGGGGGGGGGATGCACACGCATTTGTGCCTCCCATGGCACTGGTACAATAGTCAGCGCGACTGGCTAGAGTGCTGGAGGGATATGCTGCGGTAAAAAAATATTCTTAGCTCAACTTCTGTAGAAATGGTACAGTGCAGTTTCCAGGGCAGGTGGCATGCCTACGCGCTTCCTGCCTACGGCCAGCATTGCCTGTGTAATCGAGCAGCTGCTCAAATTTATATATTTTTTTTATGCGACAGGGCGATGTTTTCGCGCAGGACGCAAGCCTGCTGACGATGGAACCATCGTTTTACGGATCTGCCCTTTTTAAATGTTAACGTACAGTACTTAAAGGGACACTGCATGGGAACACTAAATCAGGATGGACGGATAGGTCAGGGTCGCGGTCAGGGTCGCGTGAAAACAAATATGTCATTTTTACCGGAAACAAAGCGTTTAAAGCCAACACTATGCTCAAAAGCAAAGTACATGTGACGCTGCCAGTCGCTGATTTCTGAAACCGCAGTTGGTGGCGTGCCTACTTCACTATCTCATTGAACGCTAGTTCATCATCAATGGGCAATTAGTGTCGAAATACCAGGGAAGCAGCTCGGCAGGCGCAGCCTTGAATCCGAAGTCTCGAAATTCAAGCAACGCAATGCAGGCTGAAAGGCTAGACACAGCAACTGGTTCTGAATCTTCCGCTTCTCATTGTGCTCAGGCTGCGCGTGGCCGTTGTACGCAGCAGGTCCAGAACCGTTAGCTCGCAACGGCATTCACGCTGTGTAGAGCTTGCGAGACGGTCATTGAAGTCGGACAGCAAGTGAGTTATGCGCGTGTGTTTATTGAAACGGGGCCCTACTGCGCCTCTTTCGGAGCTCTCCCAAAGCAGTCGCATATGGCCCTCACAAATAGCGTTACTATACCCATAAGCTGTTAATATTAATAATAATAAATTGGTTTTTGGGGAAAGGAAATGACGCAGTATCTGTCTCATATATCGTTGGACACCTGAACCGCGCTGTAAGGGAAAGGAATAAATGAGGGAATGAAAGAAGAAAGGAAGGAAGAGGTGCCGTAGTGGAGGGCTCCGGAATAATTTCGACCACCTGGGGACCTTTAACGTGCACCGACATCGCACAGCACACGGGCGCCTTAGCGTTTCGCCTCCATTAAAACGCAGCCGCCGCGATCGGGTTAGAGCCCGAGAACTCCGGATCAGTAGCCGAGCGCCCTCACCACTGAGCCACCGCGGCGGGTACAAGCTGTTATAGAGACGCGATATTCAGGGTGTCCTCAGCTGATTTTATCCAGGGCTTAAAAATATGTCGCGGTAAGACGGGGCGACTAAATGCATGTTGCTGGATTTGTATTGAGCAAGTCACACTTCTTGTATTGTGCCTAATTGCACAATTAGTCAAGACTAATAACCAAATTCGAAAGCAACGAAGATGGGCGAAAAGTTCCTATGAGAAAGTTGTAGAAGTGCTCGCAAAACGTCCGAATGAGCGCTTTCTAGCTTCCATCTATTACGTGCAAGCTTTTTTTCTGTTATTGCAGATGCCCGCGAAATACAAAGAAAAAATACCACCTGACGTGCCCGCTTGCGCGTCGCGATTGCAGTGGTCTTAAACGTTCGGCATAGGAACGAACAGATCATTTAGCCCGGTGTTGTGCCGCTTAAAAGGCGATAGGGAAGAGATAAGCAGGCAGCAGCCCTTATCGCTTGCGCTGGCATAAATCGCACAGCCGACGGCTAAAACTCTGTGCCTCGTTACCGTTTCAGCGGCAGCACACCCGCCTAAATGAGGTATTCGTTTGTAGGCGCAGCGTTTGAGAGCACTGCAATCGCGGCGGGCAAGCGGACATGTCACGCGTTTTTTTTTTTTAATTCGCGGGCATCTGCAGTGAGCGAAAAAAAGCTAATACGTAACAGATATGGTTTTTTTTATGGGTTTATGGGGGTTTAACGTCCCAAAGCGACTCAGGCTATGAGGGACGACGTAGTGAAGGGCTCCGGAAATTTCGACCACCTGGGGTTCTTTAACGAGCACTGACATCGCACAGCACGCGGGCCTCTAGAATTTCGCCTCCATCGAAATTCGACCGCCGCGGCCCGGATCGAACCTGCGTCTCTCGGGCCGGCAGCCGAGCGCCATAACCACTCAGCCACCGCGGCGGCCCCGTAACAGGTGGAAAAGTCTGCGGACCGCTCTACACATTTCTCATTGGAATTTTCTCCTGTTTGCTTGCGAAGTTGGTTAATTAATTAGGACTAATTATGCAATTAAGCGCAATAAGTGTCACTATTGCTCTATCCAATTGCCAGCAACACGCATTTGGTCGCGTCGTCTTGCCGCGGAGGCTAAAGTTAGCAGGGACACCTTGTATATTACTAATCATGGTGGAAGCCTCCACGGTAACAAGTTGGAGGTCGGCCTCCTATTCATCGCCCTCAATCAGATTCCTGGCAGTGCGAGAGATCCCGTACTCCGCGTACTAATATTTTCGTCAGAGTATGACTCTGCGATGTCTGCGTCCTCAACCGCACCACCCAAGTCCGCCCAGGCAACATCAGGTCCGGCTAGCCGCGCATGGACGACACGCTGCCACGAATCTATACATGGCTCCGATAACTCGAGTGTTCGGCGGCATCCTACGCCGTTCCTGGGATCATAAACTTTGCCTTAGGGAAACTAGTTCACTCTGCAGTCAGTTCAGAACTTATTCCACGGCGGGGAACAGACTCACCCGAACTGGCACGTTGACACCCTCTTGTTGAAGCGGCGCCGATAGGACATTTCGAGCACGTGAATTATGCCGATGTCAAGTGGCAGGTGTCGCGTTCGGTGGTCGACGAGTGCGGTCACCGCAGTCGGAGAAGGCAGCATATGTTGTCGAGAGCAAGAAGGACCTTCCTATTTTTTTTCAAGCCACTCGGCGAACAAAGTTGCGAATTTATGCTCCAGTGGGGCACTGGTGGAAAAACAAAAGTTGCGCATCGTCCAGCACTTTGCGTCGTGCGCATGAGAACGTAGTTTTCAAAGCACTTCCGTCTTGGTAGTCTTCCCTAGGACACACGGCAGCCACCGGTCGCAGTCCAAGCTCGTGCATCGAATGAGGATAACGCAAAGCTTATCTGTACTTTCCGCCAGCGCTAGCTAGGCGCTTCCATCCAAGGCATGCGTTTTCGACGGCCGCATCTGTCAAAGTGCTTCGTCGCCATTCGATAGAAGCAGTAATTTTGTTATTCGCTTTTCGGCCGGGGCGCCGCGTTCTTTCCTTCCTTAAAAAGGGGGAGGAGGGGGAGCCACGCAAGCTCGTCGCCCTCCGCTCCTAAAAGAAAGGGGATTTTAGACTTGATGGGCCGAATTTACAGCACCTACTCGTTCGCTGTAACGAAGTTGTGCGGCCACACTCGTTCGTTATACCTGAGATGCCGCGCCACTGAAAATTAATAATTGTTTTTTGGGGGGGGAAGGACCCGCCTCGGTGGCTCAGTGGTTAGGGCGCTCGACTACTGATCCGGAGTTCCCGGGCTCGAACCCGACCGCGGCGGCTGCGTTTTTATGGAGGCAAAACGCCAAGGCGCCCGTGTGCTGTGCGATGTCAGTGCACGTTGAAGATCCCCAGGTGGTCAAAATTATTCCGGAGCTCTACAATACGGCACCTCTTTCTTCCTTTCTTCTTTCACTCCCTCCTTTATCCCTTCCCTTACGGCGCGGTTCAGGTGTCCAACGATATATGAGACAGATACTGCGCCATTTCCTTTCCCCAAATAGTATCTGTCTTATATCTCGGCGGACGCCTGAACCGCGCCGTGAGGGAACGGATAAAGCAGGGACTAAGAAAAGAAAGAGGTGCCGTAGCGGAAGGCTTTGGAATGATTTCGACCACCTGGGGATCTTTAACCTGCACTGACATCGCACTGCTCACGGGCACCTTTTGCGTTTCGCCTCCATCGAAACGCGGCGCCGCGGTCGGGATCGAACCCGGGTACTACGGATCAGTCGTCGAGCGCTCTAACCACTGAGCCACCGCGGCGGGTTCGGTTCCACTGCACTGACAGTTTAATACCAAAGCATTTATTGCCTCACAAGTGGCGTGGACAGGATGTCACCACGGGCTGTGCACAGAGCGTATCATCATGTACTGTCGATCATGCGGTATGAGTGTAATTATGATTTGTAATGATGAATAATGATTCAGTGGAAAGTTTAAGTCACCGAATTACTAAATGAAATGAATGAATTATGAGGCAGTTAATTACATTAATTACTTAGAGTGATTCCTCCATAATTGAACGAACAATAAAATAACGGTATTAATTTATTATGAACAATAAAAGCTAATTAGTTTATTTAGCTGACTGAACAAAAATAATTATAGCCTAATATTTACTAGTTGAATAACTATAAATTAATTGCTAGTTCTTAGCTAACTAGTTTAATTGAATAATTGATTACCTCAATAAAAATCACCACCAATGATTAATTTAATTTCTAAGCAACCGAGAAGGCACCAGAACTCGAAATGCTTTCGCATTTCTGCACGTAAGTATACTTAAGTGCACCTTTAATTTTTCTCACGGTTGATCCGTCCTCGTTCATAATAACCGAGCGTTTATTTTAACTGCGGCCGTTGTAAGTGGGCTCGGCTGTAATCAAACGCTTCGAATCTTCGATCAACCAGCGCCGGAGTACCTCGGGTGGGCAGCCCTTCTCGCACACGCTTGGTCAACTCGTTCTCTAGGAGGGCGGAGATTTAGCCATCATCATCATCATCAGCCTGGCTACACCCACTGCAGACCAAGGCTGCGTTCCAATACTCCCAAGTAGACGGCTACTTAGACGTCTAGCCGGACAGCCGCCATCTTGGGACGCGTTCCATTTCTCGGCGAAGCAGTCTCATGAGACTGCTTCGCCGAAGTCCACATCGATGCAGGCTAACTTGCTGTCTAAAGATGGCGGAGCTGATATACGCGGATGAGCGAGTCGTGCTCTTGCGGGCGTCGGACTGTACACGGAGTATAGGAAAGGAAAAATGTGAGTCATTCCATAATGTTATTTGGTACGCAAACTAGTGGCTAATTAATCTTCGTGGACGTGCGATTCCTAGCAGTGAATCACGCAGGAGAAAATCGTGCAGTTGAGAGCTTTCAGCGGACGCTGTAGGTCTGTTTACGTGATCCGGACGATGCCGGATCTTAATTAGCACTTGATTTTAGAGAATACTCGTCGCTGTCGTTGGTTTCCTCGACGGGCGTTAAGACGGCTGGCGTGACGGTTAACAAATGTGTTCTTCTGTTGCTGTATTAGTTGCATCAACTCTTTCGCGTGCATTCTTTTTTATCTCTACACTCTCAGAACAAATACACCGGCATGTTGCGAATTGATTTTAGTCGTTGCAGGATTAAAGATCGCTGCTGTATTTAGGTTTCTCGCTGTCTCCGAGTGCCACGTAGGGCAGACAGCGGGTTTAATGTCACGTATGTGTTTTCCTGTTGCAGTGTATATTAGCCGTATCGTATTTCGCGCATATTAATTACAGTCTTTCGTATTCTTATGTTTACAGGACCGTCTGGACGAGCACGCTCGAGGAGCATGTACAGTTGAGCATCAATAATAAAAGAATAATCGCATATCTCTTTAGCGTCGTCTTCGGAGAGCGGTCCCGTCTGCTACAAGTAGACTGACCGATAGGCACATCCACCACTCCGGTTTACGCGCAAATTCATTCCAGAAGAAATGTGTAAACTTGTTGAAAACACGTTTTTAATTATCTTCATTGCTCAGTTTGTGAAAAATAGTAGTACAACTGTTCATAAGCTTTAGTTACATTATTATGCCGCGAGGCGGCGTGAGCACTAGACAAGTTCCAATACATGGACATGTAGACTGCTTCCTAGACGTCACACTAGACGTCTTGTTAGACGTCTAGAGTATTGGAACGCAGCCCAAATTCCTCTCCCATGTCTCTGCAATTAACCCTGTGCTTTTCCCGTTGTGGCCACCCTATCCCTGCAAACATCCTAATCTCATCCGCCCACCTAACCTTCTGCCGCCCCCTGTTACGCTTGCCTTCTCTTGGAATCCACTCCGTTGCAGTTCACCTCCTGAGTGACTCAGCAAGGCAATGTCATCAGCAAATCTCAGATTATTTAGGTATTCTCCATTTATTCTTATTCCCAACTGTTCCCAATTCAGGCCTCGGGATACCTCCTGTAAACAGGCGGTGAATAGCATTTTCGAGATCGTGTCTCCCTGCCTGACGCCCTTCCTTGTTGGAATTTTATTGCTGACTTTATGGAGGACTATGGTAGCTGTGCAGTTGCTATATATGTCTTCCAGTATCGTAGCGATAGCTACCTTAAGGCAGCATTTCGAGCCCTCAGCGTGGCGGCGCCGCCACGCTGTCACGTGGTTGGTCACGTGGTGCGGAGCAGCTGCCGGCGGCACTTTGCAAGTCAACTGAGCAAGGTCCACTCGGCCAGCTGTAGCTATCGCGTCACTCCAGGTTTAACCAGAGCTGAACCACCGCCGATTTTTTTCACATAAGGCTCTTCTACACCCTGATTCCGCAATGCCTGTATGACTGCTAAGGTTTCCACTGAGTCAAATGCTTTCTCGTAATCAATAAATGAGATTTATATTACGACAGAAATGAAAGAAAGGCGTAGTGGTTGCCTTACTCGGTGCCCATCTCAACTGCGCACTGAGAGAAAGGGAGAAAGACTCAGCAAAGAGAGATTCTTGTTTGAAGTGCGGAAATAACAGCGCCTTTTTTTTTTTCCTTTCCAGGATTCCATGCTGGGTTTCTTCTGGACATGAATCTTACCAAGAGTGCATAATATACTGCGGTTATTCTGCAAATTGTTGTCTTGTAACTGCTTCCGCACCGCTGAGTGTAGTTTCGCGCTGAGCCTTTTAGAACTCAGCTTAAGTTATTTCACAAGTGGTCACTCTCAAACTTTGTCAATCTTGTCATGTCGCATTTTTCGTAGTGTTGCGATACGACCACACAGCTGAGTCAAACCACTAACGGCGTTTGTATGGTCGTCGCCGATTTGCACGTGCGCTTACCAAACAAAATCTTGGACTTTTTTGCTAAACACACGAACTACCCTGTGTACATTTTTTTTTCTAAGCTGTTCGTGTGCCATTTTTTTTTTGTAACGCAACACAACAATTTACGCAGAAAGCTTGCATTTTGCTTTTAACATATTCGGCTGTCTCTGTTTGGAAATCGCGTGCACTGCATGCCTATGTTTAGAGCTTAAACAAATCCTGCGTCCTCTATGCTCACTTGTTTTTATTTGTGTATTGTGTGGATGATTTTTAATGTACAGAATTTAAGATATTCTCATTCAGAACATGTCTGCTTGTTTCTCATGTTGATTTTTGGCGCTTCGTTTTGCGTGTAGGTCTTGATTCCATTTTTTATCTGCAGTACTTGGGTAACTGTAACAATTTTTAGCGAATTTTTTACAAAGTTTCAGTTTATTACTAAGTACTTCAATGTTGCGATCTGCTTAGGTACAAGGATTCGATTCTTGAGATCAAAAGACCTCGTTCAAAATGTGAAGTGCCTCTTGATTTTGAATCTAGTGAAATAAGAAAAGTTTCACGTGCATCGGAACAGTGTACCCTAGAATACGGCTTCCCTGCAAACGCTCTACAGTAAAGAAAGATAGCCCTTCCCAAAGACAACCTTTGAAGCTTACATCGTTATAAACTGAGCTAATGTGCAGCCCGCCGTATATATACTGTGCTTGCCTCGTCTGTTATAAAAAATGTTGCCCAGTTGAAGGCAACATTGGAGCTTTCATGATTTTACCAGGAGATCAACTCAATCACGTTGACGGCTCTGCACATTTTCTGGGGCACTTCTTCAGAACCTTTCTCGAATACACTATTAATACTGTGCCCAGTCCTCGACGTGGTGATTCCTGAGTATGTCTCGTGTGTTAGCTCTAGTCTAAATCTGAATAACTTTTGAATTCAACCCCCCAGCACATAATGCTTAAATAATTGCACTAAAATGTAGCTGAATACGTAAGAATAAAACAGGTGTTGTTTCTAACGTTCTTATTTCATCACCTGTATCTCCAGAAGCGGCATGCAGTCCTTACTACTATCAACCGAGTTCTATTGCAAGCCCAGTTGCGGAAGAGGACAACAGTGGAAGGGCAGTCAACGCAGCCAGCCAAGGCCCCCGGTGCTTCGCCTTTTTGCAGAAACAGCACATTGCTCAACATCAGATCCCTTCGAGAAAAGGAGTCCTGTTCTGCTGCCGCCTTTGCGAGCACAATTCACGAACATTTGACCAAATGCTGCTCACGGGAGGAAAAAAATTCAAGCGCTCCGAGTGCACAGCGGCATTTGCGATGAACTCTGGCTTTGGGGAGCACGTGCTTCTCCAAAATGGGGAAAGAACTTTTATATGCGGTAGGTGTCATTTTACAGCTGCTGAACCCGAGGCACTAATTCGACACGCACTGACCCACATTGGCAGCAAACCGTTCAAATGTGACATGTGCCCTCTTGTCGCTGACAGGAAGGGAATGCTAGCGACTCACATGTTGAGGCATAAAAGCGCAGGGGGCTTTCGCTGTACCATTTGCGCATTCGAGTGTTCCAATATTGAAGGCCTCAGGGAGCACACGCCCATTCACTGGCCGTGAGGCCTTCAGACAGACAGACCCCCCTTATGCATGTTGATGTTATGGTGACGCTGCAGCTGACAAAGGCGATGTGCCTCGCCATCCCAATAAGCATGCACTGTTAGCAGACACGCGGGATGTTTACTCGTCGCATCTGGTTGACAACCACTACTTTTTTGTTTCTTCGTAATTAGAGTTGCGGGTCACCAAAGCTCATCGCGTACTGCCGCATGCTCTTGTAGATGTTCGTCTTCTTAGACTTTGACACAATGTCAGTGCTTGGTTATTTGCGGTAACGGCCCAGAAGTGTATTGTGCATGAGTTTTGTAAAAATAAATTCGATCCCGACTTGCTTGGACGCTCGGTGTACGCTTTTTCTTGCCTCATAGTGTCGAATGTCGGAAATGATGCAACACCATTACAGACACGAGGACGGCCGATAAGGGATGGCGCCTTACGACTGCACCCACTTTAATTTTCAGGTAATAGGGAATCCCTTTTCCGACACTGTACAAATCGTGAGAAAATTGCAATAGTTTCTACAGAAGGCGCGTGCTTTGTGTCACCAGCCTATGCTTCTTGCAACGAGAGCTGCGTTGCTCAGTTATAGCTCGAGACATTTTTAGATGGAAAATTTGAAAGTTGGTGTTTGGTGAAAGGAAATGGCGCAGTATCTGTCTCACATATCGGCGGACACCGACCGCGCCGTAAGGAAGGGATAAAGGAGCGAGTGAAAGACGAAAGGAAGAAACAGGTGCCGTTGTGGAGGGCTCCGGAATAATTTCGACCACCTGGGGATCTTTAACGTGCACTGACATCGCACAGCAGACAGGCGCCTTAGCGTTTCGCCTCCATCGAAACGCGGCCGCCGCGGTCGGGTTCGAACCCTGGTACTCCAGATCAGTAGCCGAGCGCCCTAACCACTGAGCTACCGTGGCAGGTAAGAACTATTTCACTTCGCGTCTCACGCATGCCTTGTAAAGTCGCGTCACCACCTCCTGAAGCTTGCGCAGGCCTGTGGCGGGTGTCCAGGTTATCTGCTAAACTATATGATGAGGTTGTGAAAAAACGTGAGGGAAACTTTAGCACCGCCTTTAGGGGTACGCGATGACGTTAATAGGCCCTGCAAGCGGCTTGTCTTTCCCACGCAGACACAGGCTCTGTTTCCATATAATCTGGAAGACCACTCGACGTACATATACCGGTTGTTTTACTGAAGACTTTTGCATTCTTAGTAGTCTTTTTGAGTGAGAAGAGCGCTCGTTTAGGCATAGCATTGTCAGCGGAGAAGCGTATCAGAGTACAACCAAGATTGGCTAACTATAATCTGATAGAACTCAAGAACGAATCAGCATATGCCCATCTAACCAATGGCGTCGACTGAATCTCCTTGACCGAACCCCTTGGACCTGTTATAGTCAGGCACAACTCAAGAATAAAGGGGCTTTTCCCTGTCAAGGGACCGCCTTCCAGCCAATGGCGTCGGCTGATTCTCATGACCCTGCTAGGGTGACAGTGCAAGGAGTGGCAGAAAAAGGGGCTAGACCCCTCTGTAAAATGGTTGGGGATTGTCCCTGTCCTGCATTGTCGCGCCACTCCGTACATTGTCAGGGTAGTAGGATCATGAGAATCGGCCTATGCCAGTGGCTGGAAGGGAGCCTTTTGACGGGAAAAGCCGCTTGGTTCTTGAGTTGTATCCGAGTGTAGGTTGAAATCGCAGGGTGTGGCAGATGAATGGGGAATAACCACGGCTTATACGGATTTATTTATTTATTTAATATACCCTCAGGGTACAGATGTACGTTACAGAGGGGAGGGGCGGATACATATACAAAGTAAAGTTAGCACACGAAGAAAACAATAAAACAAGAAAATAGAACAATAAGGTAAAAAATATAATTTCTAAGGCGGCATTGGTGTCAAAAATATAATAAAAATGTAACAAGGAACAGTACACAATGAAGGTAGACAAATGAAAAATGGTTTAACTCTATGCAAGAAAGAAGCTTTGCAACGCGGGTTTAAAATTTTCTTCTCCAGTTATACTTGTTAGTGATGCGGATAGGTTATTCCAATCATTACAAGTCCTGGGAAGAAACGAGTTAGAATGGGGCCCCGTGTTTGAGTGTGGAATGTAGACCTTTTGACTGTGGTTATACGGCGATATGAAATGTATGATGGGGGTTGAATCCACAAGGAGCGCAATGTTTAGTTATAGTGGTATATTTTATGAAAAAGTGTGAGGTGAGATAGCTTTCTTCGAGTTGATAGTCGCGAGGATTAGTCTTCGAGGATTAGTCGCGGTGTCATGAAAATCGGTTGACGCTATTGGCTGGAGGGCCTCCTTTGAGGGGCGTCTGTCGCTTCGTTCTTGAGCTAGCTGCTTAACTAATTTATGAATAGTTAACTCATTTATTGAGAGTCGTGCAGCCGACCGTAAGTAATATCCTCACCACCTTTTAGAATTCTAAAATCTCGTTTACTTGCTTCACTGTAGCCCAACAAATTTTGGCATTTCTACGAGTTACAAGCACTGGAGAGGTTGCTTTGCCTGCAAGCTTCTCGAATGCGCGTGTATTTTGGCGCGATGTAGGCAAGTCATCTTCAGCCACAGCGCCGAGGGTAACCGCGTTTTTGAAATTCTAAAAACTAATATTGATATTGCTTATGCTTGGCTACATGCCTCTCATTAAATAAGGAGGGTAACGGTAATAATCACAGTTAAGTATTCGGTATCGGATAACCGGGCTACTAGTTAGCACGTCCTAACCGTATTACGATGCACTACACCGCCGACAATGCTTTGCAAAAAAAAAAAAGCGCTCTTCTAACTCAAAAAGCCTATATTTGAAAACTCCAAAACATCTTAGGTGAAACAACCGGTACAAAGTCTGGCTTTAACCAAAGTTCATCTCAAGGAACAGCGCAAAGGACAGGACAAGAATATATTAGACAACAGGACGAGCGGTGACTATCTACTGACGTTTTTATTTCAGTAGGCGGAAATATATAGGCTTTGAAGGCTTGATAACAAATATAGAAAGACAATTGACGTAACAGGCACAACACATCATTCGAAGGCGAGGGGGAAGACACGTAGTTGAGTTTCCCCTTCAGGTGGCGATGAGAGGAAGCACCTTGTTGATGAAATCAGGGTTTCTTGATGACCCGGCGGTTCTAACTCGCAAACATTCACGTTCCTCGAGGAAAGGAGAAGGTTACCTATGTATTTACAACATAAATAATACAAGAAGAAACAAGCAAGGAGAAGACTATTTACAACATGACTAAATCATTGACCAGACGAATGCAGCCCTGGTTCAATCCAGAGCGCTTATTTTTAAACCCTCTGTCTCCGCCGTTAGCGGCGACTGCAACCAATAAGATTACAAGCGACCCAGCTTACCAATCAGTGGCTATGGAAAGGAAAATAAGGTTTCCGGCAACTAATCCCAGATTGGGGAAATAGTACTGATTAAACATTTGGGAAAGGAGAGGTTGCAATCAAACATACGGACAGCACAACCACGACTACCATTTCCCACGGCACCATACTTACTACATTCCTAACATTGTCACCTGTTTTCTCTTTCGCACACGTACATGCGAGACAAACAAACATAGCCGACGAGATATCACTCAAGTTGTTTGCAGAAAAAAGAGAAGAATACAGTCGTCAAGGGAAGAATGCGTTTCATGGTCACTCGGCTAATACTCAGCCATATCTCCTGCATTCCCGAAGCCTGGGCAACCCCTTGACGCCGCACACATGTCAACAGCTGTACCTGGTCAGGCTTCTTCAAGACGAGTTATGCCCGTGACAGCGCGGAGTAAACAAGGACGTCCGCCGCAAGAAGGGGAGGCAGGGACGGGACGGGTCCCTTTGTTGACGACGCGCCGATCACAATACAACCACTTCCGACCCCGCTGGTGCGGCCTTCCTCACGAACTCAAGAACGACTGGCACCCAGGAAAGGTCAGCGAACTTCACACACGTGCTCGGCTCAGCTGCTAACAACACAGGGGGGGTGTTAAGAAGAAAAATTAGAAAACACAAAAACGGAAGCAAAATGGTCAACAAAAAAGGTTTTTCCTGGCCCTTGGCCGCGCCGTACTCCCTCTTCCGAGATACACGCCCCATTGCTGGGGCTTAGGGCTCGCTGCAGCTCCGCTTGTGGTCTTATGCGCATTTACAAGAGAGTGTGTGCGGATTAGTTGGCGTATCACGTTTATTCACAGCGCAAAGGATCGAAGAGAACGAAGAAGGGGACATACACAGCGCTGTGTATGTCTTCTTCGATCTCGTGCTTAGCGTTTTGCATAAATATGTGCATTGCTGTCAACTGACAGCATCTAATGGCGCTTACCAATCGGTGATCGTTCGCAAGTTTTGAAAGTTGGGTTTTGAAGAAAGTAAATGGCACAGTATCTGTCTCGCATATCGGCGGACGCTCTAACCGCGCCCTAAGGGAAGGGATAAAAGAGAGACTAAGAGAAGAAAGGAAGAAAGAGGTGCCGTAGTGGAGGGCTCCGGAATTATTTCGACCACCTGGAGATCTTCAACGCGCACTGACATCGCACAGCACACGGGCGCCTTTGCGTTCCGCCTCTATCGAAACGCGGCCGCCGCGGTCGGGTTCGAACCCGGGAACTCAATCAATCAACCAAACAATCAGGTTTCACAACAAGGATGTGAGGATCGGGGACAAAAAACCTATATAGGCTTGAAGGTGTCCCCGCCCTCTACAGCAGCTACATTGTGCACAAAAACGCACAATCACACAACGCTACAGCACATGGTATGCCGGTGATATTTAAACAGAGAGCCCACATCATCGAAATATGCATGTTCAGGGCATCAGTAAGGACATAACCATCGAATATTCATCTTAAGGGGGACGGCACAACAGCAAGGGTTGACTTATTACAGTAAGGAAAGAACTGCTATATTGTTACTGTTCCCTAATTACAGTTCATCACAATTGTGGGCTCAGTATCCGAGCGCACTAACCACTGAGCCACCGCGGCCGGTAATTTTAATTGGTTTTTTGGGGAAAGGAAATGGCGCAGTATCTGTCTCATATATCTTTGGACACCTGAACCGCGCCGTAAGGGAATGGATAAGGGAGGGACTGAAAGAAGAAAGGAAGAATAGGTGCCGTAGTGGAGGGCTCCGGAATAATTTCGACCACCTGGGGATCTTTAACGTGCACTGACATCGCACAGCACACGGGCGCCTTAGCGTTTTTCCTCCATAAAAACGCAGCCGCCGCGGTCGGGTTCGAACCCGGGAACTCCGGATCAGTAGTCGAGCGCCCTAACCACTGAGCCACCGCGGCGGGGTGGCGGCCGGTAGCAAGTGTTCTTTTCTGCTCTGCTGTCTTTTCTAGCAGCAGCTAGCTGCCCAATGGATGGCGATGCCGCCCTTCCGAAGGTGTTACGGTGTATTCATATCGGCGAGCAGGAGAAGCTCATCAAATTCGCGAAGGAGCAAGTAGTTGTCATACCGTAGTGGTGCAATCAGAAATCAGGATCCAAATCATCCACTTAAACATGGTCTTCGGTTTCGCGGAACAAAAAAACCTGACCCTGATCGCCGATATGAATACGCTCCAACACCTTCGTAATAGCGGTATCGCCATCTATGGCAGCTATACTAGGGGACAGCTTTTTGTGGCTATGCAGTGGAAGCTACGAGAGCGAGGCGTCAGCCCGCCGGGCGTTTCCCGCACTCTTGCGCAGCAGCGCGCCACTGCGCAGTCCCGGCAGCTGCTGAAGATCGAACAGACTGCTTCGTACGAAACGACGTCGTTAAAAAGGGGGTCCCGCCTGCAGAATGCGTGCCGACGCGCGCTGAGCGTTTGTTTCCTAGGGGCCCGCCTATGTGGCTCTGAACGCAGATTTCATAGTGTCTGCGTGCCGAGTCTACGTATGCTCGCACCTGACTCCTGCGGTACCGTTTCGGTCAAATGAACAGTCCGCTTTGTGACAACTGCTGCACCATCGAAACTCTGGAACATATCCTGCTTGAGTACCCTGCGCATGCTGACGAGCGTGCGTACTATGAACATTGCGTGGAGAAGCTCTCCCCAGAGCCTCTAACAATAGACAGCGTTTTAGGTCCCTTAGCCTGCGCCAGGCAACAGAGACATGCAATGACCTTTTTGCTTGCATATTTAGAGGACATTGGACATCTCGACAAGCTATAGCTTCACCTTGCATGTTACCCTCATGCATTCTTCACGCAGTGAACTTTGTCAGCCCGTTTGTCGGACTATGCACTTCATCATTTCGTATGCTACATCATTGCTCGCCGATGCAGCTTAGTACGATGCTCCCTCTCCCCTTTTTATCTCCTTTATTTTACCTTTTCCGCGCCGCTCTCCTTCCGTCTTTATCTCCCAAATTCTCTTCCGCACGCAGAGTAGCATGCCAGCGATTTTTTAAAGCCGACTAAATTCTCTGCTTTTTTTATTTAAGGGTCTTGCTCTCTATTCTTTTGTTGCCAAACCAAAGGAGAATCCGGGCGCGCGAAATAATGAAGAAAATGAAAGAAATAAAAACACGAGTGCAAATAATAAACATTAAAACCAACAACCTGTGAAAAACACGCTGTACGTGGGCTTGATATGCTCCGTGACGCAATTTATATTTTTAGCTTCTTGAATTGATGAGGCGTTAAAAAGTGCCCGCTGCTTCACACGAGCTGCACTCGCTGGAGTGAAATGCCGCATGGAATATAAAGACTTTTCTTACGGTGGCGTACTTTCTTTATACGTTTTGGTCAGAACAATTAAATTTTGTGCTTCCCGCCTGTAAGGCCGCCGCTCTTTTCCAGCTCCGTTCCTTTGGAGGACGCCGGCACACGCGGAATCGGCTGCCCAGTACAAGCGAGAGCCCCCGAGTGCATACGGGGAACGAGAAGGGTCGCTTGACGCACCGACCCCCCCCCCCCCCTCCCCCCCTAACGACGTAGGCTATCCCCGGAGAGGCACCCGCAGCGTCCCGCCGTGCCTCGTGAACAAAAGCGTATTTCCAGGAGGGCAGTGACAGAGACAGACACTTGTCACGGCGGACACGCCGTACCCAACCAAACCGTGGGAGAACACGGACGATCCTTATCTGGTTTCCCGGAGCGGCAGACAAACCCCTTCATGCTTATTAGCTGTGTCCCGCCGTCGGAAGTGCTGCGACTTCGTGGCCCTTTCGCTCCCTCTTCTGTTGCTGACGGGCGACGCGGACCGATGATGCCCATCAGTGTCAAGAACTTTACGAGTAACGTCAGCGAAAAAGGGGGGGGGGGGGGGGCGGTGTGCCTGAGGAAAGTCGGAAGAATAGCTCCGAAGGGAGAGCGTGTGGATACTCTTACTTGAGAGAGAGTGGTGGCGTATTTGTTTTTGATTTGGTTTGCGTTGTTAACGAGACGCTGGGTTCGAGGCTAAGCGCAACCCACGGGGTAGTCCCCATCTCGCATGTTATTTTTGATTGGAGAATTTATGCTTAGGGAGGGCCACTGAAAATTACCCCCTTAGTCCTTTGTTAAGTGCTTAAAAGCGCATGTGAACGGATGGAGGCCAGTCCAGTCCAGTCTGAGCTGGGGCTCCATACTTAGCATGTAACGTGGTGCTACTTAGGCTCTAACCCGTCGGGTCGATGAGTAAAGTAGCGCAAAGTTTGTTCTTTTCTAAATTCATTTCTGCTTCTTCCAGTTTAACTCTCTGTATATGTATGCTGTAAATATATGCTCTGCTGTCATCATCTACAAGCACGCCTCCTGTCCGTCTTCCACGCCGAACGACACTAGAGGAAGGGTTCGTAAACCTCCCTCGAAGAAACGAACGACCTGAAAATCTACTCCGCCTGTCTGCCAGATCTCCTGGTGGGAGCTTTCGTTTCCCTTATGTTCAGTTGTGCGCCTGTTATACAGCATCGAGATGAAGACGGCTGTCTTGCGCTATTATGATTAAATTCATTCGACCACGAACTTCAAGTGGGTTCCATCAAAACACACTATTTTCGACTTTCGACTAGAAGCGCGCTTTTTGAGTGACAGGTTTCGTTTGAACTCCAAATTCTTTTAGTGAGCGGAAAATGTAGCCGAGTGTGCGGACAGTTTGCAAAATATCTGCTTGCTTTGAAAGTCCGTCAGAACGGAAGATTGAGGTATGCGCATCAATATTTCCAGTGAAGCACTAATCTAACGTTTCGTTCCGTTTCGTTTTATTACCATCCCTTTCGGGGTATTACATAATGGGTGGGTTACATATCATGGGTGAGATTACAATTATTGAATGTGAGGAGGAACAATCGTCGCAAACATCGATGGACAGGTTATGACAGCAAAGACGTGGGGAAGGCCTTTCCAGAGTATAGCTGCTCGGGGAAAAAAATGTGCCAGCAAACGCAGCGGCTCTAGTGAGCGGTCGAGCAACATAAAATGAATGCATAGTGCGGTGTGATATGCATGAAGGTGGTGCTAGGTATGGGGGATGATTAAGCGAACTGGGAAATATCTCAAGGAACAGGCAAAGGCTAGCTATAAGACGAGTGCTTAGGTCCAAAAGTTTTAATAAACGTGTACTAGAAGCCCAGAGGAGTCAAACTGAAAAACTGGAATTAGTTTTCTCTTCGCATTTGACCGATCATGCTTCACGTGTTCTCCTAGGACGCAGGTTTTTAATTTAATCTTAGCACAAGTTGCACTTTTCCGAAGGCATGGCGTATATGGAACGACTTCACTGCCTTTTGAAGCGTTTACAAGTAGCAGTATTAACTGCTTAGCTTACAAGCCACAGCTGTGCTCGTGACGTTGTGCTATAGTATTGCCAATAACAAGTCACACCAGTTGAGCCCGATGCTGTTTTGTTTTCACATGCCAAAGAAAGGGCAGGCATTTCCATCTGTTTCTGTTTTCAGTATTAAAGAGCAGGCGAAGCACAAGGAAAATTTGTTTTGGCTCTTTAAGAGCATCAAGCTTGCAACGTTTTGTAAGCATGACAGATCGTTTGCGTAATGCAACGCCGGTGGCTGCGGTGTTCCTTAGAAGCGAGCTGTCTCTTCCACTTGTTCCGAAATTGGAAAATAATGAAGACAGGTAATAAGTCTCCAAGAGTCGAGTTTTCATCGTATAGTTGAATCTGAAATGGACTCCGACGATGAACAGAGTGACGCGACGACACGCTAGGTAGCGCTTGTGTAGCAACCTTGTTTTCGCTAGCACTACTTCTCTTGAAAAAGCCAGCGGGTCTCTGAAGCCTCGACCTTTGACCTTTGAGATGAACTGATTTGGATACAGTGTGGCTATAGGGAAGGTCCCGTGGTACAAAACTATCTTGGAGGAGAATGTAAGGCAATGTCTAGAGAAATCGAAGCACAAGTTAAGGCAATGTTTAGGCAATAGTCAAGCTAAGTCGGAACCAAGTACTTTTGCACGTCAAACTCGTTTTAACAGCGCTAAACCTCGGTTATTTTTCAATAATATAGCGCATTTGCAATAAAAACAATAAAAGCGCAAAATAGGGTCCGGGTTTGCACCTCTTCGATGAGTTGCAAGAAAGCGTGAACATCAGGCTGTCGTCGTCCAGATGCAGTAATAGGGCGTCCAGCACCCTCGTTGCTTCACTGCCGTAAACTAAGCAGGACGGTGACATATTCGTCGTTTATTGTTCGACCTTACTCTGCATGAAAGGGACGCAGGTGAGCACTTCGTCCCAAGTATTGTGCTAAACGTCGACGTAGACTGAGAACCTGTCAGAGAGTGTTTTGTTCTGTCGTTCTGTCAAACCTTTCGTTTAAGGGTGGTATGATGTTTTCCTGCGGTGGTTTGTATGACTGTGAAGCAAAATCTGCTGTAGTAGCTCAGTCATGAAAGCTATACCCCTGTCATTGAATAGAATCTCCGGTGCACCATGACGTAGAACGATTTGACGGACGAAGAATTTTGCTATTTCTAAGGCTGTCCCGCACGGCAGAGCTGATGTTCCTGCGTATTGTACAGTCCGTAGCAACGATGACCCACTGGTTCCCCGAGTTCGGAAGAGGGAACGGTCCCAACATTGCCCATTTCGATCCACTGGAAGGGCCTCGATGGTGGTTCGGTTGACTTCAAGCGCCCAGCTGGTTTTGTTGATGGCACCTTGAGACGCTGACATTTTCGACAAGCTGTGACGTAGTGCGCAGAATCCGCATGAATACGGAACCTGTAACACCTTTCCCAGACCCTGTTGGATCCAAAAGTTTGTTAATCGTGGTAAGCTTTAAGGATTTCCTCGCACAGGCTCGCCGTAGGTCCACCACGGTTTCCCTCATATCACCGAAAGTTGCATTGGCCTTTAATTAAAATCCGCAAAGTCAAATCAAATTAACGGTGGCCAGCTGGGCAGGTAAGACGGAGCGTTGATATAGGCTTTAAAAATGACACGTTTTTATTACGGAATGCGCATCAGTGAAATGGCGGTTATATTGAAGGAAGCGTTATTGCCAGCAAAAGTCCCCATAAAAATTGATGTGTTGCAAGGCTCAATTCAACAGGAGGTTTCGTACAGACGCAAATAAAACGCAACATTTCTTTCCAAAACAAAAAAAAAGCCTCCCTGGGAACTTTGAGAGGCGCGCTATATGCTTCTCAACCATACGTAGCAAAATTATTTTTCCAAAAGGAATTATATTGCAGTAATGAACATTTTTCCAAAATTCATTCTAATGCAATTGAAATATGTACATTACAAAATACTGCTTGCAGATTATAATGGTATTACATGAATGTTGCTTCCAAAAGTAGTGCAATAACATTTATTTACTTTTTGGTTTTCATGCAGAAAAATAAGTACATTGGTCACAGCTCTCGTAACCGTTTCAAACTTCTTAATTTATTTCACCGCAGGAGAAACTGGGCTTCTAAGTGGCTGGCCAAAATATTTTCCTGCTTTGAAGAAATGCTGCTTTTGGCCATGTGTAATAACCGCCCACTTGTTGCACATGAGGGCAACCCAGTTTTGTAACAGTGTTATAGTCTTGAGCACCACTAAAATACCACACATCACTGCCGTAGCTCATCACCAGGCTTTTAAGTACTCTTTCGATGTGTCACGTAGTCACGTCCCATTGACATTGAAAAATTCTTCGACCGTGTCACTTGTGGGCGCGGCAGCGACTTCTTGTTCACAGCAGAACCTCAACAGCGCAAACCAGATATTAATTAGTCAGTAACCACTACATCTAAGCATAGTTGGTCCTCTGAGCTGTGACCCGCGCCGTTCAATTTACTTCGTCTTAGTAACCCTACCCCAAACGGAGTAAACGAAACACTAAATTCTCTCTCAAAACACGATATCCGCATTCTTAGGTTTGCCCGCCGAACTGTCCTAGCCAATATTCCCCTGCCTCTTTTTTTTTTTTCATCACAACCTGGGCCATTAGCAAAATAATAGACTGCGATCGAAACGGAGAAAACACAAGTACGGCCAAACTGTCGTGACGTTCACTGCGCTCAATACAGAAACGAGTGGCGAACACAGATCCTTGATATCCTTGATACTCGGAGCTGCCTGTTCCGTTCGAAGTCTCCGAAGTCGCCATGGGGTACGTCCTTCTAGCCGAGGAGGCTGGTGTGAGCTTTGTGCCCATTTCAAGCCCCAAACTGGGTTCATGACCCATATGTGCACTCAGTACTGTGTTGGGACGCAAAAGACAAAAAAGTGATAAAAAGAAAAAGTCTGGTATGAGTATTTCATAAGAAATTCTTGAGCTTTGGAAAGAATTTGATGGCTAAAGTGAAATAAATGGGAAAACTTTCCACAGGTGCGGACAGGTTGAATGCCTTCCCTAGCACGTGCATGAAAAATAATATTACAGTAGCTGCTATTCATGACGGAAATGCAAGGAAGCCGCAAAACGCAGCGTCAAATAATTCACAACTAGTACCTTATCTCATCCACATGAACCTATCAACGCCAGCGTATTCACTGCAGAACAGCGCACAGTATGAAGCCCGAAAAAAAAAAAAAGAACACAGCTGCGAGGAAGATGATGCTCCTCGAACTGCCTTTAGCATGTGCCGCACTAAAGTATGTCAGGGGACTAATTCTGTTCGCAACCTTCGCCTAAATGCCAGCAAAATTAGAGCAACGTTCATTTTTAGACTTACTTTATGGTTGCTCCGACTTCCACAATATTTAAGACTCGTACAACCAAAACAAGAAAAGACAAAAGGGATACTGTCCGTGAACCTACAAACTGCTTCAGGTGACGACTGTGCGAAAGTTTTCTTTTTTCTTGTTCTGCGCACGTGCGCAGCAAGAGGACGGGCTTGCACGAAGACTAGAAAGTACTTTGCGGCTCTGCTCGAAAAGGCAATGATGACAGCACAAAAGAAAAGTATATTGGGGCTTCGCTGAAGCTTTGGTTTACGTAGTCTGATGCTCCTGATGCGTTGTCTAGCAACTATAATAAGTTTATAGCCATATTCAGAACGCTAATATTGTTATTGACGCCCACTTCTCGTTTTAATTAATTGGATGGGCTCGAGTTTTGTCTTACGTCAGCTGAGCTGAAGAGAAAATTTTGCAAGTATGCACACCAGCAGTGAAAAGAATATGGAACAGAATGTTGGTTTGGTTTTGTGGTGGTTTAACGTCCCAAATCGACTCAGGCTATGAGGGACGCAGTAGTGAAGGGATCCAGAAATTTCGACCAACTGGGGTTCTTCAACGTGCACTGCCATCGCACAGTACACGGGCCTCTAGAACTTCGCCTCCATCGAAATTCGACCACAGTGGCCCGGATCGAACCCGCGTCTATCGTGTCAACAGCGAAACACCATAACCACTGAGCCACCGCAGCAGCCATTTATGTTTCATCACGCACGGATCATCCACGTAAAGCAGGAAATCGACTGTCATATAAATCTCTCCTATATTTTTTATATAAACTACGTCTAATCTAATGCTGACGTCTAATCTAATGCCGATCAAATGGTGACGGCTGGTCACCAGTAGTTTAAGAGAAACATAAGTATGGAATTTTCTTTTCCGTGAGGAATTGCTTGTCCTTTTAAGTGCCGTATGAGCACATTATTTTTGTCCCTAATTTGTTTATTTCCTGCTTTTATTTAATGTTACCGAGCATGCACACAACTTCTGCAACCTGTCCTCTTTTCAGCAATGCCACACGTCTGTCATACTAAAATTTGTGGCAGTTTTCATAATTTAGTGTGACCTTAATATGCCTTGAGTGCAATTTATTTATAGAGAATAAATAAATCACGTAGCACAAAATGACGTTCTTTGTTGAGTGACAATAAGGAGACAGGGGTGTGACGTGCTCCGTCTAATGTATGCACTAAGCAAAGATTTCTTGAAAACGTGCAGAATTAAGTGTCTACCACGCTCACATTTAATAACTAAATGAATTCTTCCAACGCGTATTCACATGCGAAAACAATGCCACATTTTTTTTTGCACGAATATACTGCAACTCTTGACATTTGCAGTTTAAACGTCTTCTTTTTATTGTATAATTTCCGCAATGTCTTCTAAATGTTGAACAAAAAAGCTTTTGTACAGTTCATCCGGTTATTTTCGTCTCTTTTGCTCTTAAACTTCCGTAGTTTTTGACGAACTAAGCAGAAGGGGAGCAGTTACATGACGGGACGAGAACAAAAATGGGTACATAGCCTCAACTATGAAACACAAAAGGCAGAGCGTATGCGCACAACGCGTGAATTTCTTTAAAAGAGAGAGAGGAAATAAGGGAAGGCTAACCAGAAGAAGGCGTTATGATTCCCTGCACTGGGAGAAGAGGAGGTGGGTATTAAAAAGGATGGAGAAAAGGAGAAGAGAGCGCGTAGTTTAAAATGAATAGCGCCCACTACCAAAGTAAGAAATCTGCAAGCGGCAAAGTTCTAGTGCTCAAAATTATGTCTCCATCGCATATTTTATGTCGCATGTCTTCAGAGCACCTCCACGGGAAATGTGTGCCAATCGCACCTCTCGGAAAGAACTCCCAACGGTTTATCTCGGACGCATGCCTCAGTGTCATTTCTAACTCTCAGTACGACCTCACAATGCAATCATTCAAAATTGTCTCTTAAAACCGTTTCCTAGGATTCAGCTGTCGTTCTTATTCTCATTGTACTGGGGATGGCCATCTGCAATTTTTTCTCGTCGTGTTACATACTGTTACAGACGGCGGCAACCAACACTTCTGATTCTTCAGGTTGGTTCCGAGCCACGCTTCTCCCCCCCCCCCCCCCCCCCCCCCCCGCCACCCCCGAGTAGCACGAAGAGCGTCGCCCGGTTGGATTCTTGGAACCGGGGAGCAGCGGAGGCCCGAGGGTCACCGCCGCAGCGGGCGAGCGGCGGTTATCTTCCCCAATGGTCGTGGCTATGTTTGGGGAACAATGGGGCCTCGTTCCCGGTGGAAGACGGACAGCGTGGGAGTACAGCAGCGGGCTAGTGGTCATCGTCCGCAATCTTCGCAAGCATTGCAAAGGACGAACGACCCCTTTCTTCTTCTCGACCCGACATTGCGATTTAGCATGACGCGTCGGCTGTCATCAATGAAGAACAGGTGTGAGCAGCGCGTGAGAACCTTCTGCTGGCCCGGTACCATCGCCTTCCGCAGTCGACGTGGACCCGACGGCATCCCCCTCTCTCCCAGGCTCGACATGTGACGAGGGCGTGTCCCTGTGTGTGGTGGTGTGAGTTTGTGCGCATAAAAGTTTCAGGCCACTTCCACCCCGGAGAGGGCGTCCTCAACCTAGGTAATTTAGGGACGAAGAACTGTATAAAACTGGACAGCGAGTGCAGGGAAAATCATCCTCCATTCTGGTCATTACTCCCGTAAAAATGTAAATAAACCCACTGTACAGTTTCCTTCTTGACGAAGTCCGACAACGTCATTCGGGGACGGGACTTGCGGTGCTGAACGAGTCAGCCTACTCAAGGACACCTCTGTTTCTAACAATACTTAAAGCGTTCTAGCCATCCCATCGGGATACGTGTGCATGCGTCGATGTAGGAGCGCCAGTAACTGTTGGCAGAGTTTGCTGAGCTTGAAAAATAACTGTGCTTTATAGAGTACGCTATATTCCGCTACACAATTCGTTACGCCATAGTTGTTAAGAGCAAAGCGTGCCTTAGGCTATATATTTCTACGAGATCTTGCCAGAAGAAGAATGCACATGAATTCTCCAGGTGGTAGAACCTATTGTAACAATTTCATATGTTACGAGAAATACTCCTATTGAATACGGCTATCGGGCACCGCCTAAAAATCATTTCACGCTTATTGTAAATGTCCGTGAAGACCGAAAATTGGCATGAACAAACTCTCGGTCGAGTTTATGTAGACGTCGTGTAATATGTTGGTTATTTGAGTAACGGCCTGACCTCAAATCGTTCTGAGCATGCAGGTAGTTCAGTGGATGTCTTATCGGCCCGTTGCCGTCACAAAATTGCAGGCCATGGCAGCTACGTAATGAATTACGTATAGGACGCAGATCCTTGCACATACCATAAAATCTGTAGCTGTTAGAAGAAATTCGGAACTAATAAAATACTCGCTGACAATAACCCGGCGTGGAGCCTATCTACCATGGCTCTTGCTGAGGTTCCTGACTCTTTCCGCAAGCAGGGCTTTTGTAGTTTGCAGGCATGAATACAAAACAGCGGGAACAGTGGTGTTGCTTAGACAGCCCTGCTTTTGATTCTGCTATGTTTAAGACGTACAGTCTCGGTCAGAAGTCTCAAGGCCACAGCGTTCAGCTGCAGCAAAATTAATGCTCCTTGAGTGATCCGTGTAGCGGATCATTCAAAACACAAGTCAAGCAGGAAGCTTCTCTGCCGCAAGAAGAAACCTTCTGCTAGAATTTGAAGGTCACTCGGTCTTTAATAGTGACATAATGGTTCTGTTATGCGGCTGAAGTGACAAGCGTTTGGCATTAAGATTTTGTATCGAAACTATACATGATAGCGCTTGATACATATACTACGGTGATAATTTTAATCTTTACAGTTGTTTATTTTAGAAAGTCTGAAAAAGACTCAGTGCCGTCTTTTGAGCTAGATTCTACAGCAAGGCGGACATTATGTACCTCATGTGGATCATTTATTAATCGATTAAATAACTTAATAAACTTTTTATTTTTGATTTGGGGGCGAGATTATTTTGCGCAATGATTGGCCGTCAGCATCGAATGTAAGCCCTGTTTTTTGTTAGATTCTCTTAATCGCCAGACTGGTTCGAAACATGGAACTTCAAAAATGCGCTTTTCAAAGCTTGTGGAGTTCGCTTTCCCGCAATTACCTAATCATAAAATGGCGTCGCTGCTCGTGATATCATCGCAATAATCAAGTAAACTTCTTCCACGTCATCAAATACGCCAACCGTGCCTGTGTTTGATGCATTAGAAGCGCGAGAGACTTTTTACAAACATGTGATGTTCGAAAACCAACTCAACGGGCTAATAATAATAATAATTGGTTTTTTAGGGAAAGAAAATGGCGCAGTATCTGTCTCATATATCGTTGGACACCTGAACCGCGCCGTAAGGGAAGGGATAAAGGAGGGAGTGAAAGAAGAGAAGAACAAATAGGTCCGTAGTGGAGGGCTCCGGAATAATTTCGACCACCTGGGGATCTTTAACGTGCACTGACATCGCACAGCACACGGACGCCTTAGCGTTTTTCCTCCATAAAAACGCAGCCGCCGCGGTCGGGTTCGAACCCGGGAACTCCGGATCAGTAGTCGAGCGCCCTAACCACTGAGCCACGGCGACGGGCTCGCAAATGCTTCTTTCTGACGTTCGACATTTCGAAACACATTGCCGGGTAAGAACATTTAAAAGCGGCGTTACATTCAGTGTTGAAGGCCATGAATTTTGCAACATAACCTTGTTCCTTAAGATCAGGAATTAAAAGTGTGTTAGTTAAATCAGGTTAATTAATCGTCTATTTATTGATCTATATGAAGTACACAATGTCCACCATGCTGTAAAAAACACATCAACAGACCTCGCCGGCGTATTTATCCCCGTTTTTAAAACAAAAAAGACTAAATGTTTAAAAAATCATGTGTAGGACATATACAAGGTGTGTTGACATATATGACAACATACTGGTGCACGTTTGCATCCCTAGTCTGCACTTATTCTGCACACCAAAGGTGCTGAGCTCAGCTAGCTGGAACTTACCTATTGTGAGACATACAACAGATCAGCGCCATCAAATAGCCTCACTTTTCGCGTTAGTTATATCTGCTTCCTCTTAATCACACGCTGCTTACAATTAAAGCTTCTCCTATGCTTCAATGCACTCGCGATGCGGGCGGCAGATTTATTATTATTTTTCTTTTTGAAGTTATTATTATTGTCTCAGGGCATAAAAACTATGAAGTGAGAGATGAGTAAGATGCTTAAATAAATGAAAAAAGGTTGGCTGATTTGATGAAATCAAGAAGTGAACGATGATATGGACACTGTGTCCAGGCAATATAGGAATCCGGATTGGACACAGGGTCCATATTCCTCTTCTATTTGCGACCGCGCGAACGTGCACCGACCGATTTTTTTTTAAGTCTGCGCACGTGGAAACTTTATTGCCTCTGCTTTAATGAGAGTGCGGCGTCAGCATTAGTCTCTGTTCTCTCTATCGATAACAAGTAGAACGCATAGGTCGCCCATGACCCCATGTTGTCCGGGCACGGTTCACAGCGCAAGGCGCACAGCTGCAGCAGCCCTCGCCCTGTGCATTGCGACTGGGGGCCATCTGAAATTATGTTATCTTTCTGTTTTGTTTAATGATCTCTAACCCGTAGCTCTCGGTCCAGCTGCGGCGCATTTATAAATGTCCGCGCACCAGTTGCGTGAGAGCTTCCATTTCTAGCCCCCCGCGGAGACAGCCATGCAAGCCCGGTGAGTGCATCGAGTTCGACTGAAACGCTGACAACCGTTGCCGTATCAAGATAATTGTCACGTCCTGGCTTTAAAAAAAAGGCAGGACACGTAATGCGTAGATTGTATGATCGATGTCCTTTTAAGGTACAGCAGAACGGATTGCCACGGAACAATAACATAGCAGGAGGACGTGGGGATTCAGAAGTGGCGATTAGATTAGGGCATTCACTAATGTGGGGTTGTAAAGGCTTGCGCAGACCGGCGCTACGTAGAAGTCAGTGTGTGTGGCTTTCGTGTTGCAAAATAACGCGGATTCGTTGGCGATAATGATTATAAACAACTCAAATCCAAAAAAAGGCCACTTCACAACACAAACTGTATTCGCTTCAAAGTGTACCTTGCCGCAATTAGACGGTCTCTTATCTAAAGCACAAAGAGGGCATTAATTTATGTCAGCACGGTACTCTGACCGGTATTCAGCAACAGACAGGAATTTAACACGCTTTCCGTACGATAGCAAAAACCGCACGGTGCTCTAGAAGCTAGAACTGGCCAAGGTTGTGCCAACGCGAAGCCTGTGTCGTAACCAGAGGCTTGCAGTGTGATGACCCCCATAATGCGCAGGTCCACACGGGACGGAGAGGCAAAGAGACACCGTATGGCTCAGTTTAAACAAACAGGTATATTCAATAATTACACATGATTAAGATTACATCAGAGGCTGGGGCGTCCGAGCTTACGTGCCGATGACTTCATGGGGGCGATGGAGTGGCTCCGGAGTTGGGCTCGAGCGGTTGCTGGCAGAAGCTGCACGCCGTCGGGCTTCGGCGCTGAAGGCCCTCTTCGCTAACGATGTCGTCCTGAGCGTGGATGCAGTAGAATTTCAATAGTCGTCCGTTTCTTCGAGGATGGATCACAAACCCTTCCTCTAGTGTCGTTCGGCTTGGAAGATGAACAGGAGGCGAGCTTGTAGATGATGACAGCAGAGCATAATTTTACAACAGAACAAACTTTGCACTACTTTACTCATCGACCGGGCAGGTTAGTGCCTAAGTAGCATCACATTACATGCTAAGCATGGAGCCCCAGCTCAGACTGAACTGCATCCGTTTACATGCGCTTTTAAGCACTTGATTAACAAAGGACTAAGGGCGGTCATTTCCAGTGGCCCGCCCAAAGCATCAATTCTCCAATCCAAAATAACATGCGAGATGGGGACCACCCCTTGGGCTGGGCTTAGCCTCGACCCCAGAGTCTGTTAACAATACAAACTAAATAAACAACAAAAACGCCACCACTCTCTCTCAAGTGAGAGTATACACAGGCTCTCTCTTCGGAGCTAATTCACTAGCGCCTGTCTTTCCACATTCTTGGCGAGTACTGCCTGTCCGCCATGACAGGTGTCCGTCGCGGCCCTTCTGGGGAGCTGTGGGTGCCTTCCCGGCGATAGCCCACGACAAAGGGGGGGGGGAGGGAAAGAATGTCGTCTTCGCGGTTTCGCATAGCGTCGGCTGTGGTACGGCGCGCTCTGGCCCGCTGACAGCTCCCTTGTCCTGGAATGTAACCGGAAATTGGGGAGGACAAAGCCCGTTTCCCCGGGGCGGCGGCGGGACCGGTTTTTCTGGTCGTCACCCAAAGAGCATGGCTGGGCAATTGATGATGCCGCTGTCACGGGTCTCCGTCTATGCCGCGCCGTCGAACGTGGACCCTCGCAGCACACACGGAATGTCACACTCGCTCACCCTCTAGAAGAATGTTCTCCGAACATTTGAGTCCACGCAGCTCCCCTTGTCTTTCTGAATCGCCTCGCACAGTGCGTCCGACAAAACACTTTTCGCTGCACTCAACACCACTGCACAACACCATATGCCTCCGCTGTCAATACTGGCGTCTCCAGGGGCACCACTGATCTTCTTTTACAGATAAACATGAAACTCAGCACCCAAGCCTCTCCTTTCTAGTCCAAACTGGACGAAATAAATTTACCACAGTTACAAAGGAGCTCCCACTTCTAGCACGATCATGGAACAGACAAAAATATAGATAACGAAAGGAAGTAGGGCAGGTTCTGCATGCGCTCCGCATGCTCTCCTGTGCAGGTGTTACTTAACGACAGAAAGGTTTAACTACCAACTCCGATAACTTAACACATAAGCACATAGCAATGTTATGAGCTGCGGCATTACACAATTCTAACCAGTTCACAACTCCGCTCTGTTTACGCCATTAGTCCGACTTAGCTTTCCGATTTCGCAGCGGATATCGGCCTTCATGAGTCATACTAAGTAAGTCTGTGCCCCTTTGTCTGCTTTGGGACTCGCGAGGTCTCGTGGCAGGAGCCTCTCCTGGCGTTATCTGCGCGGCAACCTCACGCGCTTCTTCTTCTAGCAATGCATGAAGTAAATCCGGTGGCATTCCGGCCGTCACCTCGGGCGCCTGCCGAACAAATGCAGGAGAGGGCGTTTCTTGCGAACTATCTGCGCGCTCCGCTTCACTTCTGTCCCCATCAAAATCCGCGCTTTCCCTTTCCTCATTTCGTGAATACTGAACCGGTGCCGACTTGAGGCGATTTGCGTGTATCCTTATCAAACGCCGGTTCACGTCTCGGACTCTGAAGTTTACCGGAGAAAGCTTCTCGACAACCTCGCACGGTCCTCTCCACTTCGTCTGGAACTTACGAGCTAGCCCAATCTGCCTTTGGCAGTTTTCAATGTACACGCTGTCCCCCACATCAAACGGCGCGTCTCTAGCACTGCGATCGTGCACCTCCTTCCTGCGCTTCGCCGCTTTCTTTAAGGACTCCTTTGCGATGTCCCTCGCCACTTGCAAGCGCGATTCTAGCTCAACCTTATAGTCGTCCAGTGAAGCGTATGGGACACGACGGGGGCCCTCTGGCACTTCACTAGGCTGGTCCGGGTCTCGGCCGTAGAGAAGAAAGAATGGCGATTCGCCCGTGCTCTCGTGTGCTGCGGAATTGTAGGCAAACATTGCATACGGGAGCCACAAGTCCCAGTCCCGCTGGTCGCGCGAAACAAAATGCGACAGGAACCCGGCGACGGTTTGGTTCAGTCGCTCCACCGCGCCGTTGCAAGCCGGATGGTACGGTGTTGTCTGCTTCTTAGCGATCTTAAGCAGCTCGCAAACTCTCCTCATTAGCTGCGACACGAAGTTCGTTCCCCGATCTGTCAAGAGTTGCCTCGGGGGTCCATGTCGGAGCACGATCTGTTCGACAAATGCTCTTGCAACCGTGTCTGCCTTCTGATCTGGGAGTGCTACCGCTTCCGCGTATTTTGAAAGGTGGTCGACAAATACTAAAATGTACTTGTTTCCGGAAGTGGTCGTGGGCAATGGGCCCATTATGTCCATACCTGTCCGCTCGAAGGGAGCCGAAACCTCAGGGAACGGCTGAATTGGAGCTGGTCTTCGTCCCTTGGGTGTTTTTCTTTCGAGACAGGAATGACACTTCGCACAGTAGTCTCTAACATCCTGTCGCATGCCACTCCAAAAGTACAAACGCTCCACACGCCTGCGTGTCTTCGCTACGCCAAAATGACCGGCGCATGGCGCATCGTGAAACGCGCGAAGAACCCTTTCTGTCCACGACCGAGGTATGACGACTCTCTCCCAAGCGGTTTTCTCTGGTCTCCCTTTCCTGGTTGGCCTCGTGCGCCGACACAGGGTGCCGTCTTTGTCAATGAAATAACCTAGCTGTTCGGGATGAGACGGTGCGCCCTCTAAGCTTTCGATTATTCGCTTCAGGTCAGGATCTTTGCACTGCTCTGTGCGTAATTCGGCGGGGTCGACTACGGGGACAAACTCTTCTATAGCTGCCACGGCAGCTGTGCGGCTGAGTGCATCAGCATTCAGATGTGTCTTTCCTGACTTGTGCTCAACTTCAAAGCAGTATTCCTGCAGGTGTAGATTCCATCTAGCGAGTCGCGAGCTAGGGTCCCTGACACTCATCACCCATTTCAGAGGATGGCAGTCTGTGACTAGCTTGAATTTGCGGCCGTAAAGGTAGCATCTGAAGTGCTTTACTGCCCAGACAACGGCGAGGCACTCCCTTTCCGTAGCTCCGTACTTTTGCTCTGTGGGGCTCAACTGTCGGCTAGCAAAAGCAACGGGATGTTCTTTGCCCTCGATAACCTGAGATAGCACGGCACCAACTGCGAACTTTGACGCATCTGTGGCCATAACGAAGGGCAAACTAAAATCCGGGTGGCGTAACAGCGGTGCGCTCATTAGCTTCCTTTTCAGGGCCCCAAAAGCATTCTCCGCGTTTTCGTCCCAACGAAAGGCGACATTTTTGGCTGTTAAGGCGGTGAGCGGCTTAGCGAGCTTGGCGAACTCCTCTATGTGCCTTCGGTAGTAACCGATCAGGCCGAGAAACTGCCGGACCTGGCGGACGCTAGTCGGGGATGGAAAATCCGAGACACACCTTAGTTTCTCAGGGTCCGGTCGCACGCCGTCAGCTGAAACAACGTGCCCGAGGTATTTCACCTCGTTTTTGAGGAATTGGCACTTAGAGGGCTTCAGTTTGAGACCCGCTGCTCTTAGTCGCACCAAAACCTGCTCAATATCGCGCAAATGGTTATCAAAACTGCCACTGTATATGATAATGTCATCCATATACACGAAGCACAGCCTCCCCAGAAGACCTGCCAGGATAACATCAGCGGTTCTCTGCCAGACAGCAGGGCTGTTGGCCAGACCCATCGGCATTCTTTTCCATTCATAGTGCCCTGAGGGCGTGTTGAATGCCGTTTTCTCGGCATCTGCCGGATCCATTGCTATCTGCCAGAATCCCGCCGCCATGTCCACTACCGTGAAGTACCTGGCAGAGCCCAGCTGAGAAAGCGTCTCCTGTATATTGGGGATGGGGTATGGATCGATGCGAGTTACGGCATTTAGTTTGCGGTAGTCCACTACCAATCGATACGAGCCATCTGGCTTTTCCACCAATAGTGCTGGTGCTCCCCAGGGTGACTTTGAGTGTTCGACAATGCCGCGATCAATCAGGTCCTGCACCTGCCGCTCCATCTCCTCACGTTGGGAGTAAGGAATCCTGTACGCACGCTGGTAAACGGGCGATGAAGTGCCGGTTTCTATCCTGTGCTTTATAACGCCACAGCAGCCCAAATCCAGGTTGGACGCGGCGAATACCTCCGAGTAGTCGTTCAGCAAACCAGCCAGAGCCTCCCTCTCCCTGGATTTTACGTGAGAAAGATCGAACGACACCTTTGGAGCAGCCGAAGGACTAGCATGCTCTACAGTTGCGAGTACCGTATCGGTGGGCTCACGTTGCTCTATCGCAGAGGTGAAGAAAGCCAATGTTTTGTTCTTGGGGAGGCTCAGTGGCTGCTGGCTACAGTTAACCACCCGTAGGGGCACTCTGTGGGCGTCATTAACTGTCACGAGGCACGCGGCTGCCTTCAGGCCATTGCTGAGAGAGTCGACCGGCTCAAGCACTCCCACGGCGCCGCTCTCTACATCTGAAGGCACAAACGCGTACAAAATGTGCTCCGACCAAGGAAGGACGACCGCCTCCTCGACCAGCCGGACGGCAACCCGCGAATATACCTTCTCCAATGATCCCACTGTTTGACGGGTGTCAATATCGGTAATGCGAATCTCAGCCCCTCTCCTGTTCAAAAACGGAACTTTTGAGCCGCCCGCATTAACCTCTTCCTCAGAGAATGAGACTACTACCTTCCCTTTTCTCAAAAAATCCTGCCCTAATATACCTGACACTCCGTTTGGCAGAGACACCGTGTCCGGGCATACGTAGCAGGGGTGCTCCAATGCAATTCCGCCGAGAGAGAAGTGTAACCGGTAGAGTCCACTTATGCCAAGAGGATCCCCCGTTATGCCTACAAATTTGGTTGCCATACCACCAGACGCTTCCAACACCTCGCGGTCCCCCTTCCTTCGAAGCGTGTTAAAACTGCTCTCCTTAAGCAATGTCACCTTTGACCCCGTATCTATCAACAATTCCATACAACAACCATTTAACTTGCAACGCACAACAGGGCATGCCTCGTCGGCCACACAAACTACCACCACCTCATCATCTACTGCTCCCTCCCCACGCTCCTCAGGCTGGGGAGGACTAACTAGTTTTTTGACTCGGTATCTGGAGCCCCGCTGTAGGCTTGCTTAGGGCGTGTCTCGCCTGCTTCTCTTTGTGGCTCCCCACGGCGCACGTTTTGGCAGAACCTGGCGATGTGTCCGCGACCCTGGCAAGCGAAGCATACGATTTCTTCAAAATCTCGCATACCGCGCCTGTAGCTTTGTGGCGGTCTCCGGTTTCCAGCGAATGGGCGCTGTTGAGCGCGCGCTTCAACCTGGCATTCTACCTGCTGAGATAGCAGCTGTTCTAAGCGATCTAACCGCTCTGTCAAGAGAGCAACCTCAGGGTTGAGCACCGCTCTCTCTATGACGCGTACTCTCGCTGCGGCTGTCGTTAACGCCTCATTTTGTTCCTCATCCAATGCGGCCTCCACGGCTTGGTCGAAATTGCTCGGCTTGCGCGAGAGCACGAACCGGCGCACGGGGTCTTGCAGACCAGCCACGAACAAAGCGGTCATTTCCTCTTTAAGTATATCCTCCGCGTATTTCTTCTTAAGCTGGTCTCCTTCCTCCTCCCTGCTTAACGTATCGCGCGCTAAGCGCTGAAGCCGCGACGCAAACGTTCGCACGTCCTCCCCTACCATCTGTCCGGCGTCACGGAACCTCTGTACTCGCACGTGACGTGGTTCAGTGTCAAAATGCTCAAACGCGAGCTTCTTAAATTCCGCAAATGATTTTGTGGATTTTACTTTTTCGTCTCGCCATGCAAAATCATGAGCAGCTCCTGCCATCTTACACCTCGCCATTCCCAGCATTTGAGCATCGGACCATCCCCCCATTTTCCCAATCTCTTCTAGCATGGAAAAGAAATCGCAGATTGGAACCCCTGTCTTATCTCCCGTAAACGTCGGAATGACGCTTCCTAATGCCAGCATGCTTGCTCCGAGCGACGGCTGTGGAGTGGGAGCTCCCTCAGATACAGTCATTTTTTTTTTTTCAAGCCCTCCAGTGCCTCAAGCCTCTCAAATGGGGGTAAAAGTCCCACAATCAGTCCCGTGATTCCCTTTTGATTACAATTTTGAAGTCATGAATGTCACAGCATTCAGAGGACATTTGCTTTTGAGACCCCACTTCTGACACCAGTGTGATGACCCCCATAATGCGCAGGTCCACACGGGACGGAGAGGCAAAGAGACACCGTATGGCTCAGTTTAAACAAACAGGTATATTCAATAATTACACATGATTAAGATTACATCAGAGGCTGGGGCGTCCGAGCTTACGTGCCGATGACTTCATGGGGGCGATGGAGTGGCTCCGGAGTTGGGCTCGAGCGGTTGCTGGCAGAAGCTGCACGCCGTCGGGCTTCGGCGCTGAAGGCCCTCTTCGCTAACGATGTCGTCCTGAGCGTGGATGCAGTAGAATTTCAATAGTCGTCCGTTTCTTCGAGGATGGATCACAAACCCTTCCTCTAGTGTCGTTCGGCTTGGAAGATGAACAGGAGGCGAGCTTGTAGATGATGACAGCAGAGCATAATTTTACAACAGAACAAACTTTGCACTACTTTACTCATCGACCGGGCAGGTTAGTGCCTAAGTAGCATCACATTACATGCTAAGCATGGAGCCCCAGCTCAGACTGAACTGCATCCGTTTACATGCGCTTTTAAGCACTTGATTAACAAAGGACTAAGGGCGGTCATTTCCAGTGGCCCGCCCAAAGCATCAATTCTCCAATCCAAAATAACATGCGAGATGGGGACCACCCCTTGGGCTGGGCTTAGCCTCGACCCCAGAGTCTGTTAACAATACAAACTAAATAAACAACAAAAACGCCACCACTCTCTCTCAAGTGAGAGTATACACAGGCTCTCTCTTCGGAGCTAATTCACTAGCGCCTGTCTTTCCACATTCTTGGCGAGTACTGCCTGTCCGCCATGACAGGTGTCCGTCGCGGCCCTTCTGGGGAGCTGTGGGTGCCTTCCCGGCGATAGCCCACGACAAAGGGGGGGGAGGGAAAGAATGTCGTCTTCGCGGTTTCGCATAGCGTCGGCTGTGGTACGGCGCGCTCTGGCCCGCTGACAGCTCCCTTGTCCTGGAATGTAACCGGAAATTGGGGAGGACAAAGCCCGTTTCCCCGGGGCGGCGGCGGGACCGGTTTTTCTGGTCGTCACCCAAAGAGCATGGCTGGGCAATTGATGATGCCGCTGTCACGGGTCTCCGTCTATGCCGCGCCGTCGAACGTGGACCCTCGCAGCACACACGGAATGTCACAGCAGCAAGAGACGCGAACCGGCCAGATCTGGAACCGGCCAGATCTGGAGCAAACTAGAAATTCAGCGTTCGAATGGACGCTGCCCGCTGTAGCTCAAACAAAACAGAGCGGTTTAATTGTAACGGTATGTAGTTTGCAGCACCCAGATTATAAGCGCGCACCTGTTAATTTTTTGTGGGATAACATATAACCTTCATTTCAGCAAACAGCCGGCGTCGTGTAGACTAATCTTGGTGGGCAAACTCTCCTTTCGCTCTCTCTCTCTCTACCTCTCTCTGAATTTAGTACCACGACACAAAACAAACTTAACAAAGAGGCGCGAAAATAATGTACAGGAAGGACTAATTAGTTATAACTAATTTAGTAGCAAAAGCCCCGTGCCATTATTTGCTTTGTTTTTCTTCATATTATACATGTAATCTCTCTCTGTTATGCCTATGGCCCTGAGGGCACATGAAATAAATATATAAATGAGCGAATTTTATGACCGAAACTTGATATTTTCCCGATGAGGCTTTTTAATGCTATTGCGTTTAAGAATAACACAATGATAATTGTTACAAGCGAGGGGATAGGTTCGAGTTCTTTGCAGTACTGAAATCATCGTGCCAGTTCACAAAAGCATTTTTTTTTTACCTTGTAAAGCACGCTTCGAAAAATTAATGCAGCACTTTGCAGAGACACTCTGTGCATTTTATAAATGACTAAACTGTCACGTAGCACTCGTGTCGACGGGAGTATTGGGTAGTGTAACAAAACCTACCAGGTAACAAGGTACTTTTAGTGTCAGGACGACAATGGGACAAGAAGGAGCAAGAACATGGGACCGAGTTTTTTTTCTCAGTTATCATCTGTCCTCTTTGTACCGCAAGGGTGAATTCGTACTTCTAGACGGGTAAGCTTCTTTTTAGTTCCGTGTTAAAATATAATGAAATTCAAAAATTGCAAAGAATGGCCAACCTTGAATAGGATTTTAGAAACCATGGTAACTTATCTCCTTTTAAATTTTGCCTGAAATACCGTTAGCCCCTGGTATTTCTAGCGGGATAATAAAGTGTGGCATTATATTTATTTTCGGTGCAAAATGAAACGCCAACTGCAGACTATATTTCGTTCAGCTACTGTTGCTGGGTAATAATAATAATTAATAATAATTGGTTTTTTGGGGAAAGGAAATGGCGCAGTATCTGTCTCATATATCTTTGGACACCTGAACCGCGCCGTAAGGGAAGGGATATAGGAGGGAGTGAAAGAAGAAAGGAAGAATAGGTGCCGTAGTGGAGGGCTCCGGAATAATTTCGACCACCTGGGGATCTTTAACGTGCACTGACATCGCACAGCACACGGGCGCCTTAGCGTTTTTCCTCCATAAAAACCCAGCCGCCACGGTCGGGTTCGAACCCGGCTGGGTAACATCCCTTAATAAAAGAAACGGCAGTGAATATTACCTTGAACTAATTGATTTTTGGTTGCATTTTTTGTTAGCCCAATGACGGAATATCACAAAATAATTCTGAAGCTTACCGTAGCTTATTACCTCAGTTGCCATAACGTTCTACGTTGATGAGCACCCTATTCCGCCTGTCATTTCCGGTCGTCGCTAACGTGAGCAAAAATAAAATATTCTGCCCTCCTAACCTTAATGATGGAGTGTTATTACATTGTTTATACAGGGTGCCTCACGTAACTTGAGCCAAGGATTTCAAAAAGCTGTGCACCGGAGCCGCATGAGACCAACGACATATTGTTTCCCGTCGTGTCGCGTTCCTCAGAGTATTTTTGTCCAATTCCGCTTACTTAATTTATTAGCTAAATTTATTTATGAAAAATTTTATTATTCACTTAGGGTGACGTGCGTTTTGTCAAGTTGGAGAGGGGGTTACGAAGCATCCGATCCAGTTTTTTGTCGCGACGTATTTCCTACGTGGTCCATTTTGTAGCGAGAGCTACGCTACGCTACCCAGTCAGGCATTTCGCCTCGAGCCTGGGAGGCCGGTAGTGCGCATGCCCGAAACCAGAGAGGAGCAGTAGGTGCGCGGCGTATGACGTCAGAGTTCGCCGACTACGCCCGCCGGCGCCGTGCGTGAATGCGCATGCGCGGCGCATGACCTCAGAGCTTGGCCGCAGCCGCGGCCGCGTGTGGGGTCGTGAGGATAAGCTGCGTATGTGTGGCTGTGTGTATAAAAGCTGAGGTGATACGACTCGGCGTATCACAATCGCTTCGTATGGGTGACGAAAAGGAGACTCCTGTCGCCGGTATGCGGCGGCATCGTCAGGAGAAGATCAATTTTTCGGACCCAGAAGTCGTCGCCAGGCACTTGGCCGCTCTGCAGAAGAAGAATGAACATCAGAAGGCTAAACGAGCAGCGGAGACGCCAGAGCAAACAGAAGAATGTCTTGCCAAGGGGAGACGCCTAGCGGCGGAGCGTAACAAACGGCGCATAGAAGCTCGCATGGTTCCTTCGCAATAAAATCAAGATGAAGCAATGGCAACAGCATCATCATCAACAACAATTGAAGAGGAGGATGTAAAGGCTCGTAGTATAACTGACCACGCAATTCGACCAGGGGGGAACTGCAGCTCTCGATACGTATATCCTGGCATTGCTGAGGTAAACCTCTGCCAGTTTTTGTTTTTAAAGAAAGCCCGCTAAGTATGAAAAAAGAACGCGTGATTGTGCTCTAGCGCAACCTTTTTTCAGAGCCGCCAAACGCGTTATGAAGGAAGAAATCGCGCGCACTCCGCGTTTCCAAGTGAATGCGCATCAGCATATCCTTCAAGAAAGCGCGCGCACTGATGTGGGAAAGTGTTTGGCAGGCCACCGAAAGTCTTTCTATGCCTAGCAGCCTTCTTCATACGTACACTCGCACGTTTTTTTTTTTTTTTTGCAAAAGCACAGTTAGGTCTAGAAAGATCCCTGCGTCTGAATAAACATCTTTTTCAACCTTTGTCCCCTGGAAGGTGCGCTACACTTATAGGCCAACAACAGAGGCTGAGCAAGTTGCAAAGCCTGCTTTAGCTTTATTTTTTTCACAGGTTCACTTTGTTCCGTTCGTTTTGTGTTATTAACAATCTCTCTCTCAGATGTTGATAGCACTACTTCAGAATGGCTGGATGCTTGAAAAACTTCGCAGGGCGCTCCTTCTCGGCCTGTTGTACATGGTTTCCGTGTCCCGTGTGGGCCGAGGAGCTGGAATCTCAAGCGAGGTGCTTGACCGGCTGGTCGAAAATACCCTGGAATCTCTGGAAAGCAGAATGGCCACCCTGCGCAAAGATGAGATCGTCGAGCGACAGGACAGTGGTATGTTCGAAAGAGAGGTCCATGCGACAGCTAGATTTATAGCATGGAATCGTCTTTAACAAATTGGACCGTTGTGCTGCTCATCCCAGCCGCTAACTCGCCGACGTGGCTCATAGCCTTGCTCGGCGTTCTGCTTCCTAACGGCGTCTAGTGGCGCAGAGCCGAGCCCACCACTGCGGAATCCGTGTTTTGATCGAGGTAGATTGCCAAAATGACGGCAGATCAGATTTCAGAAAAGGTTTAAGTATCTCAGAAGCAATGCGCAATTGCACAAGCCGATGTCTTCCTTTAAAATATCATTTACGTGCCATAGTACCAAGCTTCAGGACTTAAAATGTTATGAATACTTTATTGCTGATCTAGATCATGTTGGTTAACCACAATTCAAATAGTTGAACCTCGTTATAATGAAGTTGAATGAACCCGGCTGCGCCTATAACGGAGCTGCGTTATAGGCGCAGCTCCGTTACAGTCAGTGTTGGCTAAGCTTCGAAGGGGAATTGTCGTTCCTTCGTTATATTCGTTATTTGGTTATAAACAGTTTCGTTATAACGAGGTTCGACTGTACTCTAATCAGACAAATTTGTTTCTTTTTTTTTACAATTTTGCCATTTTTGTTTTCTGGACTCAATGTACTAACAAAGTTCTCCGGCGTTCTGCATGTCTGTATGTGCTCGGAAACTATGACAGTTTCGTTACTTCATGAACTCATGACTCTTTTATTAATTATATTCGAACGTACGTGCGGGCTTTACCCCTAGCCGCAACATTTAAACTACATGAGAACACACTATGACGTAACACTGTATACCATAAGCAGAGTTGTGCCTCGCGACGCTCTCCTCAGCTCCACACCGCAGCCTTCGGTCAGCGGCGCCCTCGGGCTGCCCCTTCGCTTCAAGGCAGCGCCGCGGCTTTGACTCCCTGGAAGCCCAAGAGCGCAGCGCGAAGGTGGCAGCCATCTACGAAGAGACAACGCGGGATCTACTCGCCAGGTGAGTAGCAGCGCTGCATGGGTAAGAATTTCTGCATTACCATCAAGCTAAGCAATTCTATCCTTCATGTTTTTTTTTTTCCTCTGTGAATCTATGTTTGCCGAAGGTGAGTAGGGGACACTGCAATCTTATCCTTTCATTTTCGGTTAATAGAAGAGCTGTGAATTGAAAGCATACCTAAACACCTCTGCGTTTTCCTTCCACGAAAAGTCCACGAAAAGTCCCCAGATATGCAACCTGGGGGGCAGACGGACCACCTAGGTTACGTGACCTTTTGATGTCATCATATATAACATGCCCACCTGATCCTGAGCAAACTTCTCACCATGTCATAATCACCGACTCTCGAGGGGCTTGTCGAAACGCCGAGCAAGGGTGGGCTACTCCCCTAGCTTATAGCATCTATAAAAATTGTAGCCGAGACTCGGATCCTGCGCACCGATCTCTCGTTTGGGCTTCAGGTCACCAAGGCCTCCGCGGAAACGAAGCAGCTGACGCCTCCGCCCGCGCGCTCTCTCTTCGGGCATTTCCTACGGGACCCAACACTGACCAGGACTCCGATTTCAATCCGGTTTACACTTTTAAGGAAGTATGCGATTATTACAAATCCACGCACCAAACTTTTCTCACTCCGTGCAAAGTGCTGAGGAAAGCCAACGAGCGGATACTCCTGCGCTTGCTCACTAACACGATGCTGCGCCCGGCAACTCTAAAGCATTTCAATCCTCAATTCGACGGGCGGTGCTCACACTGTGGGGAGGTGTCTGACACCTACCACATGGTGTGGGCCTGCCAGCAGAACCCATCCCTACCCCCTATCCCAAACCGCTCCCGAGAAGACTGGGAGGCGACCCTGTCCGGCTGCTGCACCCTCGAAGCCCAAAGGGCCTTAACGCAGCGCGCCCTGGCTGCGGCAACCGCCAATGGGGTGCCTGAATAGGCATCCCACCTAGTGGCTGTAAGGGCGTGACCATCAGGTCACGACCTCCAACACCTTTCTCTATCATTATTAAATGTTTTCACCACCACCCACCATGTCAGGCGGCAGTTAAATTATAGACTAGTCGCGAGAGGTTGCTCGGGAAGTGCTATCTGGGTCTCACAACCCCCCCCCCCCCCCCTCCCGGTGGCAGCACCTGCCATCGCAGGGCAGCGGCGCATCGCTTAGCCGCTGCCCCATTGCGTCAGGAGCTGTATGAGGACTACCAGGGATCTGTAAATGTGAAGCAGAGAATGACCGATTCTTCATATATGAGCATCAACACATTAACGCAGTCGCGTCATGCCCTTAAGCCAGAGCTTAAGTGTCCCCTCCAGTTTTTCAATCTCGTCGTCCCCGTCCTATTTGATTGATTAATCCAGTCAGCGTGAAGAGAAAGACCATGAGCTGGAACGCAACGACTTTGAGTCCGGGGCTATGTCATTGAACTGATGCTACCGGTGGAAATACACCGCTACAACCCCATAAAGTAAGCACCCGCGAATCGGGGGCTACTTGGTAGATAGCAGCGGTAGGTGATGAAGTATGTTCTGAAGCACGCCGGGCTAAAAGTTTGCCCCTAACAGCAACCACATACACAATCTTCCACCTCCGCAAAACCTCTACATGACTCGCTGGAAGACAAGCTCTGCCAAGTTGCAATAGCCGCAGTTGCAATATTCAAATCATGGCGCCCCAATAAAAATGGCGATGGCCCGTCAATCACTGCACTGATGTCTACCGTGGAAAGCAAAAGTGGTGGATACAAGGCGAGCTTCGCATAAGCTGCATCGCAGTGGCACGTTTTAGCGTTTTCGATAAGATGGAGCGTGACGGTTAGAAATGAAACTTGCTTGTTACAAGGGCTTATCTTTGACACAGTGTAGTTCGTTCAGTCCGGCACAATGTAGTTCAGTCCAAGCTCGCGTGATATCAACTACTTTTGCTCTCGACTGTACATAGGAGAATCTTCAGGACTAACGTTTACGGTGATAGATGCATATGTGACTTTCTGTGGTTACAGGCGACGTTATGGTGTTACTAACCCATAAAAGAAAACGCTTGCGTGCGCCTGGTTCCCCACAGATAATGCTATCCATGTGGGCCCGAGCCATGTGAGACACGCAGGCCCAGGAAAGCCTGCCTATTCGTAGGTGCACTAATGGGCGTCAAAAGAATGGGGTACGGGAGAACTGTCGTCGCGTCGCAGTACTTCACCGCAGGAGAGGGCGGGGCGCTTCCTAGCTTTTCATTTATAACCACTTCAGGCGCGATGACCACATATGTGAACATGCCCTAAGCCTAATTATACTGTCGCACACAAGGCGAACTTTAGCCTCCTTGAATTGCACGTCCTAAACATTTATACCCTGCCTCTCACGTCTGAGGCTGCTTCTATTGCAGATACGGCTAATTTGGTTCGGAAACAAATTGTAAAGTTCGGCGTCCGTGCGTTTAGTGGCAGGACGAAAAATTTGCTTTTATTTTTGCGCGCTTTCACTTCAAATGGTCGTTTATCACGCAGTTTAATAGGCGAAATGCGTAAATAAGTTGATGCGCAAATGACTCCCCACTTTTCATTGTCATAGACAAAAAATAATGTGCTGTGGTGGACTTTCAAATTTTTGCGTCCACAAATGTGAATATCGCGCCTTAATGCCCAAAATCTACGAGCGCCGTTTCCTTGTCCTGATGTGGCGTTTTTGTGACAAAGTGCTGCCCCTGTTAACTGCAGGTTTTCAAAATCAAGCATCTCAAAGGAAAAAAAACTGGAATCATTTTGAGCTCTGAAGCGTTGTTTGCGTATATGGCCAACAATGATATCTTTGACAGAGACTTTTTCTGATAGTGAAACGGAGGGGAATTCAGCATGTTGCAAAATGTGGGCGAATCGTTTCGATAGTTGTTCAGTAACGATGGAGAAAGAGCTGAAGATAGGGAGAGGGAAAGGAAGCCCTCGCGAGAGGATTTCCGGAAATGGAGACCTTGCTCTTACCTGTGCGAAAGTACTGGCATTGCCAACATGGCTGAAACCACCACGGGCATTGGTGAAGGTGGTACAGTTCGAAAGTGCATTGAAGCTCCAAAATCTGACGTCGAAGCTGAAAGCCCTAAACTCATCACCGGGCATAAAAAGTTCATTAGGGATGTCGACGAGCCAGATGTTTTATTGTTGTTGTACCCAATGTCCACAATAAGAAGAAATTGGCCCCATCCGGTCACCTCGCATTTTAATTCACTCGCTTTTTACAATACTTGGTCGGAATTGGCGAAGCAAAACGCATTATATCTTATCGCCTTTAAAACTGATATCGCAAGTCGCCTGCAAGAACGCACCTCTGAAAAAAACACAGCCACACAAGCAATAAAAATCAAACAGTCGGTTCAAAAGAGGCCTCACAGAAGCTTTGCAGACGACAAACCAATTCGCAGTGCTGGCTGCATTGAGTGGTCCGTCTTGTAAGTCTGCCAAGACCGGAGCAGTGTAGACGTGAAAGGTGCACATTAAATAGCCGTATTTGGTGCAGGAAACGCGGAATATTTTCCTGTCTATCTTCAAAAAAGAACAGTTTTTATCTGTTTCACAAGCAGTGCATTAAAGTACAATTTTCTGAAGCTTATCTTGTCATGCATAAACATCTTTCAGTGTTTAAGAATGAGTTAGAGATGAGAAAAACATATTGAGGCGGTTTTGTTCATGCACCATTTTTGAGACGTGATGTCCACATATGTAAACCCAACGAAAATGTGCGAATATGTAAAAACATTTGCCGTAATGTTCTACATCTGACTTCCAGTAGGTCTTCTGATCGTGGTTTACTCAATAATTTTTCATCTGAGCAGATTTTCCCGCTGCATAAAGAGGCTGATCGCGCATTAAAAAAAAAAAAACTACGATGCTTTCTTTTCTGTAAGTGCAAGAGGCATTGGCTTATACTAGCGATACAAATGTTTCCAACTTTTTCAGTACTTGTACTTATTTCTTCAATCCATTCATTATTGTGCGCGTTCTACCTTTTCAACTCAAAAACCTGAGGCGCTGAATAAATAATAAATAAATAGTGGCTGAATAGATAATCTCCCCTTGGGAAACTATGTATTCCTGCATGACATCCGAGCCCTTTATGTTTTTAAGCGAACCAAAAATTATTTTCGTCTGACCGATTCCAGCTTAGGCGATGACGCCAGGGCAAGGGAGGCGGCACTGGGGCTTGCCAACAGGAGGCTCCAGAAACGGGAGGCCAGTGCCAGCTGCAGTGTCTGCCCCGTGCCGCTGCCAGCTTCGTGCGATCCGTCCAAGCCTTACAGGGAGCTCGACGGGAGCTGCAACAACCTGGACCATCCACAGTGGGGGCAGGCGTACGCCTGCGAACGAAGGCTGCTGCCTGCCGCCTACAAAGATGGTACGTCGCAACTGCCGACGTCTTTTGGAGTCTCTGATGGCAAACTAAGGAAGGCTGGCCTGTACGCATAGATTACCGCTTTATTCAATTATTTATTCAGTTTTGCCCACAGGACCGTACAGGCTTTGCAGAAGGGAGCGGTCACATAGAAATGCACAACAAACGATGATGAAGATGATGAAGGTGAATTTTTATGGCGCAAAGGCAGCTTTGGCGAAAGAGCGCCATGGCACAAGGTACTTTTCATTTCACAAGGTGGGGTCAAAGACCCTTTTTCCAAGCATTTCACCCTAAAGAAGCCGAGCACCAGGCAGGGGAAAGCTTGTACCCATTGTATCACCGGTGGGTACCCGGCGGCACTGGGGATCCAACCCCGCACCTCCCGCATGCGAGGCGGATGCTAAAGCCACTGGGCCACCGCTGCGGTCTAAATGCACAACAATGTGAAAAAGCAGGTGCATAAATTATTGGTCCTATATATACAATTATAGCCAGGAAATATACAATAAATTCATAAGTGCGTACAATCCAACAAGCCTAGTTTAACTGCACACATACCCTTTGAAAGGTAGAAAAACCAAGAGTTGAAAAACAGGTGCCACCAACATGGACTGTTCTTGCAAGCAAAGTGCGAAGACTCCTAGGCCGATCTTTTTCTTAATGCGGATTTCTGAGGATAGGCTACAGCGCTATTCATTTCAAAACAGTGATCGCCGTTTCCATCTCGGTCTGTACGTCGCTAGTTCAAATTAAGTGGAAAGAAATTGTTCCGATTTTAAAGTTGTCTTTTTTTCAGCAATTGCCGCCAAACAGCTCTAAATGGAGCCAATCAATCTTTTTTCTACAGGATTAATTAGCCACTAGCGTCCACCGAAGCGCAACCAAACGAATACAAAGGAAAGCTGTGCAGTTTCCACGGAAATTTCGTACTTGAAGAAGAATTAGCCCTGGTCGGGTGTTCAACATAGAAATTTCTGTGAAAGCTGTACAGCTTTTCTTCGTAGCTGTATGGCTGCGCTTGGGTGGACGCTAATAAAAAAATATTGGTTAGCTTTTTTTAGTGTCTCCACTGACTCCGCTCCCTAACGTACCATCTTCCGGTGTTCTGGTGACGCTCGATACATTCCCCCGGAGGCCGATCAGCTTTCCCACATCGCAGATGCACCGGCCCCTCCGCCAGTGAATATATATTTTTTTACGTCACGTTTTGCCCTCAAGTCCGGCCCTCACTTTCTCCCGTACACGGCACTGCAGTACGTACTCAATCGACCGCTTCCTTCACGCTGCGTGCCCTCCAACTATCTTCACCACAGGAGATACCCCTGGGCGGGACCCAGCAAAACACAGCTCGGTCGCTCAGCACGTCACTATACCGGTGCGCCACCCTCTTCGCCATCGCGCTAGACTGACGGGGCAATTCAGTCATCGCACCGCTGCTCCATGTCAAGGTCTAGCACTTGCGATTTCTATCGCGCTTACACCCGGATTAGCCACCGCACCCGTACCGCACCTGGCATCCAACCATCTTCGGGCCTGCTCACCCCGCGATCACGTCCTGCTGTGCGCCAGCCAAGCTCGACATCCGTGCTTATAACGCGCACTGTATGGCCATCCATAGACCTTTATACCCCTGTCACACGGGACTTCTTCTCGGCCTTTGCCGTAAAGTTGTCTTATTGCACTAAAGGAGGAAAACCGAAAAGGAGCAGCGACGCTGCTACACGGCAAATCCAAAGGAGCTAGAACGCGGCCTCCGTGAATGCCAAAAGTCACCGCTGTGTGTGAAGCGGCGCTAGTAACATTATGAAATAAAATCAGACGGTAGCACTTCAGCTAAGAGTGCATTCGTTTATGTTGGAAAAAGTAGCTATCACGATAATAAACGAGCGTTCTGATGGTGAGAAACGGATATTTTGAAACAAAGTTTCTTTTTTTTTTTTCATCGTTCTCGGTCCGACCACGGTAGGCGCACTTTTCCGTTCGGCTCCTCGTTCTTTGTGCACACAAGCAAACTCAAAACACGCACTCAACAAAGAGCAAACGAAGAAAAAACAGCAAAGCAAGATGCGCAAGCACGTGTGTGTCGATGCGGCTGCTGAAAAGCGTTCAAGTCCTTTCTTAGCAGTGTGGATGTCTTTAGTCAATTAGCCTCCTATACGGTTAAGTGCACTGTAACGCAAAATTAACCATTGAATAAGATAAATTAGATATTTTTTACGGTTTCAAAACTAAAAATTGCGTCAATTTTTTATGCTTTGAGCTCGCTAGCTGGCGCTGCCGTCTGGGTTGTTTCTTTAAGCAACTTTAAGGCCGCTGACGGCCGCCTTTATTGCTACGGAACTTTATCGCAAAGGTCTCGACGCTTTGCCGTGTAGATGCGCGTCACGCGCCTTTGGGGCAAAGGACCTTAATTTCTAAGGCCTTACAAGTGCCCGTGTGACAGGGGTATTATACGCCTCCAGGCTGCCCAAGCAACCTTATGTACCGTCTTTGGCGAAAGTAACCAGACTGCCCGGTTTGCTTCTCAGTTGTATAGCGAACACTTATCGCACAAATCAAGCTATAAATCACTGTGAGGTAAGTAGAACCCTTTTCCTCACCTTACAATACCTTTTGGTTTCTAGAGAAGCCGTAAGGGCTCCATTATAAGAGAGAAGGAAACCATGCAGCCTGGTTACTTCGGGCAAATACTGTACATAGTTAACAGTGTATATAGCATCTTGATCGCAGAGAAAGCGCCAAGGGGGCGCATCTCTAGAGGCGCTACCCTCGACACTGGACGAAGGAGCTGCAGCCCAGGAGTGCCAGGGTGAACGTTCACGCAACACAGAACGTTTCAGCAACCGTCCAAGGCAGCAGCGTCGACGGCCCGCTCCACTGGCTCAGCAGGCGCTCCTCCGGGCCTACCGCAATGAACGAAGGCGGTCCTCATCCACACGCCGCCTTCCATATCATCAACCTTCGCTACAGGGTCATTTTGAAAAAAAAATTCATTTCGCAGTACTGCGATACTTCTGTCGCTCGCGTGTCTCGATCAACCGCGTCCCTTTTGTCCGGTTACTTCTTAGTGACTCTAACCCGAAGGTTGTTAACAACTTGATCATTTTGACTATTCCCCCGCAGGCGTGAGTGAGCCCAGGGTGGGAATAAGCGGCCGTCCTTTGCCCAGCGCAAGGCTTGTCTCGTACAAGCTGCATCCGGAGAAGAACGTACCTGACCGGCGACTCAGCCACATCACAATGGCGTTCGGGCAATTCCTAGACCACGACATTGCTTTCGTGCCCACGAACACGCTGCCTCCGTTGGAGACGTACCTGGGTATGCCAGCTGTTTTTACGTGAACGGCATATAGGACATGCATTGAAGACAATAATGAGATTATAATCGTCATCATCAGGGTCATCACACTTACGTACACTGGAGGGCAAAGGTCTCTCCTCTCTGATCTCCTATGATCCGTGTCATGCGGGACATATAAGCATGCACTGAAGTCAATAATGACATCATCATCATCATAATATTATTCTAACTTATGCCACTAATTCAAGCAGTGGGATCCCCTGTAATGTGTCGCAGTGGGTCGGATTAAACCTCATGGCATATTCAAGTGCTACAATGCCCCGCCCGCAGTGCAGTCGGACGCGCCATTAAATTTGTGCGTTACGCAGACCGCGAGAGTACTTTCAGGTCGTTCTTAAAAGCCACAGGCGTAAAGGTTTAGCTGCTTGAACACACCGCGAGGAACAAATTAATTGATTCTACGGGTTTCTTCTACTGGCTGTTACTTTATATAGAATGTTAACTCTGAATCTGAATTTTACCTTGTTGTTCAATTAGCTGAAAAAGTAGGCAACAATTTACACTGCATAAAGAAACCCGAGTGTGGCGTCACAAAAAAGATTAGCTTTATTTGCTACTTCAAAGCGAGCAGTTTCTGTCGGGGACTTTCTCCTTGTTCTCCTTAAAGGGGCGCTAAAAGGGGCTCTCAGTAAAGTTGTTTTATGCCTGGGTTGTTAAATGACGCCCCTTCACGATATCCTCCAGCAAGAATTTATTTAGTGCGTTGCATAGAAGCTTCCACGTATGACGACTCGTCAAGCGGCCTCACTGAGAGCGCTTTTTTGTTTCAAGTCAGTGCACCCGTCTATTTTTCTTACAAAGTTCGAACAGGCCTTGTCTCACATAAGATGGCGACATAAAGATGAAAGCAGGCACAGTATGCGATAAAAAAAATATATCAGCTCTTGCTTCTGAGCTACTCTGGGCATTGAAGCGTTAAAGCAACCAGCATTTACATGTCTAAATAGATGTCACATTCGCTGCAAAGCGACTAGAAAATAACCGATCGCTCGCTCGCAATTTCTTCCACGATATCAAAAGTGAAGCCGCCGCGGTGGCTCAGTGGTTATGGCGCTCGGCTGCTGACCCGAAAGACGCGGACTCGATCCCGGCCGCGGCGGTCGAATTTCAATGGAGGCGAAATGGTAGAGACCCGTGCACTGGGCGATGTCAGCGCAGGTTAAGGAACCCCAGGCGGTCGAAATTTCTGGAGCCCTTCACTACGGCGTCCCTCATTGCCTGGGTCGCTTTGGGACGTTAAACGCCCATAAACTAAGCTAACTATATCAGGAGGTGGCGTGCACGAGAGCAGCTGCATATATACACTATAAACACAAAATACCGTAAAAGGGGAGCGCACTCTCTAGTGCACTTCCTAATGGGAGAACGGACTCAGGACACGCCCTGGGGTAGATTATTGCCATAAATTAAAATACGGAATACTTATGATTGGCAAGGGATACATATTTGCTCTTCAGTACGTGCTAATTTCTTGCAGTTAGCAAGATTTTAACCGAGGTTTATATGTGCTCTAAATGCTAGCTGCAGAACATCCGCATTAAAAGCCTCCCCCCATTGCTAACTGCGCGAAGTTGCTATGCTTTGCGGTGAAAATATGCCTCCGTTGCCAAGAGTAAGCATTCCGTATATTGAGTGATCGAAGCCTACTTCGGAGCTAGCTTGGGCAGCGTACCCTGTCCTTATGTGCTAGAGAATAGTTTACTAGCTCCCTTACAGGGTAGTTGGTGTTAAGTGTGTAGAATTCAAAACAGCCAGTGGGGCCAATAACATAGCAACTAGCATTGAAAAAGGATAGGAAAAGAACGCATAGAGAAAAAAAGAAAAAGAGAAAGACCAAGACCGGGGATATTTGCTGCCCGAGAAAAATTTATTGCATTTGATTTAAAAGAAAGAAGGGCTTGGTACGTTACTTTCGAGCCTAAATTAAAAGGCATTGTGAGCAGGTTGTGGTGCCCCAATGCTGTGCGCGCGCGCGCGCGTGTTTGTATGTGTGTGTGTGTGTGTATTGTATTGTATTGTATTGGGTTTTATTGCGCATAAGCAACTTAGGCTATTATGCGCCAAACACATGGTATAATTTATTTCAAAAATTGGGTGTCCTCAGCGAATGTCCTTGTCCGGACAAGGACTCCGAGGAGCCCATCAAATCGAATGCAGACCTCAGCCTTCTTCTCAGGACTGAGAAAATGGATGACGTGCGTCATAAAATGATGCGCTGTGTGTGTGTGTGTGTGTGTGTGTGTGTGTGTGTGTGTGTGTGTGTGTGTGTGTGTGTGTGTGTGTGTGTGTGCGCGCGCGTGCGTGCGTGCGTGCGTGTGTGTGTGTGTGCGTGCGTGCGTGCGTGTGTGTGTGTGTGTGTGCGTGTGTGTGTGTGTGTGTGTGTGTGTGTGTGTGTGTGTGTGTGTGTGTGTGTGTGTGTGTGTGTGTGTGTGTGTGTGTGTGTGTGTGTGTGTGTGTGTGTGTGTGTGTGTTTCCTGATTCAATTGAGTAGGCTTCTAAAAAATTGACGCAGGTTCGTCGGAATTCTGCCGAATTTTAATGCAGAGCGAGAGCTGCTTTTCTGCAGTTCCTCCTTCACTCGTTTCTTCTGCAATTATTTCATTCTGTTGTATTCTACGTTATTTTTATTTTTCTCCTTTTTATTCCTAGTTTTTCACATTTGTTTTTTATTCTATTTTGTTATTTGTCGTTTTTACTGTTTATTATTTTTTCTTGTACTTCTATTTTATTCCATTTTATTTTCTGCTCCGCTGCCTTCCAAGGTCGTTCTTCACACCGACATGACCGTGAAGAACGAAAGGAGTAGAGCTTTCGCTTAAAACCGTGCACAGAATTGGGGCACCACAACCTCCTTTCATTTCGTTTTCATTTAGGCTCGAACGTAACGTACCAAGCTCTTCTTTGTTTTAAATAAAATACAGTAAATTTTTACCGGACAGCAAATATCCCCGGGCTTGCTATTTCAATGTGGTTGTTCATATTGTATGTTTAAACCACGTGCATTGCGGTATTTTAAAATCAGGTGGCAACAACGTCAGTCAGCCTTTTCGGCATGCATTCATCGCACTCTATTTACTGATAAGTTATGAAAATTAAATCTGTCTACTGTATATATCAACGTTCCTTTTTCGCTCCGTCACAGGCGTCCAGAACGGCTTCTCAAACGGCACCGTACGCATGGACATAGAGGTGCCCTCCGATGACCCATTCTACTCCCAGTTCAAGAACACGTCGCTGTTTTTTCTGCGCTCCCTACCCTGCTGCTGCTGCTACCTGGGTGAGTTTACTCTTTCATGTCCCAAGATCATCGCGAGCAAACAGCGTACCCATTTCTAAGCCTATCCACACACACATGTGGGTGCACAAAAATGTATAATTTGCAACCTAAGGGAAACATTTACGGACTCTGAGCAAGCCAACTCCTTTCTGAGGGTTTAGAAAATAAACCTCTTTCGCTAGTTCGGGAAAGCACCTAAAAAATTAGCTGCGGCTTAACTACTGCTGAACCTTGTTAGAGAGCGAGATCTGTGATGTATCGGGCAAGAAGACGCGGCTTGGCGTCTGTACTGTTGAGTGCGTTCCGCACACTGGATAGGCAGCGCGCCCACCCTGCCACCTTGGGAGGTATTAGTTAAGTTAATGGTTCATCTCGAAAAGTTCGTCACCCAATGAACGCTTCGGCCTATTCTACCGCCCTCTACCGATGAATCGATGAAAGGCCAAATGTCAAGCGGTGTGACACCATTGTAAACCACACACGGTAAGGCCTATAGCCACACTTGACCTCCGGCTCAGTTGAAGGTCAACCGGCAACGAACGGCGAAATCGGCTTTAATATAGCGTTGTGAAGCTCTCGATTCAAAAGAGGCATTTCATTGCTTCAAAACGGCGTACTACATATGAACACTTCCGAGGGGTGTTCAGGGACTCTTGCACAACTCCGAAGCAATGAAAGCCCCGTAACTGCAGGCCAGCAGTGCTGCGCATTCTGGCTTTGAAGGCTTCGTCTAGAGTCCGCAATGTGGGCGCCGGAAATATCGTGTTTAAGCATATGCGCCTGCAGGCTTAACGCCTCAGCTCCGAGGATTGTGATGTCTACCTGCGTGCATTGTCCTACATATTTTTTTCATGCAAAAAGTAAATTTTGCTTTATTTGATCTGTACCTATATGGTGACAGTTTCATCAATAAAAGACCTACCCACGCATATTTCTGTTAATTTTCACAGTTGTTTAATCTTTTCGTGTTTTGATGCTCGATATTACGCCAGGTGGCCTTAAAGAGCAACGATTGCGCATAAAAATAAGAGCTGCCCGATTAGTGTGTTAATGGGCCTGAAAGGGGGGGGGGGAGGGAGAGGGAATCCCGGAAGGGCCTGTCCCAATCCCTCATGAGAAAGCCATCCAACCGTGGGGCCCCAAAAAGGTTTGCACAGAGGGTATGAAAAGAGAAAGACTGTTAGATACCGAATCATCCATCATCTGCCCGCAAAAACTTTGTCTAGCTTATGTACGAACAGACATATTGGTCATTAAAAGCTGCTCTATGCGTTTTCCCTCTGAACTCATATACATCAGAGCGGGCCACACACAAAAAATATATATGTTAAATGCCGGGACTATACGCTCTGCCTACAACAACGTCACGAGGCTGGGTTGTTTACTCCGGTTAGCACCCTCACTGCCCCTCCAGAGCCGGCCAGGAAAATAACGACGAGCTTCCGCCTGCGAAAAGCCCGTGCCCCAACGTAGCACGTCTTCGCCGAAAGTAACCAGGCTGCATGGTTTGATTCCACTCTGAACACAAGTTCGCCTATAAGGGAGAAAAAGGAAGCAAGCTGCCCTCTAACGCACGAAGTGTACTAGAGGACACCCTATTCCCTTTTTGCTCATTTCTGTTTAAAGGCCGCCGCGGTGACTCAGTGGTTATGGCACTCGGCTGCTGACCCGAAGTTCGATGCTGGCCGCGGCGGTTGAATTTCGATGGAGGCGAAATTCTAGAGGCCCGTATGCTGTGTGATGTCAGTGCACGTTAAAGAACCCCTGGTGGTCGAAATTTCCGGAGCCCTGCACTACGGCGTCCCTCATAGTCTGAGTGGCTTCGGGACGTTAAACCTCCATAAACCATAAACCAAACTCATTTGTGTTTAGAGTGCTCATTCATATAGTGTATGACGGAAGCAAACAATAACTTACGCCACCCATAAAGCTCTAAATCTCTGCAAAGTAAGGGGAACCCCTGCCCTCTCCTTTCAAGATCTCTTGATCTCTGGGAAGCCGTAGAGGCGTTACTAAACGAGTGAGAAGCAAACTATGCAGCCAGGTTACTTTTGGCAAAGACTGTACCTCATCTACGCGCCTCATGTACCGATAGACGTTGCTGTTTTTCTCGCGATTAGAGTGTGCGATGTCTAATGGCGAGCGAATGACAGCCCCTCACATATGACGTCACAAGAGCCACACGACATCGTAGGGCAGAATTCGCCCGAGAAGGACCCGGGTCAACACCGCAGGTCGCGGTAAGGGGAGTTATAAAAATTGTTCGCAAATCATCGCGTCGCTTTTGAGGGCCTGTAGGCGTCAGGAACGCTGAATAGGCTTCACTCTACATAATGGACCAATTTTATACCCAGCATCAGAACCGTTTCGTGGACTCCTTAAAACAGCCAAATACACAAGTATCCCAGAATAGCCGGACAGTCATTAGAAACAGCGATCCCACGTAGAAAACTCGTATAAGCTTTAGGATGAAGCAGATTGCGGGTCAGTTAAACCAACAGAACAGCAGCCAAGACAATGCTATGTAAACAATAACAAGAAAAGTGTTCGCCGTTGAAAGACAAAAAGGGGCGATGGATTCCCTCGGAGAAACCTCATCTGCGCAGGGGACAGAATTTCACTCTGCAAAATATTGCGAGTTTTGGCAGCTTTGATATCGTCAGAATCATTCGTGAGTGCCAAGTGGCTTGATCATCATCTCGCTGGCTGTGTTAATGCACCAACTCGGATGCAGCAGCCAGTCGGAAACCAGACTTACGTACAACCATTTATCGAGAGAGCTGCCAATTTGACGTGGCTTTCATGTGCACACGCCTCTTCCAGGAGCTCATTATCTTATTTTTCCTCCTCAACAGTCGTGATTTGAGCGAGGAAGTTACACTCTATTACGAGCAGTTGCCCTTGTTAATTTTTTTTCCCCGTTTGCTAGCGCAAAAATGACGCATTCTCGATAACTATGGTTGCCGCGTAACCGCTATACGCTGTTGGATTAGCTCTCTTTGGGACTGTACACTACGGTAGCAATTCGTGCTAACTGGCGAGACTTAGTAAAGGCCACACAGAACTCTACAGCAGTATCAGCACTTATGCCTTGTTCGTCGCAAGTTGTTGTTGTCCTGCATGCTGTGCATGTTTTACAGAAGAGAACACAACCCTGCGCGTCAATAATTCTCCTCACTACGTTCTGTACTGCAGTATAGCTGAAATTCGAACTGATTAAAATTATAATTAGTTTTAATTTTTAATACCAGCGAAAAATGAAATATCAAGACTCGTCGTTTTAACCACAACATTCGGAGATCGCGATTCTCGTGTCCTTATTATCTGTATTATACTTAAACCTCTCTTTAGTCAGGACTCTGCCCTACATCGCACTAGAAGTGCGGTACAATTAAGTGCTTGGCGGGTTTTGTCATAGTAGTAGTGACTGTCGATCATCTTATGGCTGCGCTGATGACATATGTGAGATCAATGTTTTTGCAGGTCCCAGGCAGCAGTCGGATTCGAGGACGCCTTTCATCGACTCCTCACAGATTTACGGCATTAAAAAAGACATCACGGACAGCCTGAGAACATTTACAGGAGGTACGTCCTATTACTGTACACTTGATGCAGACTTCTTGTCTGGGCATGTTAACTGTGGTGAGGCCAACGTCCATAGGCAAACACAGTCGAGCCCACATATAACTGCCGCAGTTGTAACGAAATAGCTTCTAACGAACGAGAAAGGTGCTACCGTCAAAATATTGTTAAGACAGTAGCACTGCATCTCACATACGAGGGACATGGGGCTGCATCACACTATTATAGCGAACGAAAAGGTGCCAAAAACTCGCCCCCTTAGTCGAAAAAGTGATGCTTCCCAAAAGCGCGGACACTGAGAAGTGTCTCTGACGGGGGCATTGCAAGTGGGTAACAAGCACTCGTTTGCGTCGGGTCCGCCCGAACAAACAGAAAAGCCACAAGCCATCATCATCTACATGAGATAGAATGACTTTACCACAAGATATCACATTTAATTCTTATTGTGATTGCGAATGCGTTCTCAAAATTTTTTTGTGTTTGAATAGCTGAATGCGAAGTGACGTCATTATTATGTTAATCATTTCACGAACCAGCTAGCGATCATCATTTGTTGCACTGGTGAGTAAGCGGCTGTAAATTTTAAAGTTAACGAAGAAAAAGCTAGCCGATAACCCGTTACAGATAATAGACAGCTTGTTTCGGGAAAGTTTTGCAAATGACCCTGTTGGTCAAAAACGTGCTGTCAGACCTGTGGCTTAGTTCTTCTAGCTTTCACCACACTTTATCTCACCACGCAATCATACGGTGTTGAAGAAGCACGATTCGTAGGCGCCAGGACGAACGATCCATTCGTTGAGCGCATATCTTTGTCAAACTCGAGTCAACCTTCACGCAGGTCAACTGAAGGTGCAAGAAGTCGATGGATCTATACTCCTGCCACCCAGCCCCGACCCGGATAACGACACCTGCAGTGACCCAGAGAATGACTTAATCTGCTTCAAATCAGGTACACTGCAAATATAGTAAGCTTCTACAAATGGGAGTAAGACCCCTAATTGGCTCTGCGTTCCCAAGCACTCACTGCACCTGTACTATAACTTCACAGCTGTTCTAATTTTTTTCATCTTCATCGCTTACTTCCGCCAGCTATACACAATATATATAGTCAATAAGGCTTAAGTCACAGCTTTTGGAGCCTCCCGTTATGGAGGTTGTAAGACGTCTCGCCGTGGGCATAAAAAACGCTAAACGCTTCAAAAAGAAAAGGAATGCTGGACCATGCAATTTACGAGAAAAAAGGCCATAAGAATTACTAATACCATGTCATGTGGCTTCTGAGCTTTTCGCAGATCACCCACCGTGAGGGAGCACATAAACCGCACATTATCAAGCATATCGATACCTTGGTATTGCACATTTAGCTTGTACATCGCAGCACATCACCACCGCGTTATCAGGGACCTGCGACTCCTACATTCATCTATTTCAATTTGGGATAAGATAAAATTAGGAATTGAATTTACTCGCGAAAAACATGACCCGTGCCGCGATTGAAATGCGGACATAAGTTGGCAAGTGAGATCATTGGTGGCTTGTGCTTTATCTAGAGTTTCCCTTTGCCTTCCTTAGCCTCTGACATTAAGTGCCAGAAGCTCGTGATGAAGGTGGCTGTGACCTTGCTTAGTTGGTCTGGAGCTGTAGAAGACTGTGCTCATTAAAACACCAAAAGAACAAGGCATGCGGGACATGTGAAGTATGGCACGCTCCATTGGACAACAAGGCAGACTGTACATCGTCCACATATCGTAGCACTGTTCCGCATTTGCGTAACTACAGAAAGGAGCAGCCACGGGACTTGACCCAGGCAGTCTTATTAGAAAAACAAAAAATGGCTGACGGTTTAGCATTTCTAAGCACGAAATATTGTACGAAAGCATAGCGGACACCACCGCTACGTTCCTGGAAGTGCGATTGAGGTTTCCACTGACTCAGGGAGCCAGTTATTCGCGTCTTCAACTTAATTCATCGTCAATGCCACATTACCCAATGTACACTGGTGGCCTATGCTCCAGTGCCCCGTTTCTGCAGCAACGCTACCAAAGCCAACACGTATTGCTCTAGTGCCGTACGTGCTCCTGCTGCAACGTTGTCCACACCTACGCATGCAGTATACATCTCTCTTTCAACACCGCCACATAGCTCCAAATGCGAATATAAGTTCGACAGTAGTATTAGTTGATCAAGAAGGCGATGTGCAACGCACAGCACGAGAGTGTGTTGCAGTTTAACACGAGGCGTGTTCGGCTGCAGCGACAGCCTAGTGCTCTCGCGCAGTGGCCAGCCAAGCTGAACCTTTGGCGCAGCCGCGGGTTTCAATCCCAGTCGCGGATATTTATTTTATTTATTTTTACTTATGCATTTCACTTGGCATAAACCCAAGAGCATCGCAATATCTAGGTCGAGATTTACCCATTGGAATAGTGCTTGTGCACTGGAACTGTTTCGTGATACCTGCTAGAGATTTTTGGAATACTAATGGCAGTACTCCAATGACATGCCGAAACAAAAAAGGCGTAGAAGTAAGGTACTTGCTTCTTTCATCAGCTGGAAGTCAGCACTTTTAAATTTTAAGTCTCTGCTTTATCTCAAGCGCAGAATTGATACTAAAATAAAAAGCATAAAAGCACAGAGAAACTCTCGCATGCATTACGTCGTTTCCACAAACCCTGCTTCTAGTGTGACGTTTATTTTGGGACAACCGCCGACGGCATTCCCTGGTCTGTGCCGAGTACTACTGAAGGAGTAAAGCAGCACTGAGGTTGCGTATTTTCAGTTCCTTCGCTTTCTGCTTCTTGCGTGGTAGGAGCCGCATTTCCAACTAGACCATCATCAAGTCATTGCTTTGACAGATTACAGGCTACATAGTCACTCAAACGCGGATGAATTCTGTGCAACACCGAAATACCCGCTGCTGAAGAGAAGATAAAGCTGTCTGCATTTGATACCGTGGGTTTTTATCTCAGGAAGCGAGCGCATGCGAACACCTGGCAGGATGATTCATCCGCGAGGGCTTGGTTCCTGCCTCTTTCAGGTGACTTCCGGGTCAACCAGAACGCAGGCCTGGTGTCCCTGCACACAGTCAGTCTTCGCGAGCACAACAGCATCGCCTCCAATCTGGCAAAGATCAATCCCCACTGGAATGACGAGACCCTGTTCCAGGTCGCCAGGTAGGGTTATGCTTCCAGCTTGCTCCGCGATGTCCGTTAGCGTATCAAGATACGGACTGACAGAAAACGGGGAAACAAACGCAGCACCGACATAAAATTGGGGCCGCATTTTGTACAGTTTGTTTTCATTTAATTTGGGCGTGAGGTCATTCGTGACGGGAGCCACAGGCGGTGGCGAAGTAAACTACCAATAACAGGCACAGCTAGCTGGTCCGGCTGACAGCCGCATCCATTCCGGTCGACCCATTGAAACTGTGCTGCAAAAATTCATCGCAAAATCACAGCGGAGTTTGTTTTTTTTTCTCCAGGACGTGATAACCGAAGATAAAAATCGTCAGACGCGTCGAACACTTTGTAGTGCCCCGTTGTTCGCCGGCGCTGACGACGGTCCACCTGCACGGTGACATAAGAGGCCTAGGACAGTTTATGCAAAGCAGTGACATAATGAGCGCGTTTCTTCCATGAACACCGTAGAGCCTTCTCCCATGGCCTGCGCCACAGGGAGGAGTGGCTAATGACAGAGAACCAACTAAAATGGAAAGAATGGCTACAAAATAGGCCCCTGCTTTATATATCGAGGACGAGGACATTATAGCCCATTTATAGTCCTCACTTTTGAAATAACCTCCCGAGATCCGGAGCTTAAATTCTCTCGCCGATTTTTTTCAAGCTTTCATGATGAGAATCTGGATCCGAAAACATATTCGGAAAGTGTTCTGCGGAATTTCGAAATTTTGACTGTTTTCATTCCTTTTTGCTTTGCCCAATCTAGCCAATGTGTGCTTGTTGGTATACAGCAGTGGTGAGGCAAAGACCACCTTTCTTTATCCGCTTTGAATCTGCCCACCATGTGCTGTGTGGTGTACAGTTAATCGGAAATGGTTAAATTTCCGACGTACACGTAAAAATTAAGGCACTTGTCACTCAAATGTACGGCCCTCTTTGTAACTTGCACTGTTACAATTAATTAGACGTAATTCCAAGTGACTTCTCTTAAGTGGAAATTCATTTCAATCAGCTTACAGTTTCTAACCGCCGCCACAAAACGTGGTCGTGCGGATTTCAACCATTCTAAAACCTCTTCAAGAGGCCGGAAACAATGCGACTTTAATGAAGCTCACTGCTGCGCGCAAAGGTTCTAAAATGGTTCAAACACCCTCCCATGAATTTGGCGCCCGCAATTCTTTTGTACAATATATCGGGCGAATTTTTCATTTCCGTCTCAGTAAGATATATGGAGATCACTTCTAAGACGGTGGTGCACTTGTATTCCCCACCCCCTTTTTCGCAGTTCATGTTTTAGTCCACATCACAAGCTATTATTAAGCAAAAAAATCTATTGCACCTTTATGTATCTTTCTGTGGAATATGCAGTTACAAACGAAGCAAGTGTCTGAGCTGCCATATTGTCTCCTTATAAATGCATAATACAGGAATACCAGGCCTTTGTCCCTAATTTATGTACAAAGTATACAATGTGTTCACAATGTGGCATCTCTCTTTAGGCATTCTGGCATGCCGTACGCCAAGCGAACCTCAAGCGATTGAAGCTCTCATCTGAAGTGGCATTTTACTTTTTGATTTATATTTCCTATCGTAGGGTGAGACCGAATTTATGAACTCCTCGAAGTGGGAACGGCGTTAGTCCAACGATTAGTCGGCGTTAGTCCAACGGCGTTAGACCAACGAAGACGGCTGCGACGCTACTTTCAAAACTGTTTAGGTTTCCTTTAGCTATGTGGCTGCGCTTGGACGGATGCTAATGAATAGCAACTCAATTATCACAATCCTACACCACGGTGGGGAGTTCATCTAACGCAATGGACTAACACCCTTCCCAATTCGTGCTCTCGATCAATTCGGGCTCGTCCTACGGTCTACTCGCTGGTGGTCCCAGCTTCGTTCCTCGGGCCAAGAGAAATTTTTCTTCAGCTGCGAAGCTTCTATAAAAGCTGTTTGGCTTTCTCTGTAGCCATATGGTCGTGCTTGGATGGATGCTAATGAGCAATCACTCTCTTATCACAAATATACTCCAGCTTGCGGGATTGCTCTGATACATTGAACATGCAAGGGATGATTTCCATACGTACACTTAGTCGTCTGCTTCTTCTGGCTTCTACCGGCTCTAAGACACAAATAACTCCATAGGATGCCCCAGAACCCGCTCTGCAACCCGTTGCAGCCATTTTGTGTTCCTGTCCGCGTATTTGTTCCATGCATCGGAAGCGGTCTGCGAGGAAAATTTTCTGGGTGTTGACAAAGATTTTCGTTGACTGGAAATTACTGTCTTGAATCGCGCAGGATCAAATCCACAGACCAAACCGTAATAAACATCTTACGAATTTTCGCCCTCGTCCCCTACTTCTCTGTGTTTCCCTTTTTGTGTCCAGGAAGATCGTAGCGGCCAGATTCCAGCACGTTGTCTTCTTCGAATGGCTGCCCTGGATCGTGGGGCCTAAGGCCATGTCCGAGTACAGACTATGGCCACAAAAGAGCGGCTACACCGAGTACAATGCTCAAGTGGACCCCACCATGATCAACGAGTTTGCTGCGGCCGCTTTCCGCTTCGGCCATTCCAACGTCTTCGGACGCTTCGATCTGTGAGTGCTGACTCCAGTAAACGAAGCACCGTGATAAAATGAGAGATGCCCCCCGAATAGTTATCTGTATCAGCACCGCTGAGTGCACTGTAGTGCTTCGTGCGGTAGTGTTTCATGCCCGCATTTTTCGCACACAGGTCTCCAGCACAAGGCCACTAGAACTGCGCGACTAGTGGCCTTTGAACGTTAGCGCGTTGAATAAATAAGGAAACGGCAGTTGTTATAGTCGCATGCTCTTTAAAAAGTTACAAACTAGCACCTTTACACCGCTAACTATGCACATAAGCTTCCTTCTGAAATTTTAAAGTCGCATGTTTTTTTAAAAGTCACAAGCTATACACTTTTACAACACTAGAGCATTTTGCTAGGTATGCATATAAACTTTCTTTTTTAAAATTTTGTAGTCGCATGCTCTATAAACTTATTAACTAGCACCTTTACACCGCTAGAGCATTGCGCTAACTACACATATAAACTTCCTTTTAAAATTTTATAGATGCATGCTCTTTAGAAAGGTACGAATTAGCACTTTTACACCACTAGAGCATTTCGCTAACTATTCAAATAAAATTTCTTTTAAATGTTGTATTTTTATACTGTGCGAATAATCATATTTTTTCACAATCGCGGTGTTTTTCTATTCCGTTCTCACCGGCCATTTCAAAATTGTGTTTAGGGTTTGCATGCAGTAAAAGAACACAGCATGTGTAGCGATTACTTGAATAGTTCGTTGAGAGTTTACTTGGCGGGCAATTTGATCCATCGATATAATGCCCGTATTTTATGCCGATTTAACCTCCTGGCGAATTCACTCTCCTCAATGTCACTGCCATTTAAAGCATTGTTAGGTACTTGTTTCGGCGCTGCGAAAGTTTGCAGCTTCACTATCGAGACAAAGTTTTTACAATGCTGTTTTTTAGCAGCACTGCACTGCTGATACTGATGGCAAATAAAAACAAATAAAAAGCGAGATGTTCCGTGGACTATTTCCGTAAACGCGAAGGGGCAGCTTGTCGCGTACGTTAAAGGCAGCGCGGACGGAGTTTGTAATGTTGCAATCAGCCGGTAGGTACGAGCTTACTGAAGCATCCGCTTCGTTGCTTGGCGTAAAAACGGCTAAGGCGTAACAATTATAATTTCTTTTGCTAGTTCATCAACAAACTATCGAAATATTTCGCATATGTGCTTCGTACTGATACTCAATTGAAAACACACAGGATTGGAGCGACCGGTAGAAAGGAGGGAGCCATCATTCTCAAGGACACTTTCTTCCGGAACTTCGTATTCTACAACAAGGGAGTTGAAGATGCTGCCCTCCGAGGATTCATGAAACAGGCAATGCAGACGACGGACAGGTTGGCTTTACTCTTCTACTCTCGATAGCCAGTTACAGTGACTTCATTGGAAGCATGCCAGTCAGCCGCCGTCCAAAACCAAAATATAAATACTTTTCTTTTATTTTTTAATAATAAGAAGGGAATGACCTATTTCAGGCAACAACAACAACAACAACAACAACGACGACGACGACGCAGTAATAGTCTCGCTTCTCCCCATAAATATCAAACCGCGCCCCGAGGGAAAGGATAAAGGAGAGCGTGAAAATAAAAACAGAGAAAGAGCCGCCATAGCGGACGCCTCCAGATTGATTCCGAGCACCTGGGGATCTTTGTCGTGCATTGACATCGCAAAGTCGTTTGCAATTAGTTACTTACTCTGCGCATTGGTGTTGTGAGCTCATTTTTATCACTAGTCCTGTGGGCCTCTTTCAAAGCAAAAAATAAAAAAATGGGCAGCCAAAAAATTTGTGTCTGCACTCCTTTTAAAGTTGACTTGCTGCTTTGTTCGGCGTCACTAAAAATTTTAGACAAGTTGCTCGGCTTATAAAATTCTATCTTTTTGGTATGCAACACACAACGCAGCTACACTACAATCGAGAACTAACAATGAGCTCAACGGCTGAACCTGCATGACGCAACTGTGCGACGTGCAAGTTCACACATGTTCAGGGTCATCACTGAGTCGTCCGCTCAGTCTACTACTTTAAAAAACACAGCCTCTTTACTAGACACACCTCGTACACAAAAGCAGCCGCATAGCCATGGCTAGCATGGTCATCTGTTGCCAGATCATCTATCAGGACAGTGATCAACACTGTCGCCGTAGATTCCTCTCAATGAAATACAAATCTTCGTGCTGTCACTTCATCATAACAACGCCTGAATTCGCAGGTACGGTGACAAAGCGGTAACAAACTACCTGTTCCGGGATCCCGAGTCCCCAAACGGCAACGACCTGTTTGCTGTGGACATGCAGAGGGGCCGAGACCACGGCATCCGGCCGTACGCGGACTACGTCCAACTTTGCCGGAACATCACGCTCAGCTGCTTCGACGACCTCCACCGCTACAAGCTGATGCCCAAGTACATCGCCAAGATCTACTCGCAGATATATGAGTGCGTTTTCTCTTTCTTTCAAGGGCGAATGCGCTCATAGCGTGAGAGTTTGCAAGCTCGTGCATTATATAAAATGTAAAAAATTTTTCCATAAAAGCACCGGGACTAGGCATTGCAATAAGGGAGTAATTAATCATTGGCATCAACCCAAGCGCAGCCACACCGCTACAGAGGAAAGCTATACAGCTTTCTCAGAAACTTCACAGCTCCCTGCCTTTCCGTTCGTCTTTCTCTCTCTCTTCGCAGTTTAAGAAAATTTCGTCCTAGTCCGGGGTTCGAACCCGGGACCTCCGCTTCACCGGAGCAGTCGCTCTACCAACTCAGCTAACCAGGACGGCTCGCATGTGGTGGGGCGAGAGCGAATTGATCAATAACTCGTAGTGGGAAGAGTGTTTGTGACATGTTTAGGGGAATCCCCCAAGGTGGAGTAGATTTGTAAGAAGGGAGTGATTTTTCATTGGTATCCACCAAAGTGCAGCCATACGGCTACAATCCTTGGGGGATTCCCCTAAAATGCCTGACCAACTAGGAGTTTCTTGGCGCGGAGTGACTGTTAATAATTCGTGCCCGATGATGGTTCCAGCTATCAGGCTTGAGCATAACGGCCCGAGTGCCATTGACGCTGGAAGACGTATTTCGGCTTCCTTACCATGTTCTTCAAGAGCATGCACCGTCATGTCTCCGTAGGTCCGTGAAAATAAGAACGGTATTCATTGAATGTCACCTGCGGTGCTGTCAGTTTTTATGTCGGTGAGGAGGATAACAACAAAAATAATTTATTAATTTTTATGCACGCATAGAGTACCGATTAGGCGTACTGCGACGGAGTCGAAAGATGTTACGTTCAGGCGAAGGTTTGGAAAGTCGTCTTTTCCAGAAGCAGATTGCTTTTTTCAAAGTCCTCACGTATGGAAATGCACTTTTGCTAGCGGACCTCCCGCGATCAGAGTACTGGCTGTTGGCTAAGAGAAAGCAACATCTGGAGTGTAAACTCTTGGCGTTCGGTGAAGAGCCAATTAACTAAATATGCTGGCGTCAACAACGGTCCTCACGCTTCAAAAAATGCATGCAGAATCTAGTGCATCGATGGTGGCAGATGATCATCGCTGCATGGGGATCATCAAAAAGTGGTGCGCTTTTGAGCATCACTTGAGCATCGCTATTGAGCACATTGCGAACTTTTCTTTCAGTATTGTATCATTCGACTCCACCCGTTAATAAAAAATTCTGGTTCCCTGCGGGGCAAAGGTTATCAGACATCCCCCGCAGCTTCTTTGAAGAACATCACAACGCGTTTGCATCATTGTCTTAAATTCTTAACGTCCTTGTTTCTTAGCTAACTTTTTCTTGAGATCTTGAAATAATTTTATTTATCTCCCTCTTTCTGACACGGTCTTTCGCAAGCTCATATCTTCCTCCTGCGATGAGAAGCGTTCAGAAAACTTAAATCTGCTATCATAGCGTCACTGCATATGTTCAATGCGGAAGGTTTAGTTTTTCTTTTACATTCCCATGTGTGCGATGACAATTCTGACTGCCTGCTTTGAAGTTGGCCGCTCCTCTCATTAAGAAAATAGAGCCGTGCACAAAAGTCAAAAGAAAATTAAGACACACAATAAAATCGAAATTCGACAGCGGCAGAACCATCTCTAGCCCCGGAAAAAAAAGTAACTCTTCGCAGGAAAAAATTGATACCAATCACTCCGATTGCATCGACTTGCAAAACGTTTGACGTCAAAGGTGCTGTGCCGCATTCGTCTTCACCACTTTCGTCTGCGTGTCACATCAACTAACCCATAGAAAACTTTTTAGCTGCCGCCTAATTGTTCTCGCACGGCACAAGAAAACAATGAACTTTATATCTCATCAAGTGTTCGTTAAGTGGCGAGCTCACCTATATCTGATCTTTCAATCCGGCTTCGGTTTTACACTTCGCTTTTGATACACATGCCACTAAAGTAACTCTACACAAAAGAGCTCATAGCAAGCTAGTGAGAGCTACCTTTATTT